>NC_064846.1:127879918-128510418 GCF_024166365.1 Elephas maximus indicus | reverse complement strand
AAGAGCTGCTGTAACATGGGTAAGGGCTGTAATACTGAAGAGAGTAAGAGGCCCTGAAGAGGCCCAGTGGCAGAACTGGTGGCAAGAGACCCAGAAGGGGCCTGGTGGCTGAGCTGGCAGTGACAGACCCAGAAGGAGCCAGCAGCAGAGGTAGGGGTGACAGCCAGGCCAAGATGAGCCTGTCCTCATGGGGCCAACAGTAGGCCTGAGTGGCTGAGCGAGCTGTCTTGCACTGAAGAAGGGAGACTTTGCCTACATACTTTCTGATCCTGATCCTGAGTTGTAGCCTCTTGATCCTGATCCTGAGTTGTACCCTGTTCCTTAATAAACCACTTAACTCTAAGTAACCTTCGTGAGTTCTGTGAGACATTGCAGAGAATTACCAAACTCAAAATGAGGAGGGAAGAATGCTGAGGGGATGGAGAGTGGCCGGTGTCAGAGATACAGTGGTACAGTAGCTTGGAGAATGTGGACATCTAGGATCTATTTGGCCTGCACCTCGCGTTATTATTAGGTGCCTTCGAATTGGTTTCAACTCTTGGTGACCCTATGTGTAACGGAGCAAAACACTGCCGGTTCTGTGCCATCCTCAGAATTGTTGTTATGCTGGAGCCCATTGTTACAGCCACTGTGTCACCCCATCTCTTTGAGGGTGTTCCTCTTTTTCACTGACCTTCTACTTTACCAAAGCATGACGTCCTTCTCCAGGGATTGATCCCTCCTGATAACATATCCAAAGAACGTGAGATGATGTCTCTCTATCCATGCTTCCAAGGAGCACTCTTGCTTTATTTTTTTTGCTCGTTCTTCTGGTGGTGCATGGTATATTCAGTATTTTTTGCCAACACCGTAATTCAAAAGCATCAGTTTTTCAGTCTTTCGCATAAGTATGAAAAAAAAAAAGGGCAATTGAAAATATCATGGCTTGGGTCAGGGGCACCTTAGTCCTCAAAGGGACATCTTTGCTTTTTAACACTTTAAAGAGGTCTTTTGCAGCAGATTTGCCCAATGCAATACATTGTTTGATTTCCTGACTGCTGATTCCGTGGGCATTGATTATACATCCAAGCAAAATGAAATTCTGCACAACTTCAATATTTTCTCCATTTATTGTGGTGTTGCTTATTGGTCCAGTTGTGAGAATTTTTGTTTTCTTTATGTTGAGGAGTAATCTGTACTGAAGGTTGTAGTCAGTAAATGCTTGAAGTTTTCCTCCCTTTCAGCAAGCAAGGTTCTGTCATTTGTGTATCAAATGTTGTTAATGAGTCTTCCACCAATCCTGATGTCGCATTCTTCATACAGCCCACGTTCTCAGATTGTTTGCTCATCATACAGATTGAATAAGTATGCTGAAAGGATACAACCCTGACGCACACCATTCCTGATTTTAGACCACCCAGTTTTTTTTTTTTTTTTTTTAGTACCCTCTTGTCTTGTTGAAACGACTGCCTCTTGGTTAATGTACAGTTCCCCATGGGCACAATTAAGTGTTCCGGAATTTCCGTTCTCCAAATGTTATCCATAATTTGCTGAATGCCTTTGTATAGTCAATAAAACACAGGTAAATATTTCTCTGGTATTCTCTGCTTTCAGCCAAGATCCATCTAACATAAGCAATGATATTGCTTCTTCCATGTCCTCTTCTGAATTCAGCTTGAATTTCTAGCAGTTCCCTGTCGATGTACTGCTGCAGCCACTTTTGAATGGTCTTCAGCAAAATTTTACTTGTGTGTGATATTAATGATATTGTTCAGTAATTTCCGTATTCTGTTGGATCACCTTTCTCTCGAATGGGCACAGATATGGATCTTTTCAGTTGGTTGGCCAAGTAGCTGTCTTCCAATTTTCTTGGCATAGACGAATGAGCACCTCCAGTGCTGCTTCCCTTTGTTGAAATATCTCAGTTGGTACTCTCTCAGTTCCTGGAGATTTGTTTATCCCCACTGCCTCCAGTGCAGCTTGGACTTCTTCCTTCAATATCATTGGTTCTTGATCATATGCTGCCTCCTGAAATGGTTGAACATCTTCCAATTCTTTTTGGTACAGTGATTCTGTGTATTCCTTCCATCTGCTTTTGATGTTTCCTGTGTCTTTCAATATTTTGCCCATAGAATCCTTGAAAATTGCAACTTGAGTCTTGAATTTTTTTCTTCAGCTTGAGAAATGCCAAGCGTGTTCTTCCCTTTTGGTTTTCTGTTCAGCTCCTTTACTTCATCATTTCTTCCATTCCCTTTAGCTACTCTACATTCTAGAGCAAGTTTCAGAATCTCTTCTGATATCTATTTTGGTCTTTTCTTTCTTTCTTGTCTTTTTAATGATTTTATTTTTTTTTTTGCTTCTTCGTTTATGATGTCCTTTATGTTTTCCCGTAACTCCTCTGGTCTTTGGTCACTAGCGTTCAATGCATCAAATCTATTGCTGAGATGGTCTCCAAATTCAGATGGCATATACTCAAGGTCATATTTTGGCTCTCACAGACTTGTTTTAATATTCTTCAGCTTCAGAGAACTTGCATATGAGCGATTGAGGGTCTGTTCCACATTTGGCCCCTGGCCTTATTCAGACCAATGATATTGTGCTTTTCCACCCTCTTTCCACAAATGTAGTTGATTTGATTCCTATGTTTTTCATCTGGTGAGGTCCATGTGTATAATTGTGGTTTATGTTGTTGAAAAAAAGTATTTTCAATGAAGAAGTCATTGGTCCTGAAAAATTTTGTCATGCAATCTCTGGCGTTGTTTTTATGACCAAGGCCATATTTTTCAATTACGGATCTGTCTTCTTTGTTTCCAACTTTTGAATTCTAATCACCAGTAATTATCAATGCATCTTGATTGCATGGTCGATCAATTTCAGACTGCAGAAATTGGTGAAAACCTTCAGTTTTCTCCTCTTTGACATTAGTGATTGATGTGTAAATTGAATGATAGTCGTATTAACTGGTCTTCCTTGTAGGCATATGCATATTATCCTATCACTGACAGTGTTGTACTTCAGGATAGATCTTGAAATGCTCTTTTTGAGGATGAATGCAATGCCATTCTTCTTCAAGTTGTCATTCCCAGCATAGTAGACCATATGATTATCTGATTCAAAATGGCCAATACCAGTCCCTTTCAGCTCACTGATGCCCAGATGTCAATGTTTACGTGATCAATTTCATTTTTGACAACTTCCAGTTTTCCTAGATTTTGTACTTCCTACATTCCATTTTCTGATTAATAATGGATGTTTGCAGCTGTTTCTTCTCATTTTGAGTCATGCCAGATCAGCAAATGAAAGTCCCGAAAGCTTGACTCCATCCAAGTCATTAAGGTCGACTGTACTTGGAGGAGGCAGCTCTTCCCCAGTCATTTGTTGAGTGCCTTCTGACTTGAGGGGCTCATCTTCAGGCACTATATCAGACAATGTTCTGCTGCTATTCATAAGGTTTTCACTGGCTAATTTTTTTAGAAGTAGATTGCCAAATCCTTCTTCGTAGTCTGAGTCTGGAAGCTCTGCTGAAATCTGTCCACCACGGGTGACCTTAATGGTATTTGAAATACTGGTGGCAAAGCTTCCAGTATCACAGCAACATGAAAGCCACCACATGCACCTCATAGGAATTGGCTTTGTGCTGATTCTTTTATTTGAAGTCGTTTGTACACACAAACACACACACAAAAACAGATGCCACGTGAGGATCATTTAAAAGCCAAGGAACCAAGGAATGCCAGTGCTATAGACAAGGAAGAAATCAATACAGCTGAGACCCCGATTAAGACTTTTAACCTTCAGAACTGTGAGAAAATAAATTTCTGTTCTTTAAAGCTACCCACTTGTGGTATTTCTACTATGGCAAACAAACCCACTGCAGTCCAGCAGATTCTGACTCATAGTGACCCTATAAGACAGAGTAGAACTGCCCCATAGGGTTTCCAAGGAGCAGCTGGTAGATTTGAACTGCCAACCTTTTGGTTAGTAGCTGAGTTCTTAACCGCTATGCCACCAGGGCTTGTATATATGTGTGTGTATGTGTACACTTCACTAATTTTGGTTCCCTAGAAAACCCAGCCTAAGAGATCAAGGATTTCATTTTACTTAGATCCACAATCAACACCCATGGAAGCTGCTGAGCCTGTGACAGCACTAAGGTACTGTCATGGATTGAATTGTCTCCCCCCAAAATATGTGTCAACTTGGTTAGGCCATGATTCCCAGTATTGTGTGGTTGTCATTTTCATATGTGTTATAAATCATGATCTCTGCCTGTGGTTAAAGAGGACTAGGGCGGGATGTAACACCCTTGCTCAGGTCACATCCCTGATCCAATGTAAAGAAAGTTTCCCTGGGGTGTGGGGCCTGCACCACCTTTTTTTTTGTTTTTTATTAACTTTTATTAAGCTTCAAGTGAACGTTTACAAATCCAATCAGTCTGTCACATATAAGTTTACATACATCTTACTCCGTACTCCCACCTGCTCTTCCCCTATTGAGTCAGCCCTTTCAGTCTCTCCTTTCGTGACAATTTTGCCAGCTTCCCTCTCTCTCTATCCTCCCATCCCCCATCCAGACAAGAGCTGCCAACACACTCTCAAGTGTCCACCCGATATAATTAGCTCACTCTTCATCAGCATCTCTCTCCCACCCGCTGATCAGTCCCTTTCATGTCTGATGAGTTGTCTTCGGGGATGGTTCCTGTCCTGTGCCGACAGAAGGTCTGGGGACCGTGGCCGCCGGGATTCCTCTAGTCTCAGTCAGACCATTAAGTCTGGTCTTTTTATGAGAATTTGGGGTCTGCATCCCACTGATCTCCTGTTCCCTCAGGAGTTCTCTGTTGTGCTCCCTGTGAGGGCAGTCATCGACTGTGGCCGGGCACCAACTAGTTCTTCTGGTCTCAGGGTGATGTAGGTCTCTGGTTCATGTGGCCCTTTCTGTCTCTTGGGCTCCTAGTTGTCGTGTGACCTTGGTGTTCTTCATTTTCCTTTGATCCAGCTGGGTTGAGACCAATTGATGCATCTTAGATGGCCACTTGTTAGCATTTAAGACCCCAGACGCCACATTTCAAAGTGGGATGCAGAATGTTTTCATAATAGAATTATTTTGCCAATTGACATAGAAGTCCCCTCAAACCATTTTCCCCAGACCCCCACCCCTGCTTCGCTGACCTTTGAAACATTCATTTTATTCCAGAAACTTCTTTGCTTTTGGTCCAGTCCAATTGAGCTGACCTTCCATGTATTGAGTGTTCTCTTTCCCTTCACCCAAAGCAGTTCTTATCTACTGATTAATCAATAAAAAACCCTCTCCCTCCCTCCCTCCCCCCTTCGTAACCACAAAAGTATGTGTTCTTCTCAGTTTTTACTATTTCTCAAGATCTTATAATAGTGGTCTTATACAATATTTGTCCTTTTGCCTCTGACTAATTTCGCTCAGCATAATGCCTTCCAGGTTCCTCCATGTTATGAAATGTTTCACAGATTCGTCACTGTTCTTTATCGATGCGTAGTATTCCATTGTGTGAATACACCACAATTTATTTACCCATTCTTCCGTTGATGGATACCTTGGTTGCTTCCAGCTTTTTGCTATTGTAAACAGAGCTGCTATAAACATGGGTGTGCATATATCTGTTTGTGTGAAGGCTCTTGTATCTCTAGGGTATATTCCGAGGAGTGGGATTTCCGGGTTGTATGGTAGTTCTATTTCTAACTCTTTAAGATAACGCCAGATAGATTTCCAAAGTGGTTGTACCATTTGACATTCCCACCAGCAGTGAATAAGAGTTCCAATCTCTCCGCAGCCTCTCCAACATTTATTATTTTGTGTTTTTTGGATTAATGCCAGCCTTGTTGGTGTGAGATGGAATCTCATCGTAGTTTCAATTTGCATTTCTCTCATGGCTAATGATCGAGAGCATTTTCTCATGTATCTGTTGGCTGCCTGAATATCTTCTTTAGTGAAATGTGTGTTCATATCCTTTGCCCACTTCTTGATTGGGTTGTTTGTCTTTTTGTGGTTGAGTTTTGACAGAATCATGTAGATTTTAGGGATCAGGCGCTGGTCTGAGATGTCATAGCTGAAAATTCTTTCCCAGTCTGTAGGTGGTCTTTTTACTCTTTTGGTGAAGTCTTTAGATGAGCATAGATGTTTGATTTTTAGGAGGTCCCAGTTATCGGGTTTCTCTTCATCATTTTTGGTAATGTTTTGTATTCTGTTTATGCCTTGTATTAGGGCTCCTAGGGTTGTCCCTATTTTTTCTTCCATGATCTTTATCGTTTTAGTCTTTATGTTTAGGTCTTTGATCCACTTGGAGTTAGTTTTTGTGCATGGTGTGAGGTATGGGTCCTGTTTCATTCTTTTGCAAATGGATATCCAGTTATACCCGCACCATTTGTTAAAAAGACTATCTTTTCCCCAATTAACTGACACTGGGCCTTTGTCAAATATCAGCTGCTCATATGTGGATGGATTTATATCTGGGTTCTCAATTCTGTTCCATTGGTCTATGTGCCTGTTGTTGTACCAGTACCAGGCTGTTTTGACTACTGTGGCTGTATAATAGCTTCTGAAATCAGGTAGAGTGAGGCCTCCCACTTTCTTCTTCTTTTTCAGTAGTGCTTTGCTTATCCGGGGCTTCTTTCCCTTCCATATGAAATTGGTGATTTGTTTCTCTATCCCCTTAAAATATGACATTGGAATTTGGATCGGAAGTGCATTAAATGTATAGATGGCTTTTGGTAGAATAGACATTTTTACTATGTTAAGTCTTCCTATCCATGAGCAGGGTATGTTTTTCCACTTAAGTATGTCCTTTTGAATTTCTTGTAGTAGAGCTTTGTAGTTTTCTTTGTATAGGTCTTTTACATCCTTGGTAATATTTATTCCTAAGTATCTTATCTTCTTGGGGGCTACTGTGAATGGTATTGATTTGGTGATTTCCTCTTCGGTGTTCTTTTTGTTGATGTAGAGGAATCCAAGTGATTTTTGTATGTTTATTTTATAACCTGAGACTCTTCCAAAGTCTTCTATTAGTTTCAGTAGTTTTCTGGAGGATTCCTTAGGGTTTTCCATGTATACGATCATGTCATCTGCAAATAGTGATAGCTTTACTTCCTCCTTACCAATCTGGATACCCTTTATTTCTTTGTCTAGCCTAATTGCCCTGGCTAGGACTTCAAGTACGATGTTGAATAAGAGCGGTGATAAAGGGCATCCTTGTCTGGTTCCCGTTCTCAAGGGAAATGCTTTCAGGTTCTCTCCATTTAGAGTGATATTGGCTGTTGGCTTTGCATAGATGCCCTTTATTATGTTGAGGAATTTTCCTTCAATTCCTATTTTGGTAAGAGTTTTTATCATAAATGGGTGTTGGACTTTGTCAAATGCCTTTTCTGCATCAATTGATAAGATCATGTGGTTTTTATCTTTTGTTTTATTTATGTGATGGATTACATTAATGGTTTTTCTGATATTAAACCAGCCTTGCATACCTGGTATAAATCCCACTTGATCAGGGTGAATTATTTTTTTGATGTGTTGTTGGATTCTCTTGGCTAGAATTTTGTTGAGGATTTTTGCATCTATGTTCATGAGGAATATAGGTCTCTAATTTTCTTTTTTTGTAATGTCTTTACCTGGTTTTGGTGTCAGGGAGATGGTGGCTTCATAGAATGAATTGGGTAGTATTCCGTCCTTTTCTATGCTTTGAAATACCTTCAGTAGTAGTGGTGTTAACTCTTCTCTGAAAGTTTGGTAGAACTCTGCAGTGAAGCCGTCCGGGCCAGGGCTTTTTTTTTGTTGGAAGTTTTTTGATTACCGTTTCAATCTCTTTTTTTGTTATGGGTCTATTTAGTTGTTCTACTTCTGAATGCGTTAGTTTAGGTAGGTAGTGTTTTTCCAAGAATTCATCCATTTCTTCTAGGTTTTCAAATTTGTAAGAGTAGAATTTTACGTAGTAATCTGAAATGATTCTTTTAATTTCATTTGGTTCTGTTGTGATGTCGTCCTTCTCGTTTCTTATTCGGGTTATTTGTTTCCTTTCCTGTATTTCTTTAGTCAGTCTAGCCCATGGTTTATCAATTTTGTTAATTTTTTCGAAGAACCAGCTTTTGGCTTTGTTAATTCTTTCAATTGTTTTTCTGTTCTCTAATTCATTTAGTTCAGCTCTAATTTTTATTATTTGTTTTCTTCTCGTGCCTGATGGATTCTTTTGTTGGCCACTTTCTATTTGTTCAAGTTGTAGGGACAGTTCTCTGATTTTGGCTCTTTCTTCTTTTTGTATGTGTGCATTTATTGATATAAATTGGCCTCTGAGCACTGCTTTTGCTGTGTCCCAGAGGTTTTGATAGGAAGTGTTTTCATTCGCGTTCAATTCTATGAATTTCCTTATTCCCTCCTTGATGTCTTCTATAACCCAGTCTTTTTTCAGGAGGGTATTGTTCATTTTCCAAGTATTTGATTTCTTTTCCCTAATTTTTCTGTTATTGATTTCCACTTTTATGGCCTTATGGTCTGAGAAGATGCTTTGTAATATTTCGATGTTTTGGATTCTGCAAAGGTTTGTTTTATGACCTAATATGTGGTCTATTCTAGAGAATGTTCCATGTGCGCTACAAAAAAAAGTATACTTTGCAGCAGTTGGGTGGAGAGTTCTGTATATAAGTCAATGAGGTCAAGTTGGTTGATGGTAGTAATTAGGTCTTCCGTGTCTCTATTGAACTTCTTACTGGATGTCCTGTCCTTCTCCGATAGTGGTGTGTTGAAGTCTCCTACTATAATTGTGGAGGTGTCTATCTCACTTTTCAATTCTGTTAAAATTTGATTTATGTATCTTGCAGCCCTGTCATTGGGTGCATAAATATTTAATATGGTTATGTCTTCCTGATCAATTGTCCCTTTTATGATTATTTAGTGTCCTTCTTTATCCTTTATGGTGGAAATATTTAAGTCTAAAGTCTATTTTGTCAGAAAGTAATATTGCTTCTCCTCTTCTTTTTTGCTTATTGTTTCCTTGATATATTTTTTTCCATCCTTTGAGTTTTAGTTTGTTTGTGTCTCTAAGTCTAATGTGTGTCTCTTGTAGGCAGCATATAGATGGATCGTGTTTCTTTATCCAGTCCGTGACTCTTTGTCTCTTTATTGGTGCATTTAGTCCATTTACATTCAGGGTAATTATAGATAAATAAGTTTTTAGTGTTGTCATTTTGATGCCTTTTCATGTGTGCTGTTGGCAATTTCATTTTTCCACATACTTTTTTGTGCTGAGACGTTTTCCTTAGTAAATTGTGAGATCCTCATTTTCAGAGCGTTTGACTTTATGTTAGTTGAGTCGTTACGTTTTTCTTGAGTTATAGAGTTGTTATACCTTTTTGTGGTTACCTTATTATTTACCCCTATTTTTCTAAGTAAAAACCTAACTTGTATCGTTCTATATCACCTTGTATCACTCTCCGTCTGGCAGTTCAATGCCTCCTGTATTTAGTCCCTCTTTTTTATTATTGTGATCTTTTACCTATTGACTTCCATGATTCCCTGTTATGTGTATTGTTATTTATTTATTTTTTTAATTTATCTTAATTTGTTTGTTTTTGTGATTTCCCTATTTGAGTTGATATCAGGACGTTTTGTTTTGTGACCTTGTATTGTGCTGGTATCTGATATTATTGTTTTTCTGACCAAACAATACCCTTTAGTATTTCTTGTAGCTTTGGTTTGGTTTTTGCAAATTCTCTAAACTTGTGTTTATCTGTAAATATCTTAATTTCGCTTTCATATTTGAGAGAGAGTTTTGCTGGATATATGATCCTTGGCTGGCAGTTTTTCTCGTTCAGTGCTCTGTATATGTCGTCCCATTCCCTTCTTGCCTGCATGGTTTCTGCTGAGTAGTCTGAACTTATTCTTATTGATTCTCCCTTGAAGGAAACCTTTCTTTTCTCCCTGGCTGCTTTTAAAATTTTCTGTTTATCTTTGGTTTTGGCGAGTTTGATGATAATATGTCTTGGTGTTTTTCTTTTTGGATCAATCTTAAATGGGGTTCAATGAGCATCTTGGATAGATATCCTTTCGTCTTTCATGATGTCAGGGAAGTTTTCTGTCAGGAGTTCTTCAACTATTTTCTCTGTGTTTTCTGTCCCCCCTCCTTGTTCTGGGACTCCAATCACCCGCAAGTTACCCTTCTTGATAGAGTCCCACATGATTCTTAGGGTTTCTTCATTTTTTTTAATTCTTTTATCTGATTTTTTTCCAGCTATGTTGGTGTTGATTCCCTGGTCCTCCAGATGTCCCAGTCTGCATTCTAATTGCTCGAGTCTGCTCCTGTGACTTCCTATTGCGTTGTCGAATTCTGTAATTTTATTGTTAATCTTTTGGATTTCTACATGCTGTCTCTCTACGGATTCTTGCAACTTATTAATTTTTCCACTATGTTCTTGAATAATCTTTTTGAGTTCTTCAACAGTTTTATCGGTGTGTTCCTTGGCTTTTTCTGCAGTTTGCCTTATTTTGTTTGTGATGTCTTTAAGCATTCTGTAAATTAGTTTTTTATATTCTGTATCTGATAATTCCAGGATTGTATCTTCATTTGGGAAAGATTTTGATTCTTTTGTTTGGGGGGTTGGAGAAGCTGTCATGGTCTGCTTCTTTATGTGGTTTGATATGGACTGCTGTCTCCGAGCCATCACTGGGAAACTAGTTTTTCCAGAAAAACCGCTAAAAAAAAAATGCAGTCAGATCCCTATCAGAGTTCTCCCTCTGGCTCAGGCTATTCGGATGTTAATGAAGCAGCCTGGGGAGGGTGGGGGAGGGATCAGAGAGATAGGAGAGTAACTCCTCAGAATATAGCCAGAGTTGCTTGTCTTGCTTGGAATGACTATTATATCTGAGATTTCCATGGGGCGCGTCGCCTATGTGTGCTGTCTGTGTGGAGATTGCCCCCGGGGGGTCTGGCCCACTGGAGTCATGGTCAGATCCTCAGCTGCCAGCCTGGGGCGGTGCACTCCCGACTCCAAAATCAGTCGCTGCCTCCCGGGGACTCCCCGTCCCGCCTACCGCTTTGCTACGCCATCCCCGCTAACCAGCTGGGCCCCCCCCCGGGGTCAGCTCAGGCGAGCGGAGCAGCTCCCCGCCCCTGCACCGGGACGGTGCGTCCCAGCTGGTACACCACTCTCCCCGCTCCAAGACCCATCACTCTCTCCCGGGGCCTTCTCCCACCGGCTGCTTTGCCACACCACCCACGCAAACCAGCTGGGCCCCCCCGGGTCAGTTCAGGAGGGTGGAGCTGCTCCCCGCGCTCGCGCCCCTCCAAAATCCCGGCAGGACGGCTCCCCGGCTGGGACGCTGCTCTCCCCGCTCCAAGACCAGTCACTGCCTCCCGGGGACTTCTCCCACCGGCTGTGCCGCCACGCCACCCACGCGAAACGGCTGGGCCCCCTCCCGGAATGAGTTCGGGGGCTAGGGCTAGGCCCCTTGTTTGTGCCGTCTGTCCCCCTGGGCTTTGTCCCAAATTGGGCGCCGAATTTCACCTGACTGGTACACTGGCTCCAGGCTCTGAAAACAATCGCTGCCTCTCCGTATTTGTTCGTTCTCCGTCTCTAAATCTGTGTTTGTTGTTCAGGGTTCATAGATTGTTATGTATGTGATCGATTCACTTGTTTTTCCAAGTCTTTGTTGCAAGAGGGATCCGTGGTAGCGTCCACCTAGTCCGCCATCTTGGCCCTGCCTCCCCTGCACCACCTTTTATCTTACAATAGATAAAAGGAGAGGGAAGCAAGCAGAGAATTGGCGACCTCATACCACCAAGAAAGTAGTGCTGGGAGCAGAGCGCATCCTTTGGACTAGGGGTTCCCACACAAAGAAGCTCCTAGTCCGGGGAAGACTGATGACAAGGACCTTCCTTCAGAGCTGACAGAGAAAGAAAGCCTTCCCCTGGAGCCAGCACCCTGAATTCATATGTCTAGCCTCCTAGACTGCAAGAAAATAAATTTGAATTTGTTAAAACCATCCACTTGTGGTATATCTGTTATAGTAGCAGTAGATGACTAAGACAGGCACTAAGATGCTTACCCTGAGCCTCAAATCACTCTGTCATTTATCTCTGATTCCTTCATCCCGTACCTCTATCTTTTTTTTTTTTAATAATTTTTATTGAGCTTTAAGTGAATGTTTACAAATCAAGTCAGTCTGTCACATATAAGCTTATATACACCTTACTCCATACTCCCACTTACTCTCCCCCTAATGAGTCAGCCCTTCCAGTCTCTCCTTTCATGACAATTTTGCCAGTTGCGAACCCTCTCTACCCTCCCATCTCCCCTCCAGACAGGAGATGCCAACATAGTCTCAAGTGTCCACCTGATACAAGTAGCTCACTCTTCCTCAGCATCTCTCTCCAAACCATTGTCCAGTCCCTTCCATGTCTGATGAGTTGTCTTCGGGAATGGTTCCTGTCCTGGGCCAACAGAAGATTTGGGGACCATGACCACCGGGATTCCTCTCGTCTCAGTCAGACCATTAAGTCTGGTCTTTTTATGAGAATTTGGGGTCTGCATCCCACTGTTCTCCTGCTCCCTCAGGGGTTCTCTGTTGTGCTCCCTGTCAGGGCAGTCATCGGTTGTGGCTGGGCACCATCTAGTTCTTCTGGTCTCAGGATGATGTAAGTCTCTGGTTCATGTGGCCCTTTCTGTCTCTTGGGCTCATAGTTATCATGTGACCTTGGTGTTCTTCATTCTCCTTTGCTCCAGGTGGGTTGAGACAAATTGATGCATCTTAGATGGCTTCTTTTTAGCATTTAAGACCCCAGACGCCACACTTCAAAGTGGGATGCAGAATGTTTTCATAATAGAATTATTTTTCCAATTGACTTAGAAGTCCCCTTAAGTCATAGTCCCCAGACCCCCGCCCTTGCTTTGCTGACCTTTGAAGCATTCAATTTATCCCGGAAACTTCTTTGCTTTTGGTCCAGTCCAGTTGAGCTGACCTTCCGTGTATTGAGCATTGTCCTTCCCTTCACCTAAAGTAGTTCTTATCTATTAACTAATCAGTAAATAACCGTCTCCCACCCTCCCTCCCCGCCTCGTAACCACAAAAGTATGTGTTCTTCTCAGTTTATACTATTTCTCAAGATCTTATAATAGTGGTCTTATACAATATTTGTCCTTTTGCCTCTGACTAATTTCACTTAGCATAATGCCTTCCAGGTTCCTCCATGTTATGAAATGTTTCACAGATTCGTCACTGTTCTTTTTCGATGCATAGTATTCCATTGTGTGACTATACCACAATTTATTTAACCATTCATCCATTGATGGACACCTTGGTTGCTTCCAGCTTTTTGCTATTGTAAACAGAGCTGCAATGAACATGGGTGTGGCATAGATTTTTAACAGTACCATCTTATTATTTTTTAATTTCTGCAATAACTTAGTAATTATTGCTCTTATCCCCTAATTTCTTTCACTTGTTATTTTCTTGCTCAGTGTTCGTTTGTCTTTATTTAATTTTTAAGAAAATTTTCCATAAGTGTTTTGCATAAATATATTGTCTGATTTATTCCCCTGGGGATTAATTTTTCTTAAATTTTTCAGTATCTTTATTGTTGTTTTATAATTTTAGAAAAGTAATACCTGCACGGTATCTTAAAATTGCAAAATTAACTTAAGTGCTGAATGTGGCAAGTGATCCATATATTTATTTATTTTTAACTTTAAAATATCTTAAATATTGTCTTACAGCTTGTTTTTATCTTGTGTGGTTTTTTTTCTAAATAAAGATACTTTACTTAGAGCCACTAAATTATCAGCCTTAAAGATAACAATTTAAACCTGAAGGAAATTAATGGTTTTGCTGTCATTTTGGCTACAGACAATAGCCTCTGACCTGCCATTTACATTATATTCAGAATGAATTTTGCAATGTATATAAAAAAATTAACTCTGCTGTTTTAACTTGTAATCATGTATATTAAAACATATATGTTGTTGTTAGGCGCCGTCGAGTTGGTTACGACTCATAGTGACCCTATGCACAACAGAATGAAATACTGCCTGGTCCTGAGCCATCCCCACAATAGTTGTTATGCTTGAGCTCATTGTTGCAGCCACTGTGTCAATCCACCTCTTTGAGGGTCTTCATCTTTTCTGCTGACCTTGTACTCTGCCAAGCATGATGCCTTTCTCCAGGGGCTGATCCCTTCTGACGACTTGTCTAAAGTCTGTAAGACGGAGTCTTGCCACCCTTGCTTCTAAGGAGCATTCTGGTTGTACTTATTCTAAGACAGATTTGTTCGTTCTTTTGGCAGTCCATGGGATATTCAATATTCTTTGCCAACACCACAATTCAAAGGCATCAACTCTTCTTTGGTCTTCCTTATTCATTGTCCAGCTTTCACATGCATATGATGTGATTGAAAATACCATGGCTTGGGTCAGTCGCAACTTGGTCTTCAAGGTGACATCTTTGCTCTTCAGCATTTTAAAGAGGTCCTTTGCAACAGATTTACCCAATGCAATGCGTCTTTTGATTTCTTGACTATTGCTTCCATGGCTGTTGATTGTAGATCCAAGTAAAATGAAACCCTTGACAACTTCAGTCTTTTCTCCATTTATCCTGATGTTGTTCATTGGTCCACTTGTGAGGATTTTTGTTTTCTTTATGTTGAGGTGCAACCCATACTGAAGGCTGTGGTCCTTGATCTTCATTAGTAAGTGCTTCTAGTCCCCTTCACTTTCAGCATGCAAGGTTGTGTCATCTGCATAACGCAGGTCATTAATGATTCTTCCTCCAATCCTGATGCCCCGTTCTTCTTCATATAGTCCAGCTTCTCGGATTATTTGCTCAGAATACAGTTTGAATAGGTACGGTGAAAGGATACAACCCTGACACACACTTTTCCTGCCTTTTAAACCAATCAGTATCCCCTTGTTCTGTCCGAACAAGTGCCTCTTGATCTATGTAAAGGTTCCTCATAAGCACAATTAAGTGTTCTGGAATTCACATTCTTTGCAATGTTATCCATAATTTGTTATGATCTACACAGTCGACTGCCTTTGCATAGTCAGTAAAATACAGGTAAACATCCTTGTGGTATTGTCTGCTTTCAGCCAGGATCCACCTAACATCAGCGATGATATCCCTGGTATATATATATTTTGACTGGCTTAGTAATACCTCACCTTTCACCCTATTGTTTTTTTTTTTTTTCAGGGTGTATCCATGCCGTAGCATGTAGCAACACTTCATTTCTCTTTATGGCCATTGTATGTATATATCACATTTTATTTATCTATTCATCTATTGATGGACTCGTAGGTTGTTTCCATCTTTATTGTGAATATTGCTGCAATGTACATTGGTGTACATCACTCTTGGTTTTGAATTTTATTTTTCTTAATGTAGCTGCTTTTTTATCTTCAAAATAGTTGAATTTCTCTTTTCTGTTGTAGAGCCCCATTATCCTCTCTATGTACATCTGTCATAGCTCCTCCAGAGCAAGGGACTCAGGTCTTTCTGCTCATGACTCTGTAGCATCCAGCATAGTGCCTTGACCAAAACAGACAATGACATCATCCATAACCACCATTCATTGAGCACTTGCTGTATTCCAGTAATTATGCTAAACATTTTGAATATCTTTAAAAAAATTGTTGAAACAATAATTACTTTCTAAAAATCAGGCTTTTTTACTTTGAGTTTTAAGAAACTAAGACTCAGATAGGTTGTGAGCCTTGTTCAAGATCAAAGAAGCAGCTCTGAAGCAGTGGTCCAAGGCCTGATAGTGCTCACACCAAATACAGTTTTTACTTACTTTGAATTTCATTTTATTTTCCTTAGAATTTAACAGAATTTTAAATATCACCAGACATTTTAAATATTTAACAGAAATATTAAATATTTCCTCTTTTAGACCTTTTAAAGGGGAAAGCATTGATGGTTCACTGGTAGAATTCTCACCTTCCATGCCAGAAACCGAGGTTCGATTCTCAGGCAGTGTACCTCATGCACAGCCACCACCCATCTATCAGTGGAGGCTTGCATGTTGCTATGATGCTAAACAGGGTTTCAACAGAGCTTCCGGACAAAGATAAACTAGGAAGAGAGCCCTGGTGATCTACTTCTGAAAATCAGCCAATAAAAACCCTATGGAATGCAACAGTCCAATCCACAGCTGATCATGGGGATGGTGCAGGATGTCATGAGTCAGCAACTGACTCAAAGGCAGCTACCAATATACCTTCTAACTCTTATTTTTAGTCAGTATGATATAACAATTTATCTTCCTAAAATGGTTCCTTTTTGGACAAAGGTAAAAGAAGGATATATTAAAAGCCAACATTCACATTAAAATAGAGTGATAGGAAGATAAAGATGAATGGATGTGATCATTTAAAATCTTCAAGCATCTTGCATGGTGATATTCCTTTTTAAATTTTTACTGTGGTAAAATATGTATAACAAAATATTCATCATTTTAGCCACTTTTAAGTGTACAATTCAGTGACATTAATTACATTTACCATGTTGTGCTACCATCACCACTATCCATTATGGTGATAGTCTTTTAATAAAATCTAATAAATAGGCTTACACAGAATGTGTAAGCTGTACTGTAGAAATTAAAATGTGTTCCTCCAACAGAGAGTGACAGAATGGATAAAAAACGTGACCCATCAATATGCTCTCTACAAGAGACATGCCTCAGATGCAAAGACAGAAATATATCAAAAACTAAAGGATGGCAAAAAATATATCAAGCAAACAGCAACCAAAAAAGAGCACAAGTGGCAATACTAATCTCAGATAAAATAGACTTAAAGTCAAAATACATCATAAAAAATGAGGAAGAACATTATATAATGATTAAAGGGTAATCCACTATGATGCCATAACCATAGTAAATATCTAAGAACTCAACGATAGGATTTCAAAATATATAAAACAAACTCCAACAGCACTGAGAAAAAGTAATGACAGTTCCACAATAATAATAGGAGTCTTCAAAACACCACTCTCAGTAAATGACAGAACATCTAGAAAGAAACTCAGCAAAGATACAGAACACCTAGAGGCCACAACCAACCATCTTGACCTCATAGACATATATAGAACATTCCATCCAACAGCAACAAAGTATATGTTCTTTTCCAGTGCACATGGAACATTTTCCAGAATAGATCACATTGTAGGCCACAAACCACCCTCAACAAAATCCAAAACATTGAGGTAATGCAAAGCACCATCTCTGATCACAATGCCATAAAAGTAGAAATTAGTAACAGGAAGAGCCAGGAAAAAAATCGAATACATGGAAACTGAATAACACCATGCTTAAAAACCACGGGGTAATAGAAGAAATCAAAGATGGAATAAAAAAATTTCTAGAATCAAATGAGAGTGAAAACACGTCATACCAAAACCTTTGGGACACAGCAAAGGCAATGCTCAGAGGTCAATTTATAACAACAGGTGCACACATCAAAAAAGAAGGGACATAATCAAAACATTAACCCTACAACTCAAACAAATGGGAAGAGAGCAGCAAAAGAAGCCCACAGCTACCAGAAGAAAGGAAATAATAAAAATCAGAGCAGAAATAAATGAAATAGAGAATAGAAAAACAATAGAATCAACAAAACCAAAAGTTGGTTCTTTGAAAGGATCAACTAAATCGACAAACCACTGGCCAAATTGACAAAAGAAAAATAGAAAAGGATGTAAATAACCCAAATAAGAAATGAAATGGGGGACATTACAACAAACCCAACTGAAATAAAAAAGATCAAAACAGAGTATTATGAAAAACTGTACTCCAACAAATTTGAAAACCTAGAGGACAAATTTCTAGAAACATACAACCTATATAAACTAAAACAAACCAAGGTAGAAAATCTGAACAGACCCATAACAAGAATAGAGATTGAAAAAGTAATTTAAAAACCTCCCAGCAAAAAAAGGTTCTGGCCCACATGGCTTCACTGGAGAATTCTACCAAATATTCAGAGAAGAGCTTACACCAGTACTTCTCAAACTATTTCAGAACATAGAAAAGGAAGAGAGACTTCCAAATTCATTCTATAAAGTCAGCATAACCCTGAAACTAAAACCAGGCAAAGACACCACAAAAAAGGAAGATTGCAGACCAATATCTCTTGTGAATATAGATGCAAAAATTTTCATCAAAATTCTAGCCAAGAGAATTAACCACCATATGAAAAAAATAATACCCATGGCCAAGTGAGATTCATACCATCATGCAAAGATGGCTCAACATTAGAAAATCAATCAACCTAATCCACCTCATAAATAAAACAAAAGAATCACATGACCATCTCAATCAATGCAGAAAAGGCATTCAATAAAGTGCAACACCCATACATGATAAAAACTCAATAAGATAGGAATAGAAAAGAAATTCCTCAACACAATAAAGTGTAACTATGAGTTGGAATCAACTCAACAGTGACGAGTTTGATTTTTTTTTTTAAATGCAAAACCAACAGTCAATGTCATTCTTAATGGAGAGGCTGAAAACATTCCCCCTGAGGATGGGAACAAGACAAGAATGCCCTTTATCACCACTCATATTTAAGATTATAGTGGAAGTCCTAGCTAGAGCAATAAGGCAAGAAAAAGAAATAAAGGGCATCCAAACTGGTGAGGAAGAAGTAGAACTATCCTTATCTGCAGATGACATGATACTCTACTTAGTGAACCCTAAATATTCCACAAGAAAACTACTGGAACTAATAGATTCAGCAGAGTAGCAGGATACAAGATAAACATACAAAAGCCAGTTAGATTTCTATACATCGTTAAAGAGAACTATAAAAAGGAAATCAAGAAAGCAATACCATTTATAATAGCCTCTAAAAAAAATAAGATACTTAGGAATAAATCTAAGCAGGGATGTAAAAGACCTATACAAAGAAAACTATAAACACTACCGCAAGAAACCAAAAGAGATCTACATAAATAGAAAAACATACCCTGCTCATGGATAGGTAAACTCAACATTGCGAAAATGTCGATTCTGATCAAAACAATCTACAAATACATTGCAATCCTGATCCAAATTCCAACAGCATTCTTTAACAAGATGGAAAAACTAATCATTGCTTTTATATGCAAAGGAAAGAGATTCCAGAATAAGTAAAGCATTATTGAAGAACAAAGTAGAAGGCCTCACACAACCTGATCTCAGAACCTACCATACAGTTACAGTAGTCCAGTCTGGTACTGGTACAATGACAGACACATTGACCAATGAAACAGAATTGAGAACCCAGATGTAAATCCATCTACTATGGCCACCTGATCTTTGACAAAGGCCCAAAGTCCATTAAATACCCATTAAAGACAGTCTTTTTAACAAATAGTACTGGCAAAACTGGATGTCCCTCTGTAAAAAAATGAAACAGGACCCATACCTCACACCATACACAAAAACTAATTCAAAATGGATCAAAGATCTAAATATAAACCAAAAACCATAAAGATCATGGAAGAAAAAATAGGGTCAACACTAGGGGTCCTAGTATAAGGCATAAAAAGGATACAAGCCATAATTAACAATATAGAAACACCAGAAGATACACTAGATAAATGGACTCTTCTAAAAATTAAACACTTATGCTCATCAAAAGACTTCACCAAAAGAGTAAAAAGAGAACCTACAGAATGGGAAAAAATTTTTGGCTATGACATATCCGACAAAGGTCTAATCTCTAAAATCTATAGGAAACCCAACATGTCTACAATAAAAAGACAAACAATCCAATAAAAATTGTGCAAAGGCTATGAACAGACACTTCACCAAAGATGACTTTCAGGTGATTAACAGACACATGAGGAAATGCTCGCGATCACTATGCAAATCAAAACTACAGTGAGATACCATCTCACCCTGACATTACTGGCACAAATCAAAAAGATAGAAAATAACAAATGTTGGAGAGGTTGCAGGGAGATTGGAACTCTTATCCACTGCTGGTGGGAATGCAAAATGGTGCAACTGTTTTGGAAAATGATATGACACCTCCTTAAATAGCTAGAAATAGAAATACCAGAATAGACATATGCACACCCATGTTCATTGCAGCATTATTCACAATAGCAAAAAGATGGAAACAACCTAAGTGCCCATCAACAGAAGAATCGATAAACAAACTATGGTACATGCATACAATGGAACACTACTCAACAATAAAGAACAATGATGAATATGCGAAACATGTCACAACATGGATGAATCTGTTGAGTGTAATAAGTCCATCATAGAAGATAAATACTGAATGAGACCACTGGTATAAAAACACACGAAAATGTTTTCACAAAGAAAGAAACAATGTTTGATGGTTATGAGGGAGAGGAGGGGCGAGGAAGGAAAAACCCTAACTGGATTTTTTTTTTTTTTTGGATTGTAGATAAGTGGTAACTTCGATGAAGGGTAAAATAGTATACAATATTGGGGAAGTCAGCACAACTTGGCCAGGGCAAAGTCGTAGAAGCTTCACAGACACATCCAAATGCCCTGAGGGACTGAGCTACTGGGCTGAGGGCTGGGGACCATGGTCTCGAGGGACATTTAGGTGAATTAGCATAACATATTTCATAAAGAAAATGTTCCACAACCTACTTTGGTGAGTAGCCTCTGGGCTCTTAAAAGCTTGTAAGCGGCCATCTAAGATACATCTACTGGTCCCATTCTGGCTGGAGCAAAGGAGAATGAAGAAAATCAAAGACACGAGGGTAAGATTAGTCCAAAGGACTAATGGACCACAACTACCACAGCCTCTACCAGACTGAGCCCAGAACAACTAGATAGTGCCTGGTTACCACCACTGATGGCTCTGGCAGGAATCTCAATAGAGGGTCCCGGACAGAGCTGGAGAAAAATGTAGAACATAATTCAAATTAAAAAAAAGAAAGGCCGGGCTTACTGATCTGACACAGATTGGAGAAATCCCAAGAGTACCTCCCCTGACACCCTTTTAACTCAGTACTGATGTCACCCCTGAAGTTCATCCTTCACCCAAATATTAGACAGGTCTATAAGGCCAATAATAACACACGTGAGAAATATGCTTTGTAGTTCAATCATGTATACGAGACTAATAGGCACACCAGCCCAAAAGCAAAGATGATGAGGTAGGAAGGGACAGAAAAACTGGACAAATGGAAACAGGGAGCCCAGGCTGGAGAAGGGGAGAGTGTTGACACATGGCTGGGTTGGCAACCAATGTCACAGAACAATTTGTGTATTAACTGTTTAAAGAGAAACTTAATTTGCTCTGTAAACTTTCACCTAAAGCACCAAAAAAAAAAAAAAAAAACAACCGTGTTCCTCCAACTGGACTTTAAGCTCTTTGAGTTTATATTAGCCTCTCCCCATTTTCTGCAAAGGATTCCTGCTATCTTCCCATTCTCTTGGTGAATTTTTCTAACTCATTTTCCTTCTATCCTAAGTCCCTCTGTAGCTTGGCTTTTCTAAACAGTTTTCCTTTTAGTATGAGAGAAAAAGACACTAATTTATATGTTATTATAGTAGGTTGAATAATGACCACCCAAAGACATCAAGTCCCAATCCCTGAAATTTGTAAATGTGACCTTATTTGGGAAAAAGGTCTTTGCTGATGTATTTAAGGATCCTGAAATCAAGAGATTATCCAGGATTATCCTGTTTGTCCCTAAATACCATTACAAACGTCCTTATAAGAGAGAGGCAAAAGGAGATAACACAGACACATATGTGAAGACAATGTGAAGACGGGGCAGAGATTGGAGTGATACAGCCACAATACCAGCAAAGCCAGAGCAGCCACCAGAAGCTGGAAGAGGCAAGAATTGGATTCCCCTCTAGAGCTCTCAGAGAGAGCATGGCCCTGCTGGATTTCAGACTTCTAGTCTGCAGACCTGTGAGAGAATAAATTTCTGTTGTTTCAATCCACCAAGTTTGTGGTAATTTATTATGGCAGGCCTAGGAAACTAATACAGGTGTATTCATGTGTGCCCTGCTTACTCTCAATGTTTAATGAAATTGTCTACAAATAAGCAGTCAAAATGGAAAGATTATAAAATAATAAAACATCTGTATGGCCAAAGGGGAGAACAATCTAGTGGGAATTCATAATCAGAATATAAAAAATCAATGCACGAGGTATTAAATGCCTTTCCTCTGGCCCCACAAAAGTTCTAACAATATTTGAAAGCATAGGAGTTGTGCTCAGAAAACTGTATTAAGAAAACACACTATGGCTTGGAATCTACCGTGATCCATCAACAAGGGACATGGGTGAGTAGCCAGGACATTATTACAGACTCCAGTGTTATCAATAGAATTTCCAATACGAAGTACCATCTGGGCTACATGCAAACTCTCAAGACCCATGGACCTAGTCCTCAGTCTCAGAAGGGTCATGCCACTTAAGGCTGGCCAGTATTCCCTGGCCTTTCAATACTATTTTGCAGTAGGGCCTCCAGAAGTTCCTGAGTTAGACAAGAACTGTACCCTATTCACAGAAAATGATCCTAGGAGACCAGAGGTGAATAAGGCCTAGGCTTATCAGATATACTAAATAAAAATACAGGACACCATGTAAAATTTGAACTTCTCATAAACAATGAATAATTTTTTTAGTACAAGTATGGAGAGATACTTATACTACTTATACTAAGTGTATTACTACTTATACTAAAATTATTTGTTACATAACTGGGCATCCTGTATTTTATCCAGCAACCCTAATGAGGAGCAACCCTGCCCTCTCAGACCTTATGCTTTAGTGGAGGAGACAAAATAAGTGTACAAACTACTGTGGTTTGGGCCCCAAGCTGAGTCTTGAGAGAGGTGCCTTTCTAGTACTATAGGCCCTCTGAATGGGCATTTAATACTGCTTGGGAGTGATGATAGCTTGGGGAGTCTGCAGCCTTGGAAGTATGAGGAAAATTTGGGCTGGCAGTTGTTGTTGTTGTTAGGTGCTGTCGAGTCAGTTCCAATTCATAGCGACCCTATGTACAACAAAATGAAACACTGCCCAGTCCTATGCCATCCTCAAAGTCGTTGCCATGCTTGAGCCCATTGTTGCAGCCACTGTGTCAATCCATCTCCTTGAGGGTCTTCCTCTTTTTCTCTGGCCCTCTATGTTACCAAGCATGATGTCCTTCTCTACGGACTGATCTCTCCTGATAACATGTCCAAAGTATGTAAGAGAAGTCTCACCAGCCTTGCTTCTGAGGAGCATTCTGGCTGTACTTCTTCCAAGAAAGGTTTTTTTTGTTCTTTTGGCACTCCGTGGTATATTCAGTATTCTTGGCCAATACCACAATTCAAAGGCATCAATTCTTCTCGGTCTTCCTTATTCATTGTCCAGCTTTTACATGCATATGAGGTATTTGAAAACACCATGGCTTGTGCCAGGCACATCTTTGTCTACGAGGTGACATCTTTGCTTTTTAACACTTTAATGAGGTCTTTTACACCAGATTTGCCCAGTGTGATGTGTGGTTTGATTTCTTGACTGCTGCTTCCATGGGTGTTAATCGTGCATCCAAGTAAAATGAAATCCTTGACAAGTTCAATCTTTTCTCCACTTATGTTGCTTACGGGTCCAGTTGTGAGGATTTTCTTTATGTTGAGGCGTAATCCATCCTGAAGACTGTGGTCTTTGATCTTCATTAGTAAGTACTTCAGGTCCTCTTCACTTTCAGCATGCAAGATTATATCATCTTCCCAACACAATATAAGTGTTAAAAAGTCTTCTTCCAATCCTGATGCCCCATTCTTCATCATATAGTTCAGCTTCTCAGATTATTTGCTGAGCATGGCAGAGATGGGGGGAAATAGCAGAGAGGCCTTTCAGGCAGCAGGTCAAACCTGAGCTAAGCAGGAATGCGAGAGTTGGTAATGGGAAATTAGCAAATGGCCTAAAAGATGAAAGATAGGGAGAGAGTGGAGAAGGATCAACAGCTGACAAAGATGTTGACCGTGGGCTTGGATAGTTAAATCAACCAAGGCAAGTGTCATGGATTGAATTGTGTCCCCCCAAAATGTGTATCAACTGGGCTAGGCCATGATGCTCAGTACTGCATGATTGTCCACCATTTTGTCATCCGATGTAAATCCTACCTCTATGATGTTAACGGCAGTTTGTCGTCCTGAGGGGCTTGCGTGTTGCTGTGATGCTGGAAGCTATGCCAACAGTATTCAAATACCACAGGGTCACCACTGAAGACAGGTTTCAGCTGAGCTTCCAGTCTAAGACAGACTAGGAAGGAGGAGCCAACAGTCTAATTCTGAAAAGAATTATCCAGTGAAAACCTTATGAATAGCTGTGGAACATTGTCTGATATAGTTCCCCAAGATGAGCCCCTCAGGTTGGAAGGTACTTGAACTACAATTGGGGAAGAGCTGCCTTCTCAAAGTAGAGTTGACCTTAATGACATGGATGGAGTCGAGTTTTCAGGACTTTAATTTGTTGTGTGGCACAACTCAAAATGAAAAGAAAGAGGTGCAAACATCCATTAATAATTGAAATGTAGTGTGTACAAAGTATGAATCTAAGAAAACTGGAAATTGTCAAAAATGAAATTGCATAAACATCGATATCCTAGCATTAGTGAGCTGAGATGGACTGGTATCGCCATTTTGAATCGGACAATGATATAGTCTACTCTGCCGGGAATGGTAACTTAAAGAAGAATGGCATTGCATTCATTGTCAAAAAGAACATTTCAAGGTCTATCCTGAAGTACAATGCTTTCAGTGTTAGGATAATACCCATGTGCCCACAAGGAAGACCAGTTAATATGACTATTATTCAAATTTACGCACCAGCCACTAAGGCCAAAGACGAAGGCCTTTAAGACTTTTACCAACTTCTGCAGTCTGAAATTGATAAAATAGGCAATAGGGATGCATTGGTAATTACTGGTGATTGGAATGTGAAAGTTGGATACAAAGAAGAAGGACCTGTAGTTGGAAAATTTGGCCTTGGTGATAGAAGGGATCCCGGAGATCACATGATAGAATTTTCCAAGACCAATGACTTCTTTATTGCAAACACCTTTTTTCAACAACATAAACAGTGACTATATATAGGTGGACCTCATCAAATGGAATACACAGGAATCAAATTGACTACATCTGTGGAAAGAGGTGATGAAACTGCACAATATCATCAGTCAGAACAAGGCCATGGGCGGACTGTGGAAAAGACCACGCATTCTCATATGCAAGTTCAAGCTGAAACTGAAGAAAATTAGAACAAGGCCATGAGAGCCAAAGTATGATGTTGAGTATATGCCACTTGAATTTAGAGACCATATCAAGAATAGATTTGATGTGTTGAACACTAATGACGGAAGACCCGATGAGTTATGGAATGACATCAAGGACATCATGCATGAAGAAAGCAAGAGGTCATTAAAAATACAGAAAAGAAAGAAAAGACCTAAATGGATGTCAGAAGAGACTCTGAAAGTTGCTCTTGAATGTGGAGTAGCTAAAATGAAAGGAAGAAATGATGAAATACAAAAGCTGAACAGAATATTTCGAAGGGTGGCTCAAGAAAACAAAGTATTACAATGACATATGCAAAGAGCTAGAGATAGAAAACCGAAAAGGATGAACACACTCAGCATTTCTCAAGCTGAGAGAACTGAAGGAAAAATTTGAGCCTCGAGTTGCAATAGTGAAGGATTTTATGGGGAAAATATTAAATGATCCAGGAAACATCAAAAGAAGATGGAAGGAGTACACAGAGTCACCAAAAAGAATTGATTGACACTCAACCATTTCAGGAGGTAGCATTTGATCAGGAACCGATGGTACTGAAGGAAGGAGTCCAAGCTCCTCTGACGGCATTGGTGAAAAACAAAACAAGTGTCCAGGAATTGATGGAATATCAACTGAGATGTTTCAACGAACAGATGCAGTGCTGGAAGTGCTCACTCTTCTATGTCAAGAAATTTCGAAGACAACTGCCTGGCTAACCGACTGGAAGAGATCCATATTTATGCATATTCCCAAGAAAGGTGATCCAACAGAATGGGGAAGTTATCAAACAGTATCATTAATATCACACACAAGTAAAATTTTGCCCAAGATCATTCAAAAGCGGCTGCAGCAGTATATTGACAGGGAACTGCCAGAAATTCAAGCATGAGTCAGAAGGGGCCGTGGATCCAGGGATATCATTGCTGATGTCAGATGGATCCTGGCTGAAAGCAGAGAATACCAGAAAGATGTTTACCTGTGTTTTATTGACTATGCAAAGGCATTCGACTGTGTGGATCATAACAAATTATGCATAACATTGGAAAGAACAGGAATTCCAGAACATTTAATTGTGCTTGTGAGAAACCTGTACATAGATTAAGAAGCAATAGTTCAACAGAACAAGGGGATACCGAGTGGTTTAAAGCCAGGAAAGGCGTGTGTCAGGGTTGTATCCTTTCACCATACTTATTCAATCTGTATGCTGACCAAATAATCAGAGAAGCTGGACTGTATGAAGAAGAACGGGTCATCAGGATTGGAGGAAGGCTCATTAACAACCTGCATTATGCCGATGACACAACCTTGCTTGCTGAAAGTAAAGAGGACTTGAAGCACTTGCTGATGAAGATCAAAGACTACAACCTTCAGTATGGATTGCACCTCAACATAAAGACAAGAAAAATCCTCACAATGGGACCAATAAGCAACATCATGAAAAATGGAAAAAAGATTGAAATTTTCAAGGATTTCATTTTACTTGGATCCACAATCAACACCCATGGAAGCAGCATTCAAGAAATCAAAAGATGTATTGCATTGGTCAAATCTGCTGCAAAAGACCTCTTTAATGTGTGGAAAACCAAAGATGTCATCTTGAAGACTAAGGTGTGCCTGGCCCAAGCTGTGGTGTTTTTGATCACCTAATATGTATGTGAAAGCTGGGCAATGAATAAGGAAGACCGAAGAAGAATGACTCTTTTGAATTGTGGTGTTGGCAAAGAATATTGAACATACCATGGACTGCCAAAAGAACAAACAAATGTGTCTTAGAATAAGTATGACCAGGGTGCTCCTTGGAAGCAAGAATAGTGAGACTGCATCTTAAGTATTTTGGATATGTTATCAGAATGGATCAGTCCCCGTAGAAGGACATCAAGCTTGATATAGTAGAGGGTGAGCAAAAAAGAGGAAGACCCTCAAAGAGATGGATTCACAGTGGCTGCAACAATGAGCTCAAAAATAACAATGATTGTGAGGATGGTACAGGGCCAGGCAATGTTTCGTTCTGTTGTGTATAGGGTTGCTATGAGTTAGAACCAACTCTATGGAGCCTAACAACAACAACAACAGGATGTGTGAGACAGGATTAGAAGCAGTTATGTTAATGAGGCAGAACTCAATCTACAAGATTAGATTGTAACTTAAATCAATCACTTTGAGATATAAATGAGAGAAGGCAGCAGAGAGACATAAGGACCTCATACCACCAAGAAATAAGAGCCAGGAGAATAGCACGTCCTTTGGACCTGGAGTTCCTGTGCTGAGAAGCTCCTTGACCAGGGGAAGATTGATAACAAGGATCTTCCCCCAGAGCCGACAGAGATAGAAAGCCTCTCCCTGGAGCTGACACACTGAATTTGGACTTCTGGCCTCCAAGACTGTGAGAGAATAAATTTCTCTTTGTGAAAGCCATCCACTTGTGGTTTTTCTGTTATAACAGCAGTAGTTAACTAAGACAGCAAGTAAATGTGCATTCATCAGACCCCACCACAACCACCATGTCCCCCTGACTCACCACTTTGCTACAGGACTTCTGATGTTGTGAAACAGGCAACGTATCCAGAAGCCACTGGAGTCTCAACTCTCTGAATAGAGGTGTGAAATTTCTTGTATTAGTGTGTCATAAAGATCTCTCACCAACTCAAAGTTAGAAATAAAAGAATGATTGTAGATAGTACAGTGATTAAGGAGGTGAATCATCTTTTTGTTAAAGAAGGAATCACTGAGTTGAAAGCCCAACTCCATGGGAGTTGGAAGAGAAAAATGGGCAAGGAGTGAACTGGAGCAACAAATCATTTTGCAGCTGTGGTGAGAATGCTTATAGAGAAAAAGATTAGGAGGGGAGGCTCGTGTTACTGAGGGTAAGGAGGGGAAAGAATTTGGAGGGTTACTGCTGACTCCCAGACTCTCAGCAAAGAACTTTTTGGTCCCCACCTCTTAGAGAAATTTTGCCCTGGAAAGAAAAAACTGCAATAGGCAGTATGTGTGGGGGTTTGGAGGTGGGCAGTGGTTTGGGGTGGAGGGAAAGGAGGCTGCCTAGATGCTGCCATCTTTAAACAGGGAGCATGGAGCCCCTAATCTGAGTATTCATAAGACACCTACTCATATCAAATAATTTTTTTGCATAAAACGTCTGTAAAATAGTAGTGATCTCGTGGGATAATCCGGCCAATTGGCATTATGTAGTTCTTAAAGTTTATGTTCTACCTACCATTACAGTGAGTAGTGTCTGGGGTCTTAAAGCTTTCAGGTGGCCATCTAAGATGCAACTATTGGTCTTTATTCATCTGGAACAAAAGAGAAAGAAGGAAACCTAAGAACAATAGAAGGAATTGGACTGCAGGACTGTCTACTTGAACCACTGCCTCCTCCACCTTGAGACCAGAACTAGATGATGCCCAGCTACAACTACTGAATGTTCTATTCAGGGATACAGTAGATGAATCCTGATAAAAATGGGAGAAAAATGTGGAACAGAACTTCAAATTCTTAAAAGAAACCAGACTTACTGGACCTATTGAAGCTGGAGGAATCCCTGAGACTACGGCTCTGAGTTGCTCTTTAAATCCTGAATGAAAACTATTCCCTGAGGTCACCTTTACACTAAGTAACAGTTTACCGAAACAGTAAAGATTGTCACCTTTGAATATCGTGTTTCTTTAAAAAAAAAAGTTATATAAGACAAAAGGGTCAACAAGTATTCTAAAGCATAGATTAGAAGATTAAAGAAGGGTAAGGGAGATTAAATGGAAGTGAAACAACTAGAACAGAAATAACAAGAATGTTGACACAGTGCGAAGAGTGTAACTGATCATCATGTCTAGAAACTGTGGAATGGGAGCAGGTTTTGCTGTGTATATTGTCACAAAAAGGAAGAAAAATCCAGAAAATGTAGGTTATTTTAAAAATAATAATAATGTTTTATTGTGTTTTCAGTGAAAGTTTACACAGCAGTTTAGGTTCCCTTTCAACAATTTCTACACAAATTATTCAGTGACATTGGTTACATTCTTCAGTGTGTGAACATCTCTCATTATATCTGTTCTGGTTGTTCCATTTCCATTAATCTAGTTTCCCGGCCCCCTTATGCTCTCATCTCTTTTTAAATTGTTCATTGTTTGGTCTCATAGAGGTAATTTTTTAAAGGAGTACAGTACTTACGGGTGATATTCATTATTTTTTGAGCCAATTTGTTATTTAGCTACAAGGTAACCTCAGGGGTTAGTTTTAGTTCAAGGTTTGAAGAGTATCTCAGAGCAATAGTCTTGGAGAGTCCTTTAGTCTCAGTCAGTCCAGTAAGAGGTCTGTTTTTTGTTTTTGTTTTGTATTTGAGGTTCTGTTATATCAGGGCCATCTATTGTGGCCCTGATTGGAATGGTTAATAGTGGTAGCCAGGCACCATCTAGTTCTTCTAGTCTCAAAGTAGATGAGGCCATGGTTTATACAGACTATTTGTCCTGTAGAATAGTTTCTTCTTTGAGTCTTTGGTTTCCTTCTTTCTCTTTTGCTCCATATGAGCAGAGACCAATAGTTGTATCTTAGATGCCCACTCACAAGCTTTTAAGACCCCAGAATGTAGAACATAACTTTATGATCTAAAAAAAAAAAAAAATTGCCATTGACCTATATCATGCCAATTGACCAAGCTGTCCCACAAGGCTATGGTTCTAATCCTTCAAACCCAGAAAACCAATCCTGTGAGGTGTTTGGTTATGTCTAAGAAGTATCCGTAACTGTGCCCCCCCATGTGCTTTAGTATATATATGAGTATGTGTGCATACAATCACATGGCTGTATATACATATGCATACACCTATATATACACATATACATACACATATATGCCTATATACATACAAATATACCCACACATATATTTTTTGGTTGTTTTTGCTATTGTTTCAAAATTATATATGCTATAGCAATTACCAACAGGTCATTTTTTCTTTTTAGTGACATTGTTTAACTTTGTCAAGCTGTGTACACTTCACTCTCATTTGATGTTACCTTTCCCATTACCGAAAATAACAAGTGTCTACTCTCTAGAGAGTGAATTCCCCCCTCCTCCGCCCCATCCCTGGTAACCACTAATGAATATTGTTGTTGTTGTTGTTGGGTGCTATGGAGTCAGTTCTAACTCATAGTGACCCTATGTACAGCAGAATGAAACACTGCCTGGTCCTGTGCCATCCTCACAATCTTTGCTATGTTTAAGCCCATTCATTAGTTTCTGTATGTTTACTTATACATATCATTTCATAAAAGTGAGAACATACAATATTTTTGTTTGTGATTGGCTTATTTTGTTCAACATAATGTCCATCAGGTTCATCCATGTTCTAAGATGTGTCTGGAACTCACTTTTCTTTATCCCTGAGTAGTATTCCATTGTATGTATGTACCACATTTTACTTATCCATTTTTCTTCTAGGTTGTTTCTATCTTTTTGCTATTGTGAATCATGCTGCAATGAACAGAGTTATACATATGTTTGTTCCTGTCACTTCTATTAGGTCCCTAGAGTATACACCCAGGAGTGGAATTGCTGGGTCATATGGCAGCTCTACCTCTAGTTTTTTGAGGAACTGCCAGACTGTTTTACACAACAGCTATACCATTTTGCATTCCCCCCAGCAACAGATAAGGTTTCCAATTTCTTCAACACTTGTTATTTAATGTTTTCATTTTTTTTTTATCTTAGCCAACCTTATTGTTATGTGCTGTCTTAGTCATCTAGTGCTGCTATAACAGAAATACCACAAATGGATGGCTTTAACAAAGAGAAATTTCAAGGGTGTCAGCTCCAGGCGAAGGTTTTCTCTCTCTGTCGGCCTTCTCATCAATCTTCCCCCAGACTACGAGCCTCTCTGCTCAGGGACCCCGGGTCCAAAGGACACACTCTGCTCTTGGCACTGCTTTCTTGGTGGTATGAGGTCCCCCTACCTCTCTGCTCGCTTCTTTCTTTTATATCTCAAGAGATTGCCTCAAGACACAATCCAGTCTTGCAAATTGAGTCCTACTTCACTAACAAAACTGCCTCTCATCTTCCCTCATTAACATCAAAGGGGCAGGATTTACAACCTATAGGAAAATCACACAATACCAGGAATCATGGCCCAGCCCAACTGATGCACACATTTTTGGGGAGACATAATTCAATCCATGACACTTGCCGTCCAATCTGTTTTGATCTTATGTACCCTATGTACAACGGAATGAAACACTGCCCAGTCCTGCGTCATCCTCACAATCGTTACTATATTTGAGTCCATTATTGCAGCCACTGTGTCAGTCCATCTCTTTGAGGGGCTTCCTCTTTTTCACTGACCTTCTACATTACCAAGCATGATGTCCTTCTCCAGGGACTGGTCCCTTCTGATAACATGTCCAAAGAATGTGAGACAAAGTCTCACCATCCTGGCTTCCAAGGAGCACTCTGGCTGTACTTCTTCTAAGAAAGACCTTGTCTTAGTCATCTAGTACTGCTATAACAACTGCCCATTCAGCCTGATACATATAAATCTTCATTTCCCATCAGGATGTACCCAGGAACATTCAACACTAATGTATCATTTGTTCACATCTTATGCTAAAATGTGTTCAAGATGAGTAGCATATTTTTACGCAAATAACGTGCACCTTCTACATTATTTGCCGACCTTGCCCTTTCCCCCTCCCTGAGAGGAATTTTTGTAAGCACACTATGCTAATTTTTTTACAACAACATTGTAAAAATGTTGGCAACTGTGTCAGCAAACAAACAAAGAAGGCACTCGTTATTTGCGTAAAAATGCAGTAGGTATCTTGTTTGTGCTGTGATTAGGGAGGCCACCTGTTAGCATAGCCATGCGTGGGAGTGTTTTTATTCTTTGAAGAGTTCATAAAGGTCATCTTCCAATAAGCCTTAATTGCTTGACCAAGTAGAATATAAAAGCAAAATGATAACTGACATCCTAGCTATAACAAATATCATTTATATTATTCCATTTATTTCTGACATTAAGTTTAGTGTTTAAAAGCAAAACAAAACCAAAAAAAAAGCTAATTTTATTGTATATCTAAATATTGTATAACCTTGGTTCCTGAGAAGATTATACCTAAGTATTCTCAGCATGATAGCAACTCTGTAAGTCTAATAAAACTATATTCTCTCGTAGTACAGCAATCGGACCTCAAAATAAAATCATCTCCTTTTCATGCAGTAGAAAAAAAGGAAAACTATTTCTTAACACTGAAAAGTGTTTACTGTGCTTTGATTTAATAACTGGGTTATCTTTGACATTACTTTTAAGCCTGTGTAATAATTTTCCCAAAGGAAAGACTCCATTTAAATACAAAATAATAAAAATAAGTATTTTTCTTGCAATGCACAAGAAATTTTTTTTTTTAAATAGAAGTTCATCCCTCTGAGGATTTTTTAAACTATATTTTGCTGGTTCTTTTTGTAGTTCTTCCCTTTCAAAACATTTATTCTTTACCCTTTAAAAGAATTTATGCATCTGCTGGTTTGAAAATATTTCAAGGTCTTCTTTTTGAGAATACACATATTATGCTCTCAACTCTTGAAGTAGCTGGGGTTTTGGAACCACATTTTTTTTGTGAACCACTAGTAGCCTAATCAAAATTACTTATTTCTTAACATCATGAACTCTCTAATTTCCTCTATTTTAACATGTTTTCATTTCTTATGGCCCTGTGTTTCTAAGTCATCACTTCCCCCTCTCAGTGTATTGGATTATGATGTTAACAAGTGAGAGTCACTGCTGAAAAATGTCTTCCACATTAAGTCCCTGTCTTAAGCCTTTGAGGTGTCCTGTGAAATATCTATTGGGGCTAAGGTACCTCTGACCTCGTGAAAAGCCCAGAAGGCTGTGGGGTGGAGGCAGAGGGTGGTGCAAGACAGAAGACATCCTTAGTGCACTTTTCTAGTCATTCATGTGCTGAAAAAGGTTAAAACTTCTAAAGCTTCAAGCATGATGCCTGAGTTGATCTAATTTAGAGAGATTAAATGTTTCCAAAGGAGCCCAAGGTGCAGATTTATATTTTTGGAATAGCTACCACTGATTAACCATCAAATCTAAAGTCTTAGTAAGGTCAATTAACTAAATAACAGTTATCTATTATTAAGGCTAGCTCGTTAGTTATTGGTTAGTTTATTCAACAAACAGCACGATGACACCAGGCCACATTTCCGTTATCAGACTTGAAAATTCAGGAATTTTCTCAACATGAGGAAAGAGTAAAGAAACAAGTGATACATTCTTTGTGTAGACACATGATTAGAGAACAGTGGGAGGAGAGCACTCAGCACTTTGCCTTCAAGGAGGGCATGGAGCGTGAGCAAAGGCTCCCTACAGAAGAGGGATTTATTACTAGGTGTGCCTTGGTTCCTCAAATTTCCACCACTAATGTTGGTCCTTTGCTTACGGCAGTGTTTAACTGAAATCCCCATTCAGAAATTCATTATGTGGTGGATTATTTATAAATTTCAGAGAAGAAGGCCTCAGGGGGATGTAAAAGATTCTTTTTGAAGTAAGAGACTCATTCTAAGGCATCAGAAAGGGAAGGGATGGATGGTGCATTACCAGAGTATTTTCTGGGAAGCAAGCATTGGGGCCTCACAAAGGCCCTGAAGGGAGTGATACTGGACAGAGGAAGAAACCAAAAAACCAAACCACTGGAAGCCTAGTCAACTCTAACACTTGGCGACCCCATGTGTGCAGAGTAGAGCTGCACTCTATAAGGTTTTCAAGGCTGTGAACTTCTGGAAGCTACTTGCCAGGCCTTTCCTCCAAGATGCCTCTGGAAGAGTTTGAATCACCAACCTTTTGCTTAGTAGCCAAGTGCTTAATTATTTGTGCCACCCAGGTTGCCTGGACAGAAGAAGAGGGGAACAGAAAAGGAGCAAAGACAAATGTTGTTTATGGCACACTGGTGGTGATCGATGCTTCCAGAGATGACTCCATCATTATACCCCTGAGTAGCCATAGTGGCCTAGTATAACTATGGAGGGAGAAAGAGCTCGCAGACAGAAATCATACCCAGGAGTTTTATGTGAGGCTTAAGTTGTTAAAATGGTATGTGTTGCTACAACATTGATGAATCTTGAAAATGTGCTGAGTAAAATGTTAATCACAAAAGGACAAATATTTTATAAAACCAAAAACCCACTGCCTTCAAGTCAATTCCGACTCGTAGCGACCCTATAGGACAGAGTAGGACTGCCCCATAAGGTTTCCAAAGCTGTAATCTTTACGGAAGCAGACTGCCACATCTTCCTCCCTCGAGTGGCTAGTGGGTTTGAACCGTCGACCTTTCGGTTAGCAGCTGAGCTCTTAAGCACCGCATCACCAAGTCTCCTCAAATATTGTATAATCCCACTTATATGAAATAGGCAAATGTATAGAGACCAGAGCTTATTATTGGTTACCAGGGGTGGGAGGGAGGGGGAAAAGGAGACTCTTTGCTTAGGGGTACTAAGTTTCTGTTAATGGTGGTGAAATAATTTGGAAATGGGTAGTGGTGATGGTTGTACAACATGATGAACGTAACCAGTGTCACTGAATTTTACGTGTAAAAAATGTTGAATTGACAAATGTTTTGTTATATATATTTTTTAACCACAGTAAAAAACAAAAAATGGTATGCATGTGTGTGGGGGGAGGTGTGTATCATATACAGAAATGTATTTATAGATAACCAAAATACTCTTTTCATTTAGTATATGAAAGTTAAAGGGATATCAGATTTCAAGCACGCCAATAAACATGGTAGGAGGAAGGGTTAAGGGGCTGGTAAATGATGCTCCTTTTTTGTCTCCCATAAAATTGTTAGTATTGGACTTCGGGCATTTTAACCAACAAAAGGTAGATGAAGCCAGAGTGAACAGTAAGAGGAGGTCCAAAAGAAAGAGGTGAGCAAGATGTGTTGAAATACAGTCTATCGGACACCTCTTCTGTACCTTCTCAGACCATTTCAGCCTCACCTACTTCTTGTTCCAGCTCTGTTCAGCCTCACTACGCGTAGCTGCAACCTAACTCTGCCTCACCTTAGCCCCAGAGCTTCCCTTGGTGGTGTACACTGCCCTGCCCATGTGTACACAACCTAGACATTCAAAGGAGTCAATACTTTGTGGGGCAAACCTCTGACCCATGAGAGACAGGAGCCAGTGGATAAATTCACTGTCCTTTCTTAGCCCCCTGCCTCCACCAACCAGGGAAGTTCTGGGACAGAGTTTATAAGGCTTCTCTAGGAGCCCTTGGGTAGTGCACACAGTTAAGCACTCAACTACTAACCAAAAGGTTGGCAGTTTGAATGCACCTAAAGGTGCCTCAGAAGAAAAGTCTGGTGATCTGCTTCCAAAAAGGCCACAGCCTTGAAAATCCTGTGGAGTACAGCTCTACTCTGAAACACATGGAGTAGCCATGAGTTGGATTCAAGGAAGAGAGGAGTCAGACACTATTGAGCAAAGGTATAGATGGAGAGACTCAGAGAAGTATACAGCTCAGGAAGGTTCCCTAGGCTGGGAGCATGAACAATCCTTGTGTGTTAAAAATGAAAAGAAAACCAAAAACTTTTGCATGTTAAAAAGTTATAGACATAGGCAAAAGAAACATAACAAACTGTGGGAAAAATTGCAAATTATGTTTACATTGCAAAAGCTTTTAACAAATGAGACCAAAAAAAAAAAAGAAGTAGGTAAAAGACATGATCAGAGTGTTCATAGATGAATAAAAGTAAAAGTATCTCAAATATATGAAAAAAATGCTCATAATAAAGGAAATGCAAATTATAACTACACTGAAATACCATTTCTTATCTAACAGATTGGCAAAAATTCTAGTTTGAAAATGCACTTTGTTGTTGAGCTTGTGGGGGAAATAGGCATTCTTATTTATTGTTAGTGGGAGGGCAAATTGTCATAGTCCTCATGGAGAAGAAGTTGGCTGTGTCTAAGAAAAATGCAAATGTATTTACAGTGTGACCCAGCAACCCCACTTCTAAGAATCAAATGTAAATCACACCTGAACAGATTTGAAATAACATTTGCACAAGGTTATTTGTTGAGCATTATTTGTACAAAAAAAGTTTGGAAACAACCCACATGTCCATCAATAGGGAACTGAGTGGATAGGCCATTGTACAACTACACAAGGGATACTATGCAGCCATTAAAAAAGAAAGAAAGAAAAGAAGAGGGAAGAGCTCCATGTAATGATATCAATTACTATCCAGAATATGTCATTAAGTTAAAAAAAGCAAGATACAGAATGGTGTTTATAGTGTGCTACATTTTGTGTGAGAAAGGAAGAAATAAGAATACACACAAGTATATGTGTTTATGTATATTTGCATATATTTTCAAAAAGTAACGCTGGAAACTAATAAAAGTGGTTAGTTCTGGGGGTGAGGGAGGAAGGAAATGAGAAGACAGAGGCAGAAGGGAGACATTTGAGTGTACCTTTTTACATAGTTATGGCTTTTAAAACATGTAAATGTTCTACTTATCCAGATATAAAATTAAATTTTTTTAAATCACTTAAAATTGAAAACAAACTTGAACAAATGAAACTAACTCTATATTAGGTACTGTATCTATATACAGAAGATAATTACTTGATGTGATACTAGAATGCTGAAATCTGTACATCCTTATTGGTAAGTGTTCTAAGACAAAAAGAACTGCAAAGAAATCTTTAACTTTTTTTTTATTATTTGTTAGTAGTAGTATGAATATTGTTGTTTAAACCATTTTTTGTATATTGTAAGATAGAGCAAATAAATAATTATGTTAACATGATTAGGAATCAAGATTTTCAGTGTAAGAGAAAAAAGATACACATAAAAATACTAAAATTTTACATTTTATTTAGATATATGAATATGAGAAAAACAGAAAATTAATAGAACCAAAAGCTAGGTCTTTGAAAAGATCAATAAAATATAATTTTTTCATTTCATCTATGTTAACAAATATATTAGCATAAAGTTGTTCATAGTATTCTTTTACTAACCCTCATAGACTATCACGATGAGCCCACTTTAACTCTTGATAATGTATTTTGTGTATTCTCTCATTTTTCCTTGATCAGTCTGGTGCATCTTTTTTTGTGCCAGAAACAAAGACATGCTCAAAGATTAATGGAGGCATGTTGAAAAGATAAAGAACTAGATTGAAGGGGCTTCCACTGGTCAAATTTGGGACAAGCTGAGCATCAAAAATGCTATTATTGTCAGCATAATACAGTTTATAAAGAAAATGTTCTATATTCTACTTCGTTGAGTAGCATCTAAGATACTCCATTAGTCTCACCCCTTTGGGAGCAAGGGAGAATGAAGAAAACTAAAGACACATGGGAATGACTAGTCCAAAGGACTAATGGACCACACCTACCATGGCCTCCACCAGACTGAGTCCAGCACAACTAGATGGTGCCCAGTTACCACCACTGACTGCTTTGACAGGGATCACAATAGATGGTCCTAGACAGAGCTGAAGAAAAATGCAGAACAAAATTCTAACTCACAAAAAGACCAGACTCAGTGGCCTGACAGAAACTGGAGAAACCCTGAGAGTATGGTCCCTGGACATCCTTTTAGCTCAGCGATGAAGTCACTCCTGAGGTTCACCCTTCACCTAAAGGGGTGCACCAGCCCAGGGGCAAGGACTAGAAGGCAGGACAGGAGAGCTGGTAATAGGGAACCGAAGGCCGAGAAGGGAGATTGTTGACATGTTGTGGCGTTGTTAACCAATGTCATAAAACAGTATGTATACTAACTGTTTAATGAGAAGCTAGTTTGTTCTGTGAGCCTTTGTCTAAAGTACAATACAAAAAAAATACTATTATTGAATGGAATACATGAAATGAAAAATAATAAGATATCAAAAAAAGCCCCAAACAAAACAAAACCTTATTCCTCAACATTGTTAGGTGCCGTCGAGTTTGTTCCAGCTCATAGTGACCCTATGTACAACAGAATGAAACACTGCCCAGTCCTGCACCATCCTCCACAATCCTTGTTATGCTTGAGCCCGTTGTTGCATCCACTGTGTCAGTCCATCTCCTTGAGGACCTTCCTGATAACATGTCCTAAGTATCACTCTCAACATTAAAAAAAAAAAAAGCAACATTAGAGGTGATTATTATACATACCCCTAACTCTGGACATTGATAATTAAAGGGGAAGATCTATGCATGTTTTCTGCTTTTTCAGTAGGAATTGAATTTGGGGGGCAATAAAATAGTCACTTGTTGTGAAGGAAGGCTCTTCTTCCCTAAAGAATGTCTGCTAATAAGTGGAGAAAAAAATGATAGCATTGGAACAATCATCATTTTGCTACCCTTGATGAAATAATTGTTTCAGACAAAGATTATCAATGGGTGCTAAAATCATTACATGAAACCGTTACATCACCCTTTCATCATGGAGAACTGGATATAACTATGGCACCAAAGTATAACTCCACAGGTAAGTTGTGAGTTGAAAAGGAAAAAATGTTAAATTTATAATGGAAATATCTAGAGTGTGGGGAAAAATAGTGAAAGACTTTGAAACGAACCAAAAATTCCCTTCTTCAATGGAAAACTAAGTGTTGTTCAGATTATCTTATTCCATTGGGTCTCTGGGCCTTTCATTGACTTTAAGCTATTTTACAGCTCTTCAGGTTATAGAATATTGAAAATAATGACTCTCCCATAGCAATGGAAATTATCGGGTGGAGATGCAGTTGATTATTTTTCTAGTCAATATTGACAAATTTAATCAAATTCATTTCTGCATTCATCCAGACTGTATATGTGTCTGCTCTTCGGATTTTTAAAAAATTTAATTTATTACAGTGAAACCTGTGAGAGCTAGAACTCGGTGGGACTGACTTATTTTCTGAGTCTTGAAAGTATTTCACCTTTGACAGGGTGCAATTTTACCACTTTCCTATTGCTCATTTTAGTGGGAAACATTTGAGTTTTCCTTCTCTGACAGGTTTCTGCATTACACAGGTTTTGATTTTTGCAGGTTTTACTGTATTATTATTTTGTGAAAATATACACAGCAAAAAATACACCATTTCAACAATTTCTACATGTGCAATTCTGTGACATTGATTACATCATTCTAGTTGTTCAACCATTCTCCTTATCCTTTTCCAAATTATTCCACCACCATTAACATACACTCACTCCCCCTAAGCTTCTTGTCTAATCTTTAGAGTTGCTGTTGACAATTTGATCCCACATAGATAATTCTTTAAATGAGCACAATGCTGAAGGCAGACATATTTTAATAGTTAAGCTAAACTATTGTTTGGTTCAAAAAAGACTTCAGGAAAGAGTTTTGGTATAATGTTTAAAGATTATTTCTGGGCAATAGTTTCACGGGTTCATCCAGCCTCAATGAATCCAGAAAGTCTGGATTCTGTTGAAAGTTTGAAATTCTGTTCCACATTTTTCCTCCTTTTGATCAGGATTTGGCTATAGAACTTTAATCAAAATGTTCACTAATGGTAGCAGGGCACCATCCAGTTCTTCTTACAACAGTGGAGGCAATTGTTCTATTTTGATTTTTATTTGAACCTGTTGTAATATCTTACTGATTCCCTCGTTAATGAGTTAAATAAAATCTTTGACACATTTTCATTTTATATTTGTGTAAGAGTCCTGAATTTACCCTTTTCAAAATTTGCCCTTTAACAAACATAAACCAAAAAACCAAACCCAGTGCCGTCAAGTCGATTCCAACTCATGGCATACCTTAATTCAATGAACAAAGTTAGCATCCTTAATAATTTGTTGTTACGTTGTTAGATGCCATCTAGTCAGTTCCAACTAGTAGTGACCCTAGGTACAACAGAATGAAACACTGCCTGGTCCTGCGCCATCCTCACAATCCTTGTTATGCTTGAGCCCATTGTTGCAGCCATGGTGTCAATCCATCTCATCAAGAGTCTTCCTCTTTTTCTCTGACCCTCTACTTTACCAAGGCATGATATCCTACTCAGGGACTGATCCCTCCTGATAACACGTCCAAAGCATGTGAGACGTAGTCTCGCCATTGTTGCTTCTAAGGAAGTCCTGTTCAAAGAACTGCCTCTTGGTCTATGTACAGGTTCTGCATGAGAACAATTCAGTGTTCTGGAATTCCCATTCTTCGGAATGTTATCTATAATTTGTTATAATCCACACAGTTCCATAGTCAATAAAACACAGATAAACATCTTTCTGGTATTTTCTGGTACTCTCTGCTGTCAGCCAAGATCTATCTGACATCAGCAATGATATACCTTGTTCCACATTCTCTTCTGAATCTAGCTTGAATTTCTGGTACTTCTCTGTCGATGTACTGATGCAAATTTTTTTTTTTTATAATTTTTATTGAGCTTTAAGTGAATGTTTACAAATCAAGTCAGTCTGTCACATATAAGCTTATATACACCTTACTCCATCCATACTCACACTTACACTCCCCCTAATGAGTCAGCCCTTCCAGTCTCTCCTTTCGTGACAATTTTGCCAGTTTCTAACCCTCTCTACCCTCCCATCTCCCCTCCAGACAGGAGATGCCAACATAGTCTCAAGTGTCCACCTGATACAAGTAGCTCACTCTTCATCAACATCTCTCTCCTACCCATTGTCCAGTCCCTTCCATGTCTGATGAGTTGTCTTCGGGAATGGTTCCTGTCCTGGGCCAACAGAAGATTTGGGGACCATGACCACCGGGATTCCTCTCGTCTCACTCAGACCATTAAGTCTGGTCTTTTTATGAGAATTTGGGGTCTGCATCCCACTGATCTCCTGCTCCCTCAGGGGTTCTCTGTTGTGCTCCCCGCCAGGGCAGTCATCGGTTGTGGCCGGGCACCATCTAGTTCTTCTGGTCTCAGGATTATGTAAGTCTCTGGTTCATGTGGCCCTTTCTGTCTCTTGGGCTCACAGTTATCTTGTGACCTTGGTGTTCTTCATTCTCCTTTGATCCAGGTGGGTTGAGACCAACTGATGAATCTTAGATGGCCGCTTTGTTAGCATTTAAGACCCCAGACGCCACATTTCAAAGTGGGATGCAGAATGTTTTCATAATAGAATTATTTTGCCAATTGACTTAGAAGTCCCCTTAAGCCATAGTCCCCAAACCCCCGCCCTTGCTCTGCTGACCTTTGAAGCATTCAGTTTATCCCAGAAACTTCTTTGCTTTTAGTCCAGTCCAGTTGAGCTGACCTTCCGTGTATTGAGTATTGTCCTTCCCTTCACCTAAAGTAGTTCTTATCTACTAACTAATCAGTAAATAACCCTCTCCCACCCTCCTTCCCTCCCCCCCTCGTAACCACAAAAGTATGTGTTCTTCTAAGTTTGTACTATTTCTCAAGATCTTATAATAGTGGTCTTATACAATATTTGTCCTTTTGCCTCTAATTTCACTCAGCATAATGCCTTCCAGGTTCCTCCATGTTATGAAATGTTTCACAGATTTGTCACTGTTCTTTATAGATGCGTAGTATTCCATTGTGTGAATATACCACAATTTATTTAAACATTCATCTGTTGATGGATACCTTGGTTGCTTCCAGCTTTTTGCTATTGTAAACAGAGCTGCAATAAACATGGGTGTGCATATATCTGTTTGTGTGAAGGCTCTTATTTCTTTAGGGTATATTCCAAGGAGTGGGATTTCTGGGTTGTATGGTAGTTCTATTTCTAACTTTTTAAGAAAATGCCAGATAGATTTCCAAAGTGGTTGTACCATTTGACATTCCCACCAGCAGTGTATGAGAGTTCCAATCTCTCCGCAGCCTCTCCAACATTTATTATTTTGTGTTTTTTGGATTAATGCCAGCCTTGTTGGAGTGAGATGGAATCCCATCGAAGTTTTAATTTGCATTTCTCTAATGGCTAATGATCGAGAGCATTTTCTCATGTATCTGTTAGCTGCCTGAATATCTTCTTTAGTGAAGTGTGTGTTCATATCCTTTGCCCACTTCTTGATTGGGTTGTTTGTCTTTTTGTGGTTGAGTTTTAACAGAATCATATAGATTTTAGAGATCAGGCGCTGGTCGGAGATGTCATAGCTGAAAATTCTTTCCCAGTCTGTAGGTGGTCTTTTTACTCATTTAGTGAAGTCTTTAGATGAGCATTTTGATTTTTAGGAGCTCCCAGTTATCTGGTTTCTCTTCGTCATTTTTGGTAATGTTTTGTATTCTGTTTATGTCTTGTATTAGGGCTCCTAACGTTGTCCCTATTTTTTCTTCCATGTTCTTTATCGTTTTAGTCTTTATGTTTAGGTCTTTGATCCACTTGGAGTTAGTTTTTGTGCATGGTGTGAGGTATGGGTCCTGTTTCATTTTTTTGCAAATGGATATCCAGTTATGCCCGCACCATTTGTTAAAAAGACTACCTTTTCCCCAATTAACTGACACTGGGCCTTTGTCAAATATCAGCTGCTCATATATGGATGGATTTATATCTGGGTTCTCAATTCTGTTCCATTGGTCTATGTGCCTGTTGTTGTACCAGTACCAGGCTGTTTTGACTACTGTGGCTGTATAATAGCTTCTGAAATCAGGTAGAGTGAGGACTCCCACTTTCTTCTTCTTTTTCAGTAATGCTTTACTTATCCGAGACTTCTTTCCCTTCCATATGAAGTTGGTGATTTGTTTCTCCATCACATTAAAAAATTTCATTGGAATTTGGATCGGAAGTGCATTATATGTATAGATGGCTTTTGGTAGAATAGACATTTTTACTATGTTAAGTCTTCCTATCCATGAGCAAGGTGTGTTTTACCACTTAAGTAGGTCCTTTTTAGTTTCTTGTAGTAGTACTTTGTAGTTTTCTTTGTATAGGTCTTTTACATCTTTGGTAAGATTTATTCCTAAGTATTTTATCTTTTTGGGGGCTACTGTGAATGGTATTGATTTGGTTATTTCCTCTTTGATGTTCTTTTTGTTGATGTAGAGGAATCCAAGTGCTTTTTTGTATGTTTATCCCACAACCTGAGACTCTGCCAAACTCTTCTATTAGTTTCAGTAGTTTTCTGGAGGATTCCTTAGGGTTTTCTGTGTATCAGATCATGTCATCTGCAAATAGAGATAATTTTACTACCTCCTTGCCAATCCAGATGCGCTTTATTTCTTTGTCTAGCCTAATTGCTCTGGCTAGGACCTCTAGAACAATGTTGAATAAGAGCAGTGATAAAGGGCATCCTTGTCTGGTTCCCGTTCTCAAGGGAAATGCTTTCAGACTCTCTCCGTTTAGAGTGATATTGGCTGTTGACTTTGTATAGATGCCCTTTATTATGTTGAGGAATTTTCCTTCAATTCCTATTTTGGTGAGAGTTTTTATCATAAATGGGTGTTGGACTTTGTCAAATACCTTTTCTGAATCAATTGATAAGATCATGTGGTTTTTGTCTTTTGTTTTATTTATATGGTGGATTACATTAATGGTTTTTCTAATATTAAACCAGCCTTGCATACCTGGTATAAATTCCACTTGATCGTGGTGGGTTATTTTTTTGATATGTTGTTGAATTCTATTGGCTAGAATTTTGTTGAGGATTTTTGCATCTATGTTCATGAGGGATATAGGTCTGTAATTTTCCTTTTTTGTGATGTCTTTACCTGGTTTTGGTATCAGGGAAATGGTGGCTTCATAGAATGAGTTAGGCAGTATTCTGTCATTTTCTATCCTTTGAAATACCTTTAGTAGTAGTGGTGTTAACTCTTCTCTGAAAGTTTGGTAGAACTCTGCAGTATAGCCATCTGGGCCAGGGCTTTTTTTTTGTTGGGAGTTTTTTGATTACCTTTTCAATCTCTTTTTTTGGTATGGGTCTATTTAGTTGTTCTACTTCTGATTGTGTTAGTTTAGGTAGGTAGTGTTTTTCTAGGAATTCATCCATTTCTTCTAGGTTTGCAAATTTGTTAGAGTACAATTTTTCATAGTAATCTGATATGATTCTTTTAATTTCAGTTGGGTCTGTTGTGATGTGGCCCATCTCATTTCGTATTTGGGTTATTTGTTTCCTTTCCTGTATTTCTTTAGTCAGTCTGGCCAATGGTTTATCAATCTTGTTAATTTTTTCAAAGAACCAGCTTTTGGCTTTGTTAATTCTTTCAATTGTTTTTCTGTTCTCTAGTTCATTTAGTTCAGCTCTAATTTTTATTATTTGTTTTCTTCTGGTGCCTGATGGATTCTTTTGTTGGCCACTTTCTATTTGTTCAAGTTGTAGGGACAGTTCTCTGATTTTGGCTCTTTCTTCTTTTTGTATGTGTGCATTTATCGATATAAATTGCCCTCTGAGCACTGCTTTTGCTGTGTCCCAGAGGTTTTGATAGGAAGTATTTTCATTCTCGTTGCATTCTATGAATTTCTTTATTCCCTCCTTAATGTCTTCTATACCCCAGTCTTTTTTCAGGAGGGTATTGTTCAGTTTCCAAGTATTTGATTTCTTTTCCCTAATTTTTCTGTTATTGATTTCCACTTTTATGGCCTTATGGTCTGAGAAGATGCTTTGTAATATTTCGATGTTTTGGATTCTGCAAAGGTTTGTTTTATGACCTAATATGTGGTCTATTCTAGAGAATGTTCCATGTGCGCTAGAAAAAAAAGTATACTTTGCAGCAGTTGGGTGGAGAGTTCTGTGTAAGTCAATGAGGTCAGGTTGGTTGATTGTTGTAATTAGGTCTTCCATGTTTCTATTGAGCTTCTTACTGGATGTCTTGTCCTTCTCCGAAAGTGGTGTGTTGAAGTCTCCTACTATAATTGTGGAGGTGTCTATCTCACTTTTCAGTTCTGTTGAAATTTGATTTATGTATCTTGCAGCCCTGTCATTGGGTGCTTAAATATTTAATATGGTTATATCTTCCTGGTCAATTGTCCCTTTTATCATTATGTAGTGTCCTTCTTTATCCTTTGTGATGGATTTAACTTCAAAGTCTATTTTGTCAGAAATTAATATTGCTACTCCTCTTTTTTGCTTATTGTTTGCTTGACATATTTTTTTTCATCCTTTGAGTTTTAGTTTGTTTGTGTCTCTAAGTCTAAGGTGTGTCGCTTGTAGGCAGCATATAGACGGATCATGTTTCTTTATCCAGTCTGAGACTCTCTGTCTCTTTATTGGTGCATTTAGTCCATTTACATCCAGCGGAATTATAGATAAGTATGTGTTTAGTGCTGTCATTTTGATGCCTTTTTATGTGTGTTGTTGACAATTTCATTTTTCCACTTACTTTTTTGTGCTGAGACGTTTTTCTTTGTAACTTGTGTGTTCCTCATTTTCATAGTATTTGACGTTATGTTTGCTGAGTCGTTATGTTTTTCTTGGTTTTTATTTTGAGTTATGGAGTTGTTAGACCTCTTTGTTAGCTTAATATTCACCCCTATTTTTTCTAAGTAAAAACCTAACTTGTATTGTCCTATATTGCCTTGTATCCCTCTCCATATGGCAGTTCTATGCCACCTGTATTTAGTCCCTCTTTTTGATTATTGTGATCTTTTACATATCGACTTCAATGATTCCCTGTTTTGAGTGTTTTTTTATTTTTTTTTAATTAATCTTAATTTGTTTTTGTGATTTCCCTACTTGAGTTGATATCATGATGTTCTGTTCTGTGACCTTGTGTTGTGCTGGTATCTGATATTATTGATTTTCTGACCAACAATTTCCTTTAGTATTTCTTGTAGCTTTGGTTTGGTTTTTGCAAATTCTCTAAGCTTGTGTTTATCTGCAAATGGTTTAATTTCACCTTTATATTTGAGAGAGAGTTTTGCTGGATATCTGATCCTTGGCTGGCAGTTTTTCTCCTTCAGTGCTCTGTATATGTCATCCCATTGCCTTCTTGACTGCATGGTTTCTGCTGAGTTGTCTGAACTTATTGATTCTCCAGTGTAGGAGACCTTTCTTTTATCCCTGCTTTTAAAATTTTCTCTTTATCTTTGGTTTTGGCAAGTTTGATGATAATATGTCCTGGTGATTTTTTTTTTGGATCAATCTTAAATGGGGTTTGATGAGCATCTTGGATAGATATCCTTTCGTCTTTCATGATGTCAGGGAAGTTTTCCGCCAAGAGATCTTCAACTATTCTCTCTGTGTTTTCTGTTGTCCCTCCCTGTTCTGGGACTCCAGTCACATGCAAGTTAATCTTCTTGATAGAGTCCCACATGATTCTTAGGGTTTCTTCATTTTTTTTTAATTCTTTTATCTGATTTTTTTTTAGCTATATTGGTGTTAATTCCCTAGTCCTCCAGATTTCCCAGTCTGCATTCTAATTGCTCGAGTCTGCTCCTCTGATTTCCTATTGCGTTGTCTAATTCTGTAATTTTATTGTTAATCTTTTGCATTTCTGAATGCTGTCTCTCTATGGATTCTTGCAACTTATTAATTTTTCCACTATGTTCTGGAATAATCTTTTTGATTTCTTCAACTGCTTTACAGTGTGTTCCTTGGCTTTTTCTGTAGATTGCCTTATTTCATTTCTGAGGTCATCCCTGATGTCTTGAAGCATTCTGTAAATTAGTTTTTTATGTTCTGTATCTGGCAATTCCAGGATTGTATCTTCATTTGGGAAAGATTTTGATTCTTTTGTTTGGGGAGTTGTAGAAGCAATCATGGTCTGCTTCTTTATGTGGTTTGATATCGACTGCTGTCTCTGAGCCATCACTAAGATATTGTAGTGATTTATTCTATATTTGCTCACTGAGCCTTATCTTGTTTTGTTTTCTTTCAATATACGTAGATGGGATACTAGATTGCGCTGTCTGGAGTGTTGTAGCCCTTGACTCACTTATGTCCTATTACCAGCTGGTTTGAGCTGTTACCAGATATATAAGCCTGAGTCCATTCACTATTCTTGAGTAGAATCTGATTTTGGGTCATCAAGTGTGTGATGCACACTGTCACCTATCCACCTCGAGAAGTAGTGGTGATAGTTGTGTGCACCAGATTCTAGTAGCAGCAGGGGTTCACACTCCAGGGGGGTCAGGATGCTGACAGGCTTCCCCCAAGTGTCAGTAAGGTAGGTGTGTCTCTATTCCTAAAGCACCTTGGTGGGTGGGCTCTGCAGCTGTACCTTAGGCCCCCAGTGCAAGTACCTCTACAGATTGGTAGGTGTCACCCTGCTTAGACCCCTAAGGCTGGAGGCTAGGTGGTCTGGGGGAGCTTCAGCCCTCAGTTCCCTGTTGTGGGTCAGTGAGGGCTCTGTTGAATACGCAGAGATATCAGATCTAGGAAACTTGTCTTTCCAGTAAATCCGCTAAAACAATTGCAGTCAGGTCCCTATCAGAAATGCCTTTGCATTATAATAGCCACCTTGTTCCCTGTAGGGATGAAAGTCAAAGACTGTGGATCACATATGCTTGGCTGGAGTTGGTTCTGTGTTTTCAGTCCAATTAGGGACGGATTTTTGGTCCCTGGGTTTTTTGTAGTTGATTCTCTCAGGCCAGGAGAATAGGTTAGGAGAAGACAAAAATAAAACTAAAGAAAGAAAAACCGCAGAGCAGTTTACTTTCTGGCTCAGGAAATTCCAATGTTAATGAATCTGCCTGGGAAGGGGAAGGAAGGGTTCAGATAAATAGGAGAGAGTAGCACCCAGGAATATAGAGAAAGTTACTTATCTTGGTTGGGATGACTGTTTTATCTGAGATTCCCGAGGGGCGCGTTGTGGACTGTGTGCGCTGGCTGGGTAGAGATTGCCCCCGAGGGTCAGGCCCGCTTCCCGTGCTTGTGTTGTCTCAGAAGCCATGGTTAGTTCCTCCGCTCCCAGTCCAAAGCCCAGCGCCAAGGTTCCCCAGCTGGGACGCCGCACTCCCGGCTCCAATACCAGTCACTGCCTCCCGGTGACTTCTCCTCCTGTCAGCTGCTTCGCTGCGCTGCCTGCGTGCACTGGCTGGGCTTCCCCTGAGGTCAGTTCAGGGGGTTAGGGCTGCACCCCGTGATTGTGCTGTCTCAGGATGCTGTGCTCAGCTCCCCTGCGCCCAGTCCAAAGCCCGGCGCCAAGGTTTCCTGACTGGGACACTGGCTCCAGGCTCCGAAAACAGTCTCTGCTTCCCCGTGGTTGTTCATTCTCAGTCTCTGTCACTGAGGTCAACTCTTTAAATCTGTGTTTGTTGGTCAGGGTTCATAGATTGTCATGTATGTGATCGATTCACTTGTTTTTCCGAGTCTTTGTTGCAAGAGGGATCCGAGGTAGCGTCTACCTAGTCAGCCATCTTGGCCCCACCTCCGATGCAACTGTTTTTGAATTGTCTTCAGCAAAATTTTACTTGAGTGTGATATTAATGATATTGTTGGATAATTTCCACATTCCATTGGATCGCCATTCTTTGGAATGGGCATGAATATGGATCTCTTCTAGTCAGTTGACCCGGTAGCTGTCTTCCAAATTTCTTGACATGGACAAGTGAAAGCTTCCAGTATTGCATCCGTTTGCTAAAATATCTCATTTGGTATTCTTTCAATTCCTGGAGCCTTGTTTTTGTCAATGCCTTTGGTACAGCTTGAACTTCTTCCTTCAGTACCATCAGTTCTTGATCACATGCCACCACCTGAAATAGTTGAATGTTGATCAATTCTTTTTCGTATGGTGACTCTGAGTATTCCTTTCATCCTCTTTTGATGCTTCATGTGTTATTCCATGTTTTGTTCATAGAATCCTTCAATATTGCAACTCAAGGGTTGAATCTTTTCTTCATTTCTTTCAGCTCCAGAAATGCCAAACGCATACTTCCATTTTGGTTTTCTAGCTGCAGGTCTTTGCATATTTCACTATAATACTTTACTTTATCTTCTTGTGCTGTCCTTTGAAATCTCCTGCACAGTTCTTTTACTTAATCATTTCTTCCTTTTGCTTCAGCTACTCTACATTCAAGAGCAAGTTTCAGGGTCTCTTCTGACATCCGTTTTGGTCTTTTTTTTTTTTTTTGGTCTTTTTAATCACATTTTGCTTTCTTCATGTATGATGTGCTTGATGTCATCCTACAGGTCATCTGGTCTTTGGTCATTGGTGTTTTATGCATCAAATCCGTTCTTGAGATGGTCTCTAAATTCAGGTGGGACATACTCAGGGTTGCACTTTGGCTTTTAAGGACTTGTTTTAATTTTCTTCAGCTTCAACATGAACTTGCATATGAGCAACTGATTGTTCCACAGTCAGTCCCTGGCCTTGTTCTGACTGATAATATTGAGCTTTTCCATCATCTCTTTCCACAGATGTAGTCAATTTGATTCTTCTGTATTCCATCCATTAAGGTTCATGTGTGTAGTTGCCATTCATTTTGTTGAAAAAAGGTGTTTGCAGTGAAGAAGGTGTTGGTGTTGCAAAATTCTGTCATGAGATCTCTGGTGTCATTTCTATCATAAAGAGCATGTTTTCCAACTATCAATCCTTCTTCTTTGTTTCCAACTTTTGCATTCCGATCACCAGTAATTATCAATGCACCTTGATGGCATATTTGATCAATTTCAGACTCCAGAAGTTGGCAAAAAAGGTTTCCTCATGTGTGTCATTAGTGGATGGTGCATAAATTTGAGTAATAGTCATCTTAACTTGTCTCCCTTGTAGGTGTATGAGTATTATCCTATCACTAGTGGGCAGCCTATATTTCAGAATAGATCTTGAAATATTCCTTTTGATGATGAATGTGACACTGTTCCTCCTCAATTTGTCATTCCCAGCATAGGAGACCATATGATTGTCTGATTCAAAATGCCAATACCAGTCCCTTTCAGCTCACTAATGCCTAGGATATCAATGTTTATGTGTTCTGTTTCATTTGTGATGATTTCCAATTTTCCTAGATTTATACTTCATACATCCCACATTCCAATAATTAATGGATGTTTGTAGCTGTTTCTTCTCATTTTGAGTCGTGCCACATCAGCAAATGAAGGTCCTGGTAGCTTGATTCCATCCAAGTCATTAAGGTCAACTCCACTTTGAGGAGGCAGCTCTTTCTCAGCTGTATTTTGAGTGCCTTCCAATGTGACGGGCTCATCTTCCAACACTATATCATACAATGTTCTGCTTTCCATAAGATTTCCCCTGGCCAATTTTTTCAGAAGTAGATTGCCAGGTCCTTCTTCTCAGCTTGTCCTAGTCTGGAAGCTCCACTGAAACCTGTCCACCATGAGTCACCCTGCTGATATTTGAAATACGGGTGGGCATAGCTTCCAGCATCACAGCAACACACAAGCCACCACAGTATAACAAACTGACCAAACAAGTGGTGGTCAAGAAAATTAAAGTTGATCAACTCTTAGTGACATAATTATCTGTATTCCATTTCATTAATAACTTTTCATTAAATAAGTATCTGGAGTCTGTGGGCAGTGCAAACAGTTAAAAAGCTCTGCTGCTAACTGAAAAGTTGAAGTTTTGAGTCCATCCGGAAGCACCTTGGAAGAGAGGCTTAGCAATCTGCTACTCAAAAATGAGCCATGAAAACCTTGTGGAACACAGTTCTCTGACACACATGGGGCCACCTTGAGTCAAAATGTGCGTGTGTGTGTCTTTGTGTATGTGTAAAAGGTTCAAGTGGGCTGCTCTGCAGAGTCAAATAAGCCATACACGGTCCTGGGCCTGAGTATTTGGATTCTTAGGGTCTAATTCAACCCCATCATTTTACTAAAGAGAAATATAGGCATAGGAAGATCAACTCTTACACTGGCAGGGCTGAGATCAGGAACCAGGTATACTGATTCTCAGTGTATTATTCCTTCCAGTACTCAATGATTTTCAACTAGTAGGACCATCTAGGGGACACTTGGCAATGTGTTATGGATGTAAAGGTTTTGGATTTTCGCAATGAGTTGCTGTTGTCAATTCTGACTCATAGCGACCCCATGTGACAGACTAGAACTACCCCATAGAGCTTTCTTGGCTGTAATCTTCGTAGAGCAGATCGCTGGGTCTTTCTCCTGCAGAGCCACTGGGTGGGGTCAAACCCCCAATCTTGTGCTTACCCAGTAGCTGAGCACTTAACCATTGTGCCATTAGGTTTCCTTGTCACAATGAGTAGAGGTTGCTAATGGTGTTTAGTGCCTAGCAGCCACTGATGCTAAAAGTGCTGCATCAGAGGAAGTCTTACATATAAAGAATTATACTATCTTAAATGCCACTAGTCCCCTCCACTGAAAAGTTGCTACCCAAATATACAACCTGACGCCAGTTTGGTTGATTCAATGTACAATGTAATATCAAAGAAAACCTGAAACAGACAAGAAAAAAGTAGTTTATTTTTAGCCTTGGAATGTACTCTCATTCCTAATGATATTTGTCTCATATTTTCCTTAAACTTTCCTTGGATTTTCTAGTCAAACATCAAATGAAAGAATCATGACAACCTGGAGTGTGCTGGGGGAAGGGAGAATCATTCTGAGATAAAATATTTCACATAAGACTTATGTTGACATAAGCTCTGAATCACACTAGGATGGAGCAACCTCCCCCTTTCCAATAAAACAAACCAACCTATTAATGAACAACTGTGACTTGGAAATGAACCACTTTTTATTTTCCAAAATCAGTGAACTGGAAGAAAAAAAGATTACGATATACTCAAAACAAACCAGTAGTTCATTCAATTCAAGACCACACCAGTGAACAGCAATGTGTGTCAAAGAGCTGTGGTTAACTGAAATCCATGTCTGTCCTCTATACTGCAGACCTTTTGTATTCTAAAGAGTAATATAGCAATCACATTTTCCACTTATCATCTTACCAACTAATAATCAGCAATATATTTTAATTTACTTTAGAAGTAAGAACATAGAAACAGAGAATGCATAAAATGTTCCTGAATACACTTAAACCAAAAAACAAAACAAGGAGGCGGAGCGAAGATGGCAAAATAGATAGATGCTTCCAGTGAGCCCTTTTACAACAAAGACCCAAGAAAACAAGTGAAATGAGTATATTTATGACAAGCTAGGAGCCCTGAACATCAAAGGCAAGCTTAGAAAACAAACTGAGTGGCAGGGGGAGGAAGAGACGGTTCAGAAGTGGAGAGGAGTTACCAGACCTGAATTGCGGAGGAGCCCTCAGGCACCATTCCCAGGAGCGGCAGCGGTGGGCTGGTACTAGCCTTCGGCCGCAGTTTCCTCAGGGAGAAGCAGTCAGCCGCACAACCTACGCACACCTCCGGAACCAGAGAAGAATGGCGCTCCCAGCAAAAGCTAAGTACTTGCGTATATTTTACTGTGACCCACCCCACCCCACCCCACCCCACCCCCGCTCTCAAGCTGGCTTCAGCAGCTGATTTCCCTGGACTTGAGATAGACACTGTTGAGCACCTAGAGCCATCCTCCCGGCCTTGGAGTAGAAATAAATTCACAATTGGGGGAAAAGATAATTTGCCAGCTCCACTCACTGGGGGAGCTCATGACAGAAGTGGCTCCTGTCCAGGCTTAAACAGTCCGTGGACTTTGAGTACCATTCCCCTCTGCATGGACCTGTGTGGGTCTACTTCAGGAAAATACCCCCTTGTTGGCAGACTACAACTGTTTAAGCTGTGCCGCAGAGAGGTGGGTGTTTAACGTTTGACATTGCTTTGCCTATTAAACAGGGTCCTCACCTACCCATATCAGGGGCTCCGCTCAGGTCACCCAGCCACTGGTGATGGGGGTCCAAGGATAACTGGTACCTCCCAGTCCTTACCACTAAAAACTTTGGGTGCCCATGGTCCATTAGCAGAACCCCCCCCCCCCGGTATGCTCTAGGGAACAGGGACACGTTTTCCTCAGAGACACGAGGGGGATGATTCTCAGCCCCCTGCCTTGTTCAGAGTGAGACTCCCTGCTGCAACCAGATACCGGTACCTACACCAATCATCCCTGTCCCTCTAAGACTGTGGGACAGAGCCTGTACCACACACTTGATGATCAGCTACCTGGAAACCTGAGCTGAATTCATACAAGAAAACTGAATGGACTCCTAGACTAATATATCCGATAACAGCTCTAGCCATCTGGGGACAGGTTTTCAGAGCACCAAAGGTGAAAATAATCAAGTTAGCTCACTCAAGCAACCCATTTGGGTATATCAAAAAAAACCAAGCAAGAAGCTACAACACAGTAGGGAAACATAAAATAAACTAACACAATAATTTATAGATGGCTCAGGAACAACAGTGAATATCAAGTAACATAAAGAAACAGACCATGATTGCCTCAACAAGCTCTCAGAAAAAAGAATCCAGGGATCTTCTAGATGAAAGTGTCTCCCTGGAATTACCAGAGGAAGAATACAAAAGGTTAATATACAGAACCCTTCAAGACATCAGGAAGGAAATGAGGCAATACACAGAACAAGCCAAGGAACATACAGATAAAGCAATTGAAGAAATTAAAAAGATTATTCACAACATAATGAATAAGCTGGAAAAATCCATACAGAGACAACAATCAGAAATTCAGAAGATTAACAGTAAAATTACAGAAGTAGGCAACTCAATAGAAAGTCAGGAGCAGAATTCAGCAACTGGAAGGCAGAATTTCTGAACTTGAAGATAAAGCACTTAGCACTAATATATTTGAAGAAAAAAGAGATAAAAGAATTTAAAAAAATGAAGAAAACTTAAGAATCAAGTGGGACTCTATCAAGAGAAATAACCTACAAGTGATTGGAGTACCAGAATAGGGAGGGAAAACAGAAAATACAGAGAGAATTGTTGAAGATTTATTGACAGAAAACTTCCCTGATATCGTGAATGATGAGAAGATATCTACCTAAGATACTCATTGAACTCCATATAAGGTACGTTTTAAAAGAAAGTCACCAAAACATACTATAATCAAACTTGCCAAAACCAAAGATAAAGAGAGAATTTTAAGAGCAGCTAGGGATAAAGGAAAAATCACCTACAAAGGAGAGTCAATAAGAATAAGCTTGGACTACTCGGCAGAAACCACGCAGACAAGAAGGCAATGGGATGCCTTATATAAAGCACTGAAGGAAAAAAGTTGCCAGCCAAGAATCATATATTCAGCAAAACTCTCTCTCAAATATGAAGGTGATATTAGGACATTTCAAGATAAATAGAAGTTTAGGGAATTCATAAAAACCAAACCAAAACTAGAAGAAATACTAAAGGGAGTTCTCTGGTTAGAAAATCAATAATATCAGGTATCAACCCAAGACTAGAACACTGGGCAGAGCAATCAGAAATCAACCCAGACAGGGAAATCACAAAAATAAATCAAGATGAAAAAACACTCAAAACAGGGAAAGAGTGATGTTATTATGTAAAAGAAGACAACATTAGAACAATAAAGAGGGATTAAGAAATGTAGTCATAGATCTTTCATATGGAGAGGAAGATAAGGCGATACAAAGAAATAAAACTTAGGTTTCAATTTAGAAAAATAGGACTAAATAATAAGGTAACCACAAAGGAGACAAACTATCCTCTTCATCAAAATAAAAAACAAGAAAAAAATAGAGACTCAGCAGAAACAAAATCAACAACAATGAATATGATGAAAGAACAATATATAAAGATAATCTACTCAGCACATAAAATTAAGTGGGAAAAGAAACTGTCAACAAAACACAAAAAAAGACATCAAAATGACACCACTAAATTCATACCTAAACATAATTACACAAAATGTAAATGGACTAAATGCACCAATAAAGAGACAGAGAGTGGCAGAATGGATTAAAAACACATGACCCATCTATATGCTGCCTACAAGAGACACACCTTAGACTTAGAGACACAAACAAACTAAAACTCAAAGGATGGAAAAAAATATATCAAGCAAACAACAAGCAAAAAAGAGCAGGAGTGGCAATATTAATTTCTGACAAAATAGACTTTAAAGTTAAATCCATCAGAAAGGATAAGGAAGGACACTTATATAATGATTAAAGGGACAAGATACCAAGAAGATATAACCATGTTAAATATTTATGCACCCAATGACAGGGCTGCAAGATACATAAAACAAACTGTATCAGCATTGAAAAGTGAGATAGAAAGCTCCACAATAATAGTAGAAGACTTCAGCACATCCCTTTCGTTGATGGACAGGACATCCAGGAAGAAGCTCAATAAAGACATGGAAAATCTAAATGCTACAATCAATGAACCCGACATCATAGAAATATCCAGAACACTCCACCCAACAGCAACCAAGTATACTTTCTTTTCCAGTGCACATGCAACATTCTCTAGAATAGACCACATATTAGGTCATAAAGCAAACCTTAGCAGAATCCAAAACACTGAAATGTTACAAAGCATCTTCTCAAAACCATAGGCCATAAAAGTGGAAATCAATAACAGAAAAAGCAGGGAAAAGAAATCAAACACTTGGCTACTGAACAATACCTTGCTCAAAAAGACTGGATTATACAAGACATTAGGGATGGAATAAAGAAATTCATAGAATCCAAAGAGAATGAAAACACTTCCTATCAGAGCCTTTGGGATATAGCAAAAGCAGTGCTCAGAGGTCAATTTATATCAACAAATGCACACATACAAAAAGAAGAAAGGGTCAAATTCAAAGAATTATCCCTCGAACTTGAACAAATAGTGAGCAACCATCAGGCACCAGAAGAAAGCAAATAATAAAATTTAGAGCAGAATTAAATGAAATAGAAAACAGAAAAACAACTGAAAGAATTAACAACACCAAAGCTTGGTTCTTAGAAAAACTTAACAAAATTGATAAACAATTGGCCAAGCTGAAAAAAGAAAAACGAGAGAGGAAGGAAATAACCTGAATAAGAAATGAGATGGACGATATTTCAACAGACCCAACTGAAATTAAAAGAATCATATCAGATTACTATGAAAAATTGTACTCTAACAAATTTGAAAACCTAGAAGAAATGGATGAATTCCTAGAAACACACTACCTACCTAAACTAACACAAACAGAGGTAGAACAACTAAATAGACCCATAAAAAAAGAAGAGATTGAAAAGGTGATAAAAAAAACTCCCAACAACAACAACAAAAAAAGCCCTGGCCCAGACAGCTTCACTGCAGAGTGCTACTAAACTTTCACAGAAGAATTAATACCAGTACTACGAAAGGTATTTCAGAGCGTAGAAAAAGACGGAATACTCCCAAACACATTCTATGAAGCCACCATATCCCTGATACCAAAACCAGGTAAAGAAAAAAAGAAAATTACAGACCTATATCTCTCATGAACTTAGATGCAAAAATCCTCAACAAAATTCTAGCCAATAGAATTCAACAACATATCAAAAAAATAATTGACCATGACCAAGTGGGATTCATACCAGGTATGCAGGGATGGTTCAACATTAGAGAAACAATTAATATATTCCATCCTATAAATAAAACAAAAGACAAGAATCACATGATTTTATCAATTGATGTAGAAAAGTCATTTGACAAAGTTCAACACCCATTCATGATAAAAACTCTCAGCAAAATAGGAATAGAAGGAAAATTCCTCAGCATAATAAAGGGCATTTATACAAAGCCAATAGCCAACATCATCCTAAATGGAGAGAACCTGAAAGCATTACCCTCGTGATCAGGAACCAGACAAGGATGCCCTTTGTCACCAGTCTTATTCAACATTGTGGTGGAGGTCCTAGCCAGAGCAATAATGCTAGAAAAAAAAAAAAAAGAGAAAGAAATAAAGGGCATCCAGATTGGGAAGGAAGAAATGAAAGTATCTCTGTTTGCAGATGACATGATCTTATATGCAGAAAACCCTAAGGAATCCTCAAGAAAACTACTGAAACTAATAGAAGAGTTCAGCAGAGTATCGGGATAGAAGATAAACATATAAAAATCAGTTGGATTCCTCTACACCAACAAAAAGAACATGGAAGAGGAAACCACCAAGTCAATACCATTCACAGTAGCCCCCAAGAAGATAAAATACTTAGGAATAAATCTTACCAGAGATGTAAAAGACTTATACAAAGAAAACTACAAAACGCTTCTGCAAGAAAACAGAAGAGACCTATAGAAGTGGAAAAACATACCTTGCTCATGGATAGGAAAACGTAGTACTATAAAAATGTCTATTCGACCAAAAGTGATGTATAGATCGAATGCAATTCGGATCCAAATTCCAATGACATTTTTTAATGAGATGGAGAAACAAATCACCAACTGCATATGGAAGGGAAAGAGGCCCCAGATAAGTAAAGCATTACTGAAAAAGAACAAAGTGGGAGGCCTCACTCTACCTGATTTTAGAACCTATTTTACCTCCACAGTAGTTAAAACAGCCTGGTACTGGTACCACAACAGATACATAGACTAACGGAACAGAATTGAGAATCCAGACATAAATCCATCCACATATGAGCAGTTGATATTTGACAAAGGCCCCAAAGCAGTTAAATGGAGAAAATACAGTCTTTTTAACAAATGGTGCTGGTATAACTGGATATCCATCTGCAAAAAAATGAAACAAGACCCATACCTCACACCATGTACAAAAACGAACTCAAAATGGATTAAACACCTAAATATAAAATCTAAAACGATAAAGATCATGGAAGAAAAAATAGGGACGTCACTAGGAGCCCTAACACATGGCATAAACAGTATACAAAACATTACTAACAATGCAGAAGAAAAACCAGATAACTGGGAGTTCCTAAAAATCAAACACCTATGCTCATCCAAAGACTTCACCAAAAGTGTAAAAAGATTACCTACAGACTGGGAAAAAGTTTTTAGCTACGATATTTCCGATCAGTGCCTGATTGCTAAAATCTACATAATACTGCAAAAACTCAACTGCAAAAAGACAAATAACCCAATTAAAAAACGGGCAAAAATATGAACAGACACTTCACTAAAGAAGACATTCAGGTAGTTAAGAGATACATGAGGAAATGCTCACGATCATTAGCCTTTACAGAAATGCAAATCAAAACTACAATGAGATTCCATCTTGCTCCAACAAGGCTGGTATTAATCCAAAAAATAATAAATGTTGGAGAGGCTGTGGAGAGACTGGAACACTTATACACTGCTGGTGGGAACGTAAAATGGTACAGGTGCTTTGGAAATCAATTTGGTGCTTCTGTAAAAAGCTAGAAAATAAAACTACCATAGGATCTAGCAATCCCACTCCTTGGAATATATCCTAGAGGAATAAGAGCCTTTACACGAACAGATATATGCACACCCATGTTTATTGCAGCACTGTTTACAATACCAAAAAGATGGAAGCAACCAAGGTGCCTATCAAGGGAGGAATGGATAAATAAATTATGGTATATTCACACAATGGAATACTACGCATTGATAAAGAACGGTGATGAATCTGTGAAACATTTCATAACATGGAGGAATCTAGAAGGCATTATGCTGAGTGAAATTAGTTGCAAAAGGACAAATATTGTATAAGACTACTATTATGAGAACTCGAGAAATAGTTTAAACAGAGAAGAAAATATTGTTTGATGGTTACGAGAGGGGAGAGGGAGGGAGGATGGGAAAGGGGTATTCACTAATTAGATAGTAGATAAGAACTACTTTAGGCAACAGGAAAGACAACACAATACAGGAGAGGTCAGTACAACTGGACTAAACCAAAAGCAAAGAAGTTTCCTGAATAAACTGAATGCTTCGAAGGCCAGCATAGCAGGGGTGGGGGTTTGCGACCATGGTTTCAGGGGACATCTAAGTCAATTGGCATAATAAATCTATTAAGAAAACATTCTGCATCCCACTTTGGAGAGTGGCGTCTGGGGTCTTAAACGCTAGCAAAGGGCCATCTAAGCTGCATTAATTGTTCTCAACCCACCTGGATCAAAGGAGAATGAAGAACACCAAAGATACAAGGTAATTACGAGACCAAGAGACAGAAAGGGCCACATAAACCAGAGACTACATCATCCTGAAACCAGAAGAACTAGATGGTGCCCGGCTACAACCGATGACTGCCCTGACAGGGAACACAACAGGGAACCCCTGAGGGAACAGGGGAGCAGTGGGATGCAAACTCCAAATTCTCGTAAAAAGACCAAACTTAATGATCTGACTGATACTAGAAGGACCCCGGCGGTCTTGGCCCCCAGACCTTCTGTTGGTCCAGGACAGGAACCATTCCCAAAGCCAACTCTTCAGACAGGGATTGGACTGGACAATGGGTTGGAGAGGGATGCTGGTGAGGAGTGAGCTTCTTGGATCAGGTGGACACTTGAGACTATGTTGGCATCTCCTGCCTGGAGGGGAGATGAGAGTGTGGAGGGGGTTAGAAGCCGGTGAAATGGACATGAAAAGAGAGAGTGGAGGGGAGGAGCGGGCTGTCTCATTGGGGGAGAGCAATTAGGAGTATTTTAGCAAGGTGTATATAAGTTTTTGTGTAAGAGACTGACTTGATTTGTAAACTTTCACTTAAAGCACAATAAAAATTAAAAAAACATAACAAAACAAAAAACCAGTTGCTGTCTAGACTCCTGGTGACTCCACGTGTTTCAGAGTAGAACCGCGCTCTGTAGACTTCTCAATGACTGTGCCCTTTCAGGAAGCTCTGGTGGTGCAGCGGTTACGAGCTACGGCGAGCTACAGCTTCTAACCAAAAGTCTGGCAGTTAGAATCCACCATCCACTCCTTGGAAACCCTGGGGAAGTTCTACTCGGTCCTATAGGGTCACTATGAGTTGGAATCGGCCTGATGGCAACGGGTTTGGGTTTTGTTTTGGGTGACCTTTCAGAAGTAGATCACCAGACCTTTCTTCTGAGGCAGCTGTGGGTGGACTCGAACTTCCACCCTTTCAATTAGTAGCTGAGTGATTAGCCATTTGTGCTACCCAGGGACCCCCTGAATACACTTAACTCATTGCCATCAAGTCAATTCCAACTCATTACAACATTGTAGGGCAGAGTAGAAATGCCCCATAGGGTTTCCAAGGAATGCCTGGTGGATTCAAATAGCCAACCTTTTGGGTAGCGCCTGAGCTCTTAACCACTACACCTTCAGGGTTTCCAGAACACACTTAGTGGTCCTGAAATACTGTGAGTTTTCCAATAATTTAACTCTCAGCGGAGTACCTACTACGTGCCAGGCTGTGTGTCCCACATCGTGGTAGGCACTAGAAATAAAGTGTCTCAATTTCAGCAAGACATTTGACAGAGTCTCTCAATATTATGGGCAAAAATGGAGAAATATGGATGGCATTCAAAAAGAATTACGTGAGTTTGTAATTGATTGACTAATAATACCAAAAGGTTTTAATTAATGCATCAACACCAACCAGTGCAGAAATCTCTAAGATCATTACCTCGGTCTATTCTTCAGCACTTTTACTAACAATTTGAATGAAGATGCAAAGGCTTTTTTAATCGTAGGGTTAGGAAGAATGAAGCTCAGAAGGACTGAATCCTCAATGTGAGGATACAGAGAGAATTCTAGAGGCTGGAATGATGTGCCCAATTAACAAGATGAATTTTAAAGGAATAAATTAAATGTATATTTCCATACTAGTTTAAATAATTTGATTATACAAGTTCAGAACAGGGAAGACAAGGAGGTTTGGATATGAGAAATTAGGAATTTTATTTATTTCTATACAAGATCAACTAGAACCAAGATTTTGATGTGGCTCCTGAACCCAACTCAAACCTGAGACCTGTTAAAAGAAGCAAAGTATCAAGATCACTGATTTGCCACCTTTTCTATCACAAAACACCAAGGACTAAGAAGATCATGAACAGTAACTAACCAGGGCCATATATTTATTAAAGAAATATATCGAAAGGGAATGGAAAAAAAGAGGCCAGGCCCATGGACAAGTGGCAGTTTCTTTTTTTTTTTTTTAAATTGTGGTGTAATATATATATAACAAAACATTTGCCATTTCAACCATTTTTACATGTACAACTCATTGACATTAATTACATTCAACATGTTATACAACCATTACCACCATCCGTTTCTGAATTTTTTCGTCACCCCTTACAGAAACTCAGTGAAGTTCCATGGCAAAGTGTGCCAAGTATTCTGCAGGTCACCTGCATCTTTAAAGTTGGAGGCTTAGAGGTGATAAGAGACTGATGAAGGTTTTAATGTGAGTCTAATACAACCAATATAAGTTCTGCTGAGAATTTCACTAGAGTATTATGTAGTATTGGAATGTTTAGGAGAGCTCAAGATTTAACAAACTCACTGACTTTATTAGCTTCAGCAGAGTTATTTAACTACCTAGCAGGATTTTGTTTGTTAGGATTATACTTATGCCCTGGCAGGCATTTAAAGGGCTTGAAAATTTCAATTATGTATTAAATTTATGAATAGATCAAAAAGGGAATTAAATAACCTTATTAAGTTGGATTGTTTAAAGTGAATTTAATCGATTTGAATTATGTCGAATGTTAATCAAAGAACACAAGAAAGTGATTGCCCTTATTTTATACAGAAATAATGACTTATAAATAGTATAACTGACAATATTCATAAATTGAACTTAACACTTTAAGAAAAACTAAATATGCAACTTTAAAAACACAATATTAACATTAAAAAAAAAACCAACTAAATATAGATCATTCAAGAGTCTTCCTTGGTCATTAACAAACTTAAATTGACATACCTCTTGGTGTGTCATCTTGGGATGAACTTCACTAACTTCATTTGTAAAATCTCTAGGGTTTTTATGCAGATTAAATGAGATAATATACCTAAATCTCTTTGTCTGGTCATAAAGTTTCACTTAACAGATCATTCTGTATATAAAATCTTCACAAATATGGATTTAAATATGTGGGTTCACTGTCAGATGGAAGAGGGACTAAATGCATTCTGTAGTGCCCTGGAGAGTGGAGCTGGTAGAACCACAAATATGAACGATAATACAGGTTAACAGCTTCTGGATACTTAACTATGTTCCAGGTATTCAGATGAGCACTTTACATACATTATTTGTTTTATTCTTTATAATAGCCCAATGAGGCATATACTGGTATCATTAGGATTTGATCAGAGAAGCAGAACCATTGTGAGTAATATAAGAGATACAGAAAATAGGAGCCCTGGTGGTCCAGTGGTTAAGAGCTCAGCTGCTAACCAAAAAGGCCAGCAGTTTGAATCTACTAGCTGCTCCTTGGAAACACTCTGGAGCAGTTCTGCTCTGTCCTGTTAGTCAGAATTGATGGCAAAGGGTTTGGTTTTATTATAGAGAATTAGGAGTCCTGGGGTCGCACAAATGGTTAAGCGCTCTATTACTAACTGGAAAGTTGGTGGTTTGAACCCACCCAGAAGCTGTTCAAACCCACCCAGAGGTGCTGTGGAAGAAAGGCCTGTTGATCTGTTTCTGAAAGGTCACAGCTTTGAAACTTGTATAGAGCACACATAGGGTCGCCATGAGTCGGAATACACTCCACGGCAACTGGTTTATTATTATTATTATCAGCACAATAGTTCTTAACCACTGCACCACCAGGGCTCCCTTGTGAAATACTTAGGGTTATATAGTTTATATATAATGGGACATCAGGATTGGAGGAAGACTCGTTAACAACCCGCGATATGCAGATGACACAACCTTGCTTGCTGAAAGTGAAGAAGACTTGAAGCACTTTTGATGAAGATCAAGGACCACAGCCTTCAGTATGGATTACACCTCAACATAAAGAAAACAAAAATCCTCACAGCTGGACCAATAAGCAACATCATGATAAACAAATGTTGGTGAAGAATATTGAATATATCATGGACTGCTGAAAGAACTAACAGGTCTGTCTTGGAAGTACAATCAGAATGCTCCTTAGAAGCAAGGATGGTGAGACTTCGTTTCACATACTTCGGACATGTTATCCGGAGGGATCAGTCCTTGGAGAAAGACATCAAGCTTGGTAAAATAGAGGGTCAGCGAAAAAGAGGAAGACCCTCAATGAGATGGATTGACACAGTGGCTGCAGCAATGTGCTCAAGCATAGCAACAATTGTGAAGATGGCGCAGGATCGGACAGTGTTTTGTTCTGTTGTGCATGGGGTCACTATGAGTCAGAACCAACTCAACGGCACCTAACAACAACAACAAGTTTATAACTGTTGCATCTGGCCTTGGGCTTGAAGTCGGCCAAACCAGCAGTCAGGAAGGGAAGATGGACGTGTAGTGGGGGAGAGCAAGAGGGAGTTGAAACCCATGTCTGTCTCTCATCAGAGCGTATATTGGTTATATTGGTTTCAAATGGGAACCTTTGCCAGTCTCTCACCACCTCTAAGTCTCCAACTTCAAAGATGCAGGTGACCTGCAGAAGAGCTGGCACTCTTTGCCATGGAGCTTCATGCAAACACAGCCCACAATTCTGATTTGAAGAAGGAGTTGGAAGAGCAGCAGGCCCAGTTGCTGCCCTACACCAATACTGTAATGCAAACCAGCAGATCCCTGGTGATGTAGGTGAACTGCAACATCACCTACCCTACACCCTCCTCCCTGCCTCGCTTTTGCCCTCTAATTTCTCTTGTGGCTAACCCTAACTCAGAACCAACCAAGGAAGGGAATTCTGGGAATGTTTGTTGCGACTCAGCTAAGTTTATACAATGCAAAGCCACCCCTATACTATTATCCCCATTTTATAGGCAATTAAACTGTGGCTTAGAAGGTTAAATAAATTGTTCACAGATGGTAAGTGAGAGAGCTGGAACATGAACAAAGGCCATTTAGCTCAGAACCTGTGATCTTAACCACTACCCTCTACTGCCTTGTCCTAATGTGTCAAAATTAGAGGAAGCCAATTTCAGCTCAATGAAAAGATGATCTGTTTAGCAGTATAAGCTCGCCCACATTGGAACAAGCTGCCTTGCAAAACAGAGGGTTCCCTGTCGTAGATGATGCTCAAACACAGGCTGGTGGCCATCTGTCAGAGACATTACACAAGAGGGTGCTCACTGGGAGGGAGAATGAATTAGGTGGCTATTAACAGCACTTTGAACTCTAGCATTCTATGTTTCTAGAACATCCAGTTCAGGGCAATGGTCTGAACCCACAACATATAAGGAACATAACAGAGGGGACGGAGAAGACAGAAGCACTCACGGGTGGGCTGAAAAGAGACTCAGCCAAGCTGTGCCCAGTAGTGCCAAAATGCAGTGTGAGAAAAATTAAAAATATGGTCAACCCAAGAGCTGTTTCACACATAGGATGTCAATCAGCTTTTTAGTGGTAAATTTTTTTTTCCATAAACTGATTGGATTCTACTGAATTGACAGGCCATTTTTGTCATGTAGACACAGTCTTTTGAAGTCATTTGGAAAGAACACACATTAAGGGACACTGTACACAGACTCTTTAAAAAATGAAATTTTAATCAATTGAGCACATGACAAAAAATTTGAAGCAAATATCCAAATGTATCAAAGAACTGCTCTTATAAATTGAATTGTGTCCCCCAAAAATATGTTTTGTAATTTTTGTAATTCCTAACCTCTATGCCTGTGGTGGAAACCCTGGTGGCATAGTGGTTGAGTACTATGGCTGCTAACCAAGAAGTCGGCAGTTTGAATCCACCAGGCACTCCTTGGAAACTCTACTCTGTCCTGTAGGGTGGCTGAGTCAGAATCCACTAGAGGGCAGTGGGGTGGGGTTATGCCTGTGGTTATAATCTTATTTGGGAATGGTTGGGTTTGTTATGTTAATGAGACAGGATTAGTGTAGGATGTGTTTTGAGTCAATTGCTTTTGAGATATAAGAGATTAAGCAAGCAAGAGAGCTAGTAGAGATGGGGTAAGATAGATGCCAAGATAAATGGAGATCTCCAAAGAAGCAGGAAATAGAAGCCGAAGAGGCAAGGACCTTCCTCCAGAGCTGACAGAGAAAGTCTTCCCCTAGAGCCAATGCTCTGAATTTGGCCTTCTAGATTCCTAAACCGTGAGAAAATAAATTTGTTTGTTAAAGCCACCCATTTATGATATTTCTATTACAGCGGCACTAGATAACTAAGACAACTGCTTAGAAAATTTGAACCTCTGCCAACATCAACACATGTAACCTTATGTCTTGGTTACAATTTAAAGGAAAAAGGCAGTGACTAGTCCAATGTTTCTGTAGCAGATGCATCCTGATGACATCTTTCTAAAGCAGATACTACAGCAAGTTTCTCTTTCTCCTCCAAATTCTATACAAGCTGGTTAACCAACTGTACAGGTAGGTCATGGAAAATCTCTACAAAGGTATTAGATGAAATTGACTTTTCACCAAGAAGAATCACAAATCTGTAAAATTTATGAATTAACATTTCAAATCTCAAAAGTCAATAGATGAAAATCCCATGAGAAATGTTATTGCAGTGTGCTGGATACCTCCCCACACCCTCCCTCTTTGCCTTTCAGAGGCTGACCTCAGCAGACTCCATTAGTGGTCGCAATTGCTCTCTGGCATTCAGTTCAGTTTAGCCAATTGGCAGCACCAGAAGATCAGAGGGAGGGAGGGAGGAGAGTGAAGTTACGGTATTTTGTCTCCTGGCACCCTCCTCGCAGGGACACCTTGGGTTAAATGGGTCCCTTGACAGAAGATCAGGCTCTTCTCAAGGTGTCTCTCTCCATAACTCTCTCTTCCCTCATCTCATTGGGCCAATAGTGGTAAAGTCTCTCTACTGTTAGTAGTCCCAGGGCACTGCACTCTCCCTTGTGGTTTCCCTACTCCCTGCCCATGCGTTCGTAAACAGGATTTATTAAACCCTCCTCAAATTATCTTAATTGGAATATGCCTTCTGTTTCCTGCTGGGACCCCAACTGATAAACACAGAATCATTAAAATGCTAGTAATTGTTAAACCTCAGCGCCAATGCTATGTCCACCGTTTTCAGCACATAGGGACATGATTTTTCACTTCCATTTCTGAAAATTACAATTATGTATGAAATGATTACAACTAGAGTTAAGTGTTGTCGATATTTCAGGTTCTGGAGCCAGAATGCCTGGGTTGAATCTCAGCTCTGATGCTTACTAATTGTGTGACTTTGGGCAAATCATCTAACCCAGTGGTTACATGATTTCTAAAATTGTACAGTGCGTATCTATGCTTTTCATATATTTTAAAAAGGTATTGATTTAGAATTGTCTTCAGTGACAATTTTTAAATTTTTATTTTTACCTTGCTTCAGTCCAACAAAAGGATTTGAGTGTAATTATAATTAAAAAAAAAATTAAGATGATTAAGGGAAAGGGAAAATAAGGATTAAATAAATAAATAAATGAGGGAAGGAGTTAAATTAGAACTCCCAAAATACCTTGTAAGGACCTGTTTACTTGCTAGAGGACCACAAATTTGGTAGTTGTCATAGATTGATTTGTGTTCCTCCAAAAAATATGTTCAAGTTCTAACCCTTGGTACCTGTGAATGTGACATTATTTGGAAATAAGATATTTGCAGATGTAATTAGTAATTAACACAAGGTCATACTGGAGTAGGAAGGGCCCTAATCCAATACGACTGGTGTCCTTATAAGATGAGAAGAGACAGAGACAGGCAGATGCAGAGGGAAGATGGCCATGTGATGACAGAGGCAGAGATTGGAGTGACGCTACCACAAAGCCAAGGAATGCCTGCGACTACCAGGAGACAAGAAAGAATCTTCCCCTAGAGCCTACAGAATGAGCGCAGCCCCACTGACACACTGAATTTGGACTTCTAGTCTTCGGAACTGTGAGACAATAAATTTTTGTTGTTTTAAGCCACTTAGTTTCCTGCAGTCCTCGAAAACGAATACAGCAGGTAAAGGCAAGAGTAAAACCTGATCCATCATATATTTCACATGGTCGTTACCATGAAAAAACTATAACAAAAGAACAATTATTCTTAGCAATGAAACATGAGAGAAAGTTCTCCTTCTATAGAGGACACTGAAATGAAATTAATGCCCTCAACAGCGTCCTTAAGTGGAAGTCAATAGTTCATGAGGCTATTCTTTATAATGTCCTGCAGTGTAGATCAAAGGCATAATGCTAAAGCACAGTCCAATAAAAGCAACTCTGAGACGAGATTAAATGACATGGTTTAGATCTAAATCTCTCTGATGGTCTCCCCTAGTCCTGAGCTAACAGCACTTTAAGGAATGGCCAGATAGAATATCCTTGGGGCCATGCTCCTTAAGCAGTATTGCTCACACACAAGCTCAGCTAGGTCCTGTTGGAGGTCTGTGTGAGTGGGATGGTCAGTGTGGCAGACAAGTGCAGATACATGGCCTTTAGTAGTCAGCTCTTCAGGCAGTACAGCTAAGGGCAACTTGTGGAAATTGAGGGACTTAATAATGAAAAAATGTTTTACATTTATGGAGTATTTTCTTGTGCCAGGCATTGTTCCAAGGGTTTTAGAAATATAAGCCATTAAATTCTCACAATAACTCCATGAAGGGGGTGTGGTTATTAAATTCTTCACTTTACAGATGAAGAAACTGAAAAGTTAAGTGCTTGGTTATGCTGAGTGAAATAAGTCAGTCACAAAAGGACAAATATTGTATGATTCTACTTATATGAAATATATAGGATAGGCAAGTGTATAGAGATGAAGTTTATTATGGTTACAGGAGTAGGTGGGAGAGAGAAAAGGGATTCATTGCTTAGCGGACATCGAGCTTTTCTAAGGATGATGGGAAAACTTGGAAACGAACAATGGTAATGGTTGAACAACATGACAAACATAACTAATGTCACCAAAGGGTGTTGAAAGGCAAATAATTTGCTACATACATACTTACCACACAGTACAGATAAGTACTTGTCAAACATCAAAGAACTAATAAGTTGAAGAATGAGGACTTGGACAAAGGCTGCATAACCTCTATAACCTATGCACCAAAAAAGGACCAACACCCCTCACCTAGTGGTCAGGCCTCCAAGGTCAAGTCAAGGCTTACTTACCCCAAAGCATTACCTTGGGCTTTAGTCCATATTAATCTTTCAGTCAGCTTTTAATTTCATGAATATTTTCATCAGCACAGGGGCAGTAATGAAATTGTGTATCTTACACAAGGGATAGTCCCTGCCTTCAAGAAACAATGGGATCCCCAGAAAGTTCACAGACCACAGTGTATTGAATACTAAATGTCAAATTAGTGTCTTAGGCAGGAAACTGGAGAAGGAAGACCTGGATGAGTGAGAGCTATTGCATCAGGAGGCTCCACATAGAAAGTTGGGCTCCAGGTGGGCTGAGAGAGAAGGAAAGAGAAAGAAAGAGGAACAGAGAGGGCCATCTAGGCAGGAGGGAATATGCTGAGCAAAGGCTACGAAAATCGGAGACAATACAATGTCAGGCAATGGTCTAAGTGTGTTACATACCATCATGGATTGAATTGTGTCCCCCAGAAACATCTTTCAACTTGGCTAGGTTATGATTCCCAGTATTGAGTGATTGCCTACAATTTTGTTATCTGATGTGATTTCCGTATGTGTTGTAAACACTATGATGTTAATGGGATGGATTAGGGCCAGTTATAGTGACGAAATCTACAAAATTAGATAGTGTCTTAAGCCAATCTCTTTTGAGATATAAAAGAAGCAAGCAGAGAGACATGGGGCCCTCATACCACCAAGAAAGCAAATCCAGGAGCAGAGCCTGTCCTTTCGACCTGAGGTTCCTGCACTCAGAAGTTCTTAGACAAAGGGGAAGACTGCTGACAAGGACCTTCCTCCAAAGCCAATGGAGAGAGAAAAGTCTTCTCCTGGAGCTGATGCCTGAATTTGGACTTCTAGCCTACTAAAAAAACTGTGAGAAAATAAATTTCTCTTTGTTAAAGCCATTCACTTGTGGTATTTCTGTTATAGCAGCACTAGATAACCAAGACACATGTAGTAACATGTTAATGCTCACCACCACCCTATATGAAATAAAACCAGTAACCAGTTGCCATCAACTTGATTCCTACTCATGGCGACCTCATATGTGCCAGAATAGTACTGTGCTTCATAGGGTTTCAATGGCTGATTCTTTGGAAGTAGATGTCCAGGCCTTTCTTCCAAGGTGCCTCTGGGTGGACTCGAACCTCCAACCTTTTGTTTTGTAGCTGAGCATGTTAACCATTGGCACCACTCAGAGATGCCCACATGAAGTAGGGACTATTATTATTCATTTTTCATATGAAGAAACTAAGCCCAGATAGATTAAGTAACTTGATCAAGGTCACACAGTTAATGCGAGCCTTGGAGGCCAGATTAATGAGTTGGCTATTCATGGATGCTGTGACAGGCAGAAAGTTAAGTATCAGGAGAATCTTGGGCTGGAAGCTCTCCATTGTGGGTCCCCTGCTGTTGGGTCATGGGCTTAAGGGGACTATTGCTGCATAACAAGCCATCCCCAAAATTAGTGGCTTAAAACAACAACCATTTATTTCCCTGCCATTCCGCGATTTTGCTGGAGATAGGCAGAGATGACTCATTTCTGCTTCACGTGATGCCTGCTGGAGTCAGTCATATGGCTACATTGAACTGGGAGCTCGCTGGAGCTGGAACATTCAAGATGGCTTCACCTACATTTCTGGCTCCTCAGCCCGAATGACACGAACAACTGGGCTCTTGAGTTCCTCTCCATTTGACCTCTCTCTCTCTCATCGTTCAGAAGTCTAGCCCAAGTTTCTTTATATAACAACTAGTTTCCAAGAGGGTGAAAGCTGAAGCTGTCAAGTCTCTTAAGGCCTAGGATTGGGACTAGCACAGCATCACTTCCACAATATTCTATTGGCCAAAGCAAGTCCCTAGGCCAGCCCATTTTCAAGTGGAGGGAAAAAGATCTCACTACTTGATAGAAGGTGCCTCAGATACTATAGGGGGATAAGAGGGATTATTGACAGCCATTATTACAAACTACTTCAGGAACAATGACACCAAGGGTCTCTGGTTTTGTTACTCTTGTTTTCACATTCTCTAATGTTCTGTCATGAATGACATTCTCTCCATGGATCTTCAAGTTCATTGAGGAACATCATATCAACATTCTCTGTTCACTTACTCTCATCGAGAAGATCTGTGAGCTAAGGAGAGAGTTCATCCAGGCCATCACCAGGGAAGATCATTTCAGATGTCACAGCTGTCCCACTGGAGAAATTGACCCAGGTCAAGGAGAGCCAAAGCACCAAAGGCCTCCAAGCATTCCATGCCTAAGGTAGAGGAGCCCTGGTGGCACAGTGGTTAAGAGCTTGGCTGCTAACCTAAAGATCAGCAGTTCAAATCCACCAGCTGCTCCTTGGAAACCCTATGGGGGCAATTCTGCTCTGTCCCATAGGGTCACTATGAGTTAGAATTGACTCTATGGGAACGGGATTTTTTTTGGGGGGGATGGGCAAACTGCACCCATATCCTGCCATTGCCCTTTTGGTAAATGAGGTTTTATTGGAACACAGCCACTCTCATTCATTTACATATTGTCTATGGCTGCCTTCGTGCCACAACAGCAGAGTTGAGTAGTTGTGACAGAGGCCTACAAAGCCTAAAATATATACTATCTGGCCACTTACAGAAAAAATTTGCCAACACCAGCACTAGGGATAATGTTTAATAATACCATTCTTTCTCATTTTTACCATTTTATTTCCAGAAATTAGTGACCCCAGGGTTCACATTTTTAACTGGCAGCAACAAGTTCTTGGGCCAGTCCATACAATTCCTTGAAGAGGCAAGAGAATGAAAAGCTTTCAGTAATAGTATTTTAAGGCACAAATCTACATGATGCTTTTAAAAGCAAATGAATTTGTGCCCTTGGTACTTTTGAACTTGTCCTCTAGCCTTCACTGACATACTCTCTCCAGGCAAACCTCACATTCTTTCCAAGGAGAAAGTTGTAGTAGATTTTTAAAATCATTCAATAGGCAAGTTGATCATCCTTGGTGGGTAATCACTGTGCCAATTCACAATCAAAAGAACCTGACATAGCTCTTAAATTCTGTCAACCTAGAGAGGTAGGGCCAAGATGTCGGAACAGCCAGCTGCTTCCGGCGATCCCTCTTAAAACAAAAACCGGAAAAAAAAAAACAAGTGAAATGATGATATTTATGACAAGCTAGGAGCCCTGAACATCAAAGGCAAAGTTAGAAAACGGACTGAGCAGCAGGGTGTGGGAGAGTTGGTTCAGAAGTGGAGAGGATTTGGTGGACCTGAATTGCCAGGATCTCTCAGGTACCATTCTCAAGAGAGGCTGAAGTGGGCTGGTGGTAGCATTCCGCTGCAGTTTCCTCAGGGAAAAGCAGCCAGCCACACAGCAGACTCACACCTCTGGAACCAGAGAATAAGGGCACTCTCAGCAAAAGCTAAGTATTTGTGTATATTTTACGATGCCCCCCACCCCCAGCTGGCTTCAGAGGCTGTTGATTTTTCTGGGCCTGAGACAGGCTGTGTTGAGTGCCTGGAGCCATTCTCCTGGCATTGGAGAAGGAGTAAATTCGCAATTGGGGGAAAATATAATTTGCCAGCTCCACTAACCTGGGGAGCTCTGGACAGAAGCAGCTCCTGACCAGGCATAAACAGTTTGTGGTTTTTGAATACCTTTTCCCCCTGCGTGGACTTGTGTAGGCTTATTTCAGGAGAATAGGCCCTTGTTGGCAGATTGCAACTGTTTCAGCTGTGCAGTGGAGAGGTGGGTGTTTGATGATTGACACTGCTTTGTCTGTTAAATGGTTCTCACCTACCCACATCAGGGGCCTAAGGACTGGTGGCTCCACTCAGGTCACCCAGCCACCTGCAACAGGGGTCCAAGGATAACTGGTACCTCCCAGCCCATAAACCAAAAGCATTGGGTACCCGTGGTCCTTCTGTAAAACCCACCGCCTGTACGCTGTAGGGAAGAGGGACGTGCTTTCCTCAGAGTCACTTGGGGGATTTTTCTCAGACCACTGCCTTGTTCAGAGCATGACCCCCTAATGAAATCAGATACCGGTACATACACCAATCACCCCTGCCCTTCTAAGACTGTAGGACAGAGCCTGTACCACACACTTGATGACCAACTACCTAGACACCTGAGCTGAATCTATACAAAAAAAGTGAATGGGCCCCTAGACTGATATACCTGATAACAGCTCTAACCATCTGATGACAGGAAGTCAGAGTTTCAAAGGTGAAAATAATCAAGCTAGCTCACTCAAGCAACCCATTTGGGCATATCAAAACAAAAGAAAGCAAGAAGCTAGGATATAGGAAACAAACATACAATAAACTAATACAATAACTTATAGATGGCTCAGAGACAACAGTCAATATCAAATCACATAAAGAAACATACCATGATCACTTCAACAAATTCTCAGAACAAAGAATCAAGGGATGTTCTAGATGAAAGTGCATTCCTGGAATTACCAGAGGCAGAATAAAAAAAAAAATTACCAGAGGCAGAATACAAAAGATAAATACATAGAACCCTTCAAGACATCAGGAAGGAGATCAGGCAATATGCAGAACAAGCCAAGGAACACACAGATAAAGCAATTGAAGAAATTGAAAAGGTTATTCAAGAACATAGTCAAAAATTTAATAAGCTTCAAGAATCCATAGAGAGACAATGATCAGAAATTCAGAAGATTAATGATAAAATTACAGAATTAGACAACTCAGTAGAAAGTCAGAGGAGCAGAAATGAGCAAGTGGAAGGCAGAATTGGTGAGCCTGATGATAAAGCACTTGGCACCAATATATTTGAAGAAAAATCAGATAAAAGAATTTTAAAAAATGAAGAAACCCTAAGAATCACATGATATTCTATCAAGAGAAATAACCTATGACTGATTGAAGTACCAGGACAGGGAGACCCAGACCCAACCCAGTTACAGGGAGGGATAACAGAAAATACAGAGAGAATTGTCAAAGATTTGTTGGCAGAAAAATTCCCTGATATCATGAAAGATGAGAAGATATCTATCCAAGATGCTCATCAAACTCCACATAAGGTAGATTTTAAAAGAAAGTCACCAAGACATATTATAATCAAACGTGGCAAAGCCAAAGATAAATAGAGAATTTTAAAAGTGGCTAGGGATAAACAAAAAGTCACCAACAAAGGAGAGTCCATAAGAATAAACTCGGACTACTCGGCAGAAACCATGCATGCAAAAAGGCAATGGGATGACTTATGTAAAGCACCGAAAGATAAAAATTGCCAGCCAAGAATCATTTATCCAGCAACACTGTGTCTCAAATATGGAGGTGAAATTAGGACATTTCCAGATAAACAGAAGCTTAGAGAATTCGTAAAAAACAAAACATAACTACAAGAAATACTAAAGGGAGTTCTTTGGTTAGAAAATCGTATCAGGTTAGAAAATAATATCAGGTATCAACACAAGACTACAACACTGGACAGAGCAATCAGATATAAACCCAGACAGGGAAATCACAAAAATAAATCAAGATGAAAAAACACTCAAAACAGGGACAGAGGGATGTTATTATGTAAAGGAAGAAAATATTAAAACAATAAAGAGGGACAAAGAAATGTAGTCATAGGTCTTTCAAATGGAGAGGAAGACAGGGTGATATAAAGAAATAAAAGTTAGGTTTAAACTTGGAAAAATAGGGGTAAATATTAAGGTAACCACAAAGTAGACTAACTACCCTACTCATCAAAATAAATAAATAAATAAAACCACAAGAAAAAAATAGAGACTCAGTAGAAACAAAATCAACAACAACAAATAAGAGGAAAAGAGAATATATAAAATATTCAGCACAAAAAATTAAGTGGGAAAAAAAAACTGTCAACAACCCACAAAAAATAACATCAAAATACAGCACTAAACTCATACCTATCCATAATTACGCTGAATGTAAATGGACTAAATGCAACAATAAACAGACAGAGTGGCAGAATGGATAAAAAACGTGATCCGTCGATATGCTGCCTACAAGAGACACGCCTTAGACTTAGAGACACAAGCAAACTAAAACACAAAGGATGGAAAAATATATATCAAGCAAACAACAATGAAAAAAGAGCAGGAGTGGCAATATTAATTTCTGACAAAATAGACTTTAAAGTTAAATCCACCACAACGGATAAGGAAAAAGACATTATATAATCATTAAAGGGACTAGATACCCAGAAGATATAACCATATTAAATATTTATGCATCCAATGACAGGGCTGCAAGATACATAAAATAAACTCTAACAGAATTGAAAATTGAGATGCACAGCTCTGCAATTATAGTAGGAGACTTCAACACACCACTTGCGGTGAAGGACAGAACATCCAGAAAGAAGCTCATTAAAGACACTGAAAATCTAAATGCCACAACCACCCAACATGACCTTATAGACATATACAGAATATTCCACCCAACAGCAGCCAAGTATACTTTCTTTTCCAGTGCATATGGAACATTCTCTAGAATAGACCACATATAAGGTCACAAAGCAAGCCTTAGCAGAATCCAAAACATCAAAATATTACAAAGCATCTTCTCTGACCATAAGGCCAGAAAAGTATAAATCAGTGACAGAAAAAGTAGAGAAAAGAAATCAAACACTTGGAAACTGAACAATACCCTGCTCAAAAAAGACTGGATTATAGAAGACATTAAGGATGGAATAAAGAAATTCATAGAATCCAATGAGAATGAAAACACTTCCTATCAGAACTTTTGGGACATAGCAAAAGCAGTGCTCAGAGATCAATTTGTATCAATGAATGCACACATCCAAAAAGAAGAAAGGGCCAAAATCAAAGAATTATCCCTACAACTTGAACAAAAAGAAAGAGAGCAATAAAAGAAACCCTCAGGCAGCAGAAGAAAGCAAATAATAAAATTTAGAACAGAATTAAATGAAATAGAAAACAGAAAAACCAAAAACTGGTTCTTTGAAAAAATTAACAAAACTGATAAATCATTGGCCAAACTGACAAAAGAAAAACAGTAGGGAAGCAAATAACCTGAATAAGAAATGAAATGGGCGATATTCCAACAGACCCAACTGGAATTAAAAGAATCATATCAGATTACTACAAAAAATTGTATTGTAAAATTTAAAACCCTTGAGAAAACGGATGAATTCCTAGAAACACACTACCTACCTAAACTATCATAAACAGAAGTGGAACAACTAAATAGACCCAGAAAAAAAGAAGAGATTGAAAAGGTAATCAAAAAAACTCCCAACAACAACAACAAAAAGCACTGGCCTAGACGGCTTCACTGTAGAGATCTACCAAACTTTCACAGAAGAATTAATGTCACTACTACTAAAGGTATTTCAAAGCATAGAAGAAGATGGAATACTCCCAAACTCATTCTATGAAGCCAGCATATCCCTGATAACCAAAACCAGGTAAAGACACCACAAAAAAAGAAAATTACAGACCTATATCCCTCATGAACATAGATGCAAAAATCCTCAACAAAATTCTAACCAATAAGCAGCATATCAAAAAAAATAATTCACCATGACCAAGTGGGATTCATACCAGGTATGCCCGGATGGTTCAACACTAGAAAAACAATTAATGTAATCCATCTTGATCATGATTTCATATGCAAAATAAAACCAAAAGATGAAATTCAGCATCGTGTTTCCCTGGAACTCTTGAAGTTGCACTCCCATGACAATAATATATTTTTGAAATTGTATTCTTAAAATTATTTTTGGGGAGGTGGAGCCAACAGGGCACACTAAAGACAGAAGCACCATGCTGTCCCTCTGCAAAAAAAGATGAAAAAAAAGCTAGGTAAAAGAGATCAAAACTGCAATCCTGGAACCCTAAGCATCAAATGAAGGGATAAAGAACTTGATCAAGCACCAAATGGAATAAGAAACTGCCAGAGAACATAGAACAAGGAAAGCTCAACATCAGACAGCAACCTGAATCTAGGATACAGAACAGCAACAGCCAGATACCAACCAAGATAATGAGCTCTTAAAGATAAAACAAAACTAAAAGATTTACAATAGGGAACCATAGATATCAATCTGTAAATGACAATAATGTCATAACAACAAAAGGGGGAATAAACAGTGTGGGTACGGAACTTTCAAATGGTCAAGGAGTCAAGGGAATATCAAGTAATAAAAGACTGGCTAAAACTTAGGAAGATAGGGGTAAATTTCAAGGTAACCACAAGAGAGTTAACAAACCTACTCAGCAAAATAAAGGAAAAAAAAAACCATAAAAGCCTTAGTAAACACAAAATCTACAAAAATTAAAGAAATGAAAAAAATCCACAAACAAAACGAATTCAGTGCAGTATGGTAAAAGGAACAAAGAAAACGTCAGCACCCCAAAAAAAATGCACTACAAAATGACAGCAATAAACTCATACCAATCAATAATTACACTGAATGAAAATGGCTTAAATGCACCTCTAAAGAAACAGAGAGTGACAGAATAGTTAAAAAAAAAAAAAAACCCTCAACATGCTGTCTACAACAGACATACCTTAGAAACAAAGATGAAAATATTAAAAATAAAAGGACAGCTACCAAAAAAGAGCAAGAGTGGCAATACTAATCTCAGATAAAACAGACCTTATAACAAAATCTACCATAAAAGACAAGGAAGGACATTACATAATGATTAAAGGGACAATCCATCATGAGGACATAGCCATAATAAATATCTACACACTCAATGACAGGGCACCAAAATACATAAAGCAAACTCTAACAGCCCTGAAAAGAGAAATTGACAGTTCCGCACAACACATCACTCTTGGTAAAGGACAGAATGTGCAGAAAGAAACTCAACAAAGCTACAGAAGATCAAAAGGCCACAATCAACCAACTTGACCTCACAGAGGTATGTAGAACACTCCACCCAACAACGGCAAAGTATACTTTCTTTTTGAACGCACATGGAACATTCTGTAGAATAGACCACATCTTAGGCTACAAAGCAACCCTCAACAAAATCCAAAACATTGAAATAATATAAAGCATCTTCTCTAATCACAATGCCATAAAAGTAGAAATTAAGAACAGGACGAGCAAGGAAAAAAAATCAAATACAATGGAAACTGAATAACACCCTGCAAAAAAAATTTTTTTTTTTTAAAAACCATTGGGTAATAGAAGAAATCAAAGATGGAATCAAAAAATTCCCAGATTCAAATAAGAATGAAACACATCATACCAAAACCTTTGGGATATAGCAAAGGCAGTGCTCAGAGGTCAATTTATAGCTATAGATGCACAGGTCCAAAAAGAAGAAAGGGACAAATCAAAATGTTATCTATACAACTCAAACTAATAAAAAGAGAACAGTAAAAGAATCCCATAGCTGCCAGAAGAAAGGAAATACTAAAGATCAGAGCAGAAATAAATGAAACAGAAAATAGAAAAACAATAGAAAGAATCAACAAAAGCAAAATTTGGTTCTTCGAAAGGATCAACAAAATTGACAAACCATTGGCCAAATTAGCAAAAGAAAAACAGGAGAGGAAACAAATAAATAAGAAATGAAATGGTGGACATTATGACAGACTCAACTGAAATAAAAAGAATCATAACAGAGTACTATGAAAAACTGTACTCCAACAAATTTTGAAAACCTAGAGGAAACGGACAAATTTCTAGAAACACACTACCTACCTAAACTAACACAAACGTAGATAGAAAATCTGAACAGACCTGTAACAAGAGAAGAGATTGAAAAGGTAATAAAAAATACTCCCAATGAACATCCAGCTTACTTGGCAGAACATAATTTATAAAGAAAATGTTCTACATTCTACTTTGGTGAGTAGTATCTGGGGTCTTAAAAGCCTATGAGTGGCCATCTAAGATACTCCACTGGTCTCAACACTTTGGGAGCAAGACAGAATGAAGAAAACTAAAGATGTAAGGGAAAGATTAGTCCAAATGACTAATGGACCACAACTACCATGAACTCCACCAGACTGAGTCCAGTACACCTAGGTGGTGCCCAGCTAACTGCTCTGACAAGGATCACAATACAGGGTCCTGGACAGAGCTGGAGAAAAATGTAGAACCAAATTATAACTCACAAAAATACCAGGCTTACTGGCCTGACAGAGACTGGAGAAACCCCGAGAGTATGGCCCCTGGATACTGTTTTAGCTCGGCAGTGAAGTCACTCCTGAGGTTCTCCCTTCATCCAAAGATTAGACAGGCTCATAAAACAAAACGAGACTAAAGGGGCACACCAGCCCAGGGGCAAGGACTAGAATGCAGGAGGAGACAGGAAAGCTGGTAATAGGGAACCCAAGGTTGAGAAAGGAGAGTGCGGAAATGTCATGGGGTTGTTAACCAATGTCATAAAGCAATATGAGTACTATTTAATGAGAAGTTAGTTTGTTCTGTAAACCTTCATCTAAAGTACAATAAAAAAAAAAAACCGCTCCCAACAAAAAAAGTCCTGGCCCACATGGCTTCATTGTAGAATTCTACCAAACATCCAGAGAAGAGCTCACACCAGTACTACTCAAACTATTTGAGAACATAGAAAAGGAAGGCATACTTCCAAATTCATTCTATGAAGCCAGCATTACCCTGCTAGCAAAACTAGGCAAAGACACCACAACAAAAGAAAATTACAGACCAATATCTCTCATGAACATAGATGCCAAAATTCTCAACAAAATTCTAACCAGTAGAATTCAGCATCATATATAAATAAAAATATACCCCAACCAAGTGGGATTCACATCAGGTATGCAAGGATGGTTCAACATTAGAAAATCAATCAATGTAATCCGCCACATAATAAAGTAAAAGGATCACATGATCATCTCAATTGACACAGAAAAGGCATTCAATAAAGTACAATGTCCATTCCTGATAAAAACTCTCAATAAAATAGGTATAGAAGGGAAAGTCCTCAACATAGTAAAGGACATCTATACAAAACCAACAGCCAATATTATTCTCAATGGAGAGAGGCTGAAAACATTCCCCCTGAGAACAGGAACAAGACATGGATGCCCTCTATCATCACTCCTAAATAACATTGTGCTGGAAATCCTAACTAGAATGATAAGGCTGGTAATCCTAACTAGAACAATAAGGCATGGAACGGAAATAAAGGGCATCCAAATTGGTAAGGAAGAAGCAAAAATATCCCTATTTGCTGATGATACAATACTATACATACAGAACCCTAAAGACTCCACAACAAAACTACTAAAACTAATAGAAAGATTCAGCAGAGTAACAGTATACAAGTTAAGCATACAAAAATCAGTTGGATTCCTATACACCAATAAAGAGAACTACAAAAAGGAAATCAGGAAAGCAATACCATTTATAATAGCACCTAGAAATATTAAATAGTTAGGAATAAATCTAACCAGAGACACGAAAGACCTATACAAAGAAAACTACAAAACACCAGTGCAAGAAACTAAAAAAGACCTACATAAGTAGAAAAACATACCATGCTCATGGAGGTAGACTCAACATTGTGAAAATGTCAATTCTACCCAAAGCAATCTACAAATACAATGCAATTCCAACCCAAATACCAACAGCATTCTTTAAAGAAATGGAAAAACTAACCATTAACTTTATATGGAAAGGAAAGAGGCCCTGGATAAGTAAAGCACCACTGGAAGAATAAAGTAGGAGGCTTCTCACTACCTGACCTCAGAACCTACTATACAGCAACAGTAGTCAGAACAGCCTGGTACTGGTACAATGACAGATACATTGACCAATGGAACAGAATCAAAAACCCAGATGTGAAACCATCTGCCTACAGTCACCTGATCTGTGACAAAGGCCCAAAGTCCATTAAACGGGGAAAAGACAGTCTTTTTAACAAAGGGTGCTGGCAAAACTTGATGTCCACCTGTAAAAAATGAAACAAGACCCATACCTTACACCATACACAAAAATGAATTCAAAATGGATCAAAGACCTAGATATAAAACCAAAAACTAAAAAGATCATAGAAGAAAAAATAGGGTCAACACTAGAGGCCCTAATGCACGGCATTAACAGGATACAAACCATAACTAACAATACACAAACACCAGAAAATAAGCTAGATAATTGGGATCTTCTCAAAATTAAACATTTATGCCCATCAAAAGACTTCATCAGAAGAGTAAGAACAGAAGCTATAGAGTGGGAAAAAATTTTTGTCTATGACAAATCCAACAAAGGTCTAATTGCTAAAATCTACAGGAAAATCCAATACCTCTACAACAAAAAGACAAATGATCCAATTAAAAAATGGGCAAAGGATATGAACAGACACTTCACCAAAGAAGACATCCAGGTGGTTAACAGACACATGAGAAAATTCTCAAGATCACTAGCCATTAGAGAAATGCAAATCAAAACCACAATGAGATACCATCTCACTCCAACATTTCTGGCACGAATCAAAAAGATAGAAAATAACAAATGTTGGAGAGGCTGCTGGAAGATTGGAACTCTTATGTACTGCTGGTGGGAATGCAAAATAATACAACCACTTTGGAAAACAACATGGTGCTTCCTCAAAAAGCTAGAAATAGAAATACCATATGATCCAGTAATCCCACTCCTAGGAATATATCCTAAAGAAATAAGAGCCGTCACACCAATAGACATATGGACATCCATGTTCATTGCAGCATTATTTACAATAGCAAAAAAAGTGGAAACAACCTAAGTGCCCATCAACGGATGAATGGATAAACAAACTATGGTTACGTATACACAATGGAGTACTACCCAAGGATAAAGAACAACGATGAATCTGTGAAACATTTCACTACATGGGTGACTCTTGAGGGCAGTATGCTGAGTGAAATAAGTCCATCACAAAAGGACAAATGCAGTATAAGATCGCTATACTTATAAAAACTTGTGAAAAAGTTTACACACAGAAAGAAACAATCTTTGGTGGTTACTAGGGAGGAGAGAGGTGGGGAGGGAAAAACACTAACTAGACAATAAATAAGTAGTAACTTTGGTAAAGGGTAGGACAGTGCACAATACTGGGAAGTCAGCACAACTTGACAAAAGCAAGGTCATGGAAGCTTCATAGACACATCCAAACTCCCTGAGGGACTGAATTACTGGGCTGAGGGCTGGAGACCATGGTCTCGGGGGACATAGAGCTCAACTGGCATAACATAGTTTATAAAGAAAATGTTCTACATCCTACTTTTGTGAGTAGCATCTGGGGTCTTAAAAGCTTGAGAGTGGCCATCTAAGACAACTCCACTGGTCCCAGCCCATCTGGAGCAAGGGAGAATGAAGAAAACTAAAGACAGAAGGGAAAGATTAGTCCAAAGGACTGATGGACCACAACTACCACAGCCTACACCACACTGAGTCCAGCACATCTAGATGGTGCCCGGCTACCACCACTGACTGTCCTGATAGGGATCACAATAGAGGGTCCCAGACAGAGCTGGAGAAAAATGCATAACAAAATTCTAACTCACAAAAACAGACCTGACTTACTGGTCTGAAAGAGACTACAGAAACCCTGAGAATATGGACCCTGGACACCCTCTTAACTCAGTACTGAAGTCAGTCCTGAGGTTCACCCTTCAGCCAAAGATTTGACAGGCCCATGAAACAAACAATAATACAGGTAACTCAACCGTGTACACAAGACTAAATGGGCCCACGAGCCCAGGGGCAAGGATGAGAAGGAAGGAGGGAACGGGAAGTCTGGACAAATGGAAATGGGGAACCTAAGGTGTAGAAAGGAAGAGTGTTGATACATCATGGGACTGGCAACCAATGTCACAAAACAATATGTGTGTTAATTGTTTAATGAGAAACTTACTTGCTCTGTAAACCTTCATCTAAAGCACAATAAAAAACAACAAATTTCACAGTTCTCTTTTGATCAAAGATTCTCTAGAAGAATACTGATCAAAAGGGAGAAAATGCAGTACAGAATTTCAAATTCTCATAGACTCCAGACTTTCTGGAGACACGGGGTTGGATGAACCCCTGAAACTATTGCCCCAAGATAATCTTTAAACCTTAAACCAAAAATGTCCCGTGAAGTCTTCTTAAAACCAAACAATAGCTTAACTGGTTAAGAACGCCTTGAGAACTAGGCTCTTTTAAAAATTATGTGGGAATCAAATTGACAACAGCAACTCGGAAGACTAGATAGGAACCTTAGGGGGCAGTGTGTTTATGTTAATGGGGGAGGTATAACTCAGAAAAGGAGGGTGAGAATGGTTGTACAACTTGAAGAAGGTAATCAATGTCACTAAATGATACATGTAGAAACTGTTGAATTGGTATATGTTTTGCTGTGTATATTCTCAACAACAACAATATAAATAAAAAACAAACCAAAAAAAAAAAATTCAAACACACATGCCCACTGACCCAGTAATTTTAACTCTAGAATTTATCCTAAGTTTGTGATATGGCATAGTTCAACATTATTCACAGCAGGATTATTTGTAATAGCAGGAAAGTTTAACCTTAATATCTATCCATCAAAAAAGGGACTAGTGCAAAAGCAGCAATAGACAATACATAAAAGAGTAGGCATGGCTGTATTTCAACAATTTCTTTAATTGTGGTACATGCATGTCAGGGGTTAAAAGAAATGAAGAAGATTTTTAGAATCTTATATCGAACAAATTCCAGGATTGTTGCTTTAAGGGAAAAAAGCAAAGCGCAGAACAGTATCTGTAATATTTTATCATTTGTGAAAAAAATAATGGGAGAGAAAGGATATATATAATTTACTTGTATGTATATAAAATACCTCTGGGAGGACACACAGAAGAAATGGATTATATTGCTTCCCTCCAGGGATGATGTGTCAGGCAGGATCCAGTTATAGAAAACACTCTGGGTATTTCAGAGGGAATTTAATATTGGAAATTGGTCACACAGATGATAGAAGAATTAAGAAGTCCAATAGGAGGCTATGAGGTAATCCGGAAGTTATTAATAGCAAGAAATGACTACCACCCTTAGGGATGAAGGGTATAGAGAGGAGTTGGTGTTACCAGAGTGCAGAAGCTGTGCCAGTCCAGCAGTAGTAGAACCATGGCGGAGGTTTCACAGAGGAAGCTGGAACCAGAGAGGGCAGGGTTGAATGCGGGAAACTGGCCAAAGAGAACTTGCAGCAGCTGTGGACTACTTGAAGCACTAAAGGAGAAAGAAATGCCTTGATGTGTTCCCTTCTCCAATCCTGCAGTCTTTGCCAGTGCCCCTTCCCCCTCATTGCCTGAAGCTACCCAGAAGCCACCAGGCAAGGAAATGTAGTTTCCTGTAGTACAGAGCAGAGCACAGAAGAGGCAGGGAATGGATTTGTGGGAAAAAAAAACAAGCAAATGACAGGCACGGGAGGGGACTTGGTGACCTGGGAGACATCAGTGGTAGGGAGACAGTTTAATATTTACCCTCTTGTGCTCTCTGAATTTTGAACCCTTATTAAAATAAAGAAAATAAAACAAAAAAATATGTGTAATTTCGCATCAGGAATCATCTAAATTCCCGAGGGAAAAGAACCAGGATCAGCACAAAGCTGGTTCCTATGAGGCAGAGAGGTCAGACATACCTCTGCTCTCTAATTTCTTCACCATTTCCGACACCAGCTGTTTCCCTCCACAAGCACTCTCTACTTCTCCGCTGGGTTCAATAATTTGTTGCAGTGGCCACACAGATCTCACTGACCATACTCATAGTTAGATGGCTTATTAGGGAAGTAACAGGCTAAAACTTGGGATCAGAACCAACTTGGAAATAAAAAGAACAACTCAGGAAACAGGACGCAGTTGGTCAATCAGGACAGCTTCCAACCAGAACGGCTCTCTCACCTGCTCTTAGAATGCACACAAGCAGACTGTCCTTCGTAGCTGCGCTAGCGCTGTCCTATTGGGTGGATTTTCAAGTTTTTTTTATTTCAATAGCCCCCTGTGTGTCTGTCAGTTTATCGTACTGTGGGGGCTTGTGTGTTGCTGTGATGCTTGAGGCTATGCCACCGGTATTCAAATACCAGCAGGGTCACCCATGATGGACAGGTTTCAGCTGAGCTTCCAGGCTAAGACAGACTAGGAAGAAGGACCCAGCAGTCTGCTTCTGAAAAGAATTAGCCAGTGAAAACCCTATGAACACCAGCAGAACATTGATATATTACTGAAAGATGAGCCCCTCAGGTTGGAAGGCACTCAAAAGACGACTGGGGAAGAGCTGCCTCCTCCAAGTAGAGTCAACCTTAATGATGTAGATGGAATCAAGCTTTCGGGGCCTTCATTTGCTGATGTGGCATGACTTATAATGAGAAAAAACACCTGCAAATATCCATTAATAATTGGAAACTAGAATGTATGAGGTATGAATCTAGAAAAATTGGAAATCATCAAAAATGAAACGGAATGCATAAAGATCAATATCTTAGGTATTAGTGAGCTGAAATGGACTGGTGTTGGTCATTTTGAATTGGATAATCATATTGTCTACTATGCTGAGAATGACAACTTGAAGAGGAATGGTGTTGCATTCATCATCAAAAAGATGAATGTATCCTGAAGTACAACACTGTCAGTGATAGGATAATATATCCATATGCCTACAAGGAAAACCAGTTAACATGACTATTATTCAAATTTACGCACCAACCACTAAGGCCAAATTGAAGATTTTTACTAATTTGTGCAGTCTGAAATTGATCAAACATGCAATCAGGATGCACTGATAATTACTGGTGATTGGAATTCAAAAGTTGGAAACAAAGAAGATCAGTAGTTGGAAAATATCAACTTGGTGATAGAAATGATGCCGGAGACTGCATGATAGAATTTTGCAAGGCCAATGACTTCTTCATTGCAAATACCTTTTTTCACCAATATAAACAGCCACTATTCAAATGGACCTTGACAGATGGAACACTCAGGAATTAAATCGACTACATCTGTGGAAAGAGATGGTTGAAAAGCTCAATATCATCAGTCACAACAAGTCCAGGGGCCGACTGCAGATCAGACAGACCATCAATTACTCATATGCAAGTTTGAGTTGAAACTGAAGAAAATTAAAACAAGTACAACTTTGAGTATATCTCACATGAATTTAGAGACCATCTCTAGAATAGATTTGATGTGTTGAACACTAAAGCCCGAAGTTGTGGAATGACATCATACATGAAGAAAGCAAGAGGTCCTTAAAAAGACAGGGGAGAAAGAAAAGACCTAGAAGGATGTCAGAAGAGACTCTGAAACTTGCGCTTGAATGTCGAGTAGCTAAAGCAAAAGGAAAAAATGATGAAGTAAAAGAGCTGAACAGAATATTTCAGAGGGCAGCTCAAGAAGAAAAAGTATTATGATGACATGTGCAAAGACCTGGAGATAGAAAACCAAAAGGGAGGAACATGCTCAGCATTTCTCAAGCTGAAAGAACTGAAGAAAAAATTCTAGCCTCGAGTTGCAATACTGAAGGATTTTACAGGGAAAATATTAAATGACACAGGAAGTATGAAAAAAAAAATGGAAGGAATACACAGAGTCATTATTACCAAAAAGAGTTGGTCGACATTCAACTATTTCAGGAAGTAACCTACGGTACTGAAAGAACTCCAAGCTGCCCTGAAGGCATTGGCGAAAAACAAGGCTTCGGGAATTGATGGACTATCAATTGAGATGTTTCAATAAACGGATGCAGCACTGGAAGTGCTTGCTCATCTATGCCAAGAAATTTGGAAGACAGCTACCTGACCAACCGGCTAGAAGAGATTCATATTTATCCCTATTCCCAAGAAAGCTGATCCAACCGAATGCAGAAATTATTGAACAATATCTTTAATATCACATGCAAGCAAAATTTTGCTGAAGATCATTCAAAAGTGGCTGCAGCAGTATATGGACAGGGAACTGCCAGAAATTCAAGCTGGTTTTAGAAAAGAATGTGGAACCAGGGATATCATTGCTGATGTCAGGTGGATCCTGGCTGAAAGCAGAGAATACCAGAAAGATGTTTACCTGTGTTTTATTGACTATGCTAAGGCATTCGACAGTACGGGTCATAACAAATTACTGATAACACTGTGAAGAATGAGAATTCCAGAAAACTTAATTGTGCTCGTAAGGAATCTGTATGTGGATCAAGAGGCAGTCGTTCAAATAGAACAGAGGGATACTGCAAGGTTTAAAGTCAGGAAAGGTGTGCGTCAGGGTTGTATCCTTTCACCATACCTATTGAATCTGTGTGCTGAGCTAATAATCTGAGAAGCTGGACTATATGAAGAAGAACGGGGCATCAGGATTGGAGGAAGACTCATTAACAACCTACATTATACAGATGACACAACCTTGCTTGGTGAAAGTGAAGAGGATTTTTTTTCCTTTTTTAAAATTTTTACAGTGCTTTAAGTGAAAGTTTACAAATCAAGTCAGTCTCTCATACAAACATTTATATACACCTTGCTATATACTCCTAGTTGCTTTCCCCCTAATGAGACAGCACACTCCTTCCCTCCACCTTCTATTTCCGTGTCCATTCAGCCAGCTTCTGTCCCCCTCCGCCTTCTCATTTCCCCTCCAGACAGGAGCTACCCACGTTGTCTCATGTGTCTACTTGATCCAAGAAGCTCACTCCTCACCAGTATCATTTTTTATCTCTAGTCCAGTCCAATCCCTGTCTCAACAGTTGGCTTTGGGAATGGTCCCTGTCTTGGGCTAACTTCTGACTTCCGGGGTCCTTCTAGTCTCAGTCAGACCATTAAGTCTGGTCTTTTTACGAGAATTTGAGGTCCGTATCCCACACCTCTCCTGCTCCTTCAGGGATTCTCTGTTGTGTTCCCTGTCAGGGCAGTCATTGGTTATAGCCAGGCACCATCTAGTTTATCTGGTCTCAGGCTGATGTAGCCTCTGGTTCATGTGGCCCTTTCTGTCTCTTGGGCTCGTAATTACCTTGTGTCTTTGGTGTTCTTCATTCTCCTTTGCTCCAGGTGGGTTGAGACCAATTGATGCATCTTAGATGGCTGCTTGCTGGCGTTTAAGACCCCAGACACCACTCTCCAAAGTGGGATGCAGAATTTTTTTTAATAGATTTTATTATGCCAATAGACCTAGATGTCCCCTGAAACCATGGCCCCCAAACCCCGTACCCTGCTACGCTGGCCTTCAAAGCATTCGGTTCATTCAAGAAACTGCTTTTGGTTTAGTCCAGTTGTGCTGACCTCTCCTGTATTGTGTGTTGTCTTTCTCTTCACCTAAAATAGTTCTTGTCTACTATCTAATTAGCGAGTACCCCTCTCTCTCCTTCCCTCACCAAAGAATATTTTCTTCTCTGTTTTTCTCAAGTTCTTATAATAGTGGTCGAAAGTGAAGAGGGTTTGAAGCACTTACTGATGAAGATCAAAGACACAGCCTTCAGTATGGATTACACCTCAACATAAAGAAAACAAAAATCCTCACAACTGGACCAACAAGCAACATCATGATAAATGGAGAAAAGATTGAGGTTGTCAAGGATTTCATTTTACTTGGTCCATATTCAATGCCCATGGAAGCAGCAGTCAAGAAATCAGAAGATTCGTTGCATTGGGCAAATTGGCAGCAAGAGATCTCTTTAAAGTGTTAAGAAGCAAAGATGTCACCTTGAGGGCTTAGGTGGGCCGGACCCAAGCCATGGTTCTTTCAATCGCCTTATACGCATGTGAAAGCTGGACGATGAATAAAGAAGACTCAATAAGAACTGACTCCTTTGAATTGTGGTGTTGGGGAAGAATATTGAATATACCATGGACTGCCAAAAGAATGAACACATCTGTCTTGGAAGAAGTGCAGCCAGAGTGCACTCCTTAGAAGCAAGGATGGCGAGACTACATCTCGCATACTTTGGACTTGTCAGGAGGGATCAGTCCCTGGAGAAGGATATCAAGCTTGGTAATGTAGAGGGTCAGCAAAAAAGAGGAGGACCCTCAATGAGATGGATTGACACAGTGGCTGAAACAATGGGCTCAAGCATAGCAACAATTATGAGGATGGTACATGACTGGGCAGTGTTTGGTTCTGTTGTACATGGTGTTCTTATGCGTCAGAATGGACTCCACGGCACCTAACAACAAAAACAATAGTTTCAGTAGCGGAAACCCTGGTGGCGTAGTGGTTAAGTGTTATGGCTTCTAACTGAAAGGTCAGCAGTTTGAATCCACCAGGCGCTCCTTGGAAACTCTATGGGGCAGTTCTACTCTGTCCTATGGGGTCGCTATGAGTTGGAATCGACTTAAGGGCAACGGGTTTGGTTTTTTTTGTTTATTTCAATAGCAAATTGACCAATCCCTGTAAGATGCATAAAATCACAGGGCGGACTGCAACCCAAACAATCATTTTTGGCAGAATTATAAAGCTAAGGCCAGAAAAGTCATATATAAGAAACTCATTGCATTGCAACAAGTAAAATAAACAAATGCATAATAAAGTGTAGTTTTTTATTAAAAGGTGGGATTTCAAAGAAATATCAAGTTAGAAACAACTAAATGACCACTATCAGGGAATAGTGAAAGTATGGTGCATTTCACTGAAATATCATGCAGCTTCTTATTAAAAAGAACGAGTCATAGAATACCTATGGAAGGATACATCAAAAAAGTCACATTAATTGATACCCAAGGGATGATAGGCTGGGTGACTGTGGGACAGATAAGAAGACTGGGAGTCAAGTAAGGCCACATAGTGAAAACACTGCATGCTCGTTTGTACCTTCTGATTTTTGTACCATATGTATGTGTTGACTATTCAAAATAGAAATCAAGATTTTGAAAAAAGAAAGTTTATGCTTAAATTAGCCATTCTTCTCATGATAGAAATACTGATACCCAAAACACTGAGGCTATTTCCATGGTATCTGATGACCCAAGTAACTTGTCTGGAACAGGCAGCCACAGCAGCTACCACCCTAACCCAACAAACTCAGGTCCACAGAAGAAGTTTCTAATGTCTTCTTATGTTCTTTAGTCACATGCTATATGGAAAGAACCCATCAATGAAGTGTTTCAGAGTTATTAAACAAAGATACACAGAATCTTATTGTGCAACTCTGACAATGATAAGAAATGCAAAGATAAAGCATATTATTTGTTGCTGTTGTTAGCTGCCATGGAGTCGGCCCTTGACTCATGGTGACCCTGTGCACAACAGAACAAAACACTACCTGGTCCCACACCATCCCCATGATCTGTTGTGGATTGGACAGTTGTGATCCATAAGGTTTTCACTGACTGATTTTCAGAAGTCTGTCTTAGTCTGGAGGTCTGGAAGTCTTCCTAGTCTGTCTTAGTCCAGAAGCTCTGCTGAAACCTGTTCAGCATCACAGCAACACACAATCCTCCATTGACAGATGGTGTTTTATAATAGACATTAAAACACGAATGTCAATCTTAATCTTGGTAGTGAAGAAAAGAAAATTGTTTATTCTCTTAACCCTCAACTTTCTGTAGGTGGACTTTTCTTCCCTTACTTTTATTTTAGTGAACATATGAGAATAAATTTAATTAATATGTAGTTTGAGTCAAAGTTTTTAAGGGCTGTTTTCGCAATTCCAAAACAACCATTTAAAAAATGAAATAAAAGGTTTTCTTATATTGAATGCTAAACATTTTAATGATGAACATTTAAAAAAGACAGGTAACAAAATGGTATGTACAGAATAATTCTAACCTAGGGAGAAAAAAAACTATATATATATATATATATATACACACACATGCACAGAAGAAAGGGAAGTACTTCCAGGTCAGAATTGGAGATCCCCAGATGAATGGAACAAAGCCACCACCTATCTGTCAATTTATTGTACTGTGGTAATTTGCATGTTGCTGGGAGGAGCCTGAGAGACACAGTGGGTAAAGCACTCTGCTGCTAACTGAAAGATCAGCCGTTTGAACCCACCAGCTGCTCCATGGGAAGGTGTGGCAGTCTGCTTCTATAAAGATTACAGCCTTGGAAATCCTATGGGGCAGTTCTACACTGTCCACTGTTTCTGTGAGTTGGAATTGACTTGATGGCAATGGGTTTTTGGGCTTGGTGATGTTGGAAGCTATACCACCAGTATTTCAAATACCAACAGGGTGGACATGTTTCAGCAGAGCTTTCAGATTAAGACAGACTAGGAAGAAAGGCCTGGTGATCTACTTCTGAAAATTAGCCAATGAAAACCTTATGGATCACAACAGAGCTTTGTCCTACTTGCTTGCTTTGAACATGTCATCAATCTCTGGAGGAGGACATCATGGTTGGTGAAGTGGAGGGCCACAAAAGGCAAGGGAAACCTTCAGTGAGATGGATCGGCACAATAGCTACAATGATGGACTTGAACGTGCTGGCAATTGCGAGGATGATGCAGGGCTGGGCAACATTTCATTCTGTTGTATGTAAGGCCGCCATGAGTAGGAGTCACTTGACAGCAGCTGTCTATCTATCTGTATCTGCCTGCCTGCCTGCCTATTTATCATCTATCATCTATCTATCGTCTATCTATCATCATCTATCTATCTATCTGCCTGCCTGCCTGCCTATCTATTTATCATCTATCTATCTATCTTTCGAAAAAGGGAATCTAAAAAGAAAAATGAAACAAATATTGGGCTTGGGTTTTAACATTAACATGAGTATAAGAGAAGGAGGACAGATGGAAAGATATAAAGAATCTGGGTTCTTAATGTCACTGAGGGGGTGCTAATTTAACTAGTACAAGTACTACCTAGCTCTAGATTTCTTGTTAATGGGAAAAAAATTTTTCTAGATGGTTTAAGCCAGTTATGGTTGTTTCCTGCTATGTTCTAATCTTAGTTGATAAAATCTCCTCCATGGTACATGCTATTATTACCTACTATATTAGTTCCATTGTACTGTAATACCCCCGTAATGAATCATCATTACAAATACAGAGCAATTTCATATTTAGCTTTTACTGATTTACAATTTCTCTGTTCTTGTGCTTCTTGCATCCAAATTCTTGTTTTTTGGCTCAAATATTGTTCTTCCTGATGAAAATCCTTTCATTTCTCAGCAAGGACCTGTTAGTGGTAAACTTGTCCAAGTTTTTGCAAATGTCTTTTTTTTTTTGTAGTAGTAGTAGCAGCTGTTGAGAATATGCACAGCAAAACTTACTCCAATTCAACATCTCTACATGTACAATTCAGTGGCATTGATTACATTCTTCAAGTTGTACAACCATTCTCACTATCCCTTTCTGAGTTGTTCCTCCCCCACTAACATAAACTCACTGCTCCCAGAGGTTCCTATCTAATCTTTACAGTTGATCCCATACAGGTAGTTCTTAAAAGAGCATAATGCTCCAAGCAGATAGTCTTAGTAATACAGTGCTACTATAACAGAAACATCACAGGTGGATGGCTTTAACAAAGAGAAATTTATTTTCTCGCAGTCTAGTAGACTAGAAGCCCAAATTCAGGGCATCAGCTCCAGGGGAAAGCTTTCTCTCTCCGTCAGCTCTGGAGGAAGGTCTTTGTCATCAATCTTTCCTTGGTCGAGGAGCTTCTCCGTGCAGGAACCCAAGGTCCAAAGGTTGAGCTCCACTCCCGGCACTGCTTTCTTGGTGATATAAAGTCCCCACTCTCTGCTCACCTCCCTCTCCTTTTATCTCTTGCAAGATAAAAGGTGGTGCAGGCCACTCCCCAGGGAAACTCCCCTTATATTGGGTCAGGGATGCGATTTGAGCAAGGGTATTACATCCCACCCTAATCCTCTTTCACATAATCTAATGTTGCCTCATTAACCACAGGTAGAGATTAGGATATACGACACATAGGATTTACAACACAACTAGCCGCACCTTCCATATTCTCCTCCTATTCACATAGGAAAATCACATCAGATGACAAAATGGTGGACAATCACACAATACTGGGAATCGTGGCCTAGCCAAATTGATACACATATTTTTGGAGGACGCAATTCAGTCCATGATGCAGAACTTTGTTACTAGTTAAGCTAAGCTATTGTTTGGTTTCAAGAAAACTATAAGGGATATTTTTGGCTTAAGGTTTAAAGATTATCTTAGGGCAATAGTTTCAGGGGTTGATCTATCCTTCCTGGCTCGAGAATATCTGGAATTCCTGAGGATTTGAGTTTTTGTTCTACATTTTTTCCCTTTTGATCAGGATTTCTGTATAGAATCCTTGATTAAAAGGTTCAATAGTTGTAGCTGGGTGCTGTTCAGTTCTTCAGGTCTCATGGCAAAGGTGACAGTTGTTCATGGAGGCAATTAGCCACACCTTCTATATTCTCCTCCTATTCCTGACTCTCCTTCTTCCTCTTTTGCTCCATGCGAATAGAGACCAATTGTTTCACCTTGGATGACTGCTTGCATTCTTTTAAGACCCCAGGCACTATGCAACAAGGAGGAGGTAGAATAGAAGCACTAAACACATTATTAAGCCAATTAACTGGGATGTTCCATGAAACCACAACCCTAAACCTCCAAACCAAGGAACCAAATCCCATGAAGTGTTTGGTTATACATAAGCAGCCTCAGCAATTACTCTTCTTTTTCATTGTTGTAAATATGTCTATCACACTTTTGCCAATTAAACTTTTTACAGGTGCACAACTTATTGACATAAATTACAATAATCAGCTGTGCAACCCTATCCTTAATCAGTGCGATTTTTCTATCACCATTAAACCCCCTTTCCTCCTCCCTTTCCCTCCTGATAACCCATTGCCATCGAGTGGAATCCGACTTATAGTGACCCTATGGGACAGAGTAGAACTGCCCCATAGGGTTTCTAAGGCTGTAATCTTTACGGAAGCAGATTGCTGCATCTTTCTCCTGAGGAGAAGCTGTTGGCTTCAAACCACCAACCTTCAAACCGTTTAACCACTGCACAACCAGGGCTCCTATATAAGTGGGATCATATGATATTTGTCCTTTTGTGATTAACTTATTTCACTCAGCACAGTGTCTTCCAGCTCCATCCATACTGCAGCATGTATCAAGACTTCATTTCTCCTACTGGCTGAGCAGTTATTCCACTGTATGTATGTGGCACATTTTATTTATCCATTCATGCCATTGATGGGCGTTTGGGTTATTTCCACCTTTTGGCTATTATGATTAGTGCTGCAATGAACACTGGTGTACGAGCATCCATTTGAGTCTCTGCTTTCAAGCCTTTTGGGTATATACCTAGGAATGGAATTACTGGGTTATATGGTAGTTCTATTTTTAGTTTTTGAGGAATCACCACACTGTCTTCCACAACGGCTGTACCATTTTGCATTTCTACCAGGTAAATGTCTTTATTTAACTTTCTTGATTGGATTATGGCTTAGCTTCGTAATGAATTCTTTTGACTTGCATGAGGAAAGAAATTAGAATTGTCACCTTTTACATAAATCCAGGTCCTTGCAGGGATGAACCAATAGTAAAAGTTGGGAAAAGAAAAAAACCCATCTACTGGCACAAGCTGATAATGAAGAATGCCTTTCACTGCCTGGCCTCTGGGTAGGAAAAGAAAAAAAGTCCCTCCTGAAGATGTATAACCATGTGCTGTGCCACACAGTCTCCATGATCCAGGAACCCCTAAACTGTAAATTTAGCATAAAAGTCTTCCCAGTCTATGGTACATGGCAGAAACAAATGAAAAAATTCTTGGAAGGCTCATATCCCAAGTCTGAGATACACATAACTACACAGGTAAAGCTCCACTGACATGGAGCTTAAAATCCAAATAACAAAGCATAAGAGAAAAAGACTCTGCTATGGGTATAAGTGGGCAAATGAACAGCAGTTTTATATCCCCAAAGTGCTTCACATACTAGAACAACCTGATGGAAAAGATAAAATGTTTGAAATGATTAAATACATAAAAGAAGCACGGTAATCCCTGAAAACAAATCACTATTTTAAAAATAGCAAGAAGAGTTGGAATAAATCTGACCTCCTAGAAATGAAATATATAATTATTGAAATTTAAAACTCAGTGGCCTTTTAAACCAGGTTTAACATTGCTGAAGAGAATTACTGAACTGGAGAATAGACCTAAAGAATTTACTAAAAATGCAGCACAGCAAGATAAAGAGATGGAATATACGAATTAGGGAGTATATGAAAAAGAGCTTATAAAATATCAAGGATAGAATGAGATAGTCAAATATATCTCTACCAGAAACACCCCAAGGAGAGAAGAGAAAGATTGTGGGGTTGGTGGGGAAATGAAGAATCAACATTTTAAGACATAATGGCTGACAATTTTTTCAGTATTAATTAAAGTGATAAATAGCCAATTTTAAGAAGCACACCCGTGTCAACTAGGAATCGTAAAAAGAAACCCAAACCTAGACACAAATTACCAAATTACCAAAGTTAAATAGAAGATTAAAAAAATAGCCATCAGAGAGAAATTATAGAGCACTTAAAAAAGAATTAAACTGAAAAGAGATATTTCTGTAGCAACATTAAAAATATTAGAGGCCAAAAAATAATGCAATATCATCTTCACAGTGTTGAGAGATGATAACCATCATGTTGGAATCTAATATCCAACTAAACCCAAAAAATATGCAACTACACTATCATTTAATCAAGAAAGTTAAATAAAGACATTTTCAGACAAAGACTGAGAGTTTACTATTAACAGATCCTTGCTGAAAACATAGTCAAAGACATCAGTATTAAAAAAAAAATGCTATCAGAGGCAAAGAGGGATATTTTATAATACAAAGGGGCCAATTCATCAAGAAGACATAAATCCTAAGTGTATGTGTACAAACAGCAGAGTTTCAAAATACATAATGTGAAAGTAGAAAACTTTAAGGGGAAATAGGCAAATCCACAACTATTATTCGAGATTTCAACACTCCTCTTTCAGTAATTAATAAAACAAGTAGACAGAAAATCAGTAAAGATATAGAAGACTTAAATGCCGTCGACCAACTTGACCTTATTGACATTTATAAAACATTCTACCCAAGAATAACAGAATATACATTCTTTTTAAGTGCACATGGAAGAGTAACCAAGACAGATTATATGCTGCACCATAAAAAAGTCCCAATAAATTTAAATGGATTGAAATCATACAGAATATGTCCTCTGACCACAATGGAATAAAATTAGAAATCAGTAACAGAAGGAATATTGGAAAATCTCCCAAATTTTGTAAATTATGCAAAATACTTTTAAGAAATCCATGGATCAAAGAAGAACTCAAAAGGAAATTCAGCATGAATGGAAATAAAAATAAAACATTAAATTTGGAGATGCTGTTAAAGCTGTGCTTAGAGAGAAATTTACAGGTATAAATCTTATTTTAGAAAAAAGAAAGGTTTAAAATAAATGATAGAAATATTCACCATAAGAAGCTAGAAAAAGAAGAGCAAACTAAATCCAAAGAAATAAAAGGAAAGGAAATGATAAAGAATAGAGATGATTGACCTCCAATAAACAACTGAAAACTGAAATTTAAAAAAATACCATTTATGAATAACAACAAAAACATAAAATACATAGGGATAAATTTAACAAAATGTGTAAAATCTGTCACTAAAAATGATAAAATACTGCTGTGAGAAATTAAAGAAGACATGAATAAATGGAGGAGATAACTATGATCATGGTCTATACTATTCAACATTATTAAGACATAAATTCTCCCCAAATTGATCTATAGATTCAATGCAATCCCAATCAAAATCCCAGCAGGCTTTTTTTGTAGAAATTGTTAAGCAATTCTAAAATTTATATAGAAATGCAAAAAGGTCACAAAAAGTCAAAGAAATTTTGAAAAAGAAGAATAAATGTGGGGGTCTTACAGTATCCAATTTCAGGACTTTTAGTAAAGCTACAGTAATCAAGACAGTATGATATTGGCCTAAGGACAGACATACAGATAAACGAAACAGAATAAGAGTTCTAGAAATAGACTCCCATGTGTATGGTCAATTTTGATCTTTGAAAAAGGTAACAAAGTAATTTGATGGAGAAAGGATAGTCTCTTCAACAAAGGATGCTGCCACATGCAATATATAAAATTAACTCTAATTGGATGATGGATGTAAATGTGAAAGTTAAACTATAAAACTTATAGAAAAAAAACAGGAGAACATTTGTGCACCTTGGAGTAGGAAAAGGTTTCTTAGGACACAAAAAGAACTAACCATAAAAAGAAAACATTGATAAATTGGACTTCATCAAAATTAAAAACTTCTGCTCTTTAAAAGACATCTTTAAGAAAATTAGAAGGCAAACCACAAACTAAGAGAAAATATTCACAATTCATACATCTGGCAAAGGATTTCTATCCAGAATATCTAAAGAACTCTCACAACTCAATTATAAGGAAACAAAACAACCAAATAAAAAATGGGCAAAATGTTTGAAGGACCAGGAATTGCATTCTTAGACATTTATCCAAGAGAAAGAATATGTCCATACAATGACTTATACATAAATGTACATAGCAGCTCTATTCATAATAGTCAAATAATGGAAAGAACCCAAATGTCCATCAATAAAGAATGGATAAGCAAACTGTAGTAACTCAGCAATGAAAAAGAATGAACTACTGATGCCTGAATCTTAAAAATACTAGGTTGAGTGAAAATATCCAGACACAAACAATGCATTCTATATAATCCGATTTATATGAAATTCTAGAACATATTGACAGAACACAAATCAGTGGTCACCTAGAGCTGAGGGTGATTAACTAAGAAAAGGCAGGAGGGAACTTCTTCGTGGGGATGGAAATGTTCTATATCTTGATTGTACTGATGGTAACTGGTTATATAAGTGTACACATTTGTCCAAACTCATCAAACTGTATGCTTAAAATAGGTACATTTTATTATAAATTATACCTTAATAAAGTTGATTAAAAAAAAAAAGCATTTATGGTGGGTTTGTAATTTATCAACTTGGCTAGGCTGAAGTACATTTCCCAGTATTCCCTTTCCTCTATGTTTCCAGTTAGGGTGGGTCATAAAAGAGATTCTTGTGCTAAAGTAGCAGCCTTTTTGTAACTCACAAATGCTGTTGATTATCCTCTGGCTCACCTTGTTGATGTGAGGCAGTGACTGCAACTGCTCCATCAAGATCAGAGGCAACAAGAAATAAAATGAATTTCAGTCCACCTTAGTGTGTTCCAGCTTGGGCTTGTAGGTCCCAGCTTGTTCTTGCTCTTCCCCCAATTTACATCCATTTTTTTCCTCCTAACTGGTTGCCTGTGAACTTGAATTTCCAGCACCAGATGTGGAGACAGCAACCTTACAGAGAATGTTATACCAGCTCCCCCAATTGCGTAAGTATAAATCTCTGTAACAAACCTTTATATTTATATATATTTATTCCTGGTGATTCTGCTTCTTGAATTGAGCCCTGGCTGATAAAGCCCCTTTAAAAAGTAAACATTGTTCAGCCAGGGTTTCTTTGTTCTTAGGAAAACAATATGTCCTGCCATTATAAACCTATATTATGTAAAAAGATAGCCAAAAGCTGATTACAACTAGGATCATTATCTATTTGTTTATTTAATTTCTACTTTAACTCTTCCTGGAAACATATACAAATTGGCAAACAAAAAGAGACAAATGCAAGAATGGGGAAAACAATTGAGAAAAAAGTTGAGACCACAAGTATGCCAATAACGTTAGTTGCTATCAAGTCAGCTCCGACTCATGGTGACCCCATATACAACAGAACAAAACATTGCCCAGTTCTGCATCATCTTTATAATCATTGGTATACTTGAGTCCATTGATGTGGCCACTGTGTATTTTGAGTGCCTTCCACCATAGGGGGCTCATCTCCCAACACTGAATCAGACAATGTTCTGTTGTGATGCACAGAGTTTACCTTAACTAATTTTTCTGAAGTAGATCACCAGACCCTTCTTCCTAGTCTGTCTTAGTCTGGAAGCTTTGCTGAAACCTGTTGACATGGGTGGCCCTGCTGGTATTTGAAATAATAGTGGTATAGCTTCCAGCATTATAGCAACACACAAGCCACCTCAGTATGACAAACTGAAAGACAGGTGTTGGATGCCAGTAATAAGGGCCACCATAGTTATTGGTATGGGGGGGGGGGGATTTGAGCTCCCTGAGAGCTAACATCCAGAGAGAAACTTGATAACTTGACATAATTGTCATCAGAAAAGAGAAAACATTCAAGGTCTTCTGGGAAAATGAGCAGAAAATTTTAATTATGTTCCAGTCTCTTTGGCTCCTCAGGGTCACTTTGACATAACCCATGCTGTTACTCTTAAGACAAGAGAACACAGTATACATTCAGGTGTCAGGAATAATGGGTCTGATTCTGGCTCTATATCTCCTTACTAAGGCTTGTCAATGTATAAGACAGCAAGAACTAGTGATGTATTTTTACCTATCCTATCAACTGCAAAATAAATAAATCTGACTCTTCCTCAATGTCATGTAGTGAAGTCACATGTTTTTCGTTAACAAACCATATGCTCTAAATTGGCATCTAATACATAGTGCTGTTTCTCCTATAGCCAAAGATTCACAGATCCAGGAATCAAAAGGTGAAAATGAGAGTAGCTCCACTCATTATTACCCCTAGTGATTCACTAGCAAAATATTTGCTTCTTATCCCTATGACGTTACACTCTGCTGATCTAGAAGTCTTCTTTGCAAAGGGGGGAATGTGTCCACAGGGAACATAAAAGGGATTCCATTCAACTGAAAGTTAAGACTGCTACCCAGCCACATTGGGCCTCTCATGCCTCTGAATCAAAAGATGAAGAACAGTGTAACTGTATTCGATCTTGACTGTCAAGGGGAAACTGGATTCTAGCTGCCCAAAAGAGAGTGGGGAAAAAACAGGTTGAGAATGCAGGAGATTCTCTAAGGTGACTCTTAATATGCTCATGTCCTGTGAATAAAGTCAAAGAAAAACTACAGCAGCCCAATTCAGGCACGGCTACTAATGGCCCAGACTCTTCAGGAATGAAGGTTGGTATCACCCCAACAGGCAGAGCTGAGGTGCTTTTTGAGGGCAAAAGGAATATGGAATGGGTAGAAAAGACCTGATAATCTGCTTCTGTAAAGATTACATCTTTGAAAACCCTATGGGATAGACCTACTCTGTCCTAGAGGGTCGCTATAGTCAAAATCAACTTGATGGCACACAACAATAACAGTATAGGAAGGTAGTTATAAATACCAGCTAAGGCCATATGCCACCACATGTCTGTCCATTTGTCATGCTGTGGTGGTTTGCACATTGCTGTCATACTGGAAGCTTTGCCACCAGTATTTCAAATACCAGGAGGGTCACCCTTGGTGGACAGGTTATAGCAGAGCTTCCAGACTACGACTGATTAGGAAAAAGAACCTGGCAGTCTACCTCTGATAAAATTGGCCAGTGAAAAACTTATGAATAGCAGCGGAGCATTGTCTGGTAAAGTGCTGGAAGATGAGCCCCTTAGGTTGGAAGACATTCAAAATACAACAGAGGACAAGCTACCTCCTCAAAGTAGAGTCAACCTTAATGACACGGATGGAGTCAAGCCTTCGGGAACTTCATTGCCTGATGTGGCAAGACTCCAAATGAGAAGGAACAGCTACAAACATCCATTAATAATTGGAACATGGAATGTACAAAGTATGAATCTAGGAAAGTTGGAGGTCATCAAAAATGAAACAGAACACATAAATATCGATATCCTAGGCATTAGTGAGCTCAGATGGACTGGTATTGGCCATATGGTCTACTATGCTGGGAAAGACAAATTGAAGAGGAATGGCGTCACATTCACCGTCAAAAAGAACATTTCAGGATCTATCCCGAAATGCAACACTGTCAGTAATAGGATAATATCCATATGCCTACAAGGAAGACCAGTTAATAAAACTGTTATTCTAACTTATGCACCAACCACTAATGCCAAAGATGAAGAAACTGAAGATTTTTACCAATTTTTGCAGTCTGAAAGTGATCAAACATGCAGTCAAGATACATTGATAATTACTGGTGAATAGATCGCAAAAGCAGGAAACGAAGAAGGAACAGTAATTGGAAAATATGTCCTTAGTGATAGAAGTGACTCTTGAGATCCCATGATAGAATTTTGCAAGACCAACAGCTTCTTCATTGCAAATACCTTTTTCAACAACATAAATGGCAACTATACACGTGGACCTCAACAGATGGAATACACAGGAATCAAATGAACTTACATCTGTGGAAAGAGATGATGCAAAAGCTCAATTCTCATCAGTCAGAACAAGGCCAGTGGCTGACTGTGGAACAGACCATCAATTGCTCATATGCAAGTTCAAGTTGCAGTTGAAGAATAGTAGAACAAGTTCATAAGAGCCAAAGTGTGACCTTCAGTACATCTCACCTGAATTTAGAGATCATCTCCAGAAAAGATTTGACACACTGAACGCTAATGACCGAAGACCAAATAAGTTGTGCAAGGACATCATACATGAAGAAAGCAAAAAAAAAAAAATCATTAAAAAGACAGGAAAGAAACAGAAGACCAAAATAGTCAAGAGACTCTGAAAGTTTCTCTTGAACCTAGAGTTGTTGTTGTTAGGTGCCATAGAGTCTGTTCTGACTCATAGCAACCCTATGCACGATAGAACAAAACACTGCCCGGTCCTGAGCCATCCTTACAACCCTTGTTATGCTTGAGCTCATTGTTGCAGCCACTGTGTCAATCCACCTTGTTGAGGGTCTTCCTCTTTTCCATTGACCCTGTACTCTGCCAAGCATGATGTCCTTCTCCAGGGAATGATACTTCCTGACAACATGTCCAAAGTATATAAGACACAGTCTCGCCATCCTTACCTCTAAGGAGCATTCTGGCCGCACTTCTTCCAGGACAGATTTGTTCGTTCTTTTGGCAGTCCATGGGATATTCAATATTCTTCGCCAACACCACAATTCAAAGGCATCAACTCTTCTTGGGTCTTCCTTATTCATTGTCCAGCTTTCACATACATATGACGTGATTGAAAATACCATGGCTTGGGTCAGGCGCACCTTAGTCTTCAGGGTGACATCTTTACTCTTCAACACTTTGAAGAGGTCCTTTGCAGCCGATTTGCCCAATGAAATGCATCTTTTGATTTTTTGACTGCTGCTTCCATGGGTGTTGATTGTGGATCCAAGGAAAATGAAACCCTTGACAACTTCAATGTTTTCTCCGTTTATCATGATGTTGTTCATTGGTCCAGTTGTGAGGATTTTTGTTTTCTTTATGTTGAGGTGCAGTCCATACTGAAGGTTGTGGTCTTTGATCTTCATTAGTAAGTGCTTCAAGTCCTCTTCACTTTCAGCAAGCAAGGTTGTGTCATCTGCATAATGCAGGTTGTTAATGAGTCCAATCCTGATGCCCTGTTCTTCTTCATATAGTCCAGCTTCTCATATTATTTGTTCAGCATATAGATTAAATAGGTATGGTGAAAGAATACAACCCTGATGCACACCTTTCCTGGCTTTAAACCAATCAGTATCCCCTTGTTGTGTCCGAACAACTGCCTCTTAATCTATGTAAAGGTTCCTCATGAGCACAATTAACTGTTCTGGAATCCCCATTCTTCGCAGTGTTATCCATAGTTTGTTATGATCCACACAGTCGAATGCCTTTGCATAGTCAATAAAACACAGGTAAACATCCTTCTGGTATTCTCTGCTTTCAGCCAGGATCCATCTGACATCAACAATGATATCCCTGGTTCTACGTCCTCTTCTGAAACAGGCCTGAATTTCTGGCAGTTCCCTGTCGATATACTGCTGCAGCCGCTTTTGAATGATCTTCAGCAAAATTTTGCTTGTGTGTGATATTAATGATATTGTTCTATAATTTCCACATTCAGTTGGATCACCTTTCTTGGGAATAGGCATAAATATGGATCTCTTCCAGTCAGTTGGCCAGGAAGCTGTCTTCCATATTTCTTGGCATAGACAAGTGAGCACCTCCAGCACTGCATCTGTTTGTTGAAACATCTCAATGGATATTCCATCAATTCCTGGAGCCTTGTTTTTCGCCAGTGCCTTCAAAGCAGCTTGGACTTCTTCCTTCAGTACCATCAGTTCCTGATCATATGCCACCTCTTGAAATGGTTGAATATCGACTAATTCTTTTTGGTATAATGACTCTGTGTATTCCTTCCATCTTCTTTTGATGCTTCCTGCATCGTTTAATAATTTCCCCATGGAATCCTTCACTATTGCAACTTGAGGCTTGAATTTTTTCTTCAGTTCTTTCAGCTTGAGAAACGCCGAGCGTGTTCTTCCCTTTTGGTTTTCCATCTCCAGCTCTTTGCACATGTCATTATAATACTTTACTTTGTCTTCTCGAGAGGCCCTTTGAAATCTTCTGTTCAGTTCTTTTACTTCATCAATTCTTCCTTTTGCTTTAGCTGCCTGATGCTCAAGAGCAAATTTCAGAGTCTCCTCTGACATCCATCTTGGTCCTTTATTTCTTTCCTGTCTTTTCAGTGACCTCTTGCTTTCTTCATGGATGATGTCCTTGATGTCATTCCACAACCCTCCTGGTCTTCGGTCACTAGTGTTCAATGCGTCAAATGTATTCTTGATATGGTCTCTAAATTCAGATGGGATATACTCAAGGTCATATTTTGGCTCTCGTGGACTTGCTCTGATTTTCTTCAGTTTCAGCTTGAACTTGCATATGAGGAATTGATGGTCCATTCCACAGTCGGCCCCTGGCCTTGTTCTGACTGATGATATTGAGCTTTTCCGTTGTCTCTTTCCACAGATGTAGTCAATTTGATTTCTGTGTGTTCCATCTGACGAGGTCCATGTGTATAGTCACCGTTTATGTTGGTGAAAGAAGGTATTTGCAATGAAGAGGTCGTTGGTTTTGCAAAATTCTATCATTCAATTGGTGATAGAAACAATGCCGGAACCTAGAGTAGCTAAAGCGAATGGAAGAAGTGATGAAGTAAAAGAGCTGAACAAAAGATTTCAAAGGTCAGCCTGAGAAGACAAAGCAAAGTATTATAATGAAATGTGCAACGACCTGGAGATAGAAAGCCAAAAGGGAAGAACATGCTTGGCATTTCTCAAGCTGAAAGAAATGAAGGAAAAATTCAAGTCTCGGATTATAATTTTGGAAGATTCTACAAGGAAAATATTAAGCAACACAGGAGGCCTTAAAAAAAAATATGGAAGGGATATACAGAGTCACTGTACCAAAAAGGATTGGTTGACATTCAACAATTTCAGGAGGTTCCATAGGATAAAGAACAGACAGTAATGAAGGAAGAGATCCAAGCTACACTGAAGTCATTGGCAAAAAACAAGTCTCTAGGAATTGATGGAATACCAGTTGATATGTTCCAACAAACAGATGCAGAGCTGCAAGCGCTTACTTGTCTATGTCAAGAAATTTGGAAGACAGCTACCTGGCCAACCAACTGGAAGAAATCCATAATTGTGCCCATTCCAAAGAAAAGTGATCCAACAGAATGTGGAAATTATAGAATAATATCATTAATATCACACACAAGTAAAATTTTGCTGAAAATCATTCAAAAGCAGTTGCAGCAGTGCATCGACAGGGAATTCACATACTTTGGGTATGTTATCAGGAGGGACCAGTCCCTGGAGAAGGACATCATGCTTGGTAAAACAGAGGGTCAGCAAAAAAGACGTAGACCCTCAATGAGATAGATTGACACAGTGACTGCAACAATGGGCTCAAATATGGCAGCAATTGTGAGGATGGCACAGGACCTGGCAGTGTTCTGTTGTACATGGGATGGCTATGAGTCAGAATCAACTCGATGGCGCAGACCGTATGACCAGTTGCAGAAAAATGAACTTCAATAGGTATAAGTATTTCTCCCTTATTTTAATATAAATAGGTTTATATACAATAGGCAAATATTTTTGTTTTCTTCCCCCTATGATCCTTTTATTATCTAACATAAGATAACTTTACGTATCAGTATTTAAGTCACTGGATATCAAAGAACTTTGTAAATCAGCTAGGAGAATAGAAACATCATTCCAAAACAAAAAAGGACTTTGCATCCTCTTCTGAGGAAAAACTTAATGTATTTTTGGCTGTATGTGAAGTAGTTGTATCATGTCAGACAGAAGCATAATTTCGTTATTGTCTTTATTTGTTTAAGGATATCATATTGACAAGGGATGGACTGGGGTAGCTTTTATAATGTGTTAACAGGGTTAGGCTGAATTACATTTCCCAGAATTCCTTTTCCATATGTTTCTGGTTAGGGTGGTTCACAAAGGACATTTTCCTAGAATACTGGAGGATGGAAGGGAATTTGTGGCCATTTTGTAGCTCGCACATATTGTTTCTGGTCTGCCAGTTCACCTTGTTGCTGTGAGGCAGTATCTGGGCCTGCAAATGGTCCACTTCCCCTGAATCCTCCAGTTTTTCTGATTCCTGGCCCAAGTGTATGCATTTAGCTCTGTGACAAAGAGCAGGATACCCATACCATCAAGGTCAAAGGTAACAAGAGCTGACACAGGTTTCAGACTGTCCTCGTGGGCTCCAGCTTGTGCTTCTGGGCTCCATCTTGTCCCTGACCTTCCCCAGCTTTACATCCATCTTCTTTTCCTTACTGCCTGTCCTGTGCACTTCAAACTTCAGCCTCAGACAGAACAATAGCCTAACAGAGACTGTTTAACCAGCTCCTATGATTATATAAGATCATATCCCTGTATAAAGGTTATATATTCCTGTAACAAAGATACATATATATAAAAGCCCATTGCTGTCAAGTTGAACCTGACTCATAGCAACCCTATAGGACAGAGTAGAACTGCTCCATAGGGTGTCCAAGAACCGTAATCTTTACAGAAGCAGATGGATTGCCACATCTTTCTCCCACAGAGCGGCTGGAAGGTTCAAACCACCGACCTTTCCATTAGCAGTTGAGCACTTAACCACTGGGCTACCAGGGCTCCTTACATATAATCTTATAGCATATATATATATATATATATCCTACTGGTTCTGCTTTTCTGGTTGAACCCTGACTGCTACATGAAACATAAACATTCCCTTTAAATTCAAAAACAAGAAAAGGATCTCCACTATCCCTAGCTTATTTAATATTGTATTAGCAATTCTTACAGTGAATTAAGAAAAAAAATTAAAATATGTGAGAACCAAAATAGTTGTCATTTACAGATGATATGATTATGTTTATAGAGTTGACAAACTATTAGGGCTAATGAGATTGTTCAACAAAGTTGTTAGGTGTAAGATTCAAATACAAAACCAATTGCCTTCTTCTATACCAGCACCAAAAATTACGAAATGTAATTTTTAAAAAGATAATATTTAAAACAGCAATAGAAGCCAAGGTACTTTGAAATAAATCTAACAAAAGTTTCATAGGACATTCATAAAGAAAATTATACAATTTTTATTAAAGACATAAAAGATAACCAATAAATGGGAAGATAATACCATATTTGAAGATGAGAATTCTCAACAGCATAAAGACATAAAGTCTCCCCAAACTGATGTATGAATTCAATCAAAATCTCAACAGTATCTTTCTTGGAAGCTGAAAATCTCAACTTAAAATTCGTAAGAAAGGTAGAAGACCAAAAATAGACAAGGCAATCTTAAAAAAGATTTGTCTTCCAGATGTTAAAACCTATTGTAAAAAGCTATAGTAATTAAAATATTGTTATTGGCACAAAGCTAGATGGATAAAAAAAAAAATGGAAATAGAATAAAGCACTCAGAAACAGGCCTACCTGTATTTTCAAATTTTGTATTTGACAAAAGTGACATTATAAATAAGTGTGGAGAGGATGAACTATTCATTAAATAATGCTGGAACGATTTACTGAATATGAAAAAAAGTTTTAAAAATCACTATAATCATACCTTATTCCACACAAAATAAATAATCCCAGTTGATTGAAGATTTAAATGTGAAAAGCAAAACTTTGAAATGTTTTGATATTAGACCTGTTATGGATTGAATTGTGTCACCAAAAAACATGTGTTGTAAATCCTAACCTCTGCCTGTGGATATAATCCCATTTGTGAATGGGTTGTGTTTATTATGTTAATGAAGCAGGATTAGGGTGCACCCTGAGTCAGTCTCTTCTGAGATATAGGAGAGAGAGAGAACAAGCAAGCAAGAGAAGCAGAAATGGAGAAAAAGAGATGCCAGGCCATCTGAAGATCACCAAGGAACCCAGGAACAGAAGCTCAAAAGAGACAAGGACCTTCCTCCAGAGCTGACAGAGAAAGTCTTCCCCTAGAGACGGCACCCTGAATTTGGACTTCTAGCCTCCTAAAGTGTGAGAAAATAAATTTCTGTTTGGTAAATCCACCCACTTGTATTTATGTTATAGTAGCACTAGATAACTAAGACAAGACCATAATAAAATTTTAAAACTTGTGTGAAAAAGATAGAAAACCAAAGTGACAAATCAAGACACATCATGTTTTTGAAAATTTTTTATTTTTTAAATATACGTAATGAAATTATGAATGAAATGATATGATGTCTGAGACTTGCTTTAACACAACCCAGGAAAAAAGGGAAGGGCTTAGGAAGTGAGGTGGGAGAGGGTGGAGAGTAGATTGGGTGTAAATCAAACAAGATTGATCATGAGTTAATAATTGTTAAAGCTAGGTGGTGGGTACATGGGTGTTTATTATACCATTCTCTCTACTTTGGCATATATTCCAAATGCTCCATTAAAAAAAAGTCCTAAAAAGCAAAAACAGAAAAAGAGATGAAACTTAAAAACAAAATTGAGACACAGACTGAAAGAATATATTTGTGACACATATAACTAACAAAGGGTTGCTATCTCAATATATAAAAAACACAAATGTATCAATACGAAGATGACAAACTACCAAATTAAAAAATGGCCAGAAGGTTTGAAAAGGCAAATCTTAGAGAAAGAGACCCAAATGGACAATAAATATATAAAATATGTTCAAAAATCAACTTTTCTTTTTATCAGGAAAATGTAAATTGAATGTCATTTTACAATGAAATATCATTTTGCACCCAGCAGAGTGGCAAGAATTTAAAAAGTCCAAAAGTCTGTTAGCACTAAGTGATGGTAAGGATTTGAAGCTCAAGAGCCTCCAGATGAGTAATTTCCAGAGCAGGTTGAACATACATAGCAAAGTTGATTATTTGACTAACTAATTGTTCAAGATACCACATTTACATATCCACCCTAGAGAAATCCTCCCACATGTGCTCAAGTAAACATGTGCATGTGTTTATTGCAAGACTGTAATTGTGGAAAAAGTGAAAATCAATTTAATTTCCCTCAATTTTGGAAGAGATAAATAAATACCCAACAATAGTAATTTTTTTTGCAATGTTATAAATGCAATTGTTTAATGGTTACCATTTGGTTCATTCATCTACAGAAAATTGCATTTCTTCTAGTTCATTATATGGAACAAACATTCAAATTACTGAACTATACATACTGTTACATAGTTTATATTTTATGAAAACAAAGCTTGAAGGAATATTTATAAATGTTACTTTGAATATAAGATAAAAAATGGCAAGTTTAAAAAGACTTCATATCTCTTAAGACATTTAATTTATGTTAATGGTCCAGGAGTGATTTACATATAGATATATATTTTTTTATGTGCATATATATTTCGACAAGAAGTGTAAAAATTTTTAAAAACAAATCACACCACTCATACCTGTTTTACATGAGAAGGTATTAGGGTTATTAAGGTGTCAAACTACTACACTTACAATATGTATATTTTTAAAAAGACTGAAAATGGCAAATCAAGAAATACTGAGAGAGGCAGGGCCAAGACGGTGGAGTAGTCAGATGTTTCCAGTGATCCCTCTTACAATAAAGACCTGAAAAAACAAGTGAAATGATTATATTTATTTTTTTAGGAGCCCTGAACATAAAGGCAAACTTAGAAAACAGACTGAGCAGCAGGGGGAGGGAGAGACCGTTCAGAGGCAGAGAGGAGTTTCTGGATCTGAATCGCCGGGAAACCTCAGGCACCATTCCTGGGAGTGACAGTGGCGGGCTGGTGGGAGCAATCCGGCTGCAGTTTTCTCAGGGAGAGACAACCAGCCGTACAGCCTACTCACACCTCTGGAACCAGAGCAGAACAGCTCTCTCAGCAAAAGCTAAGTACCTGCATATATTTTACCATGTTCCCAGGCCCCACGCCAGCTTCAGTGGCTGTTGATTTCCATGGGCCTGAGAAATAGGCACTGGGTTTTTTGTTTTTTGTTTTTTTTTTTTTTTTTGAGATAGGTTCTGCTGAGTGCTCTGAGCCATTCTCCCGGCCTCAAAGAAGGAATAAATTCAAAACTGGGGGGAAAGATAATCTTCCAAGTCCACTAAGCTGGGGAGCTCAGGGCAGAAGTAGTTCCTCTGGCATAAACACTCTGTGGAATTTGAATACCTTTCCCTCTTGCATGGACCTGTGTGTGCCCATTTCAGGAGAATAGACCCTTCTTGGCAGACTGCAACTGTTTCAGCTGTGTGGTGAAGAGCTGGGTGTTTGATATTTGACACTGGTTTGCCTATTAAACAGGGTCCTTACCTACCCCCAGCAGAGGCCTAAGGACTGGTGACTCCATCCACGTCACCCAGCCACCCGCGACAGGGGTCCAAGGATAACTGGTACCTCCCAGTCCTTACAACCAAAAGCATTGGGTGCCCATGGTCTGTCTGCAGAACCCACTCACCTGTGTGCTGTAGGGAACATGGATACGCTTTCCTCACAAACACTTAGGGGACGGTTGTTAGCCCCCTGCCTTGTTCAGAGTGTAACTCCCTTGCTGCAACCAAATACCTATACCTACACCAATCACCCCTGCCCCTCTAAGACTGTAGGACCGAGCCTGTACCACACACTTGATGACCTACTACCTAGACACCTGACCTGAAACCATACAAAAAAAGTGAACAGACTCCTAAACTCATACACCTTATAACAGTTCTAACCATCTGGTGACAGGGCATTAGAGCTTTAAAGGCAAAATAATCAAGCTAGCTCACTCAAGCAACCTATTTGGACATGTAAAACAAAACAAAGCAAGAAGCTAGGATACAGTAAGCAAACATAAAATAAACTAATACAATAACTTATAGGTGGCTTGGAGAAAACAGTCAATATCAAATCACATAGAGAAACAGACCACGATCGCATCAATAAGCTCTCAAAACAAAGAATGGATGAAGGTGTCCTCCTGGAATTACCAGATGCAGAATACAAAAGATTACTACACAGAACTCTTCAAGACATCAGGAATGAGATCAGGAAGGAGATCAGGCAATATGCAGAGCAAGCTAAGGAACTCACAGATAAAGCAGTTGAAGAAATTAAAAAGGTTATTCAAGACCACAATGAAAAATTTAATAAGCGGCAAGAATCCATAGAGAGACAGCAATCAGAAATTCAGAAGATTAACAATAAAATTACAGAATTAGATGACTCAAAGTCAGAGGAGCAAAATTGAGAAAGTGAAAGGCAGAATTAATGAGATGGAAGATAAAACACTTGGTGCCAATATGTTTGAAGAAAAATCAGATAAAAGAATTAAAAAAAATGAAGAAACCCTAAGACTCATGTGGGACTCTATCAAGAGAAATAACCTACGAGTGATTGGAGTACAAGAACAGGAAGGGATAACAGAAAATACAGAGAGAATTGTTGAACATTTGTTGGCAGAAAACTCCCCTGATATCGTGAAAGATGAGAAGACAGCTATCCAAGATGCTCATTGAACTCCACATAAGGTAGACCTTAAAAGAAAGTCACCAAGACATATTATAATCAAACATGCCAAAACCAAAGATAAAAAGAGATTTTCAAGCGCAGCTAGGGATAAATGAAAAGCCACTTACAAAGAAGAATCAATATGAATAAGCTCAGACTACTCAGCAGAAACCATGCTGACAAGAAGGCAATGGGATGACTTATATAAAGCATTGAAGGGAAAAAAATGCCAGCCAAGAACCATATATCCAGCAAAACTGTCTCTCAAATATGAAGGCGAAATTAGGACATTTCCAGATAAACAGACTTTTAGGAAATTTGTAAAAACCAACCCAAAACTTCAAGAAGTGATGAAGGGAGTTCTCTGTTAGAAAATCAATAATATCAAATATCAACCCAAGATTTAGAACACAGGGCAGAGCAACCAGGTATCAACTCAGATAGGGAAATAACAAAAATAAATCAAGTTTAAAAAAATGCTCAAAACAGGGAAAGAGTGATGTCATTATGTAAAAGAAGACAACATTAAAACAATAAAGAGGGACTAAGAAATGTAGTCATAGATCTTTCATAAGGAGAGGAAGTCAAAGCGATATAAAGAAATAAAAGTTAGGCTTAAACTTAGAAAAATGAGGGTAAATATTAAGGTAACCACAAAGGAAACTAACAATTCTACTGATCAAAATAAAGTACGAGAAAAAAAGAGACTCAGCAGAAACAAAATCAACAACAATGAACACGAGGAAAAGACAATGTATAAAGACAAACTAAAAGCACAAAAAGTTAACTGGGAAAAAGAAACTGTCAACAACACACACACAAGAAAAACACATCAAAATGACAGCACTAAAATCATACCTATCCATAATTACGCTGAATGTAAATGGGCTAAATGCACCAATAAAGAGACAGAGTGTCAGAATGGATTAAAAAAAACACGATCCATCTATATGCTGCCTAAAAGAGACACACCTTAGACTTAGAGTCACAAGCAAACTAAAGCACAAAGGATGGAAAAAATATATATCAAGCAAACAACAATCAAAACAGAGTAGGACTGGCAATATTAATTTCTGACAAAATAGACTTTACAGTTAAATCTAACACAAAGGATAAGAAGGAAACTATATAATGATTAAAGAGGCAATATACCAGGAGGATATTACCAAGCTAAAAATTTATGAACCCAATGACAGGGCTTCAAGATACATAAAACAAACTGTAACAGCATTGAAATGTGAGATAGACAGCTCCACAATAATAGTAGGAGACTTCAACACACCACTTTTGGTGAAGGACAGGACATCCAGAAAGAAGCTCGATAAAGGCATGGAAGATCTAAATGCCACAACCAACCAACTTGACCTCATAGACATATACAGAACACTCACCAAACAGCAGCCGAGCATACTTTCTTTTCTAGTGCACATGGAAATTTCTCTAGCATAGATCACATGTTAGGTCATAGCAATTCTTAGCAGAATCCAAAACATCGAAATATTACAAAGCATTTTCTCTGACCACAAGGGCATAAGATTGGAAATCAATAAAAGGAAAAAAAAAAGGGGGGGGGAAAGAAAACAAAAACTTGGAAATTGAACAATACCCTGCTCAAAAATGACTGGGTGATAGAAGACATTAAGGATGGAATTAAGAAATTCATAGAATCCAATGAGAGTGAAAACACTTCCTATCAGAAGCTTTAGGACACAGCGAAAGCAGTGCTCAGAGGTCAATTTATATCAATAAATGCACACATAGAAAAAGAAGAAAGGGCCAAAATCAAAGAATTATCCCTACAACTTGAACAAATAGGAAGAGAGCAACGAAAGAAATGCTCAGGCACCAGAAGAAAGCAAATAATAAAAATTAGAGCAGAATTAAATGAAATAGAAAACAGAAAAACAATTGAAAGAGTTAACAAGACCAAAAGCTGGTTCTGTGAATAAATTAAAAAAATTGATAAACCACTGGCCAAACTGACAAAAGAAAAACAGGCAGAAAGCAAATAACCCAAATAAGAAATGAGTTGGGAGATATCATAACAGACCCAACTGAAATTAAAAGAATCATATCAGATTACTACGAAAAATTGTGCTCTAACAAATTTAAAAACCTTGAAGAAATGGATGAATTTCTAGAAAGACACTACCTGCCTGAACTAACACAAACAGAGGTAGAACAACTAAATAAACCCATAACAAAAGAAGAGAGAGAAAAAATAATTTAAAAAGTCCCAACAAAAAAAAAAAGCCCTGGCCCGACGGCTTCACTGCAGAGTTCTACCAAACTTTCAGAGAAGAGTTAACACCACTACTACTAAAGGTATTTCAAATCATAGGAAAGGTGGAATACTCCCAAACTCATTTTATAAAGCCAGCATATCCCTGATACCAAAACCAGCTAAAGACACCAAGAAAAAAGAAAATGACAGACCTATATCCCTCATGAACTTAGATGCAAAAATCCTCAACAAAATTCTAGCCAATAGAATTCAAGAAGGTATCAAGAAAATAATTTGCCATGACCAAGTGGGATTCATACCAGGTATCCAGGGATGGTTTAACATTAGAAAAACATTAATATAATCCATTTTATAAATAAAACAAAGGACAAGAACCTCATGATTTTATCAATTGCTGCAGAAAAGGCATTTGGCAAAGTTCAACACCCATTCATGATAAAAAAAAAACTCTCAGCAAAATAGGAATAGAAGTAAAATCCCACAACATAGTAAAGGGCATTTATACAAAACCAACATCCAACATCACCCTAAATGGAGAGAGTCTGAAAGCATTCCCCTTGAGATCAGGAACCAGACAAGGATGCCCTTTATCACCACTCTTCTTCAACATTGTGCTGGAGGTCCTAGCCAGAGCGATTAGACTGGACAGGGAAATAAAGCACATCCAGATTGGTAAGGAAGAAGTAAAAGTGGCCTTATACACAGAAAACCCTGAAGAATCCTCAAGAAACAACTGAAACTAATAGAAGAGTTCAGCAGAGTGTCAGAATACAAGACAAACATACAAAAATCAGTTGGATTCCTCTACACCAAAAAAAAAAAAAAAGAACACTGAAGACAAAATCACCAAATCAATACCATTTACAGTAGCCCCAAAGAAGTTAAAATACTTAGGAACAGATCTTACCAGAGACGGTAAAGGCTTATACAAAGAAAACTACCAGGCACTTCTGCGAGAAACCAATAGAGACCGACATAAGTGGGAAAACATACCTTGCTCATGGATAGGAAGACTTAACATTGTAAAAATGTCTATTCTACCAAAACAGATCTATAGATTTAATGCAATTCCAATCCAAATTTCAATGGCATTCTTTAATGAGTTAGAGAAACAAATCACCAACTTCTTATGAAAGGGAAAGAGGCCCCTGATAAGTAAAGCATTACTGAAAAAGAAGAACAAAGTGGGAGGCCACGCTCTACCTGATTTTAGAACCTATTACACCTCCACAGTAGTCAAAACAGTCTGGTACTGCTACAACAGATACATAGACCAATGGAACAGAGTTGAGAATCCAGAGATAAATCCATTCTCATATGAGCAGCTGATGTTTCACAAAGGCCCAAAGTCTGTTAAACGGGGAAAAAAAGACAGTCTCTTTAACAAATGGTGCTGGCATAACTGGATACCCCATCTGCAAAAAAAATTAAACAAGACCCATACCTCACATCATGCAGAAAAACTAACTCAAAATGGATCAAAGACCTAAATACATAATGTACAACAATAAAGATCACGAAAGAAAAAATAGGGACAACACTAGGAGCCCTAAAACATGGCATAAACAGTACACAAAACGTTACTAAAATGCAGAAGAGAAACTAGATAACCGGGAGCTTCTAAAAACCAAACACCTATGCTCATCCAAAGACTTCACCAAAAGAGTAAAAAGATTACCTACAGATTGGGAAAAAGTTTTCAGCTATGACATTTCCAGTCAGCATCTGGTCTACATAATACTGCAAAAACTCAACTACAAAAAGACAAATAGCAAACACAATTAAAAAATGGGCAAAGGATATGAAAGGAAGACATTCAGGCAGCTAAGAGATACATGAGGAAATGCTCACGATCATTAGCCTTTACAGAAATGCAAATCAAAACTACAAGGAGATTCCATCTCACTCCAACAAGGCTGGCATTAATCCAAAAACACAAAATGATAAATATTGGAGAGGTTGCGGAGAGACTGGAACACTCATACGCTGCTGGTGGGAATGTAAAATGGTGCAACCACTTTGGAAATTGATTTGTCCCTTCCTCAAAAGCTAAAAATAGAACTACCATATGATCTAGCAATCCCACTCCTCGGAATATATCCTAGAGAAATAAGAGCCTTTACATGAACAGATATATGCACACCCATGTTCACTGCAGCACTGTTTACAACAGCAAAAAGATGGAAGCAACCAAGATGCCCATCAACGGATGAATGGATAAATAAATTATGGTATATTCACACAATGGAATACTACGCATCAATAAAGAACAGTGATGAATCTGTGAAACATTTCATAACATGGAGGAACCTGGAAGGCATTATGCTGAGTGAAATTAGTTGCAAAAGGGCAAATATTGTATGAGACCACTAGTATAAGAACTCGAGAAATAGTTTAAACAGAGAAGAAAATATTCTTTGATGGTTAGGAGAATGGGGAGGGAGAGAGGTATTCACTAATTACATAGCAGATAAGAATTATTTTAGGTGACGGGAAAGACAACACACAATACAGGAGAGGTCAGCACAACTGGACTAAACCAAAACCAAAGACGTTTCCTGAATAAACCAAACACTTCCAAGGCCAGCATAGCAGGGGCGGGGGTTTGGGGACCATGGGTTCGGGGACCATGGGTTCAGGAGACATCTAGGTCAATTGGCAAAATCAAATCTATTAAGAAAACATTCTGCATCCCACTTTGAAGAGTGGCCTCAACCCACCTGGAGCAAAGGAGAATGAAGAACACCAAAGACATAAGGTAATTACAAGCCCAAGAGACAGAAAGGGCCACATAAACCAGAGACTACATCAGCGTGAGACCAGGAGAACTAGATGGTGCTCGGCTACAACCAATGACTGCCCTGACAGGGAACACAACAGAGAATCCCTGAGGGAGCAGGAGAGCAGTGGGATGCAGACCTCAAATTCTCGTAAAAAGACCAGACTTAATGGTCAGACTGAGGGTGGAAGGACCCCAGAGGTCATGGTCCCCAGACCTTCTCTTAGCCCAAGACAGGAACCATTCCCAAAGCCAACTCTTCACACAGGGATTGGACTGGTCTATGGGATAGAAAATGATACTGGTGAGGAGTGAGCTTCTTGGATCAGGACACCTGAGAGTATGTGGCCTGCTCCAGTCTGGAGGGCAAATGAGAGGGTAGAAGGGGGTAAGAAGCTGGCTGAATGGGCACAATAATAGAGAGTGGAGAGAAGAAGTGTGCTGTCTCATTAGGGGGAGAGCAACTAGGAGTATATAGCAAGGTGTATATAAATTTTTGTATGAGAGACTGACTTGATGTGTAAACTTTAACTTAAAGCACAATAAAAATTTAAAAAAAAGAAATGCTGAAATTCTTATATGATGCCTGTTTCTTTTTTTTTTTTTAATTTACTACTGATTTTTAATGAGACCTGGTCCATAGTAGGCAATTTGGTGGAAGATCTGAAAAAGGAATCATCTCCCCCTCTTACTTTCTGTAGAGATAACAATGTTAGGATACAGTTGGTGGCTTATAACCAAGACTCAAAATATCATAGGTAGGCACTATAGGACTAGTATGGCAGCTCTGTCCCTGAGTTACTCAGGGACCTAGAATCCTTTTGTATTTTTGCTCCTCCATCTTTAGGTTGCTTCCTTCACCTGCATATCCAAGACAGCTTGTCACCACATCTGTATTTTTCCCAGCAAAATGGGAAAAAAGGTGGAAAGAAGGGCTCACTTCTCCCTTTAAGGATGTAATCTATAAGGTTCCCCAGTCAATCCCTCTCACATATCACTGGCCAGAATTTAGTTACCACATCCAGCTGCAAGAAAAGGAGAAAATGTAGTCTTTATTTGGGATGGTTAGGTGCCCAGAAAAAATTAGGCATGTTATTGCTATGCAAGAGAAATATAGATTAGATGTTGGGGAACAACTGGAGTGCCTACCAGAAGATGCATTCACTGAGGAGCAACAATGAATCAACTGACTAACATTTTACTGTGAATGAGATCCTTGATTCAAGAGTTCTGCCCTTACAAGCACCAGACAAATGCTTTACCTGAACCTCTTTGACCAAAATTTCATAAAGAACGCTGTACCGTAGAGAGATGATGTTATCTTTAAGTCATCTTAGGTAGAGTCCCATTTCTTTATATCATATGACTGATGTAATATGTAATTCCCTTTTCTTCACTGAAAGCATTTGTCCCTTCTATTTGGATCCAGTTCTGGGGTCCCTATATTCTCTTGCTTTCATTGGTAAAAAAAAAAAAAAAAAAAAACCAGAGACATCATTGTTCAGGTCAGTTAAAGATCAAGAAAGCGGCTGGGATCTTCCTTGTAGTCATCAGGCGAAGTGAAGATGGAGCCATCAAATTCATCATGGCGAAACTCCTGAAAAGTCACAGTGGTTGTGATTGTGGGAAACATAGGTATATCTAGTTTTACAGAAAAGCCTGGAGGAAGCTTCATCTGAACAAATCCTCTAAGCTTGTGAAAGCTCTTTCAGGGCTTGTAATAATCGAGGTCGTTTTTCTTCAACACTTTCCCCGGATTGCTGCTTAAGCTCCCTTAAAAGTCCTGTAATTATTTGTCTATCTCCATCTCTGATGGCTTCTGCCAAAGAACTCCATCCCTGAGCCTTTTTCAGTTTTACTGGAGCATTGTGAGCCAAAGATAAATGGGCACATTGTTTCCTAACATCACAGCAAGATATAAAGGAGCTTCTGCTCCGCAGTCCAGGTCTCCTCCAGTTTGCCTGGATTCGTAGCTTCAGATATCCTTGACGACTACGTCATTAACTGTTGTAGGGTAAAAAATATCATAAAGTTTTATTAAAGCAAAAAGAAAGTTTTATTTGGCATATATTCAAACAGGCAAAAGTGGGAAGCAGAGAAGCATGCTGCCACCGCCATGTTTGCCCGAGTCCAAGGAAATATTACAGAATAGGCAAAAACGGGAAAATGGACAAGCATGCTGCCACAGCCATGTCTATCCAAGTTCCAACAAGAGTAATTCTGACAGCGGAGTCATACATGTATGAGAATGATGCACATTAAACTTAGGAAACTGGTTTTCTTTGGGAAGGGATAAAGGGGAAGAGAATGAAGTTTTAGCTAAAACGGAATTATTTTATTTTGTTTTATATTATTTTATTTTTCATGAATAAAGCTACTAAGGCCAGCATTAGTGTCTGCTGTTTCCTGGTAGACAGCATATGATGTTGTTGTAGTTAGTTGCCACTGAGTCAACTCTGACTCATGGCGGCCACATGTAAAACAGAACAAAATACCGCCTTCACAATTGTTGGTATGCTCGAGTCCATTGTTGTAGCCATTGTGTATTTTGAGTACCTGCCAACCCAGCGGGCTCATCTTCCAGCACTATATGGACAATATTTGGTTGTGATCCATAGGGTTTACATTGACTAATTTTTGAAAGTAGATCACCAGGCCTTTCTTCCTAGTCTGTATTTGCCTGGAAGCTCTGCTGAAATCTGTCTCCCATGGGTGACCCTGTTGGTATTTGAAATACCGGTGGCATGGTTTCCAGCATCATAGCAACATGCAAACTACCACAGTATGAGAAGCTGACAGACGGGTGGTGGAAAGGGTATGCAAGTGTTGCTTATTCTCTGTCTTTTCATATGTTTTGAATGTTCTGTAATAAAATAATTTAAAACCAACAAGTTTTTATTCTTTTTGACTTACATCATGCCAAATGATAAGTGACTTTTGTGTTTTATTTCTGTTAAAATAACTATTTTGGCATAGCATAAGGAAAAAAAAACCGAACTCATTGCCGTGGAGTCGATTCTGACTCATAGCAACCCTATAGGACAGAATAGAATTGCCCCATACGGTTTCCAAGGAGAGCCTGGTGGATTTGAACTGCTGACCTTTTGGTTAGCAGCTGGAGCTCTTAACCACTACACCGCCGGGGTTTTCTGGCATAGCACAGATAAGGCTAAAAACACATATCAGCTAGAATACTTTACCTTTGTCAAAAGTTCCCTGAAAATGATTCATTTAGAAAAATAAAGCTAAGGGCAACATTTTGCCTTATCTTCATCTAAACATTTGCCTTGGCATCTGTAAGAGCCTAGGCATCTCATGAATGTGTGCTTTTAAAACAATTTCAGTTTTGGGTCAAGACTTAGCATCTCGTTCAACATCTAATCGGGTCAGGGGTTTTCCCAACAAGCTGACCTCAAACAAAAAAAATAGATTGAGAAATCTCTGGAGTTGAGTGTAGGGTGACTCAGGTGTGGGGGCTTCTACTTTCCTAGGGGAAATTCATTTTATTATTGTTATTACAAGCTGTCCTAAGACAATGTTGTTATTTTAATATTAATTTTGAACATTGTCTTGCTCTTATGTCAATTTAAGAAATAATCAACACGGCTAGTACTCACTTGAAGAAAACACCCATGGAGAGTACTAGTGCCCCAATACCAGGCTACAGGAGTTCTAGGGCATAGAATGAACTCACTGAGAATTTAATACTGTATTATATAATACTGTATAAGTCATCATCCTCAATCAGCTTTATTATATTTTCCCACTGTGGGTAAAGATTCTCTCCCTCCACCCCCACTGCTGACATACATAAATATGTTGTTATTAGCTTAGCAGCCCCTGACTCATGATGACCTCATGTACAGCTGAGTGAAATGCTGCCCGGTCCTGTGTCATCCCATGACCGGTCGCAGATTGGATCATGTGATCCACAGGGTTTTTTTTTTTTTTTTTTGAGAATATACACAGCAAAACATACACCAATTCAAGTTTCTACATGTACAATTTGGTGACATTGATTACATTTTTCGAGTTGTGCAACGATTCTCACTCTCCTTTTCTGAGTTGTTCCTCCCACATTAATATAAACTCACTGCCCCCTAAGGTTCCTATCTAATCTTCTGAGTTACTGTTGTCAGTTGGATCCCGTGTAGATAGTTCTTAAAAGAGCGTAATGCTCAAGGCAGAATTTTGTCACTAGTGAAGCTAAACTATTGTTTGGTTTTAAGAAGACATCAAGGGATTTTTTTGGTTTAAGGTTTAAAGATTACCTCAGGGCAATAGTTTCATCTCTTCTTTTTTAATATAGACATTTACCGTTATAAATTTCCCTCTAAGCACTGCCAGTTATCTGGGATGTCCCATGAATTCATGACCCTAAACCTCCAAACCAAGGAACCAAATCCCATGAGGTGTTTGGTTGTATAAAAGCAGCCTCAGCAGCTACTCTTCTTTTGGTTATTGTTGTAAATACGTCTATCACACAAATTTTGCCAATTCAACTTTTTACAGGTGTACAACTTATTGACAGCAATTTCAATAATTGGCTGTGCAACCCTACCCTTAATCAATGCAACCTTTTCATCATGGTTAACTCCCCTTTTTCCCCTCCCTCCTGACCCTTGTAACCACTAATAAGATTTGGTCTCTGTATATTTGCCTTTTCTTGTCTTTTTATATAAGTGAGGTCAAACAATATTTGTCCTTTTGTGATTGTTTTGTTTCACTCAGCTCAATGTCTTCAAGCTCCATCCATACTGTAGCATGTATCAAGACTTCATTTCTCCTACTGGCTGAGTGGTATTCCATTGGATGTATGTGCCACATTTTGTTCATCCATTTATCTGTTGATGGGCATTTAGGTTGTTTCCACTATTTGGCTACTGTGAATAGTGCTGCAATGAACACTGGTGTACAAGATCCCCGGAGTTTTCGTTACGGGATTTTTTAGAAGGAGATCACCAGGACTTTCTCCCTAGCCTGTCTTAATCTGGAAACTCTGCTGAAATCTGTTCAGCATCATAGCCACACACAAGCCTCCACTGACAGATAGGTGTGGCTGTGTTTGAGGTGCATTGGCTGGAAGCCAACCCATCTCTCCCACACAGAAGGTGAAAATTCTATCGCTGAACCACCACTGACCTCTAAAACTTCAGCTCTGTAGTATCAGAATCAAAAACCAAATGGTTGTCCATAAAAGCATAAGAGTCCCAGAAATGTACCTGTGTTTTCATCAGCAGAGTTTCCCCTAAGAGCTCAAGCCCAGTTGTGGAATTAGTGAGGCTGGTATAAAATATGAAATACGCATAGGATTGGCAAAGTAAGAAATGTATCATGGGTTTTTCCTTCTTCTTCAGAATTAAATCTCTAAGCCAGACAAGGTGGAAGACAAACGTGACATGAGCTCTGAATTATTCTTTTTTATTTATACACTTCAACAATTCATTGTTGCCTTATCTCCTGGAGGATGAAATTAATAGGAGGCTGAATAATTTCATGTAAATCAAGAAAATGGAAATTGGATATGTTTTGAAATGTCATTATATAAAATATGGTAGTTTTTATTACTTTTAACTTTAAATACAGTAGACTATCTTGTTAATTCAATAAGAAAATTTATGAAGGTGAATGAGTAATGTTTGTAAGTTTCTTTAAGCTCAGTGGATGAAAGGTGCTATATAAAACCAAAGTAGACTGTGTTCCATTATTATTTTATTTCATAAGCTCAGCAGCATAAAAAGCTGCAAATAAAATCTCATTGCTTTCAAGGGGATGAACATTATTTTCCTAGTCCTGGGAACAGATCTTCAGGCTTTTGTGAAAGCAGCAGCTTCTGTTTGTTGTTGCTGTTTAATTTTGTATGCTCAGAGGCAGATATTGACAGGCTAAGTTTTGTTGGAGTTGTGTGGGTGTGGGGGGGTGTGTGTGTACTCAAACGGGAGCTAGGTCATACACAGGATGAGTTAGATGTTTGATTACGTGCCACTTTATGGTATTTTTTTCTGACTCCTAGTGTGTATTGTCATCCTGAAATTGGTTTATTGCTTAAAAAATAGACATTTTTTTTTTCCCAAAGGCTGTGGCTTTTTTTTTTTTTTGGCTTATTTTCCAGGTCCAGAAGTTGAAAAGAAACATTTGTGCCTTGTCATCTTGTGACATCGTGAAATATATATGTCAAACTTCAGAATTAAATCATTCAACAAAGATGAATGCCCTTATAAAATTCTCTCACATCATAACTCCAAGCTGTCTTTGGTGAATGAGGAAGTTCAATACAGGTTTAATACCCTGACTGCATTCAGGACGGGAGGCAGGAAGGTGCAGCAAATGCATCAGAAGTGAAATAACTACAAAAGGTGCCAATGAGTAATCTGAGCAACAAGAGCTGCATATCCAGAGGCGGGAGAAGCGGAGAATCAGACAAAGAATTGGGGGTAAATGGAACAGTAGCATCATCAGAGGGTGGAACAGTAGGAGCTAAAGGACTAGCTGGAATGGTGTTTTCAGGGAAAGCATGAGGGATGTGAGGCTGGAAATTTAGCTTGATAATACATAAATTGAAATATCATTTTTTCCTCAATTATAATTATCCATCAATTTATTTCTTTCCTTTAAGCTCTCACCCTTTTCAGTTTTTGTCCTTTTTATGAAGTTTCTAAATATGAAGAAGGGAGGGGCAGTGGTGGTTCAGCGGTAGAATTCTTGCCTTCCAAGCAGAGGACCAAGGTTCGATTCCTAGCCAATGCACCTCATGCACAGCCACCACCCGTCTGGCAGTGGAGGCTTACGTGTTGTTGTGATGCTGATTGGACAGGTTTCAGCAGAAGCTTCCAGACTAAGATGACTAAGGAGAAAGGCCTGGCAATCTACTTCTGAAAATCAGTCAATGAAAACCCTATGGATCACAACAGTTCGATCCATTATGATCATGGGGATGGCTTAGGACGACGCAGCGTTTCTTTCTGTTGTACATGGGGTCAATATAAGAAGTTGGGGCCCGACTCCTGGGCAGCCAGCAACAACAAATGTGAATATGCATGCTGCCCAGGAGGAAGACCTAGAGTTGGTCTTGTTTTTCCAATAAATAAAAAGAACAAGTGGTGACAAATAATCTTGGTTAATGTGATAGTCTTTAGAAGACTCGACAGCAACGGGTTTGTTTTTTGGATTTTTTTCCTGACTCCTCTTCATCCAGTGGGCTCACATTATTTGTCAGCAGCTCTGAAACACTTTAGATGTTTGTATTACCTCTTTCTAATTCTTTCCATCTTAACCATCTGGATCTGCTGTCAGCAATCTTGAAAGTTTGATTTAAAACAAAATCAAACACACGTGGAGAAATAGGAACCCTCATCCATTGCTGATAGGAAAGTAAAATGGTCAAGCCACTGTGGAAAACAGTTTGGCGTTCCTCAAAAAATTAAATATAGAATTACCAGATGACTCAGTAATTCCACTCCTAGGTATGTACCCCAAGAGAATTGAAACGATATGTTCACACAAAAACTTGTACACAAATGTGCATAGCAGGATTGTTCATAATAGCCAAAAGCGGAAGCATCCCAAATGTTCATCAACAGATGAATTGATAAACAAAATGTGACATATCCATACGATGGAATATTATTCAGCCACAAAAAGAATGATGTACTGATATATGCTACAACAAGTATGAACCTCGAAAACATGCTCAGTAAAAGAAGCAAGTCACAAAGGATACAAATGGTATGATTCCATTTATACGAAATGTCCAGAACAGGCAAATCTATAGAGACAGACAGTTGATTAGTGCTTGCCAGAGGCTGGGTCCGGGACAGGAGGGAGTTGGGAGAAATGAGGACAAACAAAAAGGGTTTCTTTTGGAGATGATGCAAATGTTCTAAAATGAGATTTTGGAAATGCCTACACACAATGTGAATATACTAAAAGTCACTGAATACATTTTAAATGGGTGAATTGTGTGGTATGTGAATTACATCTCCATAAAGCTGTTTAAAAAAATCAAAAGTAGTAAGATTTAAAAAATTCTGTTCTTGTTTTGTTATTTTCATTGTTTATCTCGACAGTCTCAGTCTGCTGATGGTAATGCAATGGCTGTTCTTCTATGCCACATATTGCCCTCCATAATGTCTGTAATGACCACATATTTTGAGTCTAGGTATTTCTGGAGATTTCTTGTTAACCTCTCTCAAGGTTTGATTTCTCTTTTATATGAAATGACTAAAAGGAAATAATTGTGATTTGATAAGTTCCTCTTTATGCTTGGAAATAAAAACAGGTTTCTTACAAAATGTGATATGAGGGAAATGATATTTTTACAACAGTAAACCAAATTTTTCTGATATAAACTGAGAGCTTATTCTTTAAATGATATAAAAAAAATTTTTTTATAAGACCAAAAAAATGTGTTTTTTAAAACAAACCCAATACAATGTACACTTTCAAGAAGTTCTAGCACCTTCTAGTCTCTTTATGAGGCTTTGCATTAATGCAAGACGGATGAAATTATTGCTCAAAACATTTTTGAAACACTTATTTTGTTATGTTTGCCTCTAAAACCATGATATGTGATTTTTTAATATCCCGAATGGCAATACATTTCTGCCCTTTAATTTTTGGAAATAGTCAAAAGTCACCCATGTTTGATAAATAGATCAAAAGATCAAACTGCAGAGTATTTTTTAATGTCAAAAATGAAATATGGTTCTAAGATAATGAAACTTGTCTTTCCAGGGTAACTCAAACTAAATCTGAAGGCACTTTTAAAACACAAGCTTAAGAAACAATTTGAGTAGTGACGGTATTATTAGAATAAGTCTCCAGGTTCTCAACAGACATAATACCAGGGATTTTACACAGAAAATTCTAATAAATTCTTCCAATAGGTCTGCAGGGTAAAAAGTATCCCCCATTTTAATGATACGGAAACAAGGCTGGCAAAGCTAAATAGCATGCCCCAAATAAATCCAGCTGTTTTGTCCTGAGGCAGAGATGGTTCTCAAATCTCCAACCTGATGACTCTTCATTGGACCAGTTGGGTAATGAATGCTCTCATTCTTGCTTTTTTAAAAAGTTAGGCACTTTGCTTTACTTTCAGAGTAGTTTGCCATTTTTATTTTTTAAAGTCTGTCTGTGAGTGCATGTCCAAGCTTGAAATTAGGCCACGTCTTCCTCAAAGACCTGGAACTCTTCTACCCTTTCTATTCTCCTTTCTCATCTCCCGTGTTCAGATAGAGAATTACATGTAAAATTTAACCAGGCAAAATTTGAGTGCAGTGCCTTCCTCCTATAATAACACGAAGAATTCCTCAATGTTCACATTCCACTCACCACCATATTTCTCAATTCTCAGACTTGGAAGTTTGGAGTACTTTTTTTGTATATATAAAATTGGTTACTTTATTTCAAAATAACTTCAAAGCAGTATTTAGTATCAAATAAGAACAATCCTCATCTACAATTCTATCATGGTATAATCTACAAAGAGTCCATAGGTAGTGTAAATGGTTACAGGCTTAACTACTAGCCGAAAGGTTAGCGGTTCGAATGCACCCAGAGGCTCTTCGAAGACAAGTCTCGAGATCTGCTTTCAAAAGGTTACAACCTTGGAGACCCTATGGAGCCGTTCTATTCTGCACAAATGGGGTAGCCACGAGTTGACTGGCAACTAACAACGTCAACAACAAATAATCTACAAGGCCTTTCCGAAACTGTTATATCGTTATGGTTGTTAGATGCTGTCGAGTCTGTTCCGACTCATAGCGACCTTATGTATCACAGAACGAAACACTGCCCAGTTCTGCGCCATGCTCAAAATCGTTGTTATGCTTGAGCCCACTGTTGCAGCCACTGTGTCAATCCATCTCATTGAGGTTCGTCCTCTTTTCCACTGACCCTGTACTTTACCAAGCATGACGTCCTTCTCCAGGGGCTGATCCCTCCTGACAACATGTCTAAAGTATGTAAGCCATAGTTTCACCATCCTTGCTTCTAAGGAGCATTCTGGTTGTGCTTCTTCAAAGATAGATTTGTTTGTTCTTTTGTCAGTCCATGGTATATTCAATATTCTTTGCCAACACCACAATTCAAAGGCATCAATTCTTCTTTGGTCTTCCCTATTCATTGTCCAGCTTTCACATGCGTATGATGCGATTGAAAATACCACGGCTTGGGTCAGGTGCACCTTGTCTTCAAGGTGACATCTTTGCTCTTCAACACTTTAACGGAGTTCTTTGCAGCAGATTTGCCCAATGAAATGCGTCTTTTGATTTCTTGACTGCTGCTTCCGTGGGTGTTGACTGTGGATCCAAGTAAAATGAAAACCTTGACAGTTTCAATCTTTTTTCCATTTATCATGATGTTGCCTATTGGTCCAGTTGTGAGGATTTTTGTCTTCTTTTTGTTGAGGTATAATCCATACTGAAGGCTGTGGTCTTTGATCTTCATCAGTAAGTGCTTCAAGTCCTCTTTACTTTCAGCAAGCAGGGTTGTGTCATCTGCATTACACAGGTTCTTGATGAGTCTCCCACCAATCCTGATGCCACATTTTTCTTCATATAGTCCAGCATACAAATTGAATCCCAAAAACCCACTGCTGTCGAGTCAATTCCAGCTCCTAGTGACACTATAGAACAGAGTAGAACTGCCCCATAGAGTTTCCAAGGAGCACCTGGCAGATTCGAACTACTGACCTTGTGGTTAGCAGCCGTAGCACTTAGCCACTACACCACCAGGGTTTCCACAGATTGAATAAGTATGGTGAAAGGGTACAACCCTGACACACACCTTTCCTGACTTAAAACCGGGGAGTATCCTCTTGTTCTGTCTGAACAACTGCCTCTTGATCTATGTAAAGGTTCCTCATGAGCACAATTAAGTGTTCTGGAATTCCCATTCTTCACAATGTTATCCATAATTTGTTATGATCCGCACAGTCGAATGCCTTTGCATAGTCAACAAAACACAGGTAAACATCCTTCCAGCATTCTCTGCTTTCAGCCAGAATCCAGGAGGATCCATCTGACGTCAGCAATGATATCCCTGGTTCCACATCCTCTTCTGAATCCAGCCTGAATTTCTGTCAGTTCCCTGTCAATATACTGCCGCAGTTGCTTTTGAACGATTATCAGCAAAATTTTGCTTGCGTGTGATATGAATAATATTGTTAGATAATTTCTGCATTTGGTTGGATCACTTTTCTTGGGAACAGGCATAAATATGGATCTCTTCCTGTCAGTTGGCCAGGCAGCTCTCTTCCAAATTTCTTGGTATAGATGAGTGTGCACTTTCAATGCTGCATCCGTTTGTTGAAAAGTCTCAAATGATATTCCATCAATTCCTGGAGCCTTGTTTTTCTCCAATGCCTTCAGTGCAGCTTGAACTTCTTCCTTCAGTACTGTCTTAGTCATCTAGTGCTGCTATAACAGAAATATCACAACCGGATGGCTTCAACAAAGAGAAATTTATCGTCTCACAGTTGAGTAGGTTAAAGTCCAAATTCAGGGTATCAGCTCCAGGGGATGGCCTTCTCTCTGTTGGCTCTGGAGGAAGATTCCCTGTCATCAATCTTCCCCTGGTCAAGGAGCTTCTCAGGCACAGGGACCCCAGGTCCAAAGGATGCACCCTGCTCCTGGTGCTGCTTTCTTGGTGGTATGAGGTCCCCAACTCTCTGCTTGCTTCTCTTAACTTTTATCCCTTAAGATAAAATGTGGTGCAAGCCACACCCCAGGGAAACTCCCTTTGCATTGGATCAGGGAGGTGACATGAGTAAGAGTGGTGTTACAAGCTCACTGTAATCCTTTTAACATAAAATTAAAATGACAAAATGGAGGACAACCACACAATATTGGGAATCATGGCCTAAACAAGTTGATACACATTTTTGGGGAGACATCATTCAATCCATGACAAATACCATCAGTTCCTGATCATATGCTACCGCTCAAAATGGTTGAACATCTACCAATTCTATTTGGTACAATGACTCTGTGTATTCCTGCCATTTTCTTTTTTTTATTAACTTTTATTGAGCTTCAAGTGAATGTTTACAAATCAAGTCAGTCTATCACATATAAGTTTATATACACCTTACTCCGTACTCCCACTTGCTCTCCCCCTAGTGAGTCAGCCCTTCCAGTCTCTCCTTTAGTGACAATTTTGCCAGCTTCCAACTCTCTCTATCCTCCCATCCCCCCTCCAGACAGGAGATGCCAACACAGTCTCAAGTGTCCACCTCATACAAATAGCTCACTCTTCATCAGCATCTCTCTCCTACCCACTGTCCAGTCCCTTTCATGTCTGATGAGTTGTCTTCGGGAATGGTTCCTGTCCTGGGCCAACAGAAGGTTTGGGGACCATGACCGCCGGGATTCCTCTAGTCTCAGTCAGACCATTAAGTCTGGTCTTTTTATGAGAATTTGGGGTCAGCATCCCGCAGGGGTTCTCTGTTGTGCTCCCTGTCAGGGCAGTCATTGGTTGTGGCCGGGCACCAACTAGTTCTTCTGGTCTCAGGATGATGTAGGTCTCTGGTTCATGTGGCCCTTTCTGTCTCTTGGGCTCTTAATTATCGTGTGACCTTGGTGTTCTTCATTCTCCTTGATCCAGGTGGGTTGAGACCAATTGATGCATCTTAGATGGCCGCTTGTTAGCATTTAAGACCCCAGACGCCACATTTCAAAGTGGGATGCAGAATGTTTTCATAATAGAATTATTTTCCCAATTGACTTAGAAGTCCCCTTAAACCATGTTCCCCAAACCTCCGCCCTTGCTCCGCTGACCTTTGAAGCATTCAGTTTATCCCGGAAACTTCTTTGCTTTTGGTCCAGTCCAGTTGAGCTGACCTTCCATGTATTGAGTATTGTCCTTCCCTTCACCTAAAGTAGTTCTTATCTACTAACTAGTGAGTAAAAAACCCTCTCCCACCCTCCCTCCCTCCCCCCCTTCGTAACCACAAAAGTATGTGTTCTTCTCAGTTTATAGTATTTCTCAAGATCTTATAATAGTGGTCTCATACAATATTTGTCCTTTTGCCTCTGACTAATTTCGCTCAGCATAATGCCTTCCAGGTTCCTCCATGTTATGAAATGTTTCACAGATTCATCACTGTTCTTTATCGATTCGTAGTATTCCATTGTGTGAATATACCACAATTTATTTAACCATTCATCTGTTGATGGACACCTTGGTTGCTTCCAGCTTTTTGCTATTGTAAACAGAGCTGCAATAAACATGGGTGTGCATATATCTGTTTGTGTGAAGGCTCTTATTTCTCTAGGGTATATTCCGAGGAGTGGAATTTCTGGGTTGTATGGTAGTTCTATTTCTAACTGTTTAAGATAACGCCAGATAGATTTCCAAAGTGGTTGTACCATTTGACATTCCCACCAGCAGTGTGTAAGAGTTCCAATCTCTCCGCAGCCTCTCCAACATTTATTATTTTGTGTTTTTTGGATTAATGCCCGCCTTGTTGGACTGAGATAGAATCTCACCATGGTTTTAATTTGCATTTCTCTAATGGCTAATGATGGAGAGCATTTTCTCATGTATCTGGTAGCTGCCTAAATATCTTCTTTAGTGAAGTGTGTGTTCATCTGCTTTGCCCACTTCTTGATTGGGTTGTTTGTTTTTTTGTGGTTGAGTTTTGACAGAATCATGCAGATTTTAGAGATCAGGTGCTGGTCGGAGATGTCATAGCCGAAAATTCATTCCCAGTCTGTAGGTGGTCTTTTTACTCTTTTGGTGAAGTCTTTAGATGAGCATAGATGTTTGATTTTTAGGAGCTCCCAGTTATCTGGTTTCTCTTCGTCATTTTTGGTAATGTTTTGTATTCTGTTTATGCCTTGTATTAGGGCTCCTAAGGTTGTCCCTATTTTTTCTTCCATGATCTTTATCGTCTTAGTCTTTATGTTTAGGTCTTTGATCCACTTGGAGTTAGTTTTTGTGCATGGTGTGAGGTATGGGTCCTGTTTCATTTTTTTGCAAATGGATATCCAGTTATGCCAGTACCATTTGTTAAAAAGACTACCTTTTCCCCAATTAACTGACACTGGGCCTTTGTCAAATATCAGCTGCTCATATGTGGATGGATTTATATCTGGGTTCTCAATTCTGTTCCATTGGTCTATATGCCTGTTGTTGTACCAGTACCCGGCTGTTTTGACTACTGTGGCTGTATAATAGCTTCTGAAATCAGGTAGAGTGAGGCCTCCCACTTTCTTCTTCTTTTTTACTAATGCTTTGCTTATCCGAGGCTTCTTTCCCTTCCATATGAAGTTGGTGATTTGTTTGTCCATCACATTAAATAATGACATTGGAATTTGGATTGGAAGTGCATTGTATGTATAGATGGCTTTTGGTAGAATAGACATTTTTACTATGTTAAGTCTTCCTATCCATGAGCAAGGTATGTTTTTCCACTTAAGCATGTCCTTTTGAATTTCTTGTAGTAGAGCTTTGTAGTTTTCTTTGTATAGGTCTTTTAAATCCTTGGTAAGATTTATTCCTAAGTATTTTATCTTCTTGGGGGCTACTGTGAATGGTATTGATTTGGTGATTTCCTCTTCGATGTTCTTTTTGTTGATGTAGAGGAGTCCAAGTGATTTTTGTATGTTTATCTTATAACCTGAGACTCTGCCAAACTCTTCTATTAGTTTCAGTCGTTTTCTGGAGGATTCCTTACGGTTTTCTGTGTATAAGATGATGTCATCTGCAAATAGAGATAATTTGACTTCCTACTTGCCAATCCAGATGCCCTTTATTTCTTTGTCTAGCCGAATTGCTCTGGCTAGGACCTCTAGAACAATGTTGAAGAAGAGCGGTGATAAAAGGCATCCTTGTCTGGTTGCCGTTCTCAAGGGAAATGCTTTCAGGCTCTCTCCATTTAGAATGATGTTGGCTGTTGTTGGCTTTGTATAGATGCCCTTTATTATGTTGAGGAATTTTCCTTCAATTCCTATTTTGGTGAGAGTCTTTATCATAAATGGGTGTTGGACTTTGTCAAATGCCTTTTCTGCATCAATTGATAAGATCATGTGGTTTTTGTCTTTTGTTTTATTTATGTGGTGGATTACATTAATGGTTTTTCTAATATTAAACCAGCCTTGCATACCTGGTATAAATCCCACTTGGTCATGGTGGATTAATTTTTTGATATGTTGTTGAATTCTATTGGCTAGAATTTTGTTGAGGATTTTTGCATCTATGTTCATGAGGGATATAGGTCTGTAATTTTCTTTTTTTGTGATGTCTTTACCTGGTTTTGGTATCAGGGAAATGGTGGCTTCATAGAATGAGTTAGGTAGTATTCCATCATTTTCTATGCTTTGAAGTTCCTTTAGTAGTAGTGGTGTTAACTCTTCTCTGAAAGTTTGGTAGAACTCTGCAGTAAAGCCATCCGGGCCAGGGCTTTTTTTTGGTGGGAGTTTTTTGATTACCGTTTCAATCTCTTTTTTTGGTATGGGTCTATTTAGTTGTTCTACTTCTGATTGTGTTAGTTAAGGTAGGTAGTGTTTTTCCAGGAATTCATCCATTTCTTCTACGTTTGCAAATTTGTTAGAGTACAATTTTTTGTAATAATCTGATATGATTCTTTTAATTTCAGTTGGGTCTGTTGTGATGTGGCCCATCTCGTTTCATATTCGGGTTATTTGTTTCCTTTCCTGTATTTCTTTAGTCAGTCTGGCCTATGGTTTATCAATTTCGTTAATTTTTTCAAAGAACCAGCTTTTGGCTTTGTTAATTGTTTCAATTGTTTTTCTGTTCTCTAATTCATTTAGTTCAGCTCTAATTTTTATTATTTGTTTTCTTCTGGTGCCTGATGGATTCTTTTGTTGCTCACTTTCTATTTGTTCAAGTTGTAGGGACTGTTCTCTGATTTTGGCTCTTTCTTCTTTTTGTATGTGTGCATTTATCGATATAAATTGGCCTCTGAGCACTGCTTTTGCTGTGTCCCAGAGATTTTGATAGGAAGTATTTTCATTCTCGTTGCATTCTATGAATTTCCTTATTCCTGCCTTAATGTCTTCTATAACCCAGTCTTTTTTCAGGAGGGTATTGTTCAGCTTCCAAGAATTTGATTTCTTTTCCCTAATTTTTCTGTTATTGATTTCCACTTTTATGGCCTTGTGGTCTGAGAAGATGCTTCGTAATATTTCGATGTTTTGGATTCTGCAAAGGTTTGTTTTATGACCTAATATGTGGTCTATTCTAGAGAATGTTCCATGTGCGCTAGAAAAAAAAGTATACTTTGCAGCAGTTGGGTGGAGAGTTCTGTATAAGTCAACGAGGTCAAGTTGGTTGATTGTAGTAATTAGGTCTTCCGTGTCTCTATTGAACTTCTTACTGGATGTCCTGTCCTTCTCCGAAAGTGGTGTGTTGAAGTCTCCTACTATAATTGTGGAGGTGTCTATCTCACTTTTCAGTTCTGTTAAAATTTGATGTATGTATCTTGCAGCCCTGTCATTGGGTGCATAAATATTTAATACAGTTATATCTTCCTGGTCAATTGTCCCTTTTATCATTATGTAGTTTCCTTCTTTATCCTTTGTGGTGGATTTAATTTTAAAGTCTATTTTGTCAGAAATTAATATTGCTACTCCTCTTCTTTTTTGCTTATTGTTTGCTTGATATATTTTTTTTCCATCCCTTGAGTTTTAGTTTGTTTGTATCTCTAAGTCTAAGGTGTGTCTCTTGTAGGCAGCATATAGACGGATCGTGTTTCTTTATCCAGTCTGAGACTCTCTGTCTCTTTATTGGTGCGTTTAGTCCATTTACTTTCAGCGTAATTATAGATAAGTATGTGTTTAGTGTTGTCATTTTGATGCCTTTTTATGTGTGTTGTTGATAATTTCATTTTTCCACTTACTTTTTTGTGCTGAGACGTTTTTCTTTGTAAATTGTGTGTTCCTCATTTTCATAGTATTTGACTTTATGTTTGCTGAGTCGTTATGTTTTTCTTGGTTTTTATTTTGAGTTATGGAGTTGTTATACCTCTTTGTGGTTACCTTAATATTTACCCCTATTTTTCTAAGTAAATACCTAACTTGTATTGTCTTATATCGTCTTGTATCCCTCTCCATATGGCAGTTCTATGCCACCTGTATTTAGTCCCTCTTTTTGATTATTGTGATCTTTTACATATTGACTTCAATGATTCCCTGTTTTGAGCATTTTTTTTTAATTAATCTTAATTTGTTTTTTTGATTTCCCTATTTGAGTTGATATCATGATGTTCTGTTCTGTGACCTTGTGTTGTGCTGGTATCTGATATTATTGGTTTTCTGACTAAACAATATCCTTTAGTATTTCTTGTAGCTTTGGTTTGGTTTTTGCAAGTTCCCTAAACTTGTGTTTATCTGTAAATATCTTAATTTCGCCTTCATATTTCAGAGAGAGTTTTGCTGGATATCTGATCCTTGGCTGGCAGTTTTTCTCCTTCAGTGCTCTGTATATGTCATCCCATTGCCTTCTTGACTGCATGGTTTCTGCTGAGTTGTCTGAACTTATTCTTATTGATTCTCCCTTGTAGGAGACCTTTCTTTTATCCCTGGCTGCTTTTAAAATTTTCTCTTTGTCTTTGGTTTTGGCAAGTTTGATGATAATATGTCTTGGTGTTTTTCTTTTTGGATCAATCTTAAATGGGGTTCAATGAGCATCTTGGATAGATATCCTTTCGTCTTTCATGATGTCAGGCAAGTTTTCTGTCAGCAGATCTTCAACTATTTTCTCTGTGTTTTCTGTTCTCCCTCCCTGTTCTGGGACTCCAATCACATGCAAGTTATCCTTCTTGATAGAGTCCCACATGATTCTTAGGGTTTCTTCATTTTTTTTAATTCTTTTATCTGATTTTTTTTTTCAGCTATGTTGGTGTTAATTCCCTGGTCCTCCAGATTTCCCACTCTGCATTCTAATTGCTCGAGTCTGCTCCTCTGACTTCCTATTGCGTTGTCTAATTCTGTAATTTTATTGTTAATCTTTTGGATTTCTACATGCTGTCTCTCTATGGATTCTTGCAACTTATTGATTTTCCACTATGTTCTTGACTAATCTTTTTGAGTTCTTCAACAGTTTTATCAGTGTGTTCCTTGGCTTTTTCTGCAGATTGCCTTATTTCATTTCTGAGGTCATCCCTGATGTCTTGAAGCATTCTGTAAATTAGTTTTTTATATTCTGTATCTGATAATTCCAGGATTGTATCTTCATTTGGGAAAGATTTTGATTCTTTAGTTTGGGGAGTTGTAGAAGCAATCATGGTCTGCTTCTTTATGTGGTTTGATATCGACTGCTGTCTCTGAGCCATCACTAAGATATTGTAGTGATTTATTCTATATTTGCTCACTGAGTTTTATCTTGTTTTGTTTTCTTTCAATATACGTGGATGGGCTACTAGATTGTGCTGTCTTGATTGTTGTAGCCCTTGACTTACTTATGACCTGTTACCAGCTGGTTTGGGCTGTTGCCAGATATATATGCCTGAGTCCATTCACTATTCTTGAGTAGAATCTGATTTTGGGTCATCAAGTGTGTGATGCACCCTATCACCTATCCACCTTGAGAAGTAGTGGTGATAGTTGTGTGCACCAGATTCTAGTAGCAGCAGGGGTTCACACTCCAGAGGGGGCAGGGCAGGATGCTGACAGGCTTCCCCCAAGTGTCAGTAAGGTAGGTGTGTCTCTATTCCTAAAGCACCTTGGTGGGTGGGCTCTGCAGCTGTACCTTAGGCCCCCAGTGCAAGTACCTCTACAGATTGGTAGGTGTCACCCTCCTTAGACCCCTAAGGCTGGAGGCTAGGTGGTCGGGGGGGAGCTTCAGCCCTCAGTTCCCTGTTGTGGGTCAGTGAGGGCTCTGTTGAATACGCAGAGATATCAGATCTAGGAAACTTGTCTTTCCAGTAAATCCGCTAAAACAGTTGCAGTCAGATCCCTATCAGAAATGCCTTTGCATTATAATAGCCACCTTGCTCCCTGTAGGGATGAAAGCCAGAGACTGTGGATCACATATGCTTGGCTGGAGCTGGTTCTGTGTTTTTAGTCCAATTAGGGAAGGATTTTTGGTCCCTGGGTTTTTTGTAGTTGCTTCTCTCAGGCCAGGAGAATGGGTTAGGAAAAGACAAAAACAAAACTAAAGAAAGAAAAACCACAGAGCTGTTTACTTTCTGGCTCAGGGAATTCCAATGTTAATGAAGCCGCCTGGGAAGGGGAGGGGAGGGTTCAGAAAAACAGGAGAGAGTAGCACCCCAGAATATGGACAAAGTTACTTATCTTGCTTGGGATGACTATTTTGTCTGAGATTCCCAAGGGGCGTGTCGCCTATGTGTGCTGGCTGGGTAGAGATTGCCCCCAAGGGTCAGGCCCACAGAAGCCGCGGTCACTTCCTCCGCTGCCAGTCCAAAGCCCAGTGTCAAGGTTCCCCGGCTGGGACGCTGCACTCCCAGCTCCAAAAACAGTCGCTGCCTCCCGGAGACTTCTCCTCCCGCCAGCCGCGTCGCCGCACCGCCTGCACGGACCAGTTGGGCCCCCTCCCGGGGTCAGTTCAGGGGTGTAGGGCTGCGCCCTGTGTTTGTACTGTCACAGGATGTGGTGCTCAGCTCCCCTGCGCCCAGTCCAAAGCCCGGCGACAAGGTTCCCCGGCTGGGACGCTGCACTCCTGGCTCCAAAACCAGTCACTGCCTCCCGGGGACTTCTCCTCCCGCCAGCCGCATCACCGTGCAGCCTGCACTGACTGGCTGGGCCCCCTCCCGAGGTCAATTCAGGGGGGTAGGGCTGCGCCCCATGTTTGCACCATCACTGCATGTTGTGTTCAGCTCCCCTGTGCCCAGTCCTAAGCCCGGCGCCAAGGTTACCTGACTGGGACGCTGGCTCCAGGCTCCGAAAACAGTTGCTGCTTCCCCGTAGTTGTTCGTTCTCCGTCTCTGTCACTCAGGTCAACTCTTTAAATCTGTGTTTGTTGGTCAGGGTTCGTAGATTGTCATGTATGTGATCGATTCACTTGTTTTTCCGAGTCTTTGTTGCAAGAGGGATCTGAGGTAGCTTCTACCTAGTCAGCCATCTTGGCCCCCTCCAGCTGCCATTTTCTTTTGATGCTTCCTGTGTAGTTTAATATTTTCCCCATAGAATCCTTCATTATTGCAACTCAAGGCTTGAATTTCTTCTTCAGTTCTTTCGGCATGAGAAATGCCAAGCACATTCTTCCCTTTTGGTTTTCTATCTCCAGCTCTTTGGACATGTCATTATAACACCTTACTTTGTCTTCCCGAGCTGCCCTTTGAACTCTTCTGTTCAACTGTTTTACTTCATCTTTTCTTTCTTTTGCTTTAGCTGGTTGACATTCAAGAGTAAGTTTCAGTCTTTTCTGGCATTCATTTTGGCCTTTTCTGTCTTTTTAATGGCCTCTTGCTTTCTTCATGTATGATGTCCTTCCACAACTCATCTGGTCTTCAGTCATTAGTGTTCAATGCATCAAATCTATTCTTGAGATGGTCTCTAAATTCAGGAGGGATATACTCAACGCCATACTTTGGCTCTGGTGGACTTGTTCTAATTTTCTTCATTTTCAACTTGAAATTGCATATGCGTAATTGATGATCTTTTCCACAGTCGGCCCCTGATCTTGTTCTGGCTGATGATATTGACCTTTGCATTGTCTCTTTCCACATATGTAGTTGATTTGGTTCTCGTGTATTCCATCTGGCGAGGTCCATGTGTATAGTCACTGTTTATGTCATTGAAAAGGTATTTGCAATGAATAAGTCATCAGTCTTGCAAAATTCTATCACGTGATCTCTGGCATGCTTTCTATCACCAAGGCCATACTTTCCAACTACCGATCTGTCTCCTTTGTTTCCTACTTTCGAATTCCAATCTCCAGTAATTATGAATTCATCATGATTGCATGTTTGAGCAATTTCAGACTGCTGAAGCTGGTGAAAATTTTTTATTTCTTTATCTTTGGCCTTAGTAGTTGGTGCATAGATTTGAACAATAGTCATATTAACTAGTCTTCCTTATAGGTGTATGGATTATTATCCTATCACTGACAGCATTGTACTTCTTGATAGATATTGAAATGTTCTTTTTGACAATGAATGCAACGCCATTCCTCTTCAAGTTGCCATTCCTGGCATAGTAGACCATACAGTTGTCCAATTCAAAATGGCCAATTTCAACTCACTAATGCCTAGGATGTCGATGTTATGGGTTCCATTTCATTTTTGATGATTTCCAATTTTCCTAGATTTATACTTCATACATTCCAAGTTCTGATTGTTAATGGATGTTTGTAGCTGTTTCTTCTCATTTTGAGTCGTGCCACATCATCAAATGAAAGTCCCGAAAGCTGACTCCATCCATGTCATTCAGGTCAACTCTAGTTTGAGGAGGCAGCTCTTCCCCAGTCGTCTTTTGAGTGCCTTCCAACCTGGGAGGCTCATTTTCTGGCACTATGTCAGAAAATGTTCCGCTGCTATTCACAAGGTTTTTGCTGGCTAATTCTTTTCAGAAGTAGACCTCTGGGTCCTTCTTCCCAGTCTGGAAGCTCAGCTGAAACCTGTCTGCCATGGGTGACCCTGCTGGTATCTGAATACTGGTGGCATAGCTTCTAGCATCACAGCAACATGCAAGCCCCCACAGTACAACAAACTGACAGATATGTGGGAGGAAATTGTTCTATAAATGATTTTAAAAAATTACATTTCTTATTTCAGTGTTGATACAAGAATTAACATACTACCTGGGGTCTTAAAAGCTTGCGAGTGGCATTCTAAGATACGACTATTGATGTCTTCTAGTTCAGAGTGAGGGAGAGTGAAGGAGACCAAATACTCAAGGGAGAAATTAGTCCAAAGGAGTAATGGACCATATGAATCGCAGCCTACAAAACCCCGAGACCAGAAGAACTAGATGGTGCCTGGCTACCACACTACCAACTGCTCTGACTGGCATCACAATAAAGGGTCCTGGAGAGAGAGAGAGAAAATTGTAGATCAAAAAAAATTAAATTCATAAAAAAGACCAGGCTTGCTGGTGGCCTGACAGAGACTGGAGGAACCCCTGAGACCATGTATATGATAAAAAAAATAATAATAATAATACCCAAGAGGAAAGTACTCTTTAGTACAATCAATTATAAGATGAGAAGGCAGGAAGGGGTAATCAGGACAAAAGAAAATGGAGAAACCAGGGCAGGAATGAGGAGAGTGCTGACACATTGTCAGGAATGAAACCAAGTTAATGAGACACTGTATGTACAAACTATCCAATGGGAAACTAATTTGCTCTGTAAACTTTCACCTAAAACACAATTTTAAAAAAAAAGGAAGAGGAAGCTTTTAAATAAAACAAAGTAGAATCAATATATGGTGCTAGATCCGTGGTTCATTCTAGTTATGGAGTCATTTTCACTTTTAATTCTTATATATGCCTCATCCCTCCCACCACCACCACTCCCAAACCTTTCCATTTAATTCAATAAGTTTGTATTGAAAACTTTCTTTTTGTAAGATCTCTCCTAGGGAGATAAAAACACGGTTTCAATTCTTAAGCAATTCATAGACTGGCTGAGGAAGCAATTCATAGACTGGCTGAGGAAACAAGTCATATATAGATGAATACTGATACATAACAACTTAATCACATCCAATATTTACCACACTCTCCAAATATGTCACAAATGAGTTTCTGTTCTTATTTGCCTTCCCAAATAGAATGTAAGTTCCCTAAGAATGGTATCTTTATAAATATTTTGCCCACAACGGGAAACTTGTAAGCGTTTACACTGGTTGGCCTGGAGAAAGAGGGATTAAGTATCCTGGTTTAATAGCAAACACTCTACCATTGGCAGGTATAGGCTAATAGGGATAATTAAAATTTAAAGACTCTGCCTAAATATTCCCTGGTGCACACTCAGGTCTCATATACCACTTCATCAGAACTGCAGCTCAGTGGGTATCCAGCAGGCAAACCCATCGTAGGATTGATCCAATGAGGACCAGGAAACCAGAGGCCTTCAGAAATCATCTGGGGCAGGCTTCCCATCTCTCCCCTGCTCTCTGGAAGGAACTTTGCTGTTCTGGAGCTTGTGAGGTCTCGCTGAAAACAAGCAACAAGGGAGCAATTCCCTCTTCATCTTATAGAAGTCTTGCCTGAGGAAAGGATAGCTAAGGCAGGCCCCTGGGCTCTACTGAAGGCAAAGTGGGAAACTAGGCATGAACTATGATGTTATACACTGCCAAAGTTCTGTTGTCTTCCTACTCTACACTCAACAAAGGTCAAAACAAAAAACAGTTGCCACAGAGTCAACTTTGACTCATGGGATGAGTTAGAACTGTGCTCTATAGGGATTTAAATGGCTGTAATCTTTCGGAAGTAGATCACAAGGTCTTTCTTATGACATGCCTCTGGGTGGACTCAAACTTCTAACCCTTTGGTTAGCAGCCAAAGGCATTAGCTGCACAGCCCACAGACTCCCAACAAAGGCCACGAAGCGGAGAATCCAACATCCAAGGCTTCAACTAATCTCCCTGAAATGATTGAGAAAGTGTAGGGGAGGAAAGTAATGACAGAGCTACATTTCAACCATTATTTCTACTCAAGTACATAAATGTTGTTGTTGTTAGGTGCCTTTGAGTTGGGTCCAACTCATAGCGTCCCTATGCACAACAGAACCAAACACTGCCCAGTCCTGCGCCATCCTCACAATCATTGCTATGCTTGAGCCCATTGTTGCAGCCACTGTGTCAATTCATCTCGTTGAGGGTATTCCTCTTTTTCACTGACCCTCTACTTTACCAAGCATGATGTCCTTCTCCAGGGATTGGTCCCTCCTGATAACATGTCCAAAGTATGTGAGACATAGTCTCACCATGCATGTTTCTAAGGAGCATTCTGGCTGTACTTCTTCCAAGACAGATTTGTTCATTCTTCTGGCAGTCCATGGTATATTCAATATTTTTTGCTAACGCCATAATTCAAATGCATCAATTGTTCTTCAGTCTTCCAAATTCATTGTCCAGTTTTCACATGCATATGAAGTGACTGAAAATACCATGACTTGGGTCAGGTGTACCTTAGTCCTCAATGTAACATCTTTGCTTTTTAACACTTTAAAGACTTTTTTGCAGCAGATTTGCCAATTCAATACATCCTTTGATTTCTTAACTGCAGCTTTCATGGGTGTTGATTGTGGATCCAAGTAAATCGACAGCAGACCTCTGGCTCACAGACTGTGGAAGCTGACGAATCCCTAGGTCAGCAGGTCAACTGCTAGTTCAAGTTCCAAGAACCAGAGGTCAGATGAGGAGCCAGCTGTAGGATCCAGAGCAAGCAAAAGCCAGTGAGCTCACACCCCCAAGAATATTCCTTTTCAACTGATTGGCTGCTCATAGCAGATTGTTGTTTATTGATCCAGTTGCAAGGATTTTTGCTTTCTTTATGTTGAGGTGTAATCCATAATGAAGGCTATAGTCTGATTTTCGTCTCTAAGTGCTTCAAATCCTGTTTACTTTCAGCAAGCAAGTTTGTGTCATCTGCATATTGCAGGTTGTTAATGAGTCTTCCTCTAGTCCTGATGCCACATTCTTCATATAGTCCAGTTTCTCAGATTATTTGCTCAGTATACAGATTGTATAAGTATGGTGAAACGATACAACCCTGATGCACACCTTTCCTGATTTTAAACCACGCAGTGTCCCCTTGTTCTGTTCTAACAACTACCTCTTGGTCCGTATACAGATTCTGCATGAGCACAATTAAGTGTTCTTTCTAGTATTGTTATTTTCTGCTTTCAGCCAAGCTCCATCTGACATCAGCAATGATATCCCTCAATCCACATCCACTTCTGAATCTGGCTTTGAATTTCTGGCAGTTCCCTGTCAATGTACTGCTGCAATCATTTTTTAATCTTTATCGGAAGTTTACTTTCATGTGATATTAATGATACTGTACAATAATTTCTGCATTCCTTTGGATTACTTTTCTTTGGAATGGGCATGAATATGGATCTCTTCCAGTCAGTTGGCCAGGAAGCTGTCTTCTAAGTTTCTTGGCATATATGAGTGAGCACTTGCAGCACTGCATAAATGTAGAGTGGTCCTTTTAGACCAGGCCAGCCGTAAGCACCCTAAAGGAGCTCAATATCCATGAGATTGTTATGAATCTCTGTTAATAAGAATTATAAAAATAATCATAGTGATAATAATGTGAACTCTAAAGTCATCAATGAGCCGGAGTTGGAGGAAGTGATAATAAAACATGCTGCACAGTGATCAATCCAAGACAAGAAATGAGGCCAGGTTAGGGGGCAGTGCGGCAACAAAAACAACCTTGGCCTTGGAGGCAGAAGACATGGGATTCAAAGCAGGCTTAAATGCTTAACAGATGGGAAAATCACTTCTCTTCAAGAGACCTCCATTTTTTCATTACTAAAATGAGTGAGTTTAACATGATGGTCTCTGAGATTAAATGATAATTGACAGCAGGATGATTTTGCAGGACTTCCTGGTGATTCATTCAGCTCCCATTGCAGCTCCTTGTCTTCCATGTTATAACTGGCTAAATGATATTTATTGGACTTTGCTGTTTCAGGCACTTGGAATAAGTATTTGCATATTCATTTTCTTAATTAGTATTTACAATAGTCCTATGCTGTTTTTTTTTTTTTATGCTGTTGGGTGTCATCGAGTCAATTCTAACCCGTATCGACCCCATGTGACAGAGAACTGCCCATAGGCTTTTCATGGCTGTAATCTTTACGGAAATAGATCTCTGGATCTTTCTTCTGAGGAGCCAATGGGTGTGTTCAAACCACCAACCTTTCAGTTAGCAGCTGAACGCATAACCATTGCAACACCAGGGCTCCTTCAACAGTCCTGTAAACTGTTATTATTATACATTTTACATGATGGAACAGCTAAGTTTCCCAAGGTTGGGGTTCATAAGTGGCACATCTGGAATTTGAATTCAGGTAAGTGGGCTTTGGAGCCATGTTCTTTACCAATCTGCCACTCTGGTCAAAGCGGTGGCCTTCAGTCAAGCAAGGGAGGGACATAGGCCTTGGTGGTCCATTAACCATTTTCCCAAGTCAGTGAATCTTAGGTGGGGTAGCAAAGGAGTTACGGCTCACTTACCTAGATATTTAGAAATCAACATCAGCAGAGTGCCTGTCATGGATTGAATTGTGTCCTCCAAAAATGTGTGTATCAATTTGACTGGGCCATGATTCCCTGTAGTGTGTGATTGTCCAGAGCTAACAGAGAAAGTCTTCCTCTGGAGCTCACGCCCTAAATTTGGACTTTTAGCCTACTTTACTGTGAGGAAACAAATTTATCTTTGTTAAAGCCATCCACTTGTGGTATTTCTGTTATAACATCACTAAATAACTAAGACAGTACCCATCAACTTAACTTCACTGTTACCAAGCATTCAGCTCTCAAGCTTGTTGTTGTTATCTGCTCTTGAGCCATACCTCCACTCGTGGTGACCCCATGCACATCAGAATGAAATGCTGCGCAGTCCCACACCATCCCCATGATAGGTTTGGATTGAACCACTGTGATCCATAGGGTATAGATTGGCTTATTTTTTAGAAGTAGATCACCAGGCCTTTCTTCCTGGTCCATCTTAGTCTGAAAGCTCTGGCGAAACTGTTCAACATCATAGCAACATGCAAGCCTACACAGACAGATGAGTGGTAGCTGTGCATGAGGTGCACTGACCAGAAATCAAACCCTGGTCTTAACTGACACAGTAGAATAGACCTGCTTAGGTGTCTAAGCTGGAGGGGAAAAACCACAAGTTTTAAAGTCAAACTCAGAATCCTGCCAGTTGCATAATAACCAAATGAAATGCATGAACTTCATAAGATCTTGGTTTGGAAATAATTCTTACAAAAGACATTTGGGGACAATTGGTAAAATTTGAATATGGATTGAACATTAGATATATTAGAGTATTATTAATTTTATTAGATTAGTATTATTAATTTTATTAGATGTGGCAATGGAATTGTGGTTATGCAGCTTAGGAGGTACATGCTAAACTATTTACGAGTAAAGTGTCATGAGGTCTGCGACTTACTTTAAAATTGTTGAACAGCAATAAAATTTTATATATACATAAATAAATACATATATGCATGTGAAGACTAAGGTGCACCTGACCCAAGCCATGGTGTTTTCAATTGCCTCATATGCATGCGAAAGCTGGACAATGAATAAGGAAGACCAAAGAAGAATTGACGCCTTTGGATTATATATATATATGATTGCCAGAAGAAGGAACAAATCTCTCTTGGAAGAAGTACAGCCAGAATGCTACTTAAAAGCAAGGATGGCTAGACAACGCCTCACATACTTTGGACATGTTATCAGGCGGGACAAGTCCCTGGAGAAGGACATCATGCTTGGTAAAGTAGAGCGTCAGCGAAAAAGACCAAGACCATCAATGAGATGGATTTACACAGTGGCTGTAACAATGGGCTCAAGCATAACAACAATCATGAGAATAGTGCGGAACTGGGCAATGCATCATTCTGTTGTGCATAGGGTCATTATGAGTGGGAACCAACTCGAGGACACCTAACAAAAACGTGCGTGTATACATGCAGAAAGAGACAAAAAGAAAGAAAATATGACCAAATACAGACAACAATTTATTCTAGGTAGAGGTTGCACACCTATTCATTGTATCATTCTTTTAACTTTTTTTTATGTTTGAAATTTCTCAAAAGTTTGGAGGGAAACAGTTCTGCACTTGTTGTGTGCCCTTGGCAAATTCTTTAACTTTTCTGACCTTCATTTCACTCTTAATAAAATTTAAATGGAGACCATACATGTGAAAGTTTTGAGCTCACACCCAATAAATGTTAAAATATTAATGAATATTGATTAATATCAATCTGACAGCAAAAGTATTGCAAATATACAATAATTTTAAAGCAATCTGTCACTAATCAATACAGTACATTTTGTATACTGAAACCAGACACTAATGAATAAAATTAGCAAAAATAATTTAAAAATCATAGCAAACCTATTGCATTATTCCTAAGTATTTTATCTTCTTGGGGGCTACTGTGAATGGTATTCATTTGGTGATTTCCTCTTCAATTTTTTTTCGTTGGTGTAGAGGAATCCAACTGATTTTTGTATGTTTATCTTGTATCCTGATACTCTGCTGAACTCTTTTATTAGTTTCAGTAGTTTTCTTGAGGATTCTTTAGGGTTTTCTGTGTATAAGATCATGCCATCTGCAAGTAGACATATTTTACTTCCTCCTTGCCAATCTGGATGCCCTTTATTTCTTTATCTTGCCTAATTGCTCTGGCTAGGAATGTAAATAAGAGTGGTGATAAAGGGCATCCTTGTCTAGTTCCCGATCTCAAGGGGAATGTTTTCAGGCTCTCTCCATTTAGGATGATGTTGGCTATTGGCTTTGTATAAATGCCCTTTAGTATGTTGAGAAATTTTCCTTCTATTCCTACTTTGCTGAGAGTTTTTATCATGAATGAGTGTTGAACTTTGTCAAATGTCTTTTCTGCATCAATTGATAAAATCATGTGATTTTTGTCTTTTGTTTTATTTATATGATGGATTACATTAATTGTTTTTCTAATGTTGAACCATCCCTGCATACCTGGTATGAATCCCACTTGGTCATGGTGAATTTTTTTTTGATATGCTATTGAATTCTATTGGCTAGAATTTTGTTGAGGATTTTTGCATCTCAGTTCATGAGGGATAAAAAAAAAAAAAAAAACCCAGTGCCGTCGAGTCGATTCCAACTCATAGCAACCCTACAGGACAGAATAGAAACGCCCCATAGAGTTTCCAAGGAGCGCCTGGCGGACTTGAACTGCCGACCTCTTGGTTACCAGCCGCAGCACTTAACCATTATGCCACCAGGGTTTCCTCATGAGGGATATAGGTCTGTAATTTTCTTTTTTTGTGGTGTCTTTACCTGGTTTTGGCATCAGGGATATGGTGGCTTCATAGAATGAGTTCGGGAGTATTCCGTCCTTTTGTATGCTCTAAAATACCTTTAGTCATAGTGGTGTTAACTCGTCTCTGAAAGTTTGGTAGAATTCTGCAGTGAAGCCGTCCAGACCAGGGCTTTTTTTTTTTGTTGGGAGTTTTTTGATTACCTTTTCGATCTCTTCTTTTGTTATGGGTCTATGTAGTTGTTCCACCTCTGTTTGTGTTAGCTTAGGTAGGTAGTGTGTTTCTAGGAACTCATCCATTTCTGCAAGGTTTTCAAATTTGTTAGAGTACAATTTTTCATAGTAATCTGATATGATTCTTTTAATTTCAGTTGGGTCTGTTGCAATATCACCCATCTCATTTCTTATTTGGGTTATTTGCTTCCTCTCTTGTTTTTCTTTTGTCAGTTTGGCCAACGGTTTATCAATTTGGTTGATTTTTTTTCAAAGAACCAGCTTTTGGTCTTGTTAATGCTTTCAACTGTTTTTCTGTTTTCTATTTCATTTTGTTCAGCTCTTTTATTATTTGTTTTCTTCTGGTGTCTGAGGGTTTCTTTTGTTGTTCTCTATTTGTTCAAATTTTACGGATAATTCCTTGATTTTGGCCCTTTCTTCTTTTAGTATGTGTGCATTTATTGATATAAATTGACCTCTGAGCACTGCTTTCACTGTGTCCCAAAGGTTCTGATAGGAGGTGTTTTCATTCGCATTGGATTCCATGAATTTCTTTACTTCTATCCTTAATGTCTTCTATAATCCAGACTTTTTTGAGCAGGGTATTCTTCAGTTTCCAAGTGTTTGATTTCTTTTCCCTACTTTTCCTGTTATTGATTTCTACTTTTATGGCCTTATGGTCAGAGAAGATGCTTTGTAATATTTCAACGTTTTGGATTCTGCTAAGGCTTCCTCTATGACCTAATATGTGGTCTATTCTAGAGAATGTTCCATGTGCACTAGAAAAGAAAGGGTACTTGGTTGCTGTTGGGTGGGGTGTTCTGTATATGTCTATGAGGTCAAGTTGGTTTATTGTGCCATTTAGCTCTTCTGTGCCTTTATTGAGCTTCTTTCTGGATGTCCTGTCCTTCACTGAAAGTGGTGTGTTGATGTCTCCTACTATTATTGTGGAGCTGTCTATCTCACTTTTCAATGCTGATAGATTTGTTTTATGTACCTTGCAGCCCTGTCATTGGGTGCATAAATATTTAATATGGTTATACCTTTTTGGTATATTGTCCCTTTAATCATTCTATAACGTCCTTCCTTATCCTTTCTGATGGATTTAACTTTAAAGTCTATTTTGTCAGAAATTAATATTGCCACTCCTGCTCTTTTTTGATTTACTTATAAAAATTGTTTACTTGATACATTTTTTCCATCCTTTGAGTTTTAGTTTGTTTTTGTCTCTAAGTCTAAGGTGTGTCTCTTGTAGGCAGCATATAGATGGACCGTGTTTTTTAATCCATTCTGCCACTCTCTGTCTCTTTATTGATGCATTTAGTCCATTTACATTCAGCGTAATATGGATAGGTATGAATTTAGTGCTATCATTTTGATGTCTTTTTTGTGTGTTGTTGACAGTTTCTGAGTAGATTATTTTATGTGCTGAGTAGATTATCTTTATATATTGTCCTTTCCTCATATTCTTTGTTGTTGGTTTTGTTTCTGCTGAGTCTCTATTTTTCCTTGTATTTAATTTTGATGTGTAGGATAGTTTGTCTCCTTTGTGGTTACCTTATTATTTAACCCTATTTTTCTAAATTTAGACCTAACTTTTATTTTTTTGTATCGCCTTATCTTCCTCTCCATATGAAAGATCTATGACTACATTTCTTAGTCCCTCTTTGTTGTTTTAACATTGTCTTCTTTTGCATAATAACATTGCTGTTACCCTGATTTCAGGGTTTTTTTTTTTTTAATCTTGATTTATTTTTTGGATTTCCCTGTCTGGTTGACTTCTGGTTGTTCTGCCCAGTGTTCTAGTCTTGGGTTGATACCTCATATTATTGATTTTCCCTATCATATTATTACTGTAAATGTTTCTCAATATAAAAAGAATTATTTGTAATGCTTAAAAGTGGCAGGTGTTCTAAATTAAATATTGTCATAATAGTCTTTACTTGAAGAACTCTGAAGATTCTCAGGGAAGAAAGTTATTCTGAACTTTTAACTAAACACAAAACATTTACCCTGGGTACAAGGGAGGGGAAAGAGGGAATCATTGGTTAGGGGCCACTGAGCTGCTAAGGGTGATGGAAATATTTGGAAATGGATAGTGGTGATGGTTGTACAACATGATGAATGTAATCAATGGCAGCAAATTATAGGTGTAAAAAATTTGAAATGGAAATTGTTTTATTTTATATACTTTAAAAAATTTTTAAAAATGCATTTACACTGCGTCTAAGTGATCACATATTCAGAATCAGTGGAATCCAAATTAATGAGGGTTTGTCATGTTTGGCCTCTGAGCTCCTTGGAAGGCCCCCATCCCATGCATCATCCAATGCTGTGCTTTTCAGTTTATAAGATCAGAAAACATAACACAAAGGAGCGAGGCCAAAGAAAGGTATTAGGAGGAAAATGTTAAAACCTGTAATAAAATTAGAACCATGAGTATAACTAGGGGAACTCTCCATTCATGAAATGAGCATATTAGTGTAAATGAACTAAGAGTTAGAAATTAATGAGGTCTATTAATTGAATTGATTCCTGTAATCTGGTAAAATTCAAATAGCATCTTATTTTTATTGGCCCAGTGACTGTCTGAATGAACACCACAAGAACTTTTGGCATTCAAGACTGAAAATAAGCCAATGCTTAAAATCTTTCAGCAGGATCACACTGAGGGTAGCCTAACCACCACTACCATTTGGCTTTCAAGCCCTCAATTCTTTGAATTAGTAAGAGTAATAATAATGGGGAATATTTACATAATACTATCTCTCTGCCTGAAGAAAATCAGAGCAAGTTCATGAGAGTCAAAATATGACCTTGAGTATGTCCCATCTGAATTTAGAGACCATCTGAAGAATGGATTTGATGCATTGAACACTGGTGACCAAAGACCGGACGAGTTGTGGAATGACATCAAGGACATCATACGTGAAGAAAGCAAGAGGTCACTGAAAAGACAGGAAAGAAAGAAAAGACCAAGATGGATGTCAGAGGAGACTCTGAAACTTGCTCTTGAACATCAAGCAGTTAAAGCGAAAGGAAGAATTGATGAAGTAAAAGAACTGAACAGAAGATTTCAAAGGGCCTCTCGAGAAGACAAAGTAAAGTATTATAAAGACATGTGCAAAGAGCTGGAAATGGAAAACCGAAAGGGAAGAACATGCTCAGTGTTTCTCAAGGCAAAAGAACTAAAGAAAAAATTCAAGCCTCGAATTGCAATAGTAAAGGATTCCATGGGGGAAAATATTAAACGACACAGAAAGCATCAACAGAAGATGGAGGAGGTGGGGCCAAGATGGCGGACTAGGTAGACGCTACCTCGGATCCCTCTTGCAACAAAGACTTGGAAAAACAAGTGAATCGATCACATACATAACAATCTATGAACCCTGAACAACAAACACAGATTTAGAGATGGAAAACGAACAAATACGGGGAAGCAGCCACTGTTTTCAGAGCCTGGAGCCAGTGTCCCAGTCAGGTAACCTTGGCGCCCGGTTTAGGTCAGGGCCCAGGGGAGCTGACAGCGCAAACAAGGGGCGCAGCCCTACCTGCCTGAACTCACCCCGGGAGGGGGCCCAGCCGGTCCGCACGGGCGGCGTGGCGACGCAGCCGATGGGAGAAGTCCCCGGGAGGCCGTGACTGGTCTTGGAGCTGGGAGTGCAGCATCCCAGCCGGGGATTCTTGCCGCCGGGCATTTGACTGGGCGCTGTCACGGTGCAAGCACGGGGCGCAGCTCCACTCCCCTGAACTAACCCTGGGAGGGGGCCCAGCCAGTCCGCGGGGGCAGCGTGGCGAAGCGGCTGGCGGGAGGAGAAGTCCCCGGGAGGCAGCGACTGATTTTGGAGTTGGGAGTGCAGCGTCCCAGCAGGGGAAACTTGACGCTGGGTTTTTGACTGACAGCGGAGGATCTGACTGCAGCTTCAGTGGGCCAGATCCCCGGGGGCAATCTCCACACAGCCAGCACACATAGGCAACACGCCCCTCGGGAATCTCAGATAAAATAGTCATTCCAAGAAAGACAAGCAACTCTGGCTATATTCCGAGGTACTGCTCTCCTATCTCTCTGATCCCTCCCCCACCTTCCCCAGGCGGCTTCATTAACATTGGAATTTCCTGAGCCAGAGGGAGAACGGCTCCAGCTCTGCGGCAGCTTTGCTTTCCCCCCGCTTTTTTTTTTTTTTCTTTTGGTCTTTTCCTAACCCACTCTTCCGGCCTGAGAGAAGGAAACACAAAAAACCCAGGGACCAAAAATCCATCCCTAATTGGACTAAAAACACAGAACCAGCTACAGCCAAGCATATACGATCCAAATCACAAACCTTCATCCTTACAGGGAACAAGGTGGCAGTTATAATCCAAAGGCAGTTCTGATAGGGATCTGACTGCATTTTTTTTTAGCGGATTTTCTGGAAAAACAAGTTTCCAGTGATGGCTCGGAGACAGCAGTCCATATCAAACCACATAAAGAAGCAGACCATGACAGCTTCTACAACCCCCCAAACAAAAGAATCAAAATCTTTCCCAAATGAAGATACAATCCTGGAATTATCAGATACAGAATATAAAAAACTAATTTACAGAATGCTTCAAGACATCAGAAACAAAATAAGGCAAACTGCAGAAAAAGCCAAGGAACACACTGATAAAACAGTTGAAGAACTCAAAAAGATTATTCAAGAACATAGTGGAAAAATTAATAAGTTGCAAGAATCCATAGAGAGACAGCACGCAGAAATCCAAAAATTAACAATAAAATTACAGAATTACACAACGCAATAGGAAGTCAGAGGAGCAGACTCGAGCAATTAGAATGTAGACTGGGAAATCTGGAGGACCAGGGAATTAACACCAACATAGCTGAAAGAAAATCAGATAAAAGAATTAAAAAAATGAAGAAACCCTAAGAATCATGTGGGACTCTATCAAGAAGGATAACTTGCATGTGATTGGAGTCCCAGAACAGGGAGGGATAACAGAAAACACAGAGGAAATAGTTGAAGATCTCCTGACAGAAAACTTCCCTGACATCATGAAAGACGAAAGGATATCTACCCAAGATGCTCATCGAACCCCATTTAAGATTCATCCAAAAAGAAAAACACCAAGACATATTATCATCAAGCTTGCCAAAACCAAAGATAAAGAGAAAATTTTAAAAGCAGCCAGGGATAAAAGAAAGGTCTCCTACAAGGGAGAATCAATAAGAATAAGTTCAGACTACTCAGCAGAAACCATGCAGGCAAGAAGGGAATGGGACAACATATACAGAGCACTGAAGGAGAAAAACTGCCAGCCAAGGATCATATATCCAGCAAAACTCTCTCTGAAATATGAAGGCGAAATTAAGATATTTACAGATAAACACAAGTTTAGAGAACTTGCAAAAACCAAACCAAAGCTACAAGAAATAATAAAGGATATTGTTTAGTCAGAAAACCAATAATATCAGATACCAGCACAACACAAGGTCACAGAACAGAACATCCTGATATCAACTCAAATAGGGAAATCACAAAAACAAATTAAGATTAATTAAAAAAAATGCTCATAACAGGGAATCACTGAAGTCAATATGTACAAGATCACAATAATCAAAAAGAGGGACTAAATACAGGTGGCATAGAACTGCCATATGGAGAGTGATACAAGGCGATATAGAACAGTACAGGTTAGGTTTTTACTTAGAAAAATAGGGGTAAATAATAAGGTAACCACAAAGAGGTATAATGACTCCATAACTCAAGATAAAAGCCAAGAAAAACGTAACGACTCAAGAAACATAAAGTCAAACACTACGAAAATGAGGATCTCACAATTTACTAAGAAAAACGTCTCAGCACAAAATAGTATGTGGAAAAGTGAAATTGTCAACAACACACATAAAAAGGCATCACAATGACAACACTAAACACTTATTTATCTATAATTACGCTGAATGTAAATGGACTGAATGCACCAATAAAGAGACAGAGAGTCTCAGACTGGATAAAGAAACACGATCCGTCTATATGCTGCCTACAAGAGACACACCTTAGACTTAGAGACACAAAGAAACTAAAACTCAAAATATGGAAAAAAATATATCAAGCAAACAATAAGCAAAAAAGAAGAGGAGAAGCAATATTAATTTCTGACAAAATAGACTTTAGACTTAAACCCACCACAAAGGATAAAGAAGGAAACTATATAATAATAAAAGGGACAATTGATCAGGAAGACATAACCATATTAAATATTTATGCACCCAATGACAGGGCTGCAAGATACATAAATCAAATTTTAACAGAACTGAAAAGTGAGATAGACACCTCCACAATTATAGTAGGAGACTTCAACACACCACTATCGGAGAAGGAGAGGACATCCAGTAAGAAGCTCAATAGAGACACGGAAGACCTAATTACAACAATCAACCAACTTGACCTCATTGACTTATACAGAACCCTCCACCCAACTGCTGCAAAGTATACTTTTTTTTGTAGCGCACATGGAACATTCTCTAGAATAGACCACATATTAGGTCATAAAACAAACCTTTGCAGAATCCAAAACATCGAAATATTACAAAGCATCTTCTCAGACCACAAGGCAATAAAACTAGAAATCAATAACAGAAAAACTAGGGAAAAGAAATCAAATACTTGGAAACTGAACAATACCCTCCTGAAAAAACACTGGGTTATTGAAGACATCAAGGAGGGAATGAAGAAATTCATAGAATGCAACGAGAAGGAAAATACTTCCTATCAAAACCTCTGGGACACAGCAAAAGCAGTGCTCAGAGGCCAATTTATATCAATAAACGCACACATACAAAAAGAAGAAAGAGCCAAAATCAGAGAACTGTCCCTACAACTTGAACAAATAGAAAGTGAGCAACAAAAGAATCCATCAGGCACCAGAAGAAAACAAATAATAAAAATTAGAGCTGAACTAAATGAATTAGAGAACAGAAAAAACAATTGAAAGAATTAACAAAGCCAAAAGCTGGTTCTTTGAAAAAATTAACAAAATTGATAAACCATTGGCTAGACTGACTAAAGAAATACAGGAAAGGAAACAAATAACCCGAATAAGAAACGAGACGGGCCACATCACAATAGACCCAACTGAAATTAAAAGAATCATATCAGATTATTATGAAAAATTGTACTCTAACAAATTTGCAAACCTAGAAGAAATGGATGAATTCCTGGAAAAACACTACCTACCTAAACTAACACATTCAGAAGTAGAACAACTAAATAGACCCATAACAAACAAAGAGATTGAAACGGTAATCAAAAAACTCCCAACAAAAAAAAGCCCTGGCCTGGACGGCTTCACTGCAGAGTTCTACCAAACCTTCAGAGAAGAGTTAACACCACTACTACTAAAGGTATTTCAAAGCATAAAAAATGACGGAATACTACGCAACTCATTCTATGAAGCCACCATCTCCCTGATACCAAAACCAGGTAAAGACATTACAAAAAAAGAAAATTACAGACCTATATCCCTCATGAACATAGATGCAAAAATCCTCAACAAAATTCTAGCCAATAGAATTCAACAACATATCAAAAAAATAATTCACCACGATCAAGTGGGATTTATACCATTTTTATGCAAGGCTGGTTTAATATCAGAAAAACCATTAATGTAATCCACCATATAAATAAAACAAAAGACAAAAACCACATGATCTTCTCAATTGATGCAGAAAAGGCATTTGACAAAGTCCAACACCCATTTATGATAAAGACTCTCACCAAAATAGGAATTGAAGGAAAATTCCTCAACATAATAAAGGGCATCTATGCAAAGCCAACAGCCAATATCACTCTAAATGGAGAGAGCCTGAAACATTTCCCTTGAGAACAGGAACCAGACAAGGATGCCCTTTATCACCGCTCTTATTCAACATCGTACTAGAAGTCCTAGCCAGAGCAATTCGGCTAGACAAAGAAATAAAGGGCATCCGGATTGGCAAGGAGGAAGTCAAATTATCTCTATTTGCAGATGACATCATCTTATACACAGAAAACCGTAAGGAATCCTCCAGAAAACGACTGAAACTAATAGAAGAGTTTGGCAGAGTCTCAGGTTATAAGATAAACATACAAAAATCACTTGGACTCCTCTACATCAACAAAAAGAACATCGAAGAGGAAATCACCAAATCAATACCATTCACAGTAGCCCCCAGGAAGATAAAATACTTAGGAATAAATCTTACCAAGGATTTAAAAGACCTATACAAAGAAAACTACAAAGCTCTACTACAAGAAATTCAAAAGGACATGCTTAAGTGGAAAAACATACCTTGCTCATGGATAGGAAGACTTAACATAGTAAAAATGTCTATTCTACCAAAAGCCATCTATGCATACAATGCACTTCCAATCCAAATTCCAATGTCATTTTTTAAGGTGATAGAGAAACAAATCACCAATTTCATATGGAAGGGAAAGAAGCCTCGGATAAGCAAAGCATTACTAAAAAAGAAGAAGAAAGTGGGAGGCCTCACTCTACCTGATTTCAGAAGCTATTATACAGCCACAGTAGTCAAAACAGCCTGGTACTGGTACAACAACAGGCACATAGACCAATGGAACAGAATTGAGAACCCAGATATAAATCCATCCACATATGAGCAGCTGATATTTGACAAAGGCCCAGTGTCAGTTAATTGGGGAAAAGGTAGTCTTTTTAACAAATGGTACTGGCATAACTGGATATCCATTTGCAAAAAAATGAAACAGGACCCATACCTCACACCATGCACAAAAACTAACTCCAAGTGGATCAAAGACCTAAACATAAAGACTAAAACGATAAAGATCATGGAAGAAAAAATAGGGACAACCTTAGGAGCCCTAATACAAGGCATAAACAGAATACAAAACATTACCAAAAATGACGAAGAGAAACCAGATAACTGGGAGCTCCTAAAAATCAAACACCTATGCTCATCTAAAGACTTCACCAAAAGAGTAAAAAGACCACCTACAGACTGGGAAAGAATTTTCAGCTATGACATCTCCGACCAGCACCTGATCTCTAAAATCTACATGATTCTGTCAAAACTCAACCACAAAAAGACAAACAACCCAATCAAGAAGTGGGCAAAGGATATGAACACACATTTCACTAAAGAAGATATTCAGGCAGCTACCGGATACATGAGAAAATGCTCTCGATCATTAGCCATTAGAGAAATGCAGATTAAAACTACAATGAGATTCCATCTCACTCCAACAAGGCTGGCAGTAATCCAAAAAACACAAAATAATAAATGTTGGAGAGGCTGCGGAGAGATTGGAACTCTTATACACTGCTGGTGGGAATGTAAAATGGTACAACCACTTTGGAAATCTATCTGGTGTTATCTTAAACAGTTAAAAATAGAACTACCATATAACCCAGAAATCCCACTCCTCGGAATATACCCTAGAGAAACAAGAGCCTTCACACAAACAGATATATGCACACCCATGTTTATTGCAGCTCTGTTTACAATAGCAAAAAGCTGGAAGCAACCAAGGTGTCCATCAACGGATGAATGGGTAAATAAATTGTGGTATAGTCACACAATGGAATACTACGCATTGATAAAGAACAGTGAGGAATCTGAGAAACATTTCATAACCTGGAGGAACCTGGAAGGCATTATGCTGAGCGAAATCAGCCAGAGGCAAAAGGACAAATATTGTATGAGACCAATATTATAAGATCTTGAGAAATAGTATAAACTGAGAAAAACACATACTTTTGTGATTACGAGGGGGGGAGGGAGGGAGGGAGGGAGGGAGAAAGTTTTTTACCGATTAATTAGTAGATAAGAACTGCTTTAGGTGAAGGGAAGGACAACACTCAATACATGGAAGGTCAGTTCAACTGGACTGGACTGGACCAAAAGCAAAGAAGTTTCCGGGATAAACTGAATACTTCAAAGGTCAGCGGAGCAAGGGCAGGGGTTTGGGAACCATGGTTTAAGAGGACTTCTAAGTCAATTGGCAAAATAATTCTATTATGAAAACATTCTGCATCCCACTTTGAAATGTGGTGTCTGGGGTCTTAAATGCTAACAAGCGGCCATCTAAGATGCAGCAATTGGTCTCAACCCACCTGGAGCAAAGGAGAATGAAGAACACCAAGGTCACACGACAACTAAGAGCCCAAGAGACAGAAAGGGCCACATGAACCAGAGACCTACATCATCCTGAGACCAGAAGAACTAGTTGGTGCCCGGCCACAATCGATGACTGCCCTGACAGGAAGCACAACAGAGAACCCCTGAGGGAGCAGGAGATCAGTGGCATGCTGACCCCAAATTCTCATAAAAAGACCAGACTTAATGGTCTGGCTGTGACTAGAGGAATCCCGGCGGTCATGGTCCCCAAACCTTCTGTTGGCACAGGACGGGAACCATCCCCGAATACAATTCATCAGGCATGAAAGGGACTGGACAGTGGGTGGGAGAGAGATGCTGATGAAGAGTGAGCTAATTATATCAGGTAGACACTTAAGACTGTGTTGGCATCTCCTGTCTGGAGGGGGGATGGGAGGATAGAGAGAATTGGAGGCTGGCAAAGTTTTCACGAAAGGAGAGACTGGAAGGGCTGACTCATTAGGGGGAGAGCAAGTGAGAGTAAGGAGTAAGATGTATATTAACTTATATGTGAGAGACTGACATGATTTGTAAACATTCACTTGAAGCTCAATAAAAGTTAAAAAAAAAAAAAAAGAAGAAGATGGAAGGAATACACAGAGTCATTATACCGAAAAGAATTAGTCAATGTTCAACCATTTCAAGAGGTGGCATATGATTGGGAACCGATGGTACTGAAGGAAGGACTGCAAGCTGCTCTGAAGGCATTGGCAAAAAACAAGGCTCCAGGAATTGATGGAATATCAATTGAGATGTTTCAACAAACAGGTGCAGCGCTGGAGGTGCTCATTCGTCTATGCCAAGAAATATGGAAGACAGCTTCCTGGCCAACTGACTGGAAGAGATCCATATTTATGCCTATTCCCAAGAAAGGTGATCCAACCGAATGTGGAAATTATAGAACAATATCATTAATATTACACTGAAGCAAAATTTTGCTGAAGATCGTTCAAAAACGGCTGCAGCAGTACATCGACAGGGAACTGCCAGAAATTCAGGCTGGTTTCAGAAGAGGACGTGGAACCAGGGATTTCATTGTTGATGTCACATGGATCCTGCCTGAAAGCAGAGAATACCAGAAGGATGTTTATCTGTGTTTTATTGACTATGCAAAGGCATTCGACTCTGTGGATCATAACAAACTATGGATAACACTGGGAAGAATGGGGATTCCAGAACAGTTAATTGTCCTCATGAGGAACCTTTACATAGATCAAGAGGCAGCTGTTCGGACAGAACGAAGGGATACCGATTGGTTTAAAGTCAGGAAAGGTGTGTGCCAGGGTTGTATTCTTTCACCATACCTATTCAATCTGTATGCTGAGCAAATAATCAGAGAAGCTGGACTATATGAAGAAGAACGGGGCATCAGGATTGGAGGAAGACTCATTAACAACCTGCGTTATGCAGATGACACAACCTTGCTTGCTGAAAGTGAAGAGGACTTGAAGCACTTACTAATGAAGATCAAAGACCACAGCCTTCAGTATGGATTGCACCTCAACATAAAGAAAACAAAAATCCTCACAGCTGGACCGATGAGCAACATCATGCTAAATGGAGAAGAGATTGAAGTTGTCAAGAATTTCATTTTACTTGGATCCGCAATCAACAGCCATGGAAGCAGCAGTCAAGAAATCAAGAGACGGATTGCGTTGAGTAAATCTGCTGCAAAGGACCTCTTTAAAGTGTTGAAGAGCAAAGATGTCACTCTGAAGACTAAGGTGCGCCTGACCCAAGCCATGGCATTTTCAGTCGCATCATATGCATGTGAAAGCTGGACAATGAATAAGCAAGACCGAAGAAGAATTGATGCCTTTGAATTGTGGTGTTGGTGAAGAATATTGAAAATACTGTGGACTGCCAAAAGAACAAACAAAGCTGTTTTGGAAGAATTACAACCAGAATGCTCCTTAGAAGCAAGGATTGTGAGACTGTGTCTTACATACTTTGGACATGTTGTCAGGAGGGATCCGTCTCTGAAGAAGGATCTCAGGCTTGGCAGAGTACAGGGTCAGCGGAAAAGAGGAAGACCCTTAACAAGGTAGATTGACACAGTGGCTGCAACAATGGGCTCAAGCATAACAATGATTGTAAGGATGGCGCAGGACCGGGCAGTGTTTTGTTCTGCTGTGCATAGGGTCGCTATGAGTCAGAACCGACTCAATGGCACCTAACAAAAACAACGACAACAACCTATGTGCCAAGTAGAGTTCTAAGTTTACTCACTTCATCTTCACAAATATGAAGTAGGAGCCATTATTATCATCCCCATTCTACAGGGGAGGAGATCAAGGCACAGGTAAGTTAAGAGATTTGTCCAGGGTCACACAGCTATAGGTGATGAAACCAGAATTTATATGTGGCCTAAACTCCTACAGGAGTGCCTGGTTGATGCAAATAGTTAAGTACTTGGCTGCTAACCAAAAGGTTGGAGGACCATGTTCACCAACAGCACCTCAGAAGAAAGGCCTGGGGATTGAATTCCAAGAAATCAGCCATTGAAAACTCTATGGAGCACAGTTCTACACTGACACACATGTCGTTGCCATTAGTCACAATCCACTCTAGGGCAACTGGTTTGGTTTGTTCTTTTTAAACCCCAACACCACACTACATGCATAAACATTGATATCCTAGGCATTAGTGAGCTGAAATGGACTGGTATAGGCCATTTTGAATAGGACAATTATACGGTCTACTAAGCCAGGAATGACAAAATTGAAGAGGAATGGTGTTGCATTCACTGTCAAAAAGTACATTTCAAGGTCTATCCTGAAGTACAACACTGTCAGTGATAGGATAATATCCATATGCCTACAAGAATGATCAATTAATATGACTATTAATCAAATTTATGCACCAACCACTAAGGCCAAAGATGAAGAAATTGAAGGTTTTTACCAATTTCTGCAGCCTGAAATTGATAGAAAGGGCAATCAAGATGCATTGATAATTACCAGTGATTGGAATATGAAAGTTGGAAGCAAAGAAGCAGGATCTATAGCTGGAAAATATGGCCTTGGTGATAGAAGGTATGCTCGAGATTGCATGATAGAATTTTGCAAGACCAACGACTTAGTCATTGCAAATATCTTTTTTCAACAACATAAATGGCAACTATATATGTGGACCTCACCAGATGGAATACACAGGAATCAAATTGACTGTATCTGTGGAAAGAGACAATGGAAAAGCTCAATATCATCAGACACAACAAGGCCAGGGGCTGACTGTGGAACAGACCACTTACTCATATGCAAGTTCAAGTTGAAACTGAAGAAAACTAGAACAACTCCACAAGAATCAAAGTATATCCCACCTGAATTTAGAGACCCTCTCAAACAGATTTGATGCATTAAACACTAATGACTGAAGACCAGATGAATTGTGGAATGACATCAAGGACACCATATATGAAGAAAGCAAGAGGTCATTAAAAAGACAGGAAGGAGAAGACTAAAACGAACGTCAGAAGAGACTCTGAGACTTTCTCTTGATTTTTGAACAGCTGAAGTGAAAGGAAGAAAGGATGAAGTAAAAGAGCCTAACAGAAGATTTCAAAGGGCAGCTCAAGAAGACAAAGTATCATAATAACACGTACGAAGAACTGTAGTTAGAAAACCAAAAGGGAAGAACACACTCAGCATTTCTCAAGCTGAAGGAACTGAAGAAGAATTCAAGCCTCAAGCTGAAATATCTATGGATTGTATGGGGAAAATACTGAACGACGCAGGAAGCATCAAAAGAAGATAGAAGAAACACACAGAGTCACTCTACCAAAAAGAATTGGTTGACATTCAGTCATTTCAGGACGGTAGCATATGATCAAGAACCGATGGTACTGAAGGAAGAAGTCCAAGCTGCACTGAAGACATTGGTGAAAAACAAGGTTCCAGGAATTGATGGAATATTAATTGAGATGTTTCAACACACAGATGAAGGCCTGGAAGTGTTCACTAGTCTATGCTAAGAAATTTGGAAGACAGCTATCTGGCCAACCAACTGGAAGAGATCTATATTTAAGCCTATTCCAAAGAAAGATGATCCAAAAGAATGCAGAAATTATTGAACAATATCATTAATATCACATACAAGTAAAATTTTGCTAAAGATTATTCAAAAGTGGTTGCAGCAGTACATCGACAGGGAACTGCCAGAAATTCAGGCTGGTTTCAGAAGAGGATGTGGAACCAGGGGTATCACTGCTGAGGTCAGATGGATCCTGGCTGAAAGTAGAGAATACCAGAAAGATGTTTATTTGTGTTTTTTTGACTATGCAAAGGCATTTGACTGTGTGGATCATAACAAGTTATGGATAACATTGAGAAGAATGGGAATTCCAGAACACTTTATTGTGCTCATGAGGAATCTGTACATAGATCAAGAGGTAGTCGTTTGAACAGAACAAGAGGATACTGAGTGATTTAAAGTCAGGAAAGGTGTGTGTCAGGGTTGTACCCTTCCACCTACTTATTCAATCTCTATGCTGAGCGAATAATCCGAGGAGCTGGACTATATGAAGAAGAACGTGGCATTGGGATTGGAAGAAGACTCATTAGCAACCTGCCTTACGCAGATGACACAACTTTGCTTGCCGAAAGTGAAGAAGACTTGAAGCACTTACTGATGAAGATCAAAGACCACAGTCTTCAGTATGGATTGCATCTCAACATAAAGAAAACAAAAATCCTCACAAATAGATCAATAATCAACATCATGATAAACAGAGAAAAGATTGAAGTTGTCAAAGATTTCCTTTTACTTGGATCCACAATCATCGCCTGTGGAAGCAGCAGTCAAATCAAAAGACACATTGCATTGGGCAAATCTGCTGCAAAAGACCTCTTTAAAGTGTTGAAAAGCAAAGATGTCACCTCGAGGACTAAGGTGAGCCTGACCCAAGCTATGACGTTTTCAATTGCCTCATATGCATGTGAAAGCTGGCCAATGAATAAGAAAGACCGAAGAAGAACTAATGCCTTTGAATTATGGTGTTTTAGTTGAATATTGAATATACCATGGCTTACCAAAGAACAAACAAATCTGTTCATTTCAGCTCACTGATCATTTTTACTTGGAGGAAGTATAGCCAGAAAGCTCCTTAGAAGCAAGAACAGTGAGACACACATACTTTGGACATGTTATCAGGAGGGATCGGTCCCTGGAGAAAGACATCATGCTTGGTAAACTAGAGGGTCAGCAAAAAAGAGGAAGGCCTTCAATTAGGTGGATTGACACAGTGGCTACAACAATGGGCTCAAGCATAGCAAAGATAGAAGATCATGAGGATGGTGCAGGACCAGGGAGTGTTTTGTTCTGTTGTACACAGGGTCACTATGAGCCAGAACCGACTAGACGGCACCTAACAACAACAACACACTGCCTATGCTGCCTCTAATGTGAAGGGACTTGGCCATGAGGAAAAAGCTGGCAGTTATAAGGTCCTTTTTCATGCACCAGGAAGATTTTGCCCAGCACTATATTCATAAGTTCATCAGGAAAAAAAATGTGTGAATCTTCAAACAAAGATGATTGGAACAATTTGCCTTCTAATGAGAAAAAAATTCAACCTTTCTCACCTCACTAATTGATTCCCTTCTGTGATAGATCACATTACTGTTCCCAGCTCTTCTTCCTTCCCTATAGCTACATCCCTTTTCATGTAATTTGCAGTTCCATCCAGTAGAAGTGGAATCTATTTCTCCACTCCTTGACTTTAGGCTTTAGGCTCAGCCATGGGATTCTCATTGACAAGAGGGATGTTAGAAGTGATGCAAGCAGGGGCTTGAAATGTGCCTGCATATTTTGGGCTTCTTTTCTTTGGCTTACCATCACTGAGAAAATTACATGCTCTGGTGAGCCCTCAGGTCCAAGGTAGATGAGAGACACATGGAGCACGGCTGCAACCAATCTGGGCTTTGAGCCAACTTCAGCTGAGCCCAGCCTACATCAGCTGACTCTAGCCAACATGCAGAGGTGTGAGTGAAAATGAATGTTGTTTTCAGCCACGAAGTTTTGGGATGGTTAGCTTTACAGATTATGGTAGTAACTGACAAATAACCTATTCCATTTACTTTTCTACTGTAGGTACCAATTCCTCCCACCCATGGACACATCCAGACACATTTGCCTATATTGAATTACAGCAGATACCCACAACCATCTTTCCTTCTTCCATCACCTTTCTCCTTACTGTGGCTTTATATTACCACACTCATCTTTTTTTTTTTTTTCTCCTTCACACTTCTGATATGCTTCCTCCTGATCCACAAACTGCCTCTGTGATTGTATTTGTGGCATTGTGACCCTGGAGCTAACACAACTGATCACCGTTCTTCTCTACTGTTACGAACGCTGAGATCTTATTGGTTAAGATGATCCAAACAAGTACGTTCAGGAGGAAAATACAGAGGCCAGTTTTTGAAAGCCAACAACTCACCAATTCTCTTAGTTTGGTTTATGAAGTGATTCTGAGAGACTATATGTTATTTCCAGCTAGTCTGGGTTTAATCAATCACCACCTGCCCCTTTCCAGTAAAGGTGCCATATTAGTCATCAAATGCTGGTGGAAACTTAAGTCACTCTTCCAAAAGTTTTTATATTCAATTTACATTAAAACAATTTCAAACACACTCATAAAATTGCAAGACTAGCACAAAGCAATCTTGCACACCCTTCATCCACATTCAGAAATTAACATTTTGTCACATTTGCTTTATCATTGTCTTTATTTTTTTCTACACAGATATCCTGCTCCTTTATCCATAATTTCTTCAGTGTGCATTTCCTAAGAACAAGGGCATTCTCTTACATGACTGCAGCCTAATTATTAAAATCAGAAAATCTAACTTCGATGTAATGCTATGATCCGATACACAGTCTGTATTTGAATTTTGCCAATTGTCCCAAAAACATCCTTTGTGACATTTTTCCTTCCTTGATCCAGAATCCAATTCAAGAGCACAGATTGCATTTGATTGCACGTATCTTTAGTCTCCTTTAATCTAGAACAGCTCCTGAGACTTTCTTTGTCCTTCATAACCTCAATATTTTTGAATAGTACAAGCCAGTTATTTCATAGAATGTCTTTCAATTTAGTATTATCTGAGATTTCCTTATGGTTAGATTCAGGTTATACATTTTTAATAGGAATATTTCATAGGTGACATTTACATCTTAAATTCTGTTTCTAATTGTGATGAAGACAGTGTGTAACATAATTTAAGGATTCTATCCAAAACCAAACCAAACCCACTTCTGTCGAGTCGATTCCGACTCATAGTGACCCTACAGAACAGAATAGAACTGCCCCACAGAGTTTCCAAGGAGCACCTGGTGGATTCAAACTGCTGACCTTTTGGTTAGCAGCTGTAGCACTTAACCACTACACCACCAGAGTTTCCAAGGATTCTATCAGGTGAAGAAATATTTTTGAGGAAGGAGAATTTAGCTGTTTTACCTCTATTTGAAGCCAATATTATGTCTCTCTGTGATTTAAAAGAAAAATATAATTTAACAAGAGCATACTGTAATTACTGTCATGTAGTAATTACAGGAAGGTTTGGGCTCAATATAAAAAAACACACTATATTTAAATATAAGTATAAAAGAATATAAAATATATTAAGATATATTTTATTTTAGATTTTACATCAAATATGTAAAAGAATATTTGATGTAAAATCTAAAATAAAATATGAATATATAATATTTATAAAATATAATATTTATAAAACATAAAAGAATATATATATATGTAAAAGAATACAAATACAAAAGAACCACATAAAGATGCCTTCAATTTTGTGAGCTCCCTAACTCTGAACAAGCGCTTGTTGGGGAAGATAGGGAGGTCATTTAGGCACCAGACAAGGACTGAACTAGACATCTCGAAGGTACTTTCTAACCCTGATAGCGTGTTCCAGGAAGCCTGATATTTGGGTTCACTCTGGCTTTCTAACTTCAGGCAACAGGCAATTTTTTAGTATAGTAAGTGTGTCTATATCGTATGAAAAGATGGTCAAGTTTATTCATAATTGGAGAAATGCAAATAAAAACTATGCTGAGATGCCATCTTTTATCTGTGACATTAACAAAAATTTAAAAGTTCAATAAAACCCTGTCGGGGAGGATGTGGGGAGAAAGAAACTCTCCTGTGTTACTGGTGGAAGTGCAATCTGGTATGCAGTCTCTTTGGAGGGTACTTTAGGAATAGCTGTCAAAATTACAAATACATTTACCCTCCAATATGTAATTAAACTTTTATTTTTGTTGTTTTTAGGTATCATCAAGTCAGTTCAGACTCAGAGAGACCCTATGTATAACAGAACGAAACGTTGCTTGTCCCTGCGCCATCCTCACAATATAAGTATGCTTGAGCCCATTGTTGCAGCCACTGTGTCAATCCATCCCTTTGAGGGTCTTCCTCTTTTTCGCTGGCCCTCTACTTTACCAAGCATGATGTCCTTCCCCAGGGAATGATCCCTCCTGATAACAAGTCCAAAGTATGTGAGATGAAGTCTTGCCATCCTGGCTTTTAAGGAGCATTCTGGCTGTACTTCTTCCAAGACAGATTTGTTTGTTCTTCTGGCAGTCCATGGCATAGTCAGTATTCTTCAGCAACACTATAATTCAAATACGTTAGGGAATTTATTTTACAGATATACTTGTACACATAGAAAATGGCATAAGTACAAGGTTATTCCATGCAGCACTGTTTGTAACAGCAAAAGACAAAACAATGCAAATGCCTATCAATAGTTGTCGTTAGTTACCACCGAGCGGGCTCCAAATCGTAGTGACCTTATGTATAACAGAACAAAACATTGCGGTCCTGCACCATCTTCATAATTGTTGGTATATAAAAAAAAAAAAAGGTATATATGAGCCCATTAATGCACCTATTATGTCAATCCATCTCATTGAGGAGTTCCCTTATTTTCACTGATCCTCTACTTTACCAAGCTTCATTTCCATCAACGAGAAACTGGTTAAATATATTTTTATACATCTACACAATGAAATACCATGCAGATGTTAAAAAAAAGAGAGGGAGAGAGAGAGAAATTTAGAAAGAGCTCCAAAATATATTAAGTGAAAAAAATGCAAGTTTTCATATGCAGAAGAGTTTTAATAATATGCTTTCTTTGATGTAAAAGGAGGAGGGACTAAAAGTCTATATATTCGTATTTGCTTGTATATCCACACAAAAACTAGGAACAGTAGTGAGGGAAGATGTCTTGGCAGATGGGGGGCAAGGGCTTAGAGAGAGACTTTTTACTGTATATCCTTTCCTACTTTCAGGTTTTCGAGTCATATGAATGTATTAACTATTCAAAAATTAAATTTAAAAATAAATAAAAAGAATGAAGAGAAAGTGATAAATAAAAAAACTAATCTATGTTTCCCTTCTTGTCTACCTGGAGTTATGAACTTGAGAGGCAACTTTTTCTCTGTTAAATGTGATAACATGAGCCCCAGGTATCAAAAAGGCGTTCTCAGCAGTTCTTGGAGAAAAGAGAGAAAGATGTGATTAATTTTTTTCTTCTAGGAAACAAAATGTGCATGCATTTATATAAGTATAGCAAGCAGACCCTGTCAGTGCTCTACTCAAATCCCCTTGGGTCACTTTTACACTTTCTGTTAGCACCCCCCCACTCCAACTTCTGGATGCTTTACTTGGTCTAATGACCTGCACCTGTGACTCTCTTCAGAGGACTGCCCTTGGGCTATTTGAGCTGCTTTGCCCACTTCCACAGAGAGCCAGAAATGCCTGGGAGTTTACCTCCTCTGGGAGAGCCTTAAACAATGACTGACTAGTGCAGAAGTATGAAGTCCTAGCTCTATGCGGAGGATTGGAGGTATAACTTATGTTCCAGAACTCTCCACAGGGTCAGGCTGAGGCTGGGCTTTGCTTGAAATTGAACCTTTGCTGCTTCTCTTTCTTTGTCCTGCTTCTCTTTCTTTGTTCTGCTTCTCCAATTCCCTTACTGGTTCCTCCTGAGAGCACTTCCTTAATAAATAATTTATATATGACTCTGTGTCTCAGGATCTCCTGGAGAACATGACCAAAGACGTATGATTTATTAGATTTGGAATGGCCATAACATGACATCAAACTATGATTTTTCCTAACAGGCAGATTTGAGAAATGTGGAGCATCATTATGATAAATTCCAATCATGCTTCTCACACATTGCAGATACTCCAGATTATACTACATTATGCAATTATTTTATGATGCACAATAATTTTAATGTCAGTTTCTCTGAGCAAATGGGCTCATACCAAACCTAATCATATTGTCAATATAGTCAACATGAAAGCCCTGCCCCTAAGGTCTAGTATTTTAAAGGATTGTAAATGGAATCTACAATAATTTGGGTAGACCAATAAGAAGGTAACAAAAGAAAATATTCCCATGTCATCCTGGGTTGTCTGCTAACCTTCTGAAGTGTAAGATCTGATGACTCTTATCCTTATTTTTGCCTGCTTACTGAAAGATATCATTAAGACTCAAAGTAGAATGCAGCTAATTTAACAAATGCATACTTGCATTTCTTCCCTGTAAAAGCCCACTTCCTCAAATATAACCCAATTTTTGCTCTTAAAAAAGACCAGGTTCCTGTGCAAATTTTCCTATTTCCCCTTTTCCTAGAAACATCACCTTGGTATCTGTAATTTTTCTATAGGTAAGGGCTTTGGTCAAATGTTTGATCATTTAAGAAGCATCCATAGCACAGTAAAAGCCAGGAAGAACATTCTTGCCCTTTACAGGCTTCTAGCCTGAGACAAAAGGGATTTGCATCCATATTAGTTGCTGTTGTTGTTAGTTGCCGTGGAATTGGCTCTGACTTATGGGGACCTAATGCGTAACAAAACAAAACCTCCAGTCCTGTGCCATCTTGATGATCGTTGGTATGTTTGAGTCCATTGTTGTGGCTGAGTCAATCCATTTTATGGAGGGTGTCATGGATTGAATTGTGTCCCCCAAAATATCTGTCAACTTGGCTAGGCCATGATTCCCAGTATTGTGCGATTGTCCACCATTTTGTCATCTGATGTGATTTTCCTATCCATTGTAAATCCTACCTCTATGATGTTAATGAGATGGGATTAGCGGCAGTTATGTAGACTCAATCTACAAGATTAATCTACAATTTAAGCCAATCTCTTTTGAGATATAAAAGAGAAAAGCGAGCAGAGAGACAGGGGGGCCTCGTACCACCAAGAAAGAAGCACCAGGAGCAGAGTGCATCCTTTGAACCCAGGGTCACTGCTCTGAGCACCTTCTTGACTGGGGAAGGTTGATGACAAGAACCTTCCACCAGAGCCAACAGAGAGAGAAAAGCTTCCCCTGGAGCTAGTGCCCTGAATTAGGACTTCTAGCCTCCTAAGCTGTGAGAGAATAAATTTCTCTTTGTTAAACCATTCACTTGTGGTATTTCTGTTATAACAGCACTAGATAACTAAGACAGAGGGTTTCCCTCATTTTAGCTGGCCTCTACTTTACCAGCTATGATGTTCTTTTTTAGTAATTGCTCTTTCCTGATGATGTGTCCAAAGTAAGGAAGCCAAAGTCTTGCCAATCCAGCTTACTGCCTCTTTTTGCACCACCCATGAGCTAAGAATACTTTTTACATATTTAAATCACTGAAAAACAAATTTAAAAAAATACTAATTTGTGACATGTAAAAATTGTGAAATTTAGATCTTCTTAATTTTTTTTCAGTGCTTCAAGAAATATTCCTAATATAGCTTATTGGCTTAAGCATTTTTCTAGGTACATGGGAGTTATCAGTGCACAAAACATTAAAATAATTTTGCTTTCATGAAATATGAAATTCTGGTTGAGAGAAACAGACAATAAGCAATGTACCTAAGCTAAGTAACATAATATATTAGGATGTTAGAGGTTCTACTGAAAATGGAGAAGAGCAGGACATGAGTAAAGAAAACCATGGGAATAGGAACGAGTTATGAAGTCATTGGTGGTTGAGTGGTAGAATTCCCTACTTCCATGCAAGAGACCCGGATTCAATTCCAGCCAATTTACCTTACAAGCAGCTACCATCCAGCTGTCAGTGGAGGTTAGCGTGTTGCTATGATTCTGAACAGGTTTCAGCAGATGCATGGTGTGATGGAATCACCTTACTTAAAAAAGTAATTCGTAGTCTAAAGGACTAATGACCCATGCAAACCACGGCTTCCACTAGCCTGAGACCAGAAGAGCTAGATGGTGTCCAGCTACCACTACCGACAACTCTGACCAGGATCACAATAGAGGGTCCCAGACAGAAAGGGAGAAAAATATAAAACAAAATCCAAATTCATAAAAATGACCAGACTTACTGGTTTGATAGAGACTGGAGGAACCCCCGAGACTATAGCTCTTAGTCACTCTTCTAACTTGGATCTGAAGCCACTCCCAGAAATCACTTTTCAGCCAAATAACAGACAGGCCTATAAAATAAACAATGACACCCATGAAGAAAGTGTTCCTTAGAACAATCAACTATAAGAGACTAAAAAGACAACATTTGCTCAAAAGCAAAGATGAGGAGGCAGGAAGGGGCAGGAAAACTGGATAGAAAAAAATGGAAATGGGGAACTCAGAGTGGAAATGGAGGGTCTGCTTACACATTGCAGAAATTACAACCAATGTCAAGGAAAACTTTGTATATAAATTATTGAATGGGAAACTAATTTGCTCTCTAAATTTTCACCTAAAGCACAATGAAAAAAAAAAGCAGTTTGGCCTTTTGGTCATGGTTCCAAGGCCCAACCCATTCTGACCTTTTGGGGGATTTGTTGGGGAGCCTGTCCCAGGAACTGATCTTTACCCAGATTGTTTGGGGAGGGGGGCAGTAGTTGACCTTTACTGGGATTGGCTGGTGGACCCTGCCTGGTCTGACCTTTACTGAGATTGGCTGGGAGGGCCCCAGCCTGTAGTTGACCTTTACACAGATTGGTTAGAGGGTCCCTTTACCCACCCCTCATTGGTGACTGATAAAAACCCTAGAACACTTAAGGCTCAGATGGGGCCTCCTGATGGATGACAGTCAGGAGATTCTGGAGAGGAGCACGTTCCTATGCTATAGGACCCTCCTAAAGCAGATAAAGCCGCAACTCAATGGAAGCAGAAGAAGGATAGACAAGGAGCAGACCCAAATGACGACAGCATCGTGTAAATGCCAAACCCTGGAGGAGCAACTAATAGCCAAGCCCTCCAAGTGATGTCATTGAGTTTCCTGTTTGAAAATTTCCTGATGGGTGAGAATTAACACTGGGTTTTGGGAAGGGTCAGCAGGTTCCCTTTGAGGTATAAGTGGGTCTGTTTTTAGACTTCGAGGTCCCATGCTGGGACTCCTCCCGAACCTCACCCTTTGCATGTCTTTGTTTCTGTTTATATCCTTCTCTGTTAGTAAAGTCGTTATTGCAGTTATGTTCTTTCCATGTGTCCTCTGTGACTATTTCAATGAATTATTGAACCCAATAGAGAAAGAGTGTCATGAGGGGACTGGCTGGTGTCATAAATGGTGGTGAAGTTGGAGAATGGGGGTATACTTGTACCCTACCTCATAGAAAGCAGCTTTGTACTGATTCTTATCCTCAGGGTCATCATGTCAGTTGGTGTCCAAGAAAGTTCATCTATTTCACCAGAGCTTCTGGACTAAGATGTAACAGGAAGAAAGGCCTGGCAATCTACCTCCAAAAATCAGCCAATGAAAACCCTATGGATCACAATGGTCCAATCCAAAACCAGTCTTGGGAATGGCACAGGACTGAGCAGCATTTTGTTCCATTATGCATGGGGTCTTCATGAGTCAGGAGCCAATTCCGTGGCAGCCAACAACAACAGGAATGAGTTATAACATTGAATAGGATGTTCATAATAAGGCTCATTGATAATACTTTTTCAAATATTTTAAGATGAGGGGAGATAAATTTATTTCTTCCTCTGCAATCCATACACATATATACTTTTTCATAGACATTTTTAAAAAGCAGTTTGAGGTTTACAGAAAAATTATGCAGAAAGTACAGTTTCCATACATTCCCTCCCCCCTGCACATCATTTCTCCTATTAACATCTTGCATTCCTGTGGTACCCTTGTTACAATGGATGAACAAATACTGGTACATTATTATTACCTAAAGTCTATAGTTTACATTAGGGTTGGCTTTTCATGTTTACAGTTCTATGGGTTTTGACAAATGCTTAATGCCATGTGTCTACCATTCCATTATCATACAGAATACTTTCACTGCCTTAAAAATGCCCTGTGTTCCATGAAATTCAATATCATTATCCATAATTTAAGTTTTATTGGAACACAGCCTCGCTCTTTTGTTTATGTATTATTTACAGCTGCTTTCATGCTACCCCAGCACTGTTGAGTAGCTGTGACAGAGATAGTATGGCCCTCTGTGGTAGGCAGAATAATGGTCCCCCAGAGATGCCCAGACCTGGAACGTGTGAATATGTTACTTTACATGGTGTTGTGGATTGAATTTTGTCCCCCCAAAATATTGTTGGATTCCTAATCCATATACCTGTGGATGTAATCTTGTTCAGGAATAGGATTTTCTTTGTTATGTAATAAGACTATATCAGTGCAGGGCATGTCCTAAGCCTAATCACTTCTGAGTTATAAAAAGAACAGGTTAGAGACAAACTGGGGAAGATAGATTCCATGTGAAGATGGCCAAAGAAACAAGGAATGCTAGAGCTAGAGAAGCTGAGACAAGGATCTTCCCCCAGAGCCAAAAGAGAGAGAGAGAGAGCCTTCTCCTAGAACCAGTGCCCTAAATTCAGACTTCTAGCCTCCTAAATTGTGAGAAAATAAATTTCTGTTGTTTAAAGCCACCCACTTGTGGTATTTCTGTTATAGCAGCACTAAGGAACTGAGTAGGACTCATGGCAAAAGGAACTTTGCAGATACAGTTAAGATAAGGAGAATATCCTGGGTCATCCAGGTAGGCCCAATCTAATCACATAAATCCTTAAAAGCAAAGAAGTTTTTCCAGCTGAAGTCAGGGAAATGTGACAGAAGAGAGTATCAGGCAGATTCGAAGAGTGAAAAGGATTTGATGCACTGTTGCTGGTTTGCAGATGGATGGGGCAACATGACAGGCAATTCAGGCTGCCTTAAGGAAGAGAGTCTGACAGCCAGCAAGAAAAGGAGGACATCCGGTCACCTTGAACTGGATTATGCAGTAATTTGAATGAGTTTGAAAGCAGAGTCTTCCCAAGAGTTTCCAGAAAGAAATGTGGGCCTGCCAACACCTCGATTTTGGTCTTAGGAGAACCTCAGCAGAGAGACAGCAGAGCCACACAGTGCTGGACTTCCAACCAAAACGCTGTGAGATAAGTGGGTGTTGTTTTAAGCCACTGAATTTGCAGTAATTTGTTACAGTAGCAATAGGAAATGAACATACCCTCAAAGTCTAAAATACTATCTGGACCTTTCCAGATAAAGTTGGCTAAACCCTGATCTGAATCCTTGCTATGCAAAGTGGGATCCTCAGGCCGAAAGCATTGGTATCACCCAGAGCTTATTAGAAATGCAGAATCTCAGGCCTCATCCCAGACTTACTGAATCAGAATCTACATTTTAACAAGACCCCTGGGTGATTCTTTTGCACATTAAAATATGAGAAGCCCTGGTCTGTAGTTCATCTTGCTGTTGTCTCAGTTGTTATCAAGATGTTCTTAGCTGCCTTTGTCTGGATAGAGAGGTGAGCAGAGACACACACAGAAATGGTGACATTAGAAGAAAGCTGGAAGTTGGAGTAAGCTGACTACTCCATAGTTATTGTCACAATCACAAGCATCCCCATCTTTAACTGCAGCATTATTATCACCACAGTCATCATCACATCAAAGCAACATCAAGCACACTTCTGGTACCTCTACTGCAAATGCTTATTGCATATATTACTTGGATCTGTCAGCTCCCTAGAAGGCCACCTCGAGTACCTATTGACCAAGCAAAGCTAAGCTGACTCACTGTAGTAAAGGAGAACATACCCTTGATGGAGTCTTAGGTGGTCTCAAAATGAGGAAATTAGCAAAAGATGATTATGGGGTTTTAAGGCCTGGTGTGGGTGATTTTAAAGGGAATTTTACAAAGCAGAGTACTGATTGGGCTTGGGCAGAATTTATGGCATACAAAGTTTGGATTGGAGAGCACAATGAGAAGAACTTTGATGAGCAAGCTTGTCATTTAATGTGACTTAAGCTGGGTTTCCATAAAGGTAAACCTCTTCCAGGTCTCAGACTCAGTCTTCTGTACAATAAAAACCTTTCCAGAAGGTATGCAGATGTCTTAGTTACCAAGTGCTGCCATAACAGAAATACCACAAATGAGTGGCTTTAAAGAACAGAAATTTATTTTCTCACAGCCCAGGAGGCTAGAAGTTCAAGTTCAGGGTGTGTACTTCCTTATTAGTAACTTGGGCCTTCCTTCTCAGTGTTGCTTAGCATTCCTTGGCATCTGTCTTCCCCCTGTGTGTGTCTCTATGTCTATTCTGCTCTTTATATAACTCAAAAGTGATTAGGTTTAGGACTCACACTATACTGGTATGACCTCATTAACATAATGAAAGAAAAACTCTATTTCCAAACATATTTTTAGGTACAGGGTTAGGATTTCAACACATATTTTGGGGGAACACGATTAATCCATAGCAGCAGATAAGTCCTTTCCCGTCAGTCACTTATACCCAACAGGAATATGTTTGACTAACAGCTTCCTCAGAGTACAGTTTGATAGGGAAATTTGAGCTTCAACTAGGATCCCAGCTAAGGAAGGAAGGAAGATCAGTTTTTTTTCTTGGCCTGATCCTAAATTTGGTTATCCAGCCAAGCTATTTTTTCCTTGCAGCAAAGCAGAATTCTCCTTTTCCATCCTTCAGCTAGCACTATTAATATATTACATATAACTAAGAAAAAAATAGCAAGTTCTATCCACCTATGTATAGGCACTGATTTTTTTTTTTTTTAAAGAACATTAACTCATTTACTTATTATCCATTTTCTTCTACTGCAACATATTCTTCCTCGGTAAGGGACTTGTTCATCAGTCCATCCCTAGAACTTTGCCATGCACAAATTAAGTGCATGATAAATATTTGTAGAGTAAATGAAAGTAGAGTATTGCTATTTGGATAAATATATTAAACTACTGTAGGATACATATGGATATAGAGGTCAGGCAGAAAATGCCTCCTGCTCTCTTATATCTTTCTGGTTAAATAAATCAATTTCTAGTTAAGATGTGTTCAAATCCACCGGTTATGATAGCAGAGTTTTGGTGGGGTGAGGGCAAGAAGATGGTTATCTTAGTTTCATAGGGCTGCCATAGCAAAATACTACAAAGTGGGGTGCCTAAAAGAACAGAAACTTATTGTCTCACGGTTCTGGAGGCCAGGAGTGAGAGACCAGGGTACTGGCATGTCAATTGCCCTGAGGGCTTTGAGAAAGGAACGGTTCCTGCCTCTCTCCTAGTTTCTGGTGGCTGCTGGCAATCTTGCTGTTCCTTTGTTTCTTACAGATACATCTGCCTCTGTCATCACATGGTTTCTGTCTTCTCCCTGTATATCTCACCACATGTCTGATCTCCTCTTTTATAAAACACCTGTCGTATAGGATTAGAACCCATTCTGTTCCAGTGAAAGGAGCCCTGGTGGTACAGTGGTTAACCACTTGGCTGCTAGCCAAAACGTCTGCAGTTTGAACCCGTTAGCCACTCCGAGGGAGAGGATGTGGCAGTCTGCTTCCATAGTGATTACAGCCTTGGAAACCCTATGAGGCAGTTCTACCCTGTCCTACAGGGTTGCTATGAATTGGAATCGACTAGTTGGCAATGGGTTTTCTACTCCAGTATGACCTCATTAACTTGACTGATAACATCTATAAAGAGAAACCTTATTTCCCCCAAACAAGGACACATCACAGGTACAGTGGTTAAGACTTGAACACACCTTTTTGGAGGGTACAAGCCAGTCCATATCAGTGGTAATAGAAGTTTGAAATAGAAATGTATAACTTGCTTGCTATTCTAAGAAGATTTAAGGTAGGGTACACCTCAACTGCATCTAAACTGTAGGATAAAGATGAACCTCTGAAACCACATCACAACATGATGTGCTGTGATACAAGTTATTTTTCGTAACAAAAATGGAAGCTAGCTTGTATGGTCCAGTATGTATTAAGACAGAGAAAATTATTGCAATGATTGATTTTAATTTAGCGCAACTCTGACTTTAATAAATGAAATTTTCTTTCCTTCTTAAAAAAAAACCTAAAATATCTTTTAGAGGTTGTCAAGAGAGGAGAGAGCTAAGCTTTGCAGGAAAAAAAGACAGAACAATGTTCTTATGGGGAATTCTGAGGAGTATTGAAATCCTCTAATTCATTAGAAGAGACTTTTGTGAGCTAATTACAGGTCCTTAATTATCATAGGACTTCCAAAAGAGCTTAACGGGATTTTAATGTAAGATGAACAGTACACCTTGCTTTGGTGTTTCCTAAATATCTGACTTTTTGAAAATAGAGTAAGTAGAAATAAAAACCATACTTGTTTTCAGCTTTCCCAATGATTTTAAATATTCTTTTGTATGATTCAGACTGTTCAGCAATTTGTTTGCTATTTCATTTCGTAAAACCTTTATCTCATGCACAAGATATTTTTATGAGTGTGTGCAAACATGCTTTATTAACTCTTACGTGTTTCAAGTTTACAATGCAATTCTAGCCTTCTGTTACATTGTCAGAGCCTTGGTGGTGCAGTAGTTTAAGCATTTGACTGCTAATCAAAAGGTTGGCAGTTCGAATTCACCAGTTTCTTCTTGGAAACCCTGTGGGGCAGTTCTACTCTGTCCTATAGGGTTGCAATGAGTCAGAATGGATTCATCAGCAATGGGTTTGGTTTTTTGGGTTATATTGTTGTTGTTGTGCACTGTCAAGTTGATTCCAACTCATAGCTACCCTGTAGTCCCTATCATAATTCCCTCATTCTCTAACAGGGCTATAGATCTGTGTAAAACTATGTCAAAATAGTATCTTCTTCTTCCTCATTGCGTAGTTGCCGTTGAGTCAACTCCCCAGGTATCTGATGCACTTGAGACAACGTGAAAAACAGTCTTTGGTGCAAAATTTGCATCTTCTCTTTAAAAGCTCTCAATTTATATGCCACAAAATTACATAATTCTCCATCTAGCCACTGTTAAGAAACAGTATACAAAACTTGGAAATAAGACAAAAAGGTGGGTGTCATATCTTTTTCAATACCACATGTGGAAGAAGGCTCAGCCAAGGATTATCTAGGGAAATGTACCTTTTTGTCTACTTTATTTTTTTCCAACAATTTCTACATGTACGATTTAGTAACGTTGCTTGCATTCTTCAAGTTTTGCTGCCATTCTTACTATCCTTTTCCAAATTATTCTTCCACCATTAATATAAACTTAACATTCCCTAAGCAAAAACTTCCTCTTCCCCCCTCCCTTCCACTCCTGGTAAACACTAATATTTTTTGATTTCTATATATTTATTTCATTTGAGTGAGATCACACAATATTTGTCCTTTCATGGCTCATTTAATTATTGATTATAGGTGCAGGCTTGGTGAGGTTACATGAAAACCTGAAAAATTGTGTTCAGTGGAGATGCAAATAATTTCTGTCCAGTAAAAGATAACCCAAAGGTTATAGCTTTTTGCCCTGTGGGAAAGTGTTGTATCTAAACGTGCCATTTTACCTTAACATTCCTTCATTAAATTACCTATATGTACCTAGCTTGTCAAATGCTCTTCAAACTTGGCTTAAAATCCTCCTGGCTCCTGCATTAATTAATGAGTTGAATAAAGTTTTTGGCAGACGTTCATTGTATATATGTATGAGAGTCGTGATTTTACCTTTTTTGAAAATTATACCTTAGCACCTCTTAACACCTCCCACCCCCATCTATAGGCAACTGTTCTGGACTACCCCTATGGGAAATAAAGAAGATCAGAGACACCTTCAAAATTAAAAACAAAATGGAAAATCACTGAGGTAAGGGGGAAAAAAAATACCTTCAATCTTGGAAGTGATAAAAAAAAGAAAAGCAATCACCATAGAAACCAATGTGATTAAAAATGACCTTTATTCGGTCCTTATTCTGTTCCCAGTCTTAGACAAAAGGATGGGACTGAGTTGGGCAGAAGGAAAGGGTAGGGGAATGCATTGTTTGTAAACAAGAGGTATTTGACTTTCAGATTTTATTACAGATTGTCTCTCCTCTCATTGAAACCCCTGGGCTTTAGCTAACAGACAAAGACCACTACATTTCCTTTTTTGTTCATTAAAAAAAATGCTTAAGCCATCACTCCATTCCCTGAGGTATGACTTTTATCTCTTTGCACATCTTCATTTTCAAAGGTCACCAAAGTCATTTTTCAGGCTTGAACAAGCATTCGGTTATTACCCACTAGTGTCAGACAAGTGACTCTAAGCCATGCCTCCACCGCTCAAGGAAGTCACAGTCTCAGAGAGAGAGGGAGAAGCAGCAGAGTGGAGGAGGACAGAGGAACAGTCTGGAAGGATCTGATAAGATTTATCTAAGACCAAAAATACTAAAGTAAGAAAAGAGGGTAAGGAGCTGTAGAGTTCCATTCTAAGGAATAAAAACAGTGGGCTGAAGTCCAGCTGGGTTTTCAGTTACATTTCTAAGAAATGAGTCAGAAACCTATGGGTAAGGTACACTGACATTAGAAACTATGCAAGATCCTTTAAGCCTTGATCATTTGTTCACTTAGAAAACATTTTCTGAGGGAATCAAATTTGTGTTGTTTTTATTCTTTCAATTAGTAAGGAGCAACAGATAGGTAGATAGCTGCTGTTGATTCTACTCCTACTCATAGCAAACTTACATACAACGGAAAACATTACCTAGTCCTGCATCATCCTTACAATTGCCAGCATGTTTGAGTTCGTTGTTGTAACTATTGCACCAATTCATCTCACCGAGGGTCTCCCTTGCCCTGTTGACCCTCCACTTCACCAAACATGATGTCCTTCTTCAGCGATTAATCCCTCCTGATGACACGTCCAAAGCGAGTTGGGCAATGTTCTGTTGTGATCCATAAGGTTTTCATTGGCTAATTTTCAGAAGTAAATCACCAGGCCTTTTTTCCTAGTCTGCCTTAGTCTTGAAGCTCTGCTGAAACCTGTCTACAATAGGTGATCCTGCTGATATTTAAAATACTCGTGGCATAGCTTCCAGTATCATAGCAACACACAAGACACCACAGTATGACAAACTGACAGATGAGTGGTGGTTTGATTTCCTATTCTCCATCTCTGTCTTGCTCTGTGCCCAGAGAGGGTGACCTCTATGGAGCATCAACAACCTCTCTCCCTCGGGCCGCCAGTTGGGTTGAGCCAACAGAAGGCACTGGCAGAAGATCAGAGGGCAGAAAGGAGGAGAGACTTAGTATTTGTCTGCTCCCTTTCTGCCCTTCCTTGTTCCTTCAATCCTAGGAGTAGTAATGGCTTCTCATTGTTACTAGTCCCTGGCTATCTCAACATCCCTTTTTGGTTTTCTTAACCCTATCCACACCTCTGTATGCAGCCTGTTTATTAAACACTCCTTAGTTAAACCCTTTGGTACGACATCACTTTCCTGACAGGACCCTGACTAATACTTTGGCATGTAACATATTTTATATAGTTGACATACAATTTAAGAAAAAATATCTAAAACATGGAAACAAAGCAAAGGGGAGGAAGCTTGCCCTTTCAATATCATACTGGGAGCATTGTGTAACAGATTTAATTCTCCAAGAGAATTTCTCTGTGTTTTACTTACTATTTACTATTTGATTACAGCGCACTGTGAAGTTATACGCTAACTTGTGGATTTCTGTCTGGTACAAAAGGTAACCCCAAAGGTTATGGTTTCATTGCTCTGTGAATCATTAATCAGTTTTTTATCTTATGTAGCCCTTATTCTAACATTCTTATTTATTAATGCCTAAAAATACCTAGTTTGTTAAATGCTGTTCGAACCAGCTTTACCGTCTCATCGATGTCCTCATTAATGAAGTGAACAAATCCTTGATACATGTTTATTCTATGATTATATGAATCTTGTTTTTAATTTTTTGAAAATTACAATTTGACATATTTCACATACTGTTTTACATTATACTTTTCACACCTCACAGATCATGAACTAATCCCACTCATCCATTCCCCAAATGTTGGGAATTTAGGTTGTTTCCAGTTTTTATTATAAATAAGTTTTGCCCATGATATTCCCTTTGACTATATTTTACATGTAGGCAAATGTTTGTGGGACTGAGAACAGTGGGAAGTTTGCACTGTCTTTGTCTTAGTTACCTAGCACTGTTTCAACAAAAAATACCACAAGCGGTGGCTTTCAAGAACAGAAATTTATTTTCTTACAATTCAGGAGGTTAGAAGTTCGAATTCAGAGCATGACTCTAGGAGCAGGTCTGTTTTTTCCATAGTCCTGGGAGCTCCCTGGCATTCCTTGGCAATTGTCTTCTCCCTGTGTGCATCTCTGTGTCTTTTCTGCTCTTTTTATAACTCAGAGGGGTTCAGGATTCACCCTACTCTAGTATGACCTCATTAACATGACAAAAGAAGAATCCAATTTCCAAGCAAGATCACATCCACAGGTACTGGGGCCGGGACTTCAATGTATATTTTGGAGAGATACAATTCAATCCATAACAGCCTTCACCTCCCATATTCAGGAGGGTCCTGCCTTCCCTTCCCTCCCTAACTTACCTCTGTCCTATCCCACCTCACCCCCACTCCAGCCACCAAAATGTTCCTCTGGAGATTTAGAGCCAGTCTGAGGCAAGGTCACTTAGGCTGGGTTATTTAGAGAAGGAAAACCAGTAAAGCATATAAATATATAGAGAGAGATTTATATCGAGGAAATAGATTACATGATTATAAAGGCAGGAATGTCCCAAGTCCATGAATCAGGATAGAGGCCTCTTCTGATTCACTCAGCTGCAGGGGCTGGCAAACCCAAGACTGGCAGGTTGGAGAGCAGGACTTCTGCTCACAGGTTGTGAAGACAGACAAATCCCAAGGTCAGCAGGTAAGCTGTTAGCTCAAGTCCCAAGAACTGGAGGTCAGATGACAAGAGGCAGCTGCAGGATCCAGAACAAGCCAAAAGCCTTAGCAAGGCAAGCAGGAAGGAAGTAGGTGGCAGAGGGTAGAGAGATGAAGACTGAGGGGGCGGTGAACTGCCACAGTCCCCGCGCCCACCAGTAGCACTCAGCAGATTCCATCACGGGGGTGATCACATATCAAATTTCAAGAGAGAAGTGAGCACAACATTATATAACTGCCAAAACACTGATCATCATGGCCCAACCAAGTTGACACACAATCTTAACCATCACAGTCTATCCCTTGTCAACTTGGCACATGTACACACCTCCCAAAAGCATATATAATCTTTGAATAAAGGCAATTACAAAGTCACACTTGCACTTAACATGATAAAACTAACACACATACAACTGAAAACGCAGTAGTCCCATTTACATCTTATATTTTATAAGTGAAGAAAACAAAAATATTTGATGCACACATACAGAGCAGAAATACTCATAACAATTACAGGCCTTGTTTCTGCAACTGGTGGTGTGACCATAACTGGTATTTAAAACTACATTCTTCCACCACTGATTCCGTATTCCCTTTGCCCTCAGCAGCACCTCAGCTGTCATGGTTCTCTGCCTGGTGGTGTGACCCAAACCTTAACTCCTGAAGGGTCTGTGCCATTAGCAGTCATGTTGAAATTGGGCTGCTGTAGATTTCCATTGACTCTAATCACAGGGCATGGTAGTACTACGAGGCACCCTAAGGGAGCTCCTGCATTCAAGACATACTCTTCTTTACCTCCATTATGTAATATAAACCTGATTTCCTCTTGGTAATCAGGATCAATTACCTCAGCCAGTATGGTAACTTCTTTCTTTGCTGTTGATCCAGAGGCATAAGGAGCCCAAAGTGGCCAGGTGGCATTCTTAGCATCCAGTTCAATGGAATTGGTGATGTGTCTCCTGGTGGGAGCATTCCTCCCTTTGGAACTAAGATGTCTAGACCTGCAGAGCATAAGGTCATGGGGACAAGAAGCAAAAATCTTGTGAGTGGGTCACTAGGGATAATAGTGAGTGGTGCCATTCCCATTTTCACTCCTTGATTCTTGGACCCATGAATTCTGGGTACGGAAGAAAGAGGACCATATATTGGATGCTAGTTTTGAGCATATACAGCCCCCTGGAAGACATTTCCCCAATCCTGCAAGGTATTGCGACATAGCTGGTGCCATAATTGTGTCCTTAGGAGGCCATTCCATCATTCTATCAAGCCAACTGCTTCAGGATGATGGGAAACATCGTAAAACCAGTGAACTTCATGAGCATGAGCCCACTGCTGCATTTCATTTCTGTGAAGTGAGTCCCTTGATCAGAGGCAATGCTGTGTGGGATACCATGATGGTGGATAAGGCATTCTGTAAGTCCATGGATGGTAGTTTTGGCAGAAGCATTGTGTGCGGGAAAGGCAAGTCCACATCCAGAGTAAGTGTCTATTCCAGTAAGGACAAGATGCTGCCCTTTCCATGAGGGAAGTAGTCCAATGTAATCAACTTGTCACCAGGTTACTGGCTGATCACCTAGAGCAATGGTGCCATATCAGAGATTCAGTGTTGGTGCCTGCTGCTGGCAGATTGGGCACTCAGCAGTGGCTGTAGCCAGTCAGCCTTGGTGAGTGGAAGTCCATGTTGCCAGGCCTGTGCATAACCTCCATCCCTGCCACCATGGCCATGTTGTTCATGAGCCCATTGAGCAATGACAGGAATAGCTGGGGAAAGAGGACGAGTGGTTTCCACAGCACACATCATCCTATTCACTTGATTGTTAAAATCATCCTCTGCTGAGGCCACACTTTGGTGAGCATTCACATGAGACATGAATATCTTTACTTCTTTGGCCCATTTTTATCCACATATCTCCTCCCCATAAGTCCTTGTCTCTGATTTTCTAATCATGTTCCTTCCAAGACACTGTCCATCCAGCCAAACCATTGGCCACAGCCCATGAATCCGTATACTGTCACACATCTGGTCATTTCTCCTTCTAAACAAAGTGAATAAACAGATATGCTGCCCAAAGGTCTGCCCGTTGGGAGGATTTCCCTTCACCACTGTCCTTCAGGGAGGCCCCAGAATGGGGCTGTAGTGCTGCCGTTGTCCACTTCCGAGTGGTGCCTGCATATCGTGCAGAACCATCTGTAAACCAGGCATGAGTTTTCTTTTCTTCAGTCAACTGATCATAAGGAACTCCCCTTTAGGCCATAGGTGCAGACTGGGAAATGGAAGATAATGTGACAGGGGTGGAGACCATGGGCACTTGGGCCACTTCTTCATGCAACTTACTTGTGTCTTCTGGTCCTGCTCAGGCCCAATCTTGTATATACCACTTCCATTTAATGATGGAGTGTTGCTGTGCATGCCCAACTTTATAATTCTGTGGGTCAGGCAACACCCAGTTCATGATGGGCTGCTCTCTGCATGGTGACTTGTTGTCACATGGTTAAGCTCTCAGTCTCTACTAAGGCCCAGTAACAAGCCAAAAGCTGTTTCTCAAGAAGAGAGTAGTTATCTGCAGAGGATGGCAGGGGTTTGCTCCAAAATCCTACAGGTCTGCACTGTGACTCACCAATAGGGGCCTGCCAAAGACTCCAAATAGCATCTCTATATGCCACTGACACTTCAAGCACCATTGAATCAGCTGGATCATACAGACCAAGTGGCAGAGCGGCTTGCATGGCAGCCTGCACCTATTGTAGAGCCTTATCTTGCTCTGTGTCCCACTCAAAACTAGCAGCTTTTAGAGTCACTTGATAAATAGGCCATAGTAGCACACCCAAATGGGGAATATATTGCCTCCGAAATCCAAAGAGGCCCACTAGGCATTGTGCCTCCTTTTTCGTTGTGGGAGCAACCAGATGCAATAACTTATTCTTCACTTTAGAAGGAATATCTTGACATGCCCCACACCACTGGACCCCTAGAAAATTTCACTCAAGTGGAAGGTGCCTGGATTTTTGTGGGATTAATTTCCCACCCTTTAGCCTGCAAATGTTTTTAGCCTGCAAATGTTTTACCAATAAGTCCAGAGTCGTTGACGCTTCTTCCTTACTAGGTCCAATCAGCATAATGTCATCAATGTAATGGACCAGTGTGATATCTTGTGGAAAGGAAAGGAGATCAAGTTTCCTGCAAACTAAATTATAACATTGGGCTGGAGATTTGATGTAGTGCTGAGGTAGGCAAGTGAAGGTGTATTGCTGGCCTTGCCAGCTGAAGGCAAACTGCTTCCAGGGGTCCTTTGAAACAGGTATGGAGAAAAAGGAATTAGCTAGATCAATAGCTGCCTACCAGGTACCAAGAGGTGTATTAATTTGCTCAAGCAATGAAACTACTTCTGGAACAGCAGCTGCAATTGGAGTCACCACATGGTTAAGTTTTCAGTAATCTATTGTCATTCTTCAAGATCTGTTTTATGCACAGGTCAAAGAGGTGAGTAGAATGGCGATGTGGTAGGAATCACCACTCCTGCATCCTTCAAGTCCTTGATGGTGGCAGTAATCACTGCAATCCCTCCAGAAATGTGGTATTGCTTTTGGTTTACTATTTTCTTAAGTAGGGGCAGTTCTAATGGCTTCCACTTGGCGTTTCCTACCATAACAGCCCTTACTCCATTTGTCAAGAATCCAATGTGGTGGTTCTTCCAGTTGCTGAGTATATCTATTCCAATTATGCATTCTGGAACTGGGGAAATAACTACAAGATGAGCTCAGAGACCCACTGGGCCTACCATGAGACAGACAGAAGCCAAGACTCCATTAATAACCTGACCTCCATAGTAGCTCCATAGACACATTCAAACTCTCTGAGGGACCAAATTGCTGGGCTGAGGGCTGTGGTGACCATGATATCGGAGAATAGCTAGGTCAATCAGCATAACATAGTTTATAAAGAATATGTTCTACATTCTACTTTGGTGTGTAGTGTCTGGGGGCTTAAAAGCCTGTGAGCAGCCATCTAGGATGCTCCACTGGTCTCACCCTTCTGGGAGCAAGGAAGAATGAATAAAACTAAAGATACAAGGGAAAGATGAGTCCAAAGGACTAATGGACCACTTCTACCACAGCCTCCACCAGACTGAGTCCAGAACAACGAGATGGTGCCTGCCTACCACCACTGACTGCTCTGACAGGGATCACAATAGAGGGTCCCGGACAGAGCTGGAGAAAAATGTAGAACAAAATGCCAACTCAAAAAGAAAGACCAGACTTGCTGGCCTGACAGAGACTGGAGAAACCCTGAGAGTATGGTCCCCGGACACCCTTTCAGCTGGGTAATGAGGCCACTCCTGAGGTTCACCGTTCAGCCAAAGATTGAACAGCCACATGGAACAAAACAAGACTAAGGGGCCACACCAGCCCTGGGGCAGGGACTGGAAGTCAGGAGGGAACAGGAAAGCTGGTAATAGGGAACCCAGGGTTGAGAAGGGAGAGTGTTGACATGTCGTGGGGTTGTTAACCAATGTCACAGAACAATGTGTGTACTAACGGTTTGATAAGAAACTAGTTTGTTCTGTAAACCTTCATCTAAAGTACAATAAGAAAAAAACTGAAGAAAAAAGTATATGTTCACAGATTTCAATATCATGTGAAAATAAAACCAAATTTAAAAATAAATAAATAACCTGACCTCCATATGCTCCCGCTCTGACGAGTGGGCCACAGTGATGTTTTGAGTCTCCTGGAATTAGCATCAGTTCAGAGCCAGTATCCAGTAATCCCCCAAAAGTCTTATTATTTCCTTTTCCCCAATGAGCAGTCATTCTCGTAAAAGACCATAGATCCCTTTGGGGAAGACTGAGAGAGAGATTAATAGCATGAACTTTTGGCAGTGTATTGGAGTCCTTCCTCAAGGAGACCTGACCTCCCTTTCATTCAAGGGGTTGTGGGTTTTTAAACTTGCTCAAATCTGGGAATTAATTGAGGGACTGTGACTCTCTATAGGGTTGATTCGAGCCAGACTGCTGTTTACCTGACCTAGAATTCATCTATTTGTACCAAACCAAAAACCAAACCCAGTGCCATCAAGTCGATTCCGACTCATAGCGACCCTATAGGACAGAGTAGAACTGCCCCATAGAGTTTCCAAGGGCGCCTGGCGGATTCGAACTGCCGACCCTTTGGTTAGCAGCCGTAGCACTTAACTGCTATGCCACCAGGGTTTCCTCCATTTGTACAGATCAAGTAAATGTTTAGTAGATTTCCTATCTATTTCACTTCTAGGGACACCATGACTAACTAGCCAATGCTATATGTCCATGTGAGTCAAACTATTCTGATTACTGCTTTGATGCCACTGTCCATTACTGTTACCATGCCCACCTGGTCTTTGTTGATTGAGTGCCACCGCTTGGCCCCTACTACCATGAGGTCCAATCAGCCCCTCTGTAGTTAGGTGTCTTAATTCAGTTAGGGAAGTTCCCACTGTCAAATCTGGTTTACATAAAATAGCAATCATGACAGTCTTCAAGGATGCTGGAGCTCCCTTCACAAATTTGTTCCTCACAGTTGTGGTAAAAGGTGTGTCCTTTGGGCATTCCATGTATGGGTGCTTGGGTCCAATCTGATAAATCCACTCTAGCATGCCAATTTCCCTAAGCTTTTGGATACCTTCTTCTACAGTATACCAAGGCAGGTCTGGTACTTCAGTTGGATTTAGTGTAGGCCACTGTGTAATCCATGCTTCAGCACCCCAACCAAATAAACTATTAAATCCTTTCCTCACTTCTGAGCTGAAACATTGAATGAAGAATCTGTGCTTAGTGGACCCATACAATAAACTCAGGCTGATCCATCTTTACATTCCTTGCACAATTATCCCACCCCCTTAATAGTCATTCCCACACATATTCCCCAGGTTTCTGTTTGTACATATTAGAAAAGCCAAGCAGTTCTTTTGGAGTGTAGCATACCTCCTCCTGGGTCACACTTTGTACTTCACCTTTTGGGGCTTGCTGGGCCTTAAGTTAGTTATAGGTCTAGAAGCCAGAATCAGTAGTGTGGAATTGTTTTGAGATTGTTCAACATTGTCTTGTGAAGCATCTGCCTCAGGCAATGTCCCAGGCAATGATTCAGGCAAGGGCTCTTTAGAGGCAGCTGGGCTAGGGCTAATCTCCTTAGATGGGAATGGAGGGGCTAATGGCTTTTCTGGGCAAGGTGGCATAGCAGACAAACATGAAGTAATCTCTTCAGATGGGAGTGGTTCTGTTGGCAGGAGTGACTCAACAGAATTTAGGGGCTCAATGTCTTCAGCTTCCTGATTACCTGCCCATATGTCCCCATCCCAAATTTCAGGATCCCATTTCTTCCCAGCCAATGCCCTCACTTTAACTTCAGATACCTCTCGAGGTTGGCAATTGAGCTGGCATTGTAATTCAGCCACTCTTACAATAAGGCTCTGGATTTGGTTTTAGGCAATATCAAGTCTATTACTACAAGAAATAAGGCTTCTTTCAAAGCAAAAGCGAAAACTTCAAGGTCATTCATGCAGCACTTGAGTTTTGACTCTGAAGCCCTGAGTGCATTTCTTTCTTTCACCAGTTTGTCTAGCAAAAGTGGGATCAACCAACCAGCTTTGTTATACTTCTCATTATGACAAAACTCAAGAAAGATATCACACATGTTCATCCAGAGACTCACATTTCACCAATACTTGATCTATTGGTGGTGATATTTTGTGTATTTGTATCACCACCTCATTCCATGGATTAATAGTGCCCTCTTTACTGCTGAAAGCAGAGCCACCATCTTTAAGACTAACTAGACTTGAGAACCAATTAAAAAAACTCATCCTTACAATTTCATTTCTCTAGCACCACTCTCGGTAAAATATCTTAGGCTAGGTTTTCTAGAGAAGCAAAATCAGCAAAGCAAAGAGAGAGATTTATATCCAGGAAAAGGCTCACGCTATTGTAAAGGCTGGAACATCCCAAGTCTGTGGATCAAGATAGAGGGTTCTCTTGATTCATGTAGCCACAGGTGCTGGTAAACCCAAGATTAGTAGGTCAGTGAGCAGGGCTCTTGTTCACAGGCTGTGAAGATCAACAAATCCCAAGATTGGCAGGCAAGACCACAAGGCTTCTCCTGATTCATGAAGCTGCAGCAGCTGATGAACCCAAGATTGGCAGGGCGGAGAGCAGGGTTCTTGCTCACAGGTTGTGAAGATCGACAAATCCCAAGATCAGCGGATAAACTGCTAGCTCAAGTTAGAAGAACCGGAGGTCATACAAACAGGAGGCAGCTGCAGTATCCAGTGCAGGCAAAAGCCAGAACGTCCACTTATATTCAGAAGCAGGTCACACGCCCAAGGAAACTCCCTTTCAAACGATTGGCTACACAGAGCAGATCCCATCATTGTGGTGATCACATATAAAAATGGCCCAACCAAGTTGACACACAATCTTAACCATCACATCCCCCTTTGTGCTCTATTATATATATATGAATATACATGCTGTACAACCTCACCCATATATGTAGGTGAGTATACTCCTGGTCAACTTCCTTCCCCTATTCAGCATGTGTATCTGCCTATGTATCTACTTGTAAGTTATCTGTTTTTACTGTTGTAGGTTTGTATATGCTATGGTATTTACTGTGATTGCCTCTTTTTTTTTTTCTTATGTTCTTCTAAATGTCTTCCTTGGCACTGGTTAACTTGTGCTGATTTCTACTATATTGTGTATTGTCTCTCCCTTTACAAAAGTCAAGACTTGTCTACTCTCTAGTTAGTGATTTTTCCTCCCCACCTCTCCCCTCCCTCATAACCATCAAAGATTGTTTCTTTCTGTGTGTAAACCTTTTCTTGAATTTTTATAATAGTGGTCTCCTACAATATTTGTCCTTTTGTGATTCACTTATTTCACTCAGCATGATGCCCTCCAGATTCACCCATGTTGTGAGATGTTTCACGGATCCATTATTGTTCTTAATCATTGCACAGTATTCCACGTGTGTACATACCAAAATTTGTTTATCCATTCATCTCTTGATGAGCACTTAGGTTGTTTCCATCTTTTTGCTATTGTGAATAATTCTGCAGTGAACATGGGTGTGAATATGTCTATTCATATGATGGCTCTTATTTTTCTAGGGTATATTCCTAGGAGTGGAATTGCTGAATCATATGGTATTTCTATTTCTAGCTTTTTATGGTAGTGCCATATCATTTCCCATAGTGGTTATACTCTTTTACATTCTCACCAGCAGTATATAAAAGTTCCAAGCTCCCCACAACTTTGCCAGCATTTATTATTTTCTGAATTTTTGATCAGTGCCATTCTTTTTTTTTTAATAATTTTTATTGAGCTTTAAGTGAACGTTTACAAATCAAGTCAGTCTGTCACATATAAGCTTATATACACCTTACTCCATACTCCCACTTACTCTCCCCCTGATGAGTCAGCCCTTCCAGTCTCTCCTTTCGTGACAATTTTGCCAGTTTCTAACCCTCTCTACCCTCCCATCTCCCCTCCAGACAAGAGATGCCAACACACTCTCAAGTGTCCACCTGATACAAGTAGCTCACTCTTCATCAGCATCTCTCTCCTACCCATTGTCTAGTCCCTTCCATGTCTGATGAGTTGTCTTCGGGAATGGTTCCTGTCCTGGGCCAACAGAAGGTTTGGGGACCATGACCGCCAGGATTCCTCTAGTCTCAGTCAGACCATTAAGTCTGGTCTTTTTATGAGAATTTGGGGTCTGCATCCCACTGATCTCCTGCGCCCTCAGGGGTTCTCTGTTGTGCTCCCTGTCAGGGCAGTTATCGGTTCTGGCCGGGCACCATCTAGTTCTTCTGGTCTCAGGATGATGTAAGTCTCTGGTTCATGTGGTCCTTTCTGCCTCTTGGGCTCATAGTTATCGTGTGACCTTGGTGTTCTTCATTCTCCTTTGATCCAGGTGGGTTGAGACCAATTGATGCATCTTAGATGGCCGCTTGTTAGCATTTAAGACCCCAGATGCCACATTTCAAAGTGGGATGCAGAATGTTTTCATAATAAAATTATTTTGACAATTGACTTAGAAGTCCCCTTAAGCCATAGTCCCCAAACCCCCGCCCTTGCTCCGCTGACCTTTGAAGCATTCAGTTTATCCCAGAAACTTCTTTGCTTTTGGTCCAGTCCAGTTGAGCTGACCTTCCGTGTATTGAGTATTGTTCTTCCCTTCACCTAAAGTAGTTCTTATCTACTAACTAATCAGTAAATAACCCTCTCCCACCCTCCCTCCCTCCCCCTCCCTCCCTCCCCCCCTCGTAACCACAAAAGTATGTGTTCTTCTCAGTTTATACTATTTCTCAAGATCTTATAATAGTGGCCTCATACAATATTTGTCCTTTTGCCTCTGACTAATTTCGCTCAGCATAATGCCTTCCAGGTTCCTCCATGTTATGAAATGTTTCACAGATTCATCACTGTTCTTTATCGATGCATAGTATTCCATTGTGTGAATATACCACAATTTATTTAACCGTTCATCCGTTGATGGACACCTTGGTTGCTTCCAGCTTTTTGCTATTGTAAACAGAGCTGCAATAAACGTGGGTGTGCATATATCTGTTCGTGTGAAGGCTCTTATTTCTCTAGGGTATATTCCGAGGAGTGGGATTCCTGGGCTGTATGGTAGTTCTATTTCTAACTTTTTAAGAAAACGCCAGATAGATTTCCAAAGTGGTTGTATCATTTGACATTCCCACCAGCAGTGTATAAGAGTTCCAATCGCTCCGCAGCCTCTCCAACATTTATTATTTTGTGTTTTTTGGATTAATGCCAGCCTTGTTGGAGTGAGATGGAATCTCATCGGAGTTTTAATTTGCATTTCTCTAATGGCTAATGATCGAGAGCATTTTCTCATGTATCTGGTAGCTGCCCGAATATCTTCTTTACTTTGGCCACTTCTTGATTGGGCTGTTTGTCTTTTTGTGGTTGAGTTTTAACAGAATCATGTAGATTTTAGAGATCAGGCGCTGGTCAGAGATGTTATTGCTGAAAATTCTTTCCCAGTCTGTAGGTGGTCTTTTTACTCTTTTGGTGAAGTCCTTAGATGAGCATAGGTGTTTGATTTTTAGGAGCTCCCAGTTATCTGGTTTCTCTTCATCATTTTTGGTAATGTTTTCTATTCTGTTTATGCCTTGTATTAGGGCTCCTAACATTGTCCCTTTTTTTTCTTCCATGATCTTTATTGTTTCAGTCTTTATGTTTAGGTCTTTGATCCACTTGGAGTTAGTTTTTGTGCATGGTGTGAGGTATGGGTCCTGTTTCGTTTTTTTGCAAATGGATATCCAGTTATGCCAGCACCATTTGTTAAAAAGACTATCTTTTCCCCAATTAACTGACACTGGGCCTTTGTCAAATATCAGCTGCTCATGTATGGATGGATTTATATCTGGGTTCACAATTCTGTTCCATTGGTATATGTGCCTGTTGTACCAGTACCAGGCTGTTTTGACTACTGTGGCTGTATAATAGCTTCTGAAATCAGGTAGAGTGAGGCCTCCCACTTTCTTCTTCTTTTTTAGTAATGCTTTACTTATCCAAGGCTTCTTTCCCTTCCATATGAAGTTGGTGATTTGTTTTTCCATCACATTAAAAAATGTCATTGGAATTTGGATCAGAAGTGCATTGTATGTATAGATGGCTTTTGGTAGAATAGACATTTTTACTATGTTAAGCCTTCCTATCCATGAGCAAGGTATGTTTTTCCACTTAAGTAGGTCCTTTTTAGTTTCTTGTAGTAGTACCATGTAGTTTTCTTTATACAGGTCTTTTACATCTTTGGTAAGAATTATTCCTAAGTATTTTATCTTCTTGGGGGCTACTGTGAATGGTATTGATTTGGTGATTTCCTCTTCGATGTTCTTTTTGTTGATGTAGAGGAATCCAAGTGCTTTTTGTATGTTTATCTTATAACCTGAGACTCCGCCAAACTCTTCTATTAGTTTCAGTCATTTTCTGGAGGATTCCTTAGGGTTTTCTGTGTATAAGATCATGTCATCTGCAAATAGAGATCATTTTACTACCTCCTTGCCAATCTGGATGCCCTTTATTTCTTTGTCTAGCCTAATTGCTCTGGCTAGGACCTCTAGCACAATGTTGAATAAGAGCGGTGATAAAGGGCATCCTTGTCCGGTTCCCGTTCTCAAGGGAAATGCTTTCATGCTCTCTCCACTTAGAGTGATGTTGGCTGTTGGCTTTGTATAGATGCCCTTTATTGTGCTGAGGAATTTTCCTTCATTTCGTATTTTGGTAAGAGTTTTTATCATAAATGGGTGTTGGACTTTGTCAAATGCCTTTTCTGAATCAATTGATAAGATCATGTGGTTTTTGTCTTTTGTTTTATTTATACGGTGGATTACATTAATGGTTTTTCTAATATTAAACCAGCCTTGCATACCTGGTATAAATCCCACTTGATCATGATCGATTATTTTTTTGATATGTTGTTGAATTCTATTGGCTAGAATTTTGTTGAGGATTTTTGCATCTATGTTCATGAGGGATATAGGTCTATAATTTTCTTTTTTGTGTGATGTCTTTACCTCGTTTTGGTATCAGGGATATGGTGGCTTCATAGAATGAGTTAGGCAGTATTCCGTCCTTTTCTATGCTTTGGAATACCTTTAGTAGTAGTGGTGTTAACTCTTCTCTGAAAGTTTGGTAGAACTCTGCAGTAAAGCCATCCGGGCCAGGGCTTTTTTTTGGTGGGAGTTTTTTGATTACCTTTTCAATCTCTTTTTTTGTTATGGGTCTATTTAGTTGTTCTACTTCTATCAGTGTCATTCTTGCAAGGAAGTGATGGTATCTCTTCATGGTTTTGATTTGCATCTCTCTATTTTTTTTTTAATGGCTAATGGGGAAACTCTGTTGGCGTAGTGGTTAAGTGCTACAGCTGCTAACCAAAGGGTCGGCAGCTCAAATCCACTAGGCGCTCCTTGGAAACTCTATGGAGCAGTTCTAGTCTGTTCTACAGGGTCACTATGAGTCAGAATCAACTCGATGGCACTGGGTTTGGTTTTGGTTTGGAATGGCTAATGCGAGCCCTAATGGGGCAGTGGTTAAGAGCTTGGCTGTAAACAAAAAGGGCTGCAGTTTGAATCCATCAGTCACTCCTTGGAAACCCTATGGGGCAGTTATACTCTGTCTTAAAAGGCAGCTATGAGTTGGGGTTGACTCAATGGCATTGGGTTTTTGGTTGAATGGTTAATGATCGTGAGCACCTTTTCATGTATTTGTTGGTTGCCTGAAAGTCCTTTTTGGTGAAGTGTCTGTTCATGTCCTTTGCCCATTTTGTTATTGTTGAGTTGTTGAAGTTTTCTGTATATTTTGGAGATTAAACCTTTATCGGATATGTTGTTGCCAAAAAATTTTTTCCCAGTCTGCTCGTTCTCTCTTTACTTGCTTGGAAAAGTCTTTTGATGAGCATAAGTATTTAACTTTTAGGAAGTCCCAGTTATCTAGTTTATCACCGAGAGTTTGTGCATTTTCATTTATGCTTGATAGTCTACTTATGCCATAAATTAGGGACTCTAGTGGTCTCCCTATGCTTTCTTTCATGAACTTTACAGTTTTAGATTTTACATTTAGGTTAGGTCTGTGATCCATTTTGTGTTAGTTTTTGTGTATGAGGTGATATTTGGATCCTGTTTCATTTTTCTGCAAATAGATATTCAGTTTTGCCAGCACCATTTGTTGAAGGAGAAACTGGCTCTTTGAAAAGATCAATAAAATTGGCAGACCTTTAGCTAGACCAACCAAAAAAAGAAAGAAAAGATGCAAATAACCAAAATAAAAAATCATAGAGGGGACATTACAACCCACCTGAGAGAAATAAAGAGAATTACAACATAATATTTTGAACAACTTTATGACAAAAAAACTGGATAACCTAGATGAAATGGACAAATTCTGAGAAGCACAAACCCTGTCAAAACTGACTCAAAAGGAAATAGACAGTCTCAACAGATCCATAACAAGTGAAGAGAGAAAATCAGTGATGAAAAACCTCTGAAGGAAAAAAAAAGCCCAGGACCAGATGGCTTCACTGGGAAATTCTACCAAACATTTAGAGAAGAACTGACACAATGTTGTTTAAATTCTTCAAAAAGACAGAGAAGGAAGGAATACTCTCTAATTCAATCTTCAAAGCAAACATAAACCTAATACCAAACCAGGCAAAGACACAACAAGAAAAGAAAACTACAGGCTAATATCTTTTATGAATATGGATGCAAAATTCCTCAACAAAATACTAGTGAACAGAATACAACAGCATATTTCAAGAGTCACACACCATGACCAAGTGGGATTTATTCCAGGAATGCAGGGATGGTTCAACATTAGAAAATTAATCAATGCAATATACCACATTAATAGAACAAGAGAAAAGAACTGCATGTTCATCTCTATGAATGCAGGAAAAGCATTTGATAAAATCCAACACCCTTTCTTGATGAAAATCATAAAGAAGATAAGAATAGAAGGGAAATTCCTCAGTAAGATTCAGGCCATATATGAAAAGCCAACAGCAAACATTATACCTACTGGAGAAAGACTGAGAGCTTTCCCCTTGAAATCAGAATAAGACAATGCTGTATTGGAAGTCTTAGCCAGAGCAATAAGAAAACAAAAAGAAGAGGGAGGGAGGGCCAAAATGGCAGACTAATCAGACGCTTCCGGCAATCCCTCTTACAAAAAAGACCCCAAAAAACAAGTGAAACGGTTATATATATGACAAGCTAGGAGCCCTGAATATCAAAGGCAAAGTTAGAAAATGGACTGAGTGGCAGGGGAGGGAGAGATGGTTCAGAAACAGCAAGGAGTTGCCGGATCTGAATCACTGGGAGCCCTCAGGCACCATTCCCTGGAGTGACAGCAGCAGGGCTGGCAGTAGCATTCCAGAAACAGTTTTCTCAGGGAGAGACAGTGAGCCGCACAGCCTACGCACACCTCCAGAACCAGAGAAGAACAGCACTCTTGACAAAAACTAAGTACTTGTGTTTATTTTACCACATGCCAGGTCCCAAGCCTGCTTCAATGACTGTCGATTTCCCCGGCCCTGAGATAGGTCCTGCCGCCTGCCCTGAGCCATTCTCCTGGCCTTGGAGGAGGAATAAATTCACAGTTGGGGGAAAAGATAATCTGCCAGCTCCACTAAGCTGGGGAGCTCAGGACAAAAGCGGCTCCTGTCCAGGCACAAATGGTCCATGCACTTTAAATACCTTTCCCCCATGCTTGGACCTGTGTGGGCCCATTTCAGGAGAATAGGCCCTTGTCGGTAGACTGCAACTGTTTCAGCTGTGCAGTGGAGAGGTCGGTGTTTGATGTTTGACACCACTTTGCCTACTAAACAGGGTCCTTACAAACCCACATCAGGGGCCTAAAGACTGTTGGCTCCAACCTCATCACCTAGCCACCCACGACAGGGGTCAAAATAAGTGGTGCCTCCCAGTCCTTACAACCAAAAGCACTGGGTGCCTATGGTCCATTTGAAGAACTCACCCACCTGTGCACTCTAGAGAACAGGGATGCATTTTCCACGTAGACACGCGGGGGAGAGTTGTCAGTCTCCTACCTTGTTCAGAGCATGACTCCCTGCTGCAACCAGATACCTGTACCTACACCAATAACCCCTGCCCCTCTAAAACTGTAGGACAGAGACTATACCACACGCTTAATGACCAACTACCTGGACACCTGAGCTGATTCCATCAAAGAAAAGTGAAAGGACTCCTAGGCTCATGTACCTGGTAACAGCTCTGGCCATCTGGTAACAGGACGTTAGAGCTTCAAAGGCAAAAATAATCAAGTTAGCCCACTCAAGCAGCCTATCTGTGCATAACAAAACAAAACATAGCAAGAAGCTAGGATGCAGTAAGCAAACATAAACTAATACAATAACTTATAGATGGCTTGGAGACAACAGTCAATATCAAATGACATAAAGAAGCAGAACATGATTGCTTCAACAAGCTCTCGAAACAAGAATCAAGGAATCTTCTGGATGAATGTGTGTCCCTGGAATTACAAGATCCAGCATACAAAAGATTAATATACAGAACTCTTCAAGACATCAGGAATGAGATCAGGCAAAAGGCAGAACAAGCCAAAGAACACACAGATAAAGCAGTTGAAGAAATTAAAAAGGTTATTCAAGATCATAATGAAAAATTTAATAAGTTGCAAGAATCCACAGAGAGAAAGCAATTAGAAATTCAGAAGATTAACAATAAAATTACAGAATTAGACAACTCAATAGGAAGTCCGAGGAGCAGAATTGAGGAAGTGGAAGAGAGAATTAGTGAGATAGAAGATAAAACACTTGGCACCAATATATTCAAAGAAAAACCAGATAAAATCATTTTAAAAAATGAAGAAACCCTAAGAATCATGTGGGACTCTACCAAGAGAAATAATCTACGAGTGATTGCAGTACCAGAACAGGGAGGGATAACAAAAAATACAGAGAAAATTGTTGAAGATTTGTTGGCAGAAAACTTCCCTGATATCGTGAAAGATGAGAAGATATCTATCCAACATGCTCATTGAACCCACATAAGGTAGATCTCAAAAGAAAGTCACCAAGACATATTATAATCAAACTTGCCAAAACCAAAGAAAAAGAGACAATTTTAAGCATGGCTAGGGATAAACGAAAAGTCGCCTATGAAGGAGGGTCAATAAGAATAAGCTGGGACTACTCGGCAGAAACCATGCAGGCAAGAAGGCAATGGGATGACTTACATAAAGCATTGAAGGAAAAAATTGCCAACCAAGAATCATATATCCAGCAAAACTATCTCTCAAATATGAAGGCAAAATTAGGACATTTCCAGATAAACAGAAGTTTAGGGAATTTGTAAAAAACCGAACTAAAAATACAAGAAATACTAAAGGGAGTTCTCTGATTAGAAAATCAATAACAACACCTCTCAACCCAAGACTAGAATACGGGACAGAGAAACCAGATGTCAACCCAGATAGGGAAATCACAAAAATAAATCAAAATTAAAAAAAAAAAAAACTCAAAACAGGGAAACTGCAATGCCATCATGTAAAAGAAGACAAAATTGAAACAGTAAAGAGGGACTAAAAGATATAGTAATAGATCTTTCAAATGGACAGGAAGTGAAGGTGATATAAAGGAATAAAATTTAGGTTTAAACTTAGAAAAATAGGAGTAAATATTAAGGTAACCACAAAGGAAACTAACAATCCTACTCATCAAAATACAAGAAAAAAATAGCAGAAACAAAACCAACAACAATGAATATGAAGAAAAGACAATATATAAAGATAAACTATCAGCACAAAAAATTAAGTGGTTAAAAGAAACTGTCAACAACAGACACACAAAAAAAAGCCACATCAAAATAACCACACTAAACTCATATCTATCCATAATTACGCTGAATGAAAAAGGACTAAATACACCAATAAAGAGACAGAGAGTGGCAAAATGGATTAAGAAAACACGATCCGTCTATATGCTGTCTACAAGAGACACATCTTAGACTTAGAGACAAAAACAAACTAAAACTCAAAGGATGGAAAAAAATATATCAAGCAAACAACAATCAAAAAAGAGCAGGAGTGGGAATATTAAGTTCTGACAAAATAAACTTTAAAGTTAAATCCATCATAAAGGATAAGGAAGGACACTAAATAATGACTAAAGGGACAATATATTAGGAGGATATAACCACATTAAATATTTATACACCCAATGTCAGGGCTGCAAGATACATAAAACAAACTCTATCATTATTGAAAAGTGAGATAGACAGCTCCAAAATTATAGTAAGAGACTTCAACACACCACTTTCGGTAAAGGACAGAACATCCAGAAAGAAGCTCAATAAAGACACAGAGGATCTAAACGCCACAATCAACCAAATGACCTCATAGACATATATAGAACACTCCACCCAACAGCAGCCAAGTATACTTTCTTTTCCAGTGCACATGGAATATTCTCTAGAAGAGACCACATATCAGGTCATAAAGCAAGCCTTAGCAGAATCCGAAACACTAAAATATTACAAAGCATCTTCTCTGACCATAAGGCCATAAAAGTAGAAATCAATAACAGAAATAACAGAGAAAAGAAATCAAACACTTGGAAATTGAACAATACCCTGCTCAGAAACGACTGGGTTATAAATAAAAAAATAAAAAAATAAATTTTTTTTTTTTTGAGAAGACACTAATGATGGAATAAAGAAATTCACAGAATCCAATGAGAATGAAAACACTTCCTATCAGAACCTTTGAGACAAAACTAAAGCAGTGCTCAGAGGTCAATTTATATCACTAAATGCACACATCCAAAAAGAAGAAAGGGCCAAACTCGAAGAATTATCCCTACAACTTGAAAAATTGAAAGAGAGCAACAAAAGAAATGCTCAAGCACCAGAAAAAAGCAAATAATAAAAATTAGAGCAGAATTAAATGAAATAGAAAACAGAACAACAACTGAAAGAGTTAACAAGACCAAAAGCTGGCTCTTTGAAAAAATTAACACAATTGATAAAGCATTGGCCAAAATGACAAAAGAAAAACAGGAGAGGAAGCAAATAACATAAATAAGAAATGAGATGGGCGATATCACAACAGACCCAACTGAAATTAAAAGAACCATATCAGATTACTAGGAAAAATTGTACTCTAACAAATCTGAAAACTTAGAAGAAATGGATGAATTCCTAGCAACACACTACCTACCTAACTAACACAAAAAGAAGTAGAACAACTACATAAACCCATAACAAAAGAAAAGATTGGAAAGGTAATGAAAAAATTCCCAACAAAAAAAGCCCTGGCCCTGACGGCTTCACCCCTACTACTAAAGTATTTCAGAGCAAAGAAAAGGATGGAATACTCCCAAACTCATTCTATGAAGCCAGCATACTCCTGATACCAAAACCAGGCAAAGACACCACAGAAAAAGAAAATTACAGACCTATATCCCTCATGAACTTAGATGCAAAAATCCTCAACAAAATTCTAGCCAATAGAATTCAATAACATATCAAAAAAATAATTCACCATGACCAAGTGGGATTTACACCAGGTTTGCAGGGATGGTTCAACATCAGAAAAACAATTAATGTAATAACATAAATAAAACAAAAGACAAGAACCACAGGATCTTGTCAATTGATGCAGAAAAGGCATTTGACAAAGTCCAACACCCATTCATGATAAAAACTCTCAGCAAAATAAGAATACAAGGGAAATTCCTCAACATAATAAAAGGCATTTATACAAAGCCAACAGCTAACATCATGCTAAATGGAGAGAGTCTGAAAGCATTCCCCTCAAGAATGGGAACCAGACACAAGGATGCCCTGTATCACCACTTTTACTCGACATTGTGCTGGAGGTCCTAGGCAGAGCAATTAGGCTAGATAAAGAAATAAAGGGCATCCAGATTGGCAAGGAAGAAGTAAAAGTATCTCTACTTGCAGATGACATGATCTTATACACAGAAAACCCTAAAGAATCCTCAAGAAAACTACTGAAACTGATAGAAGCATTCAGCAGAGTATCAAGATACAAGATAAATGTACACAGATGTGTTCCTCTACACCAACAAAAAGAGCATCACAGAGGAAAGCACCAAATCAATACTATTTACAGTAGCCCCCAAGAAGATAAAATACTCAGGAATAAATCCTACCAGAGACATGAAAGACCTATATAAAGAAAACTACAAGACACTACTGCAAGAAACCAAAATGGACCTATATAACTGGAAAAAGACACCTTGTTCGTGGATCAGAAAACTCAACATTGTAAAAATGTCTTTTCTACCCAAAGCAAGCTATAGATACAATGCAATTCCGATCCAAATTCCAATGACATTTTTTAATGAGATGGAGAAACAAATCACCAAGTTCATATGGAAGGGAAAGAGGCCCTGGATAAGTAAAGCATTACTGAAAAAGAAGAACAAAGTGGGAGGACTCTCACTACCTGATTTTAGAACCTATTATACCACCACTGTAGTCAAAACAGCCTGGTACTTGTACAACAACAGATTCATAGACCAATGGAACAGAATTGAGAATCCAGACATAAATCCATCCACGTATGAGCAGCTGATATTTGACAAAGGCCCAAAGTCAGTTAAATGGGGAAAACACAGTCTTTAACAAATGGTGCTGGCATAACTGGATATCCATCTGCAAAAAAATGAAACAAGACCCATACCTCACACCATGTACAAAAACTAACTCAAAATGGATCAAAGACCTAAATATAAAATCTAAAATGATAAAGATCATGGAAGAAAAAATACAGACAACAATAGTAGCCCTAATACATGGCATAAACAGTATATAAAACATTACTAACAATGCACAAACACCAGAAGAGAGACTAGATACCTGGGAGCTTCTAAAAATCAAACACCTAAAAATACTACACCAAAAGAGTAAAAAGATTACCTAGAGACTGGGAAAAAGTTTTTAGCTATAACATTTCTGTTTAGCGTCTGATCCCTAAAATCTACATGATACTGCAAAAACTCAACAACGAAAAGACAAATAACCCAATTAAAAAATGGGCGACGGATATGAACAGGCACATCACTAAAGAAGACATTCAGGTAGCTAACAGATACATGAGGAAATATGATCATTAGCCATTGTTGTTGTTAGGTGCCGTCGAGTCTGTTTTGACTCATAGCGACCCTATGCACAACAGAATGAAACACTGCCTGGTCTTGCGCCATCCTTACAATCGTTGTTATGCTTGAGCTCAATGTTGCAGCAACTGTGTCAATCCACCTTGTTGAGGGTCTTCCTCTTTTCCGCTGACCCTGTACTTTGCCAAGCATGATGTCCTTCTCCAGGGACTGATCCCTCCTGACAACACATCCAAAGTATGCAAGATGCCATTAGAGAAATGTAAACCAGAACTACAATGAGATTCCATCGTCTTTCCAACAAGGCTGGCATTAATCCAAAAAAACACAAAATAATAAATGTTGGAGGGGTTGTGGAGACACTGGAACACTTATACACTGCTGGTGGGAATGTAAAATGGTAAAACCACTTGGGAAATCGATTTGGCCCTTCCTTGAAAAGCTAGAAATAGAACTACCATAGGACCCAGCAATCCTACTCCTTGGAATATATCCTAGAGAAATAAGAGCCTTTACACGAACAGATATATGCACACCCACGTTCATTGCAGCACTATTTACAATAGCAAAAAGATGGAAGCAACCAAGATGCAAATTGATGGATGAATGGATAAATAAATCATGGTATATTCACACAGTGGAATACTATGCATCAATAAAGAGCAATGATGAATCCGTGAAACATTTCATAACATTCAGGTATCTGGAAGGCATTATGCTGAGTAAAATTAGTCGGATGCAAAAGGACAAATATTGTATGAGACCATTGATATAAGAACTCAAGAAATAGTTTAAACAGAGAAGAAAATATTCTTTGATGGTTACGAGAGTGGAGAGGGAGGGAGGGAGAGGGGTGTTCACTAAGTAGATAGTAGACAAGAACTATTTTAGGTGAAGGGAAAGAACACACAGTACAGGAGAGGTCAGCACAACTGGACTAAACCGAAAGCATAGAAGTTTCCTGAATAAACCAAACACTTCAAAGGCCTGCGTAGCAGGGACGGAGGTTTGGGGACCATGGTTTCAGGGGACTTCTAGGTCAATTAGCATAATAAAATCTATTAAGAAAACATTCTGCATCCCACTTTGCAGAGTGGCATTTGGAGTCTTAAACGCTAACAAGCAGCCATCTAAGATGCATCAATTGGTTTCAACTCATCTGGAGCAAAGGAGAATGAAGAACACCAAAGACACAAGGTAATTACGAGCCCAAGAGACAGACAGTGCCACGTAAACCAGAGACTACATCAGCCTGAGACCAGATAAACTAGATGGTGCCTGGCTACAACCAATGACTGCCCTGACAGGGAACACAACGGAGAATCCCTGAGGGAGCAGGAGAGGTGTGGAACGCAGACCTCAAATTCTTGTAAAAAGACCAGACTTAATTGTCTGACTGAGACTAGAAGGACCCCGGAAGTCATGGTCCCCAGACCTTCTGTTAGCCCAAGACAGGGACCATTCCCAAAGCCAACTGCTGAGACAGGGATTGGACTGGACTAGAAGATAAAAAATGATACTGGTGAGGAGTGAGCTTCTTGGATCAAGTAGACACATGAGACTATGTGGGTAGCTCCTGTCTGGAGGGGAGATGAGAAGGCAAAGGGGGACAGAAGCTGGCTGAAGGGACATGGAAATACAGGGTGGGGAGAAGGAGTGTGCTGTCTCATTAGGAGGAGAGCAACTAGGAGTGTATAGCAAGGTGTATAAATATTTTTGTATGAGACTGGCTTGATTCGTAAACTTTCACTTAAAGCACAGTAAAAATTTTAAAAAAGGAAATAAAATGTACCAAGATTGGAAAAGAAGAAATAAAATTATCTCATTCACAGATGTTATGATCCTATGTATACAAAATCCCAGAGTCCACAAAAAAACTTCTAGAGCTAACAGATGAACTTAACAAAGTTACAGGATACAAGATCAACAAACAAAAATCAGCTGGATTTCTATATACCAGCATTGAGAAATCTGAAAGGGAAATTAGGGAAATAATTCCATTTACATTTACAATAGCACCTAAAAGAATAAAATACCGAGGAATAAATCTAACCAAGGACGTGAAGGACTTACACAATGAAAACTATAAAACACTGCTGAAAGAGATTAAAGACAAATAAATGGACTGGAAGATTTAGTATTGTTAAAATGTCAGTACTACCCAAAGCAATGTATAGATTCAATGCGATCCTGATCAAAATCCAACAGCCTTCGTTACAGAATTAGAAAAACCAAACCTCAACTTTATACGAAATGACAAAAGGCCCCAAATAGCTAAAGCAATGTTGAAAGAGAAGAACAAAATAGGACTCACAGTTCCTGATTTTAAAACATACTATACGTCTATAGTAATCAAAAAAGCCTGGTTTTGGTATAAAAATAGACAGATAGACCAATGCAACAGAATTGAGAGTCCAGATATAAACCCACACATCTATGGTCAACCAATTTTTTTGACAAGGGAACTAAGTCCACTCAATGGAGAAAGAAGAGTATCTTCAGTAAATGGTGTTGGGAAAAATGGATTTTCACTTGCAGAAAAATGAAACAAGATCCATCCCTTACACCATACCAAAAAAAATTCAAAATGAATTAAGAAACTAAATGTGCAAACTAAAACCAAAAAATTCTTAGAAGAACAAGCAGTGGCAACACTGTCAGGCCTAGCTTTCAGCAATGGATTATTTAATGTAATAAGAAATGCACAAACAGCAAAAGACAAAATAAGTAAATGGTACCTCATAAAAATTTAAGAAACTTTTGTTCATTAAAAGACTTTACCAAAAAAGTAAAAAGACAAGCTACCAACTGGGAGAATACCTTCGGACACCATATATCCAACAAGAATCTAATAACCAAAACATATGTAAAAGTTTGACAACAACAAAAAGACAAATAACCCAATCATAAAACACGTAAAGGGCTTGAATAGACATTTCACCAAAGAGGACAGTCAAATGGCCGCCAAACACGTGAAAGATGTTCAGCGTCATTAGCCATCGGAGAGATGCAAATCAAAACCACAATGAGATACCATTTCACTCCCATTAGCCAAAAAAAAAAAAAAAAAAAAAAACCATTGCTGTTGAGTTGATTCTGACTCGTAGTGGCCCTATAGGACAAATTAAAATTGCCCATAGGATTTCCAAGGCGCAGCTGTTGTATTCAAACCACCGACCTTTTTGCTTACAGCCTTAGCACTTAACCACTGGGCCACAAGGGCTCCCCACTCCCTCTGGGATGGCTAAAATAAAAAACAGAAAATAACAAATGATGGTGAGGATGCGGGGAAATTGGAACTTTTATCCGTTGCCCGTGGGAACATGAAATGGCACAGCCGTTGTGGAAGACAGTATGGCAATTCCTCAAAAAATGAAAAATAGAACTACCATCCAAAAACCACCCGTTGCCATCGAGTCAATTTCAACTCATAGCCACCCTATGGGACAGAGTAGAACTGCCCCATAGAGTTTCCAAGGAGCACCTGGTAGATTCAAACTGCCAACATTTTGGTTAGCAGCCGTAGCTCTTAACCACTACGCCACCAGGGTTTCCAAGAACTACCATATGACCCAGTAATTCCACTTCTAGATATATACCCAAAAGACTAGAAAGCAGAGACTCAAACAGAGATTTGTATATCAGTGTTCATTGCAGCACTATTCACAATAACTAAAAGGTGGAAACAGCCTAAATGTCCATCGACAGATAAATGGATAAACAAAATGTGGTACATGCATACAATGGAATACTACTTAGCCAGTAGGGGAAATGAAGTCTCGATACAAGCTAGAATATGGATGGAGCTTGAACCATTATGCTGAGCGAAATAAGCCAAACACAAAAGGACAAATACTGCATGACCTCACTTACATAAAAAGACAAGAAAAGGCAAATGTACGGACATCAAAGTTCATTAGTGGTTACCAGAGGCATGGAGGAGGGGAAAAAGGGGGATTAACAGTGATGGAAAAATTGCATTGAGCTGATTATTGTAACTGCTCTCAATAAGCTGTACATCTGTAAAAGGTTGAATTGGCAAAAGTCATGTGATAGATATATTTACAACAATGACAAAAAAAAGAGTAGCTGCTGAGGCCGCTTATGTACAACCAAACACTTCATGGAATTTTGTTCCTTGGTTTGGAGGCTTAAGGCCATGGTTTCATGGGACATCCCAGTTAATTGGCCTACTGACAAGTTTGGTTCTTCTGTTCCACCTTCTAGTTTGTATCGTAGTGCCTGTGGTCTCAAAAGCTTGCCCGCAGCCATGCTAGGCACAACCATTGGTCTCTATTCACCTGGAGCAACAGAAGAAGAAGGAGAGTCAGGAAAAGGAGGAGGAAATGGAATGTGTGGCTAATTGCCTCCATGAACAACTTCCTCCTTTGCCGTGAGACCAGAAGAATTGGATGGTGTCCGGCTACCATTACTGAACATTTTGATCAAAGATTCCATAGAAGAATTCTGATCAAAAGGGCAAAAATGTATCACAGAATTTCAAATTCTCATGGACTCTAGAATTTCTGGAGCCATGGAGGGTGGATGAACCCCTGGAACTATTGCACTGAGATAATCTTTAAACCTTAAACCAAAATATCCCCTGAAGTCTTCTTAAAACCAGAGTTTAGCTTAACTAGTAAAAAAGGTCTGCCTTGAGCATATGCTTTTAAGTACTATCTATATAGGATCAAATTGACAACAGCAACTCGAAATACTAGATAGGAACCTTAGGGGGCAGTGAGTTTATGTTAATGAGGGAGGAACAACTCAGAAAAAGAGGGTGAGAATGGGTGTACAATTCAAAGAATATAATCAATGTCACTAAACTGTACACATAGAAATTATTGAATCGGTGTATGTTTTGCTGTGAGTATTCTCAACAACAACAGCAACAAAATAAATAAAATTTAGGGAAAAAAAAGAAAAACCAACAAATAAAAAAAGAGCAAGAAAAGTTTCATAGAATGATAGGGAACAATTTCCAAGATACAGAGTTTTAACTCAAAAAAGCAAGTGCAGAATTATGCATGTAGTTTGCTATTATTTCTTTTTTTAAAACTATTATACGTATGCATAGAATATTTCTGAAATAATAACAAGCAGCTAGTAACAACGGTTGCCGGAAGACCGAGGGGGAGGAGAGATTTAATTTTCACTGTGTATCTTTTTGTAACTGCTGTAACTCTTATAATATTTTTTCCTATTAAATTTTCACCTCCTGAACATTTTGTGCAATGTGTATGAATCAGCTGCTGAAAAACAAATAAAAATTTTTTATTAAAAAAAAAAAAAGAAAGAAAGCCCTATGATCACGACAGATCATATATAGTGCTGGAAGGTGAGCCCCCTAGGTTGGAAGGCAACAATGGACTCAACATGTTTGTGACCATGAGGATGGCACAGGAATGGGCAGCAGTTCATTCTATTCTACGTTGGTCACCATGAGTCGGAGCCGACTCCATGGTAACTAACAACAACACAGTCTCATTAAAGGCAAAATCTAACCTTTTGAGATCACAGTCGTTTGAGATGAATATTCATAATGTAGCAAGTCCTGATTTAAACAACATATGAGAAAGTATATCCACTTAAGTAATTTTTCTAGGTAAATGAACTTGATCCCTTTAAGTCCAAAGCACGTTTTCTTTACATTCTTTTCTATAAAGTCTCTCTAAAATATGGCAGAAACAATTTTCCTGCCTTTATAAGAAGAGTGTCCTGAACAAAATTAAACCAGTATTTATCCAGTTGAATACCAATGATACTCTCCTGTGCTACTGAGATATGTAGAGCTATTTGCTCTGACCCCATGGACTCTAGGCTGTACCTGTTTTGATTTGTAATGTCATTTTTTAAGTTTTTGGCCTTATGCTCTCAGATGTCATTTCCCATTGCTGTCACTGTGCCTATCTCCAGCAACTTGCTCCCTTAAGCACCATCTCTTCTTTGCTTATTTGCTAATTCTAATGTGTCCTGGATGGGGAAATCAGACAACCAATGATGTTACAATACTGTGTGAAATATTTTAAATTCATAAGCCAGAATTTACTGCTCTGTGAAGAAATAGTCTCTGAGTGAAAACTGGATAACTTGTCTGTGAGTAAATTAAGAGAGGTCTTTAACACTTACCCAGGTATTTAAAAAGGTATTTCTAGGCATTTGTCAATTTCTTGTCAGTATTCTAAATGGCTGAGTTACTGTCATGGATTGAATTGTGTCCCCTCAAAATATGTATCAACTTGGCTAGGCCATGATTCTCAGTAGTGTGTAGTTGTCCACCATTTGTGATCTGATGTGATTATCCTATGTGTTGTAAATCCTAACCTCTATGATGTTGATGAGGCAGGATTAGAAGCAGTTATGTTAATGAGGCAGGACTCAATCTACAAGATTGGATTGTGTCTTTAGCCAATCTTTCTTGAGATATAAAAGAGAGAAGTGAGCAGAGAAGAGAGGGACCTCATACCACCAAGAGAAGAGCGTGTCCTTTGTACCTGGGGTCCCTGTGCTGAGAAAGGGAAAATTGATGACAAAGACCTTCCCCCAAAGCCAAAAGAGAGAGAAAGGCTTCCCCTGGAGCTGGCACCCTGAATTCAGACTTCTAACCTCCTAGACTGTGAGAGAATAAATTTCTGTTTGTTAAAGCCATCCACTTGTGGTATTTCTGTTATAGCAGCACTAGAAAACTAAGAATTTGGTACCAAGACAGTGGGGTGTTGTCTAAAGATACCGACAATGTGGAAGTGGTTTTGGAATTGAGTAATGAGTAGAGCCTGGAAGAGTTTTCAAGTGTGTGATAGTAAAAGCCTAGATAGCCTTGAACAGACTGTTGGTGGAGTTATGGACATCAAAGACAATTCTGGTGAGAGCTCAGAAGGAACTAAGGAGAACTGTAACACCGGATATGGCACAGACAGCCAGAAGCAGCAGCAGAGAAACAGCAGCAGCAGAATCAGGAGACTGGTGTGAGACACCACAGGAGCTGACCCACGGAAAAAGAAATATGAGTGCCTTCCGGCAGGAGACTTCCTAGCACAGCAGGGTGCCTCCAGGCACTTATCTGTGGAGCTAGGCTTGCCAACCCATGGAGCAAGAGAGCTGGGTGCCTTCCTACTGAGGTTTACTAGCTGAGTAGGGTGCCTTCAGGCACTTATTTGTAGAGCTGAAGCTTTGGAACACCTGCCAAGCAGGGCAGATGCCCCCGGGCCAGCCCAAGAGGCCTAAGGAGCTGAGAGGCCAAGGAAAGAGGAAGGAGAAGCTGAAGAGACAAGGAGCACAGGAAGCACAGCTGTCTCAGTCTCAAAGGGTAGGACCACAACCTCTGGGGTCTCAAAGGGTTCAACCACAGCCTACTGGGTCTCAAAAGTTGGGGCCACGGCCTCCTAGGTTTCAAAGAGTCAGATCTTCACCAGCTCAGTTCCAAAGTGCGGGGCTCCTGTTCTTGAGTGCCAGCAGAATGGGGCCGGATCAGCTACCCAAAGCTGAGGAGGTGGGGCTGCTATATCCAAGGAGCAGAAAAACGGGGCCTGCTGGGGCTGAGGGGGTAAAGTAGCCACTCAGACAGACTAGGAGAATGGGACTGCCCAAATCAGAAGGAGCAGAATTGCCATCTCAGGGGGCCTGGAAGGCTGAGCCCAAGACCAAGGGGCCTCCACCCAGAATCCAGAGTGTGGACAACACCCAGAGTCTGGAGGGTAGGGCTATTGCCTAAATGATCTCAGAGAACAGAGAATTATTTTCAAGCCTTGAGATCTAGTGTAATGTGTTCTGTGGAATTGTTTGGTGCCCGTTATTCCTTCTTTCCGTCCAATTTCTCCCATTTGTAACAGCAATTCTGGCTCTGTTTACACCAGGCTTGTGCCTGTTCCACCATTGTACTTTAGAAACAGATAACTTATTATTCTAGATTTCACTGATGAAGGGGAATTTTGCCTCAGAATGGAATTTGGACTTGGAGTTGATTTAAGACTTTTGGGATGATACGACGGGGTGAATGCGTTTTTCATGTGGAAAGGACATGAATTTTGGGGGGGCTGGGTAGAATGTCATGGATTGAATCGTGTCCCTCAAAAATGTATATCAACTTGGCTAGGCCATGATTCTCAGTATTGTGTGGTTGTCCACCATTTTGTGATCTGATGTGATTATCCTATGTGTTGTAAATCCTAACCTCTATGATGTTGATGAGGCAGGATTAGAGGCAGTTATGTTAATGAGGCAGGACTCAATCCGCAGAATTGGATTGTGTCTTTAGCCAATCTCTTTTGAGATATAAAAGAGAAGTGAGCAGAGAGGAGAGGTACCTCATACCACCAAGAAAGAAGAGCCAAGAGAAGAGTGCATCCTTTCGACCCGGGATCTCTATACAAAAAATCTCCTAGACCCAAGATAAGATTGATGACAAGGACTTTCCCCCAAAGCCAAAAGAGAGAGAAAGGCTTCCCCTGGAGCTGGCACCCTGAATTCAGACTTCTAACCTCCTAGACTGTGAAAGAATAAGTTTCTCTTTGTTAAAGCCATCCACTTGTGGTATTTCTGTTACAGCAGCAGGAGATAACTAAGACAGTTGCTTAAAGTGTGATTTTATAATAACTGGGCTATTTCTTTACATCTTTTCTTCCTATTATCTCTTCACTAGATTACAATCACTTCTTTTCATTTTTAAACATCCATTTGTCTGTGAGACCTCCCTCAGGTAACTATTTTAGGCCATTTCTGACAAATCAAAAAACATAGACCCCTGTTAAATCAGTAACTGAATATGCAGGGAAAAAAACATAGTACTGAAATTCACACTGACCAAGCAGCTTCTTGCCACAGAAAGGGAGAATTACAGAGATGATGTTTTCTGTAGATAAATTACTATTAAAGGCTGTGATTTCAAAATTAACAGTGAACAATGCTGCATCCTGGAAACTGATGAAAACATTTCCTTGTGGGAAAGAAAACTTGCAACAAAAACTTACATGGAATTCAGGAAGGATCTGAACTCAAACACACGTACTGTGTTTTTACCATAGATAATAAAGGTAGAAAAAAAAATAAGCCCATTTCTCTGCCAGTGAGAGTAGATTGAAATGATCATGGTCTCCATCTCAGATATGAAGACCCACTCTGGAAACTTAATCTACAAAAACAGCAAGTCTGGCTCCGTTTACACCAGGCTAAACTACATCCATAGAGTCAGAGGAAAAGTAAAACTGATTGTATGACAAAATTAAGTAGGTATTCTGGTTATTTTGGCTGCATCACAAAGCACTCCAAAACAGTGGCTCAAATCAACATTTATTTTGCTCACAAATCTGCAATTTGTTTTTTGCTTTATTTTATATATATATATATATATATACATATACATATATATAGTCAGGAGGGATCAGTCCCTGGAGAAGGACATCATGCTTGGCAAAGTACAGGGTCAGCGGAAAAGAGGAAGACCCTCAACGATGTGGACTGACATAGCGGCTGCAGCAATGAGCTCAAGCATAACAATGATTGTAAGGATGGTGCAGGACCGGGTAGTGTTTTGTTCTGTTGTGCATAGGGTTGCTATGAGTCAGAACCAACTTGACAGCACCTAACAACAACAACAAATATATATATATATATATATATATATATATATATATATATATATATATATATATATATATATGACAACATTTGCCAATTCTACATTTTCAGGTTTTAATTTAGTGGTGTGAACTGCATTAGTCATGGTGTGTAAACGAGTCGGCAATTTGGACAGGGATCAGCAGGGACAGCTCATCTTTGCACCATTCAATGTCAGCTGACTTGAAGGCTGGTTCCACTTGGCATCAGCTAAGGCAACTAGAAAGCTGAGGCTATAATCATCTAAAGCACTTCACTCACAGGCCTAGCAGTTGATGATGGAAAGATTCAAACAGCTGAGGGCTGCGACAGCTGTAGTTCCTCAAGTATCTCTCTCTTTCTCTATATGGCCTTTCATGTGACCTCTCCAGCATTACAGCCTCCAGGTAGCTGAACTTTACATCATGGCTCAGACATCCCAAAGCAGGTGTCCCAAGAGAGCAAGATCCTGGCAGAAGCTGTATCATCTTTTACGACCTAGCATCAACAGTCATTCAACGTCACTTCCGCCTTCTATTCCTTAGAAGCAGTCGATAGAGGCTGGCCCATATTCAGTGGACAGGGAATTAGACTCCTCCTTAGTGGCTGGAGTGTAGAATTTGTGGGAACATTTTAAACACCACAGTAGGTGACTCTGTCTGCTAAGGAGTAGGTAACAGATATTGCTATATCAAGCTTCTTATAAGGCAAACCCAGACTTCACTCTCTCCTAATGATTCTAACCAATTGCCATTGCTTCAACTCTGACTCATAGTGATCCCATGTGTGTCAGAGTAGACTTGTGCTCCATAGAGTTTTCAGTGGCTGATTTTTTGGAAGTAGATTGCCAGGTCTTTCTTCCAAGGTGCCTCGGGGTGGACTCAAACCTCCAACCTTTTGGTTAGCAGCTGAGCATCTTAACTGTTTGCATCATTCTAGTCAGCTATTAATTCTTTCTGGCATCTTACTAAATGCATCAGGTTTCACGAGTGTGCTGACTAGATGCTTATTTTGGGGTGAATCTGAAATGGAGGAAAAGAGAGAGGAGGTGACTGGGCCTAATTAGTGACTATCACTTCCCAGAGGCTTGGCAGTGAGGAAGCTCTGCAGAGAGCGGGGTTGCCTTATAGTGGGTTTGAATTTCATCAGAACAAGATCCCCAGAGCCCAGGCATAGACGGAAACTGCTGTGGTGATAACTTCAGAGAACTCAGCCTGAGCAAGGAAGTGAAAGAGCTCAGGTTTGTGAAATTGGTGCCAGAGTCACCAAACTTATTCTTTATATTCACTTACATTAATGTCATAACCCGTTAAAAACCCATTGCCATCGAGTCAATTCAGACTCGTAGCGACACTATAGGACAGAGTAGAGCTGTCCCATAGAGTTTCTAAGGAGCACCTGGTGAATTCAAACTACCAACCTCTTGGTTAGCAGCCATAGCGCTTAACCACTATGCCATCAGGGATTCTATTAATGTTGTAGATGTTTTTAAAAATAAGAGCAATTATAATACATGCTTCAGATTTCTAAGTCACTTTCAGCTTTGTAAATTATAGTCACATAAATTATCTCGTTTTCTGCTCTGTTATGATAGAGCTTTTGATTATTTGTTTGCCAGATGGCAACAGAGACATCTACGAAGTGATCATTCATTTATAAGGAGGAAATTGGGACAATCTTGGAAAAGATAACTTCCTATGTCCGGGGAAGCTCAGGCAGCTGCTTGTAGTTGTAACTTTCATTGATCAGGATGAATTACCAGTTTTTCCATGCAGCCCTCTGTTATGAATTGAATTGTGTTCTTCCACCCCCATAATATGTGTTGAAATCCTAACCCCTGTACTTATAAATATGATGAGCCCATTTGGAAATAGAGGTTTTCTTTTGTTATGTTAATGAGGTCATACCAGAGTAGGTGGGTTCTAAACTTAAGCACTTCTGAGTTATATAAAGAACAGAATAGACACAGAGACACACAAAGAAGGAAGACAGATGCCAAGGAACACCGCGGATCACTGGCAGACACCAGGAACTAAGAGAAAAGCTCACAGAAAGAATCTACAAAGCCGAGGCCCTGATTTGGGCATTTAGCCTCCATAACTGTGAGAAAATAAATGTCTTTTTTAAAGCCACCCACTTGTGGTGTTTCTGTTATGGCAGCACTAGGTAGCTAAGACACCCTCCCTGGTACTCTAGAGTTAATTGCTTCTTTCAATTCACTCTCATTGCACAATGATCACATCTGTATTTCACATTTATTCTTTTCTGTGTATCATTATGGTCAGCTCTTTTCATATTAGTCCTCACGCTACTCTCCACCCTCAGCCCACAATTGTAAACACCTGAAAATTTGGAACCACTTTGTTTGTTTTTCATTTCCTACAGCACCTAGCATGGTGTCCTACGCATACACGTTTGTTAAGTGAATGTATTAAGTGTGTAAGTGAATGGTTATGAAAACATATTATATAGAAACTCCAGCACAAAAAATGCAAAGACATACGAGCATCACACTCATAAACACAAAAGATGTCTTTTCTAACTAGAGAAGACTAAGGAAAAATAAAATACAAGTACATAATCTTGTTTATGTATGGTATCAGAAATATTTCAATATCACCATCTACCCATTTTGATAAGCATGTGCTTGGTGTATCTTAGTGGGCCTACGTCAATATTTGCATCATTATCATCAACAGAGAACAGACTTTTAATATTTTATAACAATTTTATGACCATCTCATTTGAAAACTGCATAGCTATTATGAGAAACTCATTATTTTAATAGGGTAGATTTATGGAAGACATTTCTAGTCTCAAATGAAGAAAAGCGCCATCATACTTTCCTTGGAAATGACTTGTCGTATTGCCAAGTCAATTATGATGGTTCTGAGACACCAAACCCAGAAAATCATTCCATCGTCAGGAATGCTTGACTTGTAAGATGTGAAGTGAATGGATGTCTTCTCTTTGAATTATCGTTAAAGATAGACAATCTGTTAGCTTTGGGGGAGAAGAGGCCTCAAACGCCGATGAAATGAGACTAATCTTCACCTCATGGGCAAGGAACTGAACTGACCATGTAAGAAAACAAATCATGAGTGGCCAATGTCACTCACTGCATGATGGTTTGACTTTTTCCAGGTAATAGGGCACTGACTGCATGGTGGTGTAGCCTGGAACAGGGAGCAAAGGGTGGGCTTCCGTGTGCCTGGATCATAGTGATGGCTGTTCTAGCTCAGTGCATGTAGGGCCACATTCCTCCCAACCCCCTCTCCTAGAGCCAGCCCACCTGCTTTCTGATTTCCAGTGTGCAGAAACATTCTTGCTCAACCACCATGCAAACAGAATGATTTTACCTGTTAAAGGGACTAATATTTTTGCTCTATGGTAAGCACCACTGGGAGAAAGGAAGAAGGCCAAGCACATGTCATGCCTTTCCATTTTTGTGGGATGGGCCCTGAAGAGGTAGAAAGGAGAAAATGGGTACAGCACCCTCATTTGGGTGTTTTTGTTCCACATGTAGTTTGTATTGGCCTGAGCCCCTGTATGAGTTTCTTAAAGCTGTCCCAACAAATTACCACAAACTGGTGGCATAAAGCAACAGAACTTTATTCTCTCTCAGTTCTGGAAACCAGAAGTTCAAAATCAAGTTGTCAGCATGCCCATGCTCCTTCCAGAATTTCTAGGGGAGAATCCTTCCTTGCCTGTTCCAGCTTTTGTCGCCCCTGGTGTTCCCTGGCATGTGGCTCTACCACTCCAATCTCTGTCTTCACACGGCCTTCTTCTGTGTATTTTTACTCTGTGTCTGTTTGCCTAAAATCTCTCTTTCCTTCTTTTATAGAGACATTGGTCATTGGATTCAGGGCCCACCCCAAATCCAGGATGAACTCATCTTGAGATCTTTAGCATAATTACATCTGTAAAACCCCTATTTCCAAATAAGGCTGCAGGTACTTGCGGTTAGGACTTGTATATGTCTTTTTGGAGGGTCACTATTCAACCCTGGGGAAACTCTGGTGGCATAGTGGCTAAGAGCTACAGCTGCAAGCCAAAAGGTTGGCAGTTCAAATCCACCAGGCACTCCTTGGAAACTCTATGGGGCAGTTCTACTCTGTCCTATAGGGTCCCTATGAGTCGAAATCGGCTCATCAACAATGGTTTTTTTTTTTTTCTTCAACCCTGGTGGTGTAGTGGTTAAGTGTTGGGCTGCTATCCAAAAAGATCAGCAGTTTGAATCCACCACTTGCTCCTTGGAAACCCTATGGGGCAGTTCTACCCTGTCCTATAGGGTTGCTATGAGTCAGAATCGACTCGATGGCAATGGGTTTGGTTTTGGTTTATTCAACCCACTACAGCCTCCCAAAGGAATAAACAAGGTTAACTCTGGTAATCCTAGAACTACTTCTTTCCCACCCTGATGGTTTGAGGGTCTTCAGGGGCCTTACCCACAGCCCTAAGCTTCTTCTTCTTGCTACATTGTGCTCTCTGTCTTCTCATGGCTTGCACACTGACGTACACCAAGTTAAGCTCCAGTTTTTCTTCCTGGTCCCCATGTTCTTGTCTTTCTAGCTGTGCTTGAGCATCTTCACTTGAAAGGTGAGGAGAGGGCCTATCTCTGCCTTGGGTGTCTTTGTTCAGGGGCAAAAGACAGAGCCCAACACCCACCCATTCCCAGGCTCTTCCTACAGCCCTAGAAGTGGAGGTCTGCCACTCTGCCAGTCCTTGCATTTATGTCAGCCTCTTTCTCCTTGGGAACCTAGATCAAGTCCTTTGGAAAGTCCCATAATGAGACAGCACAAGGGACACCGTTTAGTGCTGGCAGAAAATGACCTCTCCCCACAACATTGCTTGCCTCAGGTTGTGCCCTAACTCTCTCCTTTCAGCATAAACTCTTAATCCATCCATTTCTGTTCAGGACATTAAGAAGTGTTTGGTAGGAGGCGGAGCCAAGACGGCAGAACAGACACACGCTTCTGTCAAGCCCTCTTTAAAACAAAGACCCGAAAAAACAAGTGAAATGAGTATATTTGTGACAAGCTGGGAGCCCTGAGCATCAAAGGCAAGCTTAGACAATGAACTGAGCGGCAGGGGAAGGAAAAGACCGTGCACAAGTGGAGAGGAGTTACTGGACTCGTGGGGAGCCCTCAGGCACCATTCCCAGAGCAGCTGCGGCGGCGGGCTGGTCCTAGCATTCGGCTGCAGTTTCCTAAGGCAGAAGCAGCCAGCGACACAACCCACTCACACCTCCGGAACCTGAGGAGAAGGGCGCCCTCGGCAAAAGCTAAGTACTTGTGTATATTGCACCCCCCCCCCCCGCAAAGCCGCTTGAGGGGCTGAATCCCTAGGCCTGAGATAGACCCTGGTGAGCACCTCAAGGCATCCTCCCGGCCTTGGGGAAGGAAAAAAATTTCCAACTGGGGGGAAAAGATAATTTGCTAGCTCCATTAACTGGGGGAGCTCAGGACAGAAGTGGCTCCTGTCCAGGCATAAAGCGTCCGTGGACCTTGATCACCTTTCCCTTCTGCATGGACCTGTGTGGGCCTATTTCAGGAGAATAGGCCCTTGCTGGCAAACTCCAACCATTTCAGCAGTGCGGTGGAGAGGTGGGTGTTTGACGTTTGACATTGCTTGCCCTATTAAACAAGGTCCTCACCTACCCACAACAACTCGCCCAGCCACCCACGACAGGGGCCCAGGGATAACTGATACCTCCCAGTCCTTACAACCAAAAACTTTGGGTGCCCATGGTCCCTCTGCAGAGCCCACCCACCAGCACGCTCTAGGGAACAGAGACGCATTTTCCTCAGAGACACTTGGGGGTTGGTTCTCAGCCTCCTGCCTTGTTCAGAGCGTGACCCCCTGCTGCAATCAGATACGGGCATATACGCCAATCACCCCTGCCCCTCTAAGACTGTAGGACAGAGCCTGTACCACACAAGTGTTATCAGCTACCTGGACACCTGAGCTGAATTTATACAAGAAAACTGAATGGACTCCTAGACTGATATACCTGATAACAGCTCTAGCCAGCTGGGGACAGGACACCAGAGCTCCAAAGATGAAAATAATCAAGCTAGCTCACTCAAGCAACCCATAGGGGTATACCGAAACAAAACAAAGCAAACAGCTATGACACAGTAAGCAAGCATAAACTAATACAATAACTTAAAGATGGCTCAGAGACAACAGTCAATATCAAGTCACATAAAGAAACAGGCCACGATCACCCCAACAGGCTCGCAAAACAAAGAATCCAGGGATCTTTTAGATGAAAGTGCATTCCTCGAATTACCAGATGCAGAATACAAAAGTTTAATATACAGAACCCTTCAAGACATCAGGAAGGAAATGAGGCAATATGCAGAACAAGCCAAGGAACACACAGATAAAGCAACTGAAGAACTCAGAAAGATTATTCAGGAACATAATGCAAAGTTTAATAAGCTGGAAAAATCCATAGACAGACAGCAATCAGAAATTCAGAAGATTAACAATAAAATTACACAATTAGATAACTAAATAGAAAGTCAGAGGAGCAGAATTGAGCAAGTAGAAGCTACAATTTCGGAACTCGAAGATAAATCACTTGGCACTAATATATTTGAAGAAAAATAAGATAAAAGAATTTAAAAAATGAAGAAACCTTAAGAATCATGGGGGACTCTATCAAGAGAAATAACCTACGAGTGACTGGAGTACCAGAACAGGGAGGGATAACAGAAAATACAGAGAAAATTGTTGAAGATTTGTTGGCAGAAAACTTCCCTGATATTGGGAAAGATGAGAAGATATCTATCCAAGATGCTCATCAAACTCCACATAAAGTAGATCTTAAAAGAAAGTCACCAAGACACATTATAATCAAGCTTGCCAAAACCAAAGGTAAGGAGACAATTATAAGAGCAGCAAGTGATAAAAGAAAAGTTATCTACAAGGGACAGCCAATGAGAATAAGCTCGGACTACTTGGCAGAAACCCTGCAGGCAAGAAGGCAATGGGATGACATATTTAAAAAATGGAAGGAAAAAATTGCCTGCCAAGAATCATATATCCATCAACACTGTCTCTTAAATATGAAGGAGAAATTAAGACATTTCCACATAAACACAAGTTGAGGGAATTTGTAAAAACCAAACCAAAACTACAAGAAATACTCAAGGGAGTTCTTCGGTTAGAAAATCAATAATATCAGGTATCGACTGAAGACTAGAACACTGGGCAGAGCAACCAGAAGTCAACCCAGACACGGAAATCCAAAAAAAGCAAAGCAAGATTAAAAAAAAAAAAAAGCCCAACACAGGGTAACGGCGATGTCATTATGTAAAAGAAGACAATATTAAAATAATAAAGAGGGACTAAGAAATGTAATCATACCCCTTCCATATGGAGAGGAAGATATGGCGATACAAAGAAATGAAACTTAGTTTTAAATTAGAAAAATAAGGGTAAGTAATAAGGTAACCACAAAGGAGGCAAACTATTCTACTTCAAAATAAAATACAAGGGAAAAATACAGACTCAGCAGAAACAAAATCAACAATAAATATGAGGAAAGGACAATATATAAAGAAAATCTACTCAGCACATAAAATCAAGTGGGAAAAAGAAGCTGTCAACACACAAAAAAAGACATCAAAATGATAGCACTAAATTCATACCTATCCATAATTACCCTGAAAGTAAATGGACTAAATGCATCAATAAAGAGACAGAGTTGCAGAATGGATCGAAAAACAAGATCCGTCTATATGCTGCCTACAAGAGACAAACCTTAGACTTACAGCCACAAAGAAACTAAACCTCACAGGATGGAAAAAAATATATCAAGCAAAGAAAAATCACAAAAGACCAGGAGCGGCAATATTAATTTCTGACAAAATAGACTTTAAAGTTAAATCCATCATAAAGGATAAGGAAGGACACTATATAATGATTAAAGGGACAATACACCAAAAACACATAACCATATTAAATATTTATGCACCCAGTGACAGGGCTGCAGGATACATAAAACAAACTCTCTCAGCATTGAAAAGTGAGATAGACAGCTCCACAATAATAGTAGGAGGCTTCAACACACCGCTTTCGGGGAAGGACAGGACATCTAGAAAGAAGCTCAATAAAGACACGGAAGATCTAAATGCCACAATCAACCAACTTCACCTGGTACACATACACAGAACACTCCACCCAACAGCAACCAACTATACTTTCTTTTCTAGTGCACATGGAACATTCTCTAGAATAGACCACATACTAGGTCATAAAGCAAGCCTTACCAGAATCCAAAACACTGAAATATTACAAAGCATCTTCTCTGACCAGAAGGCCAGAAAAGTGGAAATCAATAACAGGAAAAGCAGGGAAAAGAAATCAAACACTTGGAAACTGAACAATACCCTGCTCAAAAAAGACTGAACTATAGAAGACATTAAGGATGGAATAAAGAAATTCATAAAATCCAATGAGAATGAAAACACTTCCTTTGGGACACAGCAAAAGTGGTGCTCCGAAGCCAATTTGTATCAATAAATGCACACATACAAAAAGAAGGGCCAAAATCAAAGAACTATCCCTACAACTTGAACAAATAGAAAGAGAGCAACAAAAGAAACCCACAGGCACCAGAAGAAAACAAATAATAGAAATTAGAGCTGAACTAGTGAAATACAAAACAGAAAAACAATTGAAAGAATTAACAAGACCAAAAGCTGGTTTTTTGAAAAACTCAACAAAATTGATAAACCATTGGCCAAACTGACAAAAGAAAAACAAGAGAGGAAGCAAATAACCTGAATAAGAAATGAGATGGGTGATATTACAACAGACCAAACTGAACTTAAAAGAATCATATCAGATTACCATGAAAAACTGTACTCAAACAAATTTGAAAACCTAGAAGAAATGGATGAATTCCTAGAAACACACTACCTACCTAAACTAACACAAACAGAGGTAGGACAACTAAATAGACCCATAACAAAAGGAGAGATTGAAAAGGTAATAAAAAAAAACTCACAACAACAAAAAAAAGCCCTGGTCCGGACAGCTTCACTGCAGAGTTCTACCAAACATTCAGAGAAGAGTTAACACCACTACTAGTAAAGGTATTTCAGAGCATAGAAAAGGATGGAATACTACCAAATTCATTCTATGAAGCCACCATATCCCTGATACCAAAACCAGGTAAAGATACCACACACACAAAAAAAAAGACACCACAAGAAAAGAAAATTATAGACCTATACTGGGTTTGGTTTTTGGTATCCTTCATGAATGTAGATGCAAAAATCCTCAACAAAATTCTAGCCAATAGAATTTAACAATATATCAAAAAAATAATTCACCATGACCAAGTGGGATTCATACCAGGTGTGCAGGGATGGTTCAACATTAGAAAAACAATTAATGTAATCCACCACATTTTCCACATAAATAAAACAAAAGACAAGAATCACATGATTTTATCAATTGATGCAGAAAAGGCATTTGACAAAGTTCAACACTCACTCATGATAAAAACTCTCTGCAAAATAGGAATAGAAGGAAAATTCCTCAACATAATAAAGGGCATTTATTCAAAGCCAACAGCCAACATCACCCTAAATGGAGAGAGCCTGAAAACATTCCCACTGTGATCGGGAACCAGACAAGGATGCCGTTTATCACCACTCTTATTCAACATTGTGCTGGAAGTCCTAGCCAGAGAAATTAGGCTAGATAAAGAAATAAAGGGCATCCAGATTGGCAAGGAAGAAGTCAAAGTATCTCTATTCGCAGATGACATGATCTTATACACAGAAAACCCTAAAGAAAACTACTGAAATTAATAGAAGAGTTTAGCAGACTATCGGGATACAAGATAAACATACAAAAATCAGTTGGATTTCTCTACACCAACAAAAAGAACAAAAAGAGGAAATCACCAAATCAATGCCATTTACAGTAGCCCCCAAGAGGATAAAATACTTAGGAATAAATCTTACCAGAGATTTAAAAGACTTATAAGAAGAAAAGTACAGTACACTTCTGCAAGAAACCAAAAGAGACTTACATAAGTGGAGGAACGTACCTTGCTCATGGATGGGAAGACTTAACATTATAAAAATGTCTATTCTACCAAAAGTGATCTATACATTTAATGCAATTCTGATCCAAATCCCAACAACATTCTTTAATGAGATGGAGGAACAAATCACCAATTTCATATGCAAGGGAAAGAGGCCCGGGATAAATAAGGCATTACTGAAAAAGAAGAACAAAGTAGGAGGCCTTACTTTACCTGATTTTAGAACCTATTATACCGCCACAGTAGTCAAAACAGCTTGGTACTGGTACAACAACAGATATATGGACCAATGGAACAGAATTGAGAATCCAGACATAAATCCATCCACATATGAGCAGCTGATATTTGACAAAGGCCCCAAAACAGTTCAATGGGGAAAAGACAGTCTTTTTAACAAATGGTGCTGGCATAACTGGATATCCATCTGCAAAAAAATGAAACAAGACCCATACCTCACTCCATGCACAAAAACTAACTCAAAATGGATCAAAGACCTATATATAAAATCTAAAATGATAAAGATCATGGAAGAAAAAATAGGGACAACGTTAGGAGCCCTAATCCATGGCATAAACAGTATAGAAAACATTATAAAGAACGTAGAAGAAAAACTAGATAACTGGGAGCTCCTAAAAATCAAACACTTATGCTCATCCAAAGACTTCACCAAAAGAGTAAAAAGACTACCTACAGACTGGGAAAAAGGTTTTAGCTGTGACATTTCTGATCAGTGCCTAATCTCTAAAATCTACATAATACTGCAAAAACTCAACTGCAAAAAGACAAATAACCCAATTAAAAAATGGGCAAAAGATATGAATAGACACTTCACTAAAGAAGACATTCAGGTAGCTAACAGATACATGAGGAAATGTTCACGATCATTCGCCCTTAGAAAAATGCAGATCAAAACTACAATGAGATTTCATCTCACTCCAACAAGGCTGGCATGAATCCAAAAAACACAAAATAATAAATGTTGGAGAGGCTGTGGAGAGATTGGAACACTTCTACACTGCTGGTGGGAATGTCAAATGGTACAACCACTTTGGAAATCAATTTGGCGTTTCCTTAAAAAGCTAGAAATAGAACTACCATACAATCCAGCAATCCCACTCCTTGGAATATATCCTAGAGAAATAAGAGCCTTTATACGAGCAGATATATGCACACCCATGTTTATTGCAGCACTGTTTACAATAGCAAAAACATGGAAGCAGCCAACGTGCCCATCAACAGATGAATGGATAAATAAATTATGGTATATTCACACAATGGAATACTACGCATCGATAAAGAACAGTGAGGAATCTGTGAAACATTTCATAACATGGAGGAACCTGGAAGGCATTATGCTGAGTGAAATTAGTCAGTTGCAAAATGACAAATATTGTATAAGACCACTAGTATAAGAACTTGAGAAATAGTTTAAACTGAGAAGAAAACATTCTTTTGTGGCTATGAGAGGGGGGAGGGAGGGAGGGTGGGAAAGGGGTATTCACTAATTAGATAGTAGATAAGTACTACTTTAGGTGAAGGGAAAGACAGCACACAGTACAGGGGTGGTCAGCACAATTGAACTAAACGAAAAGCAAAGATGTTTCCTGAATAAACTGAATGCTTAGAAGGCCAGCATAGCAGGGGCAGGGGTCTGGGGACCATGGTTTCAGGGGACATCTAAGTCAATTGGCATAATAAAATCTATTAACAAAACATTTTGCATCCCACTTTGAAGAGTGGCGTCTGGGGTCTTAAACGTTAGCAAGCAGCCATCTAAGATGCATCAATTGGTCTCAACCCACCTGGACCGAAGGAGAATGAAGAACACCAAGGACACAAGGTAATTACAAGCCCAAGAGACAGAAAGGGCCACAGGAACCAGCGACTACATCATCCTAAGACAAGAAGGGCTAGATGGTGCCGTGCTACAACTGATGACTGCCCTGACAGGGAACACAACCGAGAACCCCTGAGGGAGCAGGAGAGCAGTGGGATGCAGACCCCAAATTCTCATATGACCAGACTTAACGGTCTGACTGAGACTGAAAGGACCCCAGTGGTCATGGCCCCCAGACCTTCTGTTTCCTGCCCCAGGACAGGAACCATTCCCGAAGCCAAGTCTTCAGACATGGACTGGACTGGACAATGGGTTGGAGAGGGATGCTGGTGAGGAATGAGCTTCTTGGATCAGGTGGAGACTTGAGACTATGTTGGTATCTCCTGCCTGGAGGGGAAATGAGAGGGTGGAGGGGGTTAGAAGCTGGCGAAAACGACATGAAAACAGTGGAGGGAGAGAGCAGGCTGTCTCATTAGGGGGAGAGCAATTGGGAGTGTATAGCAAGGTGTATATGGGTTTTTGTGTGACAGAATGACTTGATTTGTAAACTTTCACTTAAAGCACAATAAAAATTATTTAAAAAAAAAAGAACTGTTTGGTAGTCTCCAGTTTTGGGGTCTCTTAGCCCTCGGGCCAAGACCTCAGCAGCCATCAGCGCCATAAGATATACTGTGCCCACTCAGAACATACCATTCCAAGAGGTCAGCTGGCATGAGCTGGGTGGGACAAAACTGGTAGGCAGGAAAGTAGGGAACCTAAGAAAGAGGCTCTCAAGGCCTAGAAAAGCCAGAAGGAACCTGGATTTCAAGGTAGCCTATCCAGACCTGTGGTTTACAGGTAAGGAGGCAAAGCAGAGTTGAGAGAAGCCAAGGTCATGCCTGAGAAGACCAGCAAATACCGGTAGAAAAGATGGAAGCCTAAGAACAACACAGGTCATGGCCAAGTGCAAGTATAACATAGTCAGCAAAGCAAGTCCCAAATTCAGGACATTGTTGGCAGAGGCCCTTTCTTCAGGGCTAGTGTAGTACTGCAGAAGTGAACATGGTTCCAACATTTATTCAAGTTCCCCCAAAAGCGGACCTTGAGACAGGACTTGGGTACAGGTAGTTTATTTGGACAGTAATCTCAGGAACAAGAGGGAGAAGTATCAGGCAGGGAAGGAGAAAAAGCTAGTGGGTACCTTGTTGAGCTGGTTACAGCTGTGGGCCCATTCAACCAATGACAAATCATAGAGAATGGGCCTCAGAATTCTTCCTCCAGAAGGGAACAGGAAAGCTGGTAATAGGGAACCCCGGGTTGAGAAGGGAGAGTGTTGACATATCATGGGGTTGTTAACCAATGTCATAGAACAATGTGTGTGGTAACTGATGAGAAACTAGTTTGTTCTGTAAACCTTCATCTAAAGTACAATTATATAAAAAAAAAAAATTTTTTTTTTTTTATATATAAGTTATTCCTCCAGAGAATAGGAGGTAAGACCATCTATTCTTGAACTCCAATCTCCCCTGGGGGGTTTACCTCTCCCCATGTTCTAAATGCCTTGTGAGCTGAGCCAAGTTCTTTAAGCTTTGGTAAAAAAAAAAAAAAAGCCTGTAGTTAGAGCAGCTAAGAGGCACTGGAGATCGAGGCCTGTCCGCCTCGGATGCAGTTATCAGACAGGGCCAAGGTACAAGATACAAATAGCATCTACCACAACTCCCTAAAGCAGCCTTAGCAGGTCAAGCACCGCTAGCCTAGAGTGGTTTGACCTGCTGAGCAAACAATGGCACACAGATGACATGCTCACTCTGGCTCTACTGTCCATTACAGAGCCCAAGGGTTGCCAGGAAAGGGGTTTCCCACCTTTCTCCAAGAAGACTGTATCCCATATATTTTGGCCATTGTGTCAGTAACAGCTGCCTGGATCAGCAGTTGTCAGTTGGGCGGTCTGGTCCCAACTTGTTTATTATTTTCTCTACCTTTCTGTGAAGTTTTGGATAAATGTGGCTTTCCTCTGCAATTTGTAAAACTTTTGTCATCCCTCCCATTTTTCAGCCTGTAAGTTCCTTGCCAACAGGAAGAACATCTGTCTTAATCCTATCTGTAGTGCCTAACACAGCGCCTGCCATTTAGTAGATTTTCAGTAAATATTTGTTGAATAAATAAGTAAATAAAGGAATGAATAGAAAAATAATACTGAGTCTCATTCTGACTCCTTTACTCACCATTTCTATTGCCTCGTACATCCCCATGGATTCTCTCCATCTTAAGGAATCCTTTTTTACCTCTGGTATTTTCTTTTCATTGTTCAGTTTCTGCTGCCTCACTCCAGGACCTGAGTTCATAGGCAATTGGCACGTAGGAACTAAAAACCAGATTCAGGGAAGATGTTGGGCAGAGGAGTACAGAGGCCCAGGGGATCGTGACTTTGAAGACCTTGGGTGAAAGACTAGGGGGGCAGGGAGGTCTCCTGATACCCATATGAGGATGATTTGAATGATAGTTGGCTTGATGGTAAAAGTAAAGGACTATTTGGCACCATTGTCTGGACTCTGTATGTATCATGGCTTATAACTGGGACTCCTCTTTTGAATCACATAACATAGAAAAATGATTCAAGTGATTATTTTCTTAATTTTCCCAAAGATATGGTACATAACTAGATCCATTTCAGATGGATTAGAGAGAAATTAATTTGTTACATATAATGGATGCCTTAGGATTTAATTCTCTCTCAGGACTCCAGCTGAGAAAGGCTGGTCTATGGTAAGATTTTCACTCTGGTAATAGACAGCACCTTCTCATTTTCCCAAATGTGACAGACACAGCTAAGTTTATACATCACACCACTTCCTTCACCCAGTGTCCTATCGTGGCCATTTTACCAGGTTGTGAAGAACTCCTCCAAAACACAGCCTCCAACTGCTAGGAAAAAAAAAAAACTGCTACACACTAAATATTCCATCACGTAGATGATCCAAAATGCCTCCAGACATTGTCCTGCTGTTAGATGTCCCAGTTGCTTCCAATTTTTCACAAAACGTTTTTGTTTGTCTGTTTAATCTTTTTTTTTTTTTTTTCTTTTTAATCAAAGCAACCCTGGCAGCAGCATGGAGTTTGGATTAGATGAGGGAGAGCCCAAGACCACTCAGCCAGTTACTGCAATGGCTCAAAATAAGGTAATGAGTTCTGGAATCCAGATGCAAGCAGGAGGATGGAATGAAATAGACCAAATCAGATTTGCAAGATACATTGGTCCTTTGCAATATTCAGATGTCTGCTTCACTCCACACCCATAATTTTCAAAAATCACTTTGATGTAATGGTCACTTAACCAAGTTTTTGATTCTCTAAAGCCTGCCTTCTTGAAACTTAACCAGTACCAGTTGCTCTCCAGTCAATTTCATCTCATGGCAATCCCATGTGTGCAGAATAGAAATGTACTCAATAAGGTTTCCAATGGCTGATTTTTTGGAAGTATTTTTCCAGGCCTTTCTTTCGAGGCACCTCTGGGTAGACTTGAATTGCCAGTCTTTCAGTTATTAGCAGAGCATGTTAACTGCTTGCACCACTCAGGGATTCTTGAAACTTAACAGAAGACTCTTAATTTCTGGGCAATTGTTTCTTCTCCATTCTCCCCTTGAACAAATGGTGACTCTCCCAGAGGATTTGCTGTCAGTGATTCTGCCCACTGCACCCTTCTGAGTACAGACAGAGCTGAAGAGAGCTGACTATTTGGGGGGTCCTCTGCCATCAGGCATCTGCTGGAAGCCAAAGGCTGCTGGAAGCAAAGGGACTCACATCACAAATCGAAGAAAAAAAAATTTAATTTATCTTAGAATTTTATAATTTTCTACATAGAAATACACCATTCTTACCAAAAGAATCTCATAGCTTAGGTGTCAAGAAGTTTTTCTTATGAGAATACTTTCAGATCTAAGAGCTGAAAGTCAAGATTCTGGATTTGGAACATGTTTATTTGAGTTTTCTATATTGTCAATGATTTTTAATTTGAATTCAGAGTTGCTGATTCCTGGTATAGATGTATATGTATATAACAAAGTAAAGACACTTGCAAGAGCTCCCCATGTGATATTCCCCATATACCTGCATTGAATGCCTATGAAAGATTCTAAAATGTGTCTTAACACCTTGCCAAGAAAATAACACAAGTGTCAGAGTGAATTCAAGAAAATTGCCTTGCTCTCTTTCGTTCTTCAGTGGAAATAGGTTGTTTTTGTTGTTGTTTTTTGAGCATTCTAGAGTTTGCTTGCCATCAGTTTCTCACTCAGCTCTTCAGCCTTGAGACCCTCCCTCAAAGTAGCAGCCATATGATGGAAAAGAAAAATGATTCTTCCAGTTGCTTGTTTTTCTATGTTGATGGTGTTGCCTTCCTTCCAGGAGAATTTGATAAACATTGATTGTCTCTCCTATCAAGTGTCAGGCAATAAAGAACTCCATCACTGGGTGGGATGAACTCTAAAGAAATTTCCAGCTCTGAGAGTCTATGGTTTTTCAAGTCTACGTTCACATTGTTCTGGAAATAGATTTCTTAGCCAATAGCAAAGGTGAGGCAGTGGCGTTTCAGTGATAGAATTCTCACCCTCTGTGTGGGAGACCAGAGTTCAATTCCCAGCCAATGCTCCTCATGGATGCCACCACCTGTCAGTGGAGATTTGCATGTTGCTATGGTGCTGATGGTGCTGGACAGGTTTTAGCGGAGCTTCCACACTAAGACAGACTAGGAAGAAAGTTCTGGTGATCTACTTCTGGAAACTGGCCAGTGAAAACCTCACAGAACACAAGGTCCTGTCCCAGCCAATCACGGGGACGGCGCGGGACAGAGCAGCGTTTAGTTCCACTGTGCACGATATTGCCTTGACAGCAGCTAACAGCAACAACTAATAGCAAATACAAATGGAAACTAAATTTTCCTTCTACAGTAGTTCTGTGCTCCCTGAATTAGTCATGGTCAGCTGTTAACTTTATACCAAAGCCACATATAACGTCTCAAGTCCAAGATGGTCACAGCCAAGCATAAACTAGGGAGATTGCCAAAGCAATGTGGCAGAAAATTAGAACCAGAGAAAGTGGTAATAAGACTCTTGATTAAGAAATAAGAAAGAAAATATAAAAATCAGGGGAGTAAACTGTGTAATGAAATCCGAACACTTTATTTTGGTCAGTGAAGTAGAAACACAACTAAATTTGAAGGAACATTAAGTTCATCACCTGGGCCTACAGGGAACTACTGCCCAAACGTCAGCAAATTTTGCTTTCTAAACTTTCCCTGTATGGTTATGACATGGGTTCCGAGCAGACAGTGTTTCAGCAGAGAATCCCTTAAGTTCTGACTGGCAAAGGCCTATGATAGAAGGAGTGTTGTCCCTTGTGGCTGTTCCCTTCATACGTTTCTTTCTCTGAGTTCCTTGACTCTACCAATTAAAATGCTGTGGGGCAAAGTGGCCTAGGTAATGACACGAGCATTAGGAAACTTTTCCAGCCCTCCCTGTGCTACAGCCCATGGAGAAATCTTGAACACAGCTCGTCAACTTTCTGGGCCTCAGTTTCATTTTTTAATAAAATAAGTGAGTTGGTCTAGATGATTTTATAATTATTCCTCTCTTCTACATAGATATCCCTCTGACTATAGAACTCAGGTCCAAAGAAGCGAAGAGATTCTGAGATGTTCAGAATAGTTCTCTGTTGGGACTGGAGCTCTTATGGGTAAGAGAGGAGGAAAGATTTTTTGCACCCAGCATAAAGCACATGGGATTCATTTGGCAACGTGTCAAAGCTCATTCTGGGAATGGGCCAGGCAAAGTCCTAAAGGTCAAACATTTCTCACTTACCTGTAGACTGATCATCCTATTGTGCTTGAGTCCTGGATAGGAGACCAAAGCTAATTAAGCCCTTTTTAATCCATACTAATGTTCTTAAAAGGAGTACTTGGGTGGTGTAAACAGTTAATGAGCTCAGTTGCTAACCAAAAGCTTGGAATTTTGTGTCCACCCAGAGGTGCCTTGGAAGAAAGGCCTGGTGATCCCCTTCCAAAAAAAAATCAGCCCTTGAAAATCCTATGGAGCACAGTTGGGGTTGCCATGAGTCAGAATCAACTTGACAGCAACTGGTTTTTAATCATCTTAAAATGTAGGGAATAGAGCTCCCATGTACTTTAGTGGTCCTAGTATCTAACTAGGACCCTTGGAAATAGGTTAGAAACTCATGACCCGTGCAGTTCCTTCCTGACCTTAGTAAATCATAATTCCCCAACATCATCCTTATCATCAGTAGCAGGAAACATGGACTAAGCCATTTAATAATGGAGGCTATCATTCACCAAGAGCTTACTCTAGGCCAAGAACCAGGCTGAGCAGTTTCAGCGCTTAATTCTCACAGCAACCCGCTCAAGTCAGTACTCTTATTATCCTCATAATACAGATGAGAATACTGAACACAACAAGATTTAAGTGACTTTGCCTAATGGCATAAAACTGGTAAGTGGCAAAGCTGGGATGAAAACCCAGGGAATCTGATACCAGAGCTCGCATTTATATTTAAAATTTTTTTTTTTTATTTTGACATAATTTCAGACTTAAAGTTGCAAGAACAGTACAAAGAATCCCATATATCCTGCGCTGGGATTCCACAAATGTAAATCAGCATTTTACCCCATTTGCTTTATTCTCCTTTCGCATGTGTATGTGTTTGTTTGTGTGTGTGTGTGTGTGTGTGTGTGTGTAGTATATGTTATATATATTACGTATATATTTTTTCTGAACCATTTGCAGTAGATTGCAGACATGAAACTTTTTTACCCCTAAATACTTTAGAGTGTTTCTTAAAAACAAGGACATTCTCTTATATAACCACAGTAAAATTAATTGTCATATTAGAAAATTAACTTTGAAATAATACTATTATCAGATCTACGGATGTTATTTAGATTCTGCCAATTCTTTCAATTATGTCTGTTATAGAAAAAAAAAACTTCTTGTCCAGGATCAAAGTCATGATCACACATTGCATTCAGTTGTCACATTAGTTTCTTTTAAGCTGGAACCATTTCTCAATCTCTGTCTTTTATGGTCTTTACATGGCTGAAGAGGACAGGCTAGTTACTCTATAAAATATCCCTCAGTTTGATTTGTCTGATATTTTCTTCATGTTTAAGTTCAGGTTATTCAATTTCAGCAAGAACACCACAGAAGTGATGTTGTGTCCTCAGTGCATCATATCAGGAGGCACATGATGTGATTTATCTGATTACTGGTGATGTTAGGAACCCTGGTGGCGCAGTGGTTAAGAGCTTGCCTGCTAACCAAAAGGTCGGCAGTTTGAATCCACCAGCTGCTCCTTGGAAACTCTATGGAGGCAGTTCTACTCTGTCCTATAGGGTCACTATAGGTTGGAATCGACTTGATGGCAACGGGTTTGGTTTTGATTTGGTGATGTTAACTTTGATCACTTGATTAAAATGATATCTGCCCGTTCCCTTTGTAACGAATCTTATGCAGACAGAGGCCACACTCTCAACCACTACACTACAGAAATACCTCTATGCAACTAGCACTGTGCTAGTCACTGAGGAGTCAAAGAGCCTTGAAGGAAGTCTGCTCACCAAGGGCTTACATTATTCTTGGGAACACAGGTAAGTGATATTAATTTAGAAACCACTCACGAATTATCCTGTGAGTCCCACAATGAGTTAGAGGAATTCAGAGGTAGAAGTGAATCTTGAGGAAGCTGCTTGAGCACGGGAATTAGAAGAAAGGATAGGTTTGGCCTCTGGACACTTCAAGGCTGTGCACAACCATTATCAGAAGGTGAAAAGGGTCTGAAACAGAAGGTTAGAGTCTGGGCACTGATCTGGGAGGGCCAGTACAGACTATCATTGTCCCACACAAGAAGACCGTGGTAGCCATTCTAGGGGGCTGCTGGCAGTGGCAAGGGGGCCGGGCTGAAAGAAAGCTAGAAGTTGGAATTTAAGGCCCCAGAATTTAAGGCCTCTTGGAAATGTGAGGGTGCGGCCAGATACAGAGGTAAGGTAGTAGACCAAGAGCAGCTCAGAAAAATCTGGAGGAATAATTCCCTAGATCCTGGGATGGTTTTAACTGGGATCTCATTTCACAGAGTCTTAACAGCATTAGGTGGCCCCAACATATGTGTTCTCAGGGTGTCTCATGTATTAGCAGTGCTAAGGCCAAGGGTATTTGTCCAGAGCAGAAGGTCCCTGTGGAAGAATAATGTGAGCTAAGCTCAAAGAGATTGATGTGGGTTAATTGGGAGAGACTGGGGTGTGGTGCTCAAGAATTATTTGCATGGGTCCTAGCATAAGGACTCTATCCTGTGTACACACAACAAAGTGGTGGTGTGACAGAGTTTGCAATTCTCTCTCTTATCTCACTGTCATTAGCTGATGTCGTGTTGACCCCCAACTCATGATGACCCCGTACACAATTGAATGAAATACTGCCTGGTCCTGTGCCATCCCATGATCAGTTGCAGATTGGACCATTATGATCCACAGGGTTTTCATTGACCGATTTTTGGAAGTAGATCACCAGGCCTTTCTTCCTAATCCATCTTAGTCTGGAAGCTCTGCTGAAATCTGTTCCCCGTTATAGCAGAATGCAAGGCTCCACTGACAGGCTTTGGTCGTGCTGGTGCATGAGATACATTAGCCAGGAATTGAATCTTGGTCTCCGGCATGAAAGGCAAGAATTCTACCACTGAACCACCACTGCCCTCCTTATCTCACTAAAAAAAAAAACAAAACAAAAACCAAACCCATTGCCGTCGAGTCAATTCTGACTCATAGTGACCCTATATGACAGTTATCTCACTAAAAAGCTACCCCTAAAATGAAATTATAATCTTTTCACCTGCTTCTACAGTAAGATTAAGTGTCGGCAGTTCGCAGAAGTATGCTTTGCCTCTAACCTGGTTCAGAATTTAAGTGCTGTAATTAAATGGAGGTCTCATTATATTCTGCTCTAATCTGCAGCAATCATTATGCAGTGATTACCTTGAATTAGTATTGCACATACTTCCGCCCACTTATTTTTATATGTCTCTGTACTTTAATTATGTTTCAATGAATATAATTCCATACCCTTCAATACTTAAATAATATTCACTTTAAATACAACTGCATGCCTATAATTCTCTGTAAGTGTGAGTGCTTGTATTGCAAATAACAAAAATTAATATTGTCTGGAAGTCGAAACAAACTAAGCCATACCTGAAAGAAATTAGTTGGCATATTAATAGAATCTTAAAATATTGAAATTTGTTACCAAATTATTTTTTCAAAAACTTTAAGAGGATGACTTTTGTACTCTTATTAACAAAAAAATCTTTAAAGGAAACAGCTATTCTCTGGACGGTTTGGTTGCCTACTAACCACTTCACCAGGGACTTTCCTCTTAGTAGGGAATTGAGCTGGCATCAGATTAAAAAAAAAAAAAAACACTGAAGTTTTTTGTTCGTTTATTTGTTCCTTTTGCTAAGCACTGGCTCTGGAAGAAATTAACTACAGATTTTGATGGGTCAAAGGTGAAATCTCAGAATCAATAACCAGATAACTGGCATGAAGGCCTTCTACCTGCCTACCCATCTGCACATGCATTCTTTTTATCCAGGAAAAAGCATGCCATTAATGCTCATGTTGTTTCTGGTGTGCAGTCCTAGGAAGCCATATAATCCTTTATTTCTCCCAAGATACGTCCCAAAGGAGGCTGTCTGTAGAGAATTTTTTTTGCATTTTGTTGTACTTACTAGTTAAAGCTGCAACTAATATATGTGCTTTGTTTGATATTTATTTCAAGCATATGGTCAATAGTAACTTGGACTGAAAAGTAAACAATTGATAAATTAATTTATGACCTCATGCCACAGGGTAATGCTCCTAAAGAACTAGAGAAGTGGTAATCTCTGATTTAAAATATAGTATTTGAGTTAGAGTCCTCAGGAAAGGTTTGTCAAAAGAAAAGAGAACTAAAATAGAATGCCATTTTGATTGTCTCTGATAAGGAGTAAACACAGAGTAGGTTTTATAAACCTTGAGGCTAGGTAAACCCTTCAAGTTCATTCTTAGTCCCCTATTGTGAACTATTCAAAACTCATTGTCCAGGAAGTGCCATTACCACTGCTGGAAAGAATCAATGCTATTAAAATAACAAGTCTTCCTGAAAAAACATATCTGCAAAGTTGGTCACTCCACCAGTCCGTGGAATAAGTCAAGCCATTTTATAAATCAGTTACTAAAGTTTTATCTTAAAAGGAGGGAAATAAAAGGAGCAAAAAGGATGCCAAACTGGTTGGTTACGTAAGAGGAAAAGAGGTTGAATTATTTTTTTTAACATTTGTACTGAACCAGAAGGTGTTGGTCTGCTTCCCCATGGGTGCATTTGGCATAATAATGACTAAATCAACTCAATTAAATACGCTACCATTTCAATATATGCTACATTTAAAAAGAAAGAAGGTAAGTGTAGTCCATGGTGACACAGTGAGTCAACCACCCAGGTACCCTGTTCTGTACATGATTATCTTTCCACGTTAACCCATTAGTTATTGTTGCTTTTTCATAGATATTTTTTCAGCTGATCTACCAGGCTGAAAATATTATAGTATTATTTCACATTCAATACCATTCATTACCATGACATTTGCCTAAAGGAGAAAATACATAAAACCGGTAATCATGGATAAATTTAAAAAATCAAAGACAAGTGTCATGAATTGAATTGTGTCCCCCCAAAATATGTGTCGACTTGGTTAGGCCATGATTCCCAGTATTGCATGGTTGTCTTCCATTTTGCGACTGTAATTTTATGTTAAAGAAGATTAGGGTGGGATTGTAACACCCTTCCTAAGGTCACATCCCTGATCCAATGTAAAAGGAGCTTCCCTGGGGTGTGGCCTGCACCGCCTTTTATCTTACAAGAGATAAAAGGAAAGAGAAGCAAGCAGAGAGGGGGGAACCTCATACCAACAAGAAAGAAGCACCAGGAGTAGAGCCCGTCCTTTAGACCCGGAGTTCCTGCGCAGAGAAGCTCCTAGTCCAGCGGAAGATTGACAAGAAGGACCTTCCTCCAGAGCCAACAGAGAGAGAAAGGCTTCCCCTGGAGCTGACACCCTGAATTTGGACTTCAAGCCTACTAAACAAAAAAAAAAACCAAACCCACTGCAGTCAAGTCAATTCCGACTCATAGTGACCCTATAGGACGGAGTAGAACTGCCCCATAGAGTTTCCAAGGAGCACCTGGTGGATTTGAACTGCCAACCTCTTGGTTAGCAGCTGTAGCACTTAACCACTATGCCACCAGGGTTTCCTCTAGCCTACTAAAAAAACTACTAGACCGTGAGAAAATAAATTTCTCTTTGTTAAAGCCGGCCACTTGTGGTACTTCTGTTACAGCAGCACTAGATGACCAAGACAACAAGGATTACCACTTTCGACATGACAGCACGAAGCACTCCACAGAACCATTCCACAGTGAAACTGGTGAAAGTATTTTTAAAAGCCATCATTTAAAGTCTCTGGAAATGGCTGTAAGGGCATTCAGCAAATGATGAAACATTTATTTAAGAAAATCAGTTAAAGGTCAATAAGAATAGTGAGAGTTTGTAGTATCTGAACCAAGACCTGCTCCTTCCCTCCTCCCCTCCAGTCAGCAAGACTCCACTCCAGATTGGTGCAGCCAAGAATGCAGAGCTTTCACTTTCCCCAGCTCCTAGTCAGAAGGCTAGCTTTCTGGGAGGGGCAGAATGTCAGCATTTCTCATCATGCCCCCTTAGCTACCTGTTACTGAGGCTAAGCTCCTGGCAAGTGCAACTGAGAGGTAAGGGCTCTCTTGTACCTCCCAGCCACCACTCACGGCATGGAGACTCACCTTGGGAGTGTTGCAGCTGAGAACACTAGGACCTGATCATCTTTGCTACAATATATTATCTAAAATGCTAAGCTTCCAACAAATAATTACTAGACATGCAAAGAAAGAGAAAAGTTTGATCCATACACTGGCAAAAAAGCAAGTGACAGAACTGACTGTAAGAATGACCAGACATCATGTTAAACAAAGGTTTCAAAGTCACCATTGTAAATACGTTCAAATGATTAAAGGAAACCATGATTAAAGAAGTAAAGGAAGGTATGATGAAAATGTCACATCAAATAGAGAATATTACTAAAGATATATAAATTATGGAAACCCTGGTGGCATAGAGGTTAAGAACTATGGCTGCTAATCAAAAGGTCAGCAGTTCGAATCCACCAGATGCTCCTTGGAAACTCTATGGGGCAGTTCTACTCTGTCCTATAGGGTCACTATGAGTCAGAATTGACTCAATGGCAACGGGTTTGGGTTTTTTTTAATATAAATTATAGAAAATAATGAAATGGAAATTCTGGAATTGAAAAGTACAGTATCTGATATAAAAAATCTACTAGAGAGGCTCAACAGTGGATTTGAACTGGCAGAAGAAAGAAATAGTGAACCTGAAGATAGATCAATAGAGATCATGCAATCTGAAGAACACAGAGAGAAAAAAAGATTGAAAAAAAAATGAACAGAACCTTAGAGAAATATGGGACACCATTAAGCACAGCAGCATACCCATAATGGAAGTACCAAAAGAAGAAAAGGGAGAGAAAGGAACAGAAAAGATATTTGAAGAGATAATGGCTGAAAACTACTCAAATTTATTGGGAAATATTAATCTACACATTGAGGAAGCTCAGTGAACTCCAGAGAGGATAAACACACAGAGATCCACAACAGACATGTCATAGTAAAAATGCTGAAAGCCAAAGACAGAAAAATTTAAAAGCAGCAATAGAAAATTGACTCCTCAGTTACAAGGGAATCCCAATAAAATTAACAACTGACTTCTCATTCGAAACAATGAAGCCTTAAATGCAGTGGAATAACTTATTCAAAGTGCTCAAAGGAAGAAAATAAGCCAACAACCTGTCAACCTAGAATCCTATATCCAGCAAAGCTATTGTTCAAATATGAAGGCAAAATAAAGAAATGTTCAGGTAAACAAAATGGAGACGATTTGTTGTTAGCAGACCTGCCTTAAAAGAAATACTAAAGGAAGTGACCCCAGACAGTAATTGAGTATTGGTAAAGGTAATTATGTAATTACAGAAGATAGCATAAATGTATATTTCTTCTCTTAATTGATTTAAAAAGAAATTGTATAAAACTGTGAAACCCTGGTGGCATAGTGGTTAAGTGCTACGGCTGCTAACCAAAGGGTTGGCAGTTTGAATCCGCCAGGCACTCCTTGGAAACTCCACAGGGCAGTTCTAGTCTGTCCTTTAGGGTTGCTGTGAGTCGGAATCGACTCGATGGCACTGGGTTTTTTTTTTGGGGGGGTGCATATAATTGTATTATTGGGCCTATAACATATACAAATGAAATATATATACCAATAAGAGAATAAAGCAAAAGTTAGTTCTTTGAAAAAGATCAACTAAATTGACAAACTTTAGCGATATTGAAAAAGAAAACTACAGAGAAAACTCGAAATACTAGAATCAGAACTAAGAGAGGAGACATTATTACTGACCTTACAGAAATAAAAAGGATTATAAACAAGTACTATGAATAATAAACCAAAATGAGACCAAACCTATTGCTGTCAAGTCAGTTGTGACTCATAGTGACCCTATAGGACGAGTAGAACTGTTCCATAGGGTTTCCAAGGAATAGCTGCTGGATTCAAACTACTGACATTTTGGTTAGCAGCCATAGCTCTTAACCACGGTACCACCATGGTTCCTATGAACAATAGTATGCCAATAAATTAGATAACCTAGATGAAATGGAAAAATTCCTAGAAAGATACAAACTACCAAATTTTTCAAAAAGAAATACAATTGATGAGACTGAATTAACGATCAAAAAACTACCCATAAAAAAAGTTCAGACTAAGATGGCTTTAGTGGTGGATTCAACCAAACATTTGAAGAATTAACACCAATTCTTCTCAAACGCTTCTAAAAAATATAAGCAGAAACACTTCTCAACTCATTCTATGAGGCAGGTATCACCCAAATACCAAAACCAGACAAAGACGTCACAAGAAAAGAAATTACAGACTATTATCTTTTATGAATATGGATACAAAAATCCTCAGCAAAATACTAGCAAACCAAATCCAACAACATATAAAAAAATTATACACCATGATTCAGTGGGATTTGTACCAGGAATGCAAGGTTTATTTAACACTTGAAAATCAATTAATGTACTATACCATATCAATAGAATAAAAAAACAAAAAGCACATTACCATCTCAATAGACACACGCACTCACAAAAAAAAAAAAAAAACTCTTTGACAAAATCCAACCCTTTTTCTTGGTAAAAAAATACTCAACAAGCTAGAAATAGAAAAGAACTTCCACAACCTGATAAAGGGCATCTACAAAAAAACCCACAGCAAACATCATACTTAATGGTGAAAGACTTAAAGCTTTCCCCAAAAGATCAGGAAAAAGGCAAGGAGGCCCACTTTTTCCATTTCTATTCAACAAGAGGAAACCCCTGTGGTATAGTGGCTAAGAGCTATGTCTGGTAACCAAAAAGTCAATAGTTCATATCCAACAGGCACTCCTTGGAAACTCTATGGGGAGTTGGGTCACTATGAGTCGTATTGGGTCACTATGAGTCATAATCAACTCGATGGCAATGAGTTTATTTGAAATTATACTGGAAGTTCTGGCCAGGGCAATTAGACAAGAAAAAGAAATAAAACACATCCAAACTGGAAAGGAAGAAGTTAAATTATCTCTATTTGCAGATGACATGATCTTGCATATGGAAAAGACTAAGAAATTCACTGAAAAACTATTGTAACTAATAAATGAGTTCAGCAAGGTTGCAGGACACAAGATCAATATACAAAAATCATTGTGTAGCTATACACTTTCAATGAACAATTCAAAATGAAATTAAGAAAACAATTCTATTTAAAATAGCATCAAAAAGAATAAAACGTTTAGGAATGAATTCAACAAAATAAGTGAAAAATTTATACTCTGAAAACTAAAAAACATTGCTGAAAGAAATTAATGAAGACTTAAATAACTGGAAAAACATCTCACGTACATGGATTGGAAGATTTGCTATTGTTAAGATGGCAATACTCCCCAAGTTGATCTGCAAATTTGGTATAATTCTTATCAGAATCCAAGCTGGCTTCTTTGTACAAATTAGCAAGCTGGTTCTAAATTTCATATGGAATTTCAAGGGACCTCGAATAGTCAAAACAATCTTGAAAAAAAAACAAAGAGGGCTCATACTTCCTGATTTCGAAACTTACTATGAAGCTACAGTAATCAAAGCAATACAACACTGAACAAAGAAAAAAAATCAAATACATGGAAACTGAATAACACCTTGCTTAAAAACAACTGGGTAACAGAGGAAATCAAAAAATTCCTAGAATGAAAACATATCATACCAAAACCTCTGGGACAAAGCAAAGGCACTATTCAAAGGTCAACTCATAGCAATAAATGCCACATAAAAAAGAACAGACCAAAATCAAAACATTAGCCCTACAACTTGAACAACTAGAAAGAGAACAGCAAAAGAAGCTCACAGGCATCAGAAGAAAGGAAAAATAAGGACTAGAGCAGAAATAAATGAAATAAATAACAAAAAAAAAATAGAAAGAATCAACAATACCAAAATTTGGTTCTTTGAAAAGATCAACAAAACTGACAAACCACTGGCCAAACTGACAAAAGGAGAGGAAGCAAATAACCCAAATATTAAATGAGATAGGGGACTTTACAACAGACCCAACTGAAATAAAAAGGATCATAACAGAATACTTTGAAAAATTATACTCCAACAAATTTGAAAACCTAGAGGAAATGGACAGATTTCTAGAAACACACTACCTACCTAAACTAACACAAACTGAGACAGAAAATTTGAACAGATACATAACAAGAGAAGATATTGAAGAGGTAATTAAAAAAAAAAAAAAAAACTCCTAACAAAACAATGACCCTGGCCTGGATGGCTTCACTTAAGAATTCTACCAAACATTCAGAGAAGAGCTCACACCAGTACTACTCAAACTATTTCACAGTATAGAAAAGGAAGGAATACTCCTGAATTCATTCTATGAAGCCAACATAACCCTGAGACCAAAGCCAGGCAAAGACATCACAAAAAAGAAAAATTACAGATCAATATATCTCATGAATATAAGCGCAAAAAATTCTCAACAAAATTCTAACCAATAGAATTTGGCACCATATCAAAAAAATAACACACCACAAGCAAAGTGGGATTCATACCATGTATGCAAGGAAGGTTCAACGTTACAGAACCAATCAATGTAACCCACACATGAATAGAACAAAAGAAAATAATCACATGATCATCTCAATTGATGCAGAAAAAGCATTTGATAAAGCCCAACACCCATTCATGATAAAAAAAACTCTCAATAAAATAGAAGTAGAAGGGAAATTCCTCAACATAATGTTATCTAGTGCTGTTAAAACGGAAATACCACAAGTGGATGGCTTTAACAAAGAGAAATTTATTCTTTCACAGTCTAAGAGGCTAGAAGTCCAAATTCAGGGTGCCAGCTCCAGGAGAAGGCTTTCTATCTCTGTCCACTCTGAGAGAAGGGCCTTGTCACCAATCTTCCCTTGGACTAGGAGCTTCTCAGCACAGGGCCCCTGGGACCAAAGGATGCACTCTTCTCCTGGCACTACTTTCTTGGTGACAAGGAGTCCCACTATCTGTCTGTTAGCTTCTCCCTTTTATATCTCAAAAGAGATTGACTTAAAACACAATCTAACCTTGTAGACTGAGCCCTGTCTCATTAACATAACTGCCACTAATCCCATCTCATTAACATCATAGAGCTAAGATTTACAACACATTGGAAAATCACATCGTGGACAATCACACAATACTGGGAATCATGACCTAGCCAGACTGATACACATCTTTTTGGGGGACACAATTCAATTCATGACATTAATAAAAGGTGGTAGAGTGGTTAAGACCCTGCTTCCAAGATCTTAACCACTGTGCCACCTGGGCCCCGGAATAAGGATAGACAGATAGATAAATGAAATACAATTGGGAATCTATAAATAACTTCATGGTTCAAAGGTCAACTGATTTTTGACAAGGGTATGAAGACCATTCAATGGTTCTCCATTGTAATACTTTTTCAACAAATGGTGCTGTGACAACTGGATAGGCACATGCAAAAGAATTAAGTGGGGCCCTTAGCTCACACCATATATAAAAATATATCAAAATAGATAAAAGACTTAAATGTAAGAGCTAAAACTATAAAGCTCTTAGAAGAAAACGGAGGGGTAAATCTTCATGACCTCATATTTGGCAATGGATTCTTAGATATGGTACATAAAACATAAAGCATGAGCAAAAAGAAAAAAAAAGATAAGCTTGTCTTAATCACAATCAAAAACTTCTTTACTTCGGAGGACACTATCAAGAAAGTAAAAATACAACCCAGAGAATGAAAGAAAATAATTGCAAATCATATGTCTGATAAGAAACCCTTAACTAGAATATAAAAGGTCTTACAACTCAATAATAAAAAGACAAATAACCCAATCAAAAAATGAGCAAAGAATATAAATAGACATTCCTCCAAGGAAGATATAGAAAATGTACATGAAAAAAAGCTAGACATCATTAGTTATCAGAGAAATGCAAATCAAAACCACAATGAGATACCACTTCACACCCACTAGTACAGCTATTAAAAGAAAAAAAAGTTAATAGCAAGTATTGGTGAGGATGTGAAGAAACTGGAGCCTTCATACATTGCTAGTTGGATTGTAAAGTGGTACTGCTGTCTTGCTGTACCAATTTGGTTATTGTTGTTGTTAGGTGTCGTCAAGTCGGTTCTGACTCATAGCAACCCTATGCACAACAGAACGAAACACTCCCCGGCCCTGCGCCATCCTTACAATCATTGTTATGCTTGAGCTCATTGTTGCAGCCACCGTGTCAATCCACCTCATTGAGGGTCTTCCTCTTTTCCACTGACCCTGTACTCTGCCAAGCATGATGTCCTTCTCCAGGGACTGATCCCTCCTGACAACATGTCCAAAGTATGTAAGACGCAGTCTCGCCGTCCTTGCCTCTAAGGAGCATTCTGGCTGCACTTCTTCCAGGACAGATTTGTTCGTTCTTTTGGCAGTCCATGGTATATTCAATATTCTTCGCCAACACCACAATTCAAAGGCGTCAACTCTTCTTCGGTCTTCCTTATTCATTGTCCAGCTTTCACATGCATATGATGTGACTGAAAATACCATGGCTTGCGTCAGGTGCACCTTAGTCTTCAGGGTGACATCTTTGCTCTTCAACACTTTAAAGAGGTCCTTTGCAGCAGATTTGCCCAATGCAATGCGTCTTTTGATTTCTTGACTGCTGCTTGCATAGCTGTTGATTGTGGATCCAAGTAAAACGAAATCCTTGACGATTTCAATCTTTTCTCAGTTTATCATGATGTTGCTCATTGGTCCAGTTGTGAGGATTTTTGTTTTCTTTATGTTGAGGTGTAATCCATACTGAAGGCTGTGGTCTTTGATCTTCATTAGTAAGTGCTTCAAATCTTCTTCACTTTCAGCAAGCAAGGTTGTGTCATCTGCATATCACAGGTTGTTACTGAGTCTTCCTCCAATCCTGATGCCCTGTTCTTCTTCATATAGTCCAGCTTCTCATATTATTTGTTCAGCATATAGATTAAATACGTATGGTGAAAGAATACAACCCTGACACACACCTTTCCTGACTTTAAACCAATCACTATCCCCTTGTTCTGTCCGAACAACTGCCTCTTAATCAATGTAAAGGTTCCTCATGAGCACAATTAAATGTTCTGGAATTCCCATTCTTCACAGTGTTATCCATAGTTTGTTGTGATCCACACAGTCGAATGCCTTTGCATAGTCAATAAAACACAGGTAAACATCCTTCTGGTATTCTCTGCTTTCAGCCAGGATCCATCTGACATCAGCAATGATATCCCTGGTTCCACGTCCTCTTCTGAAACCGGCCTGCATTTCTGGCAGTTCCCTGTCGATATACTGCTGCAGCTATTTTTGAATGATCTTCAGAAAAATTTTGCTTGCATATGATATTAATGATATTGTTCTATAATTTCCACATTTGGCTGGATCACCTTTCTTGGGAATAGACGTAAACATGGATCTCTTCAGTCAGTTGACCAGGAAGCTGTCTTCCATATTTCTTGGTATAGACGAGTGGGCACCTCCAGGACTGCATCTGTTTGTTGAAACATCTCAATGGATATTCCATCAATTCCTGGAGCCTTGTTTTTCACCAATGCCTTCAGAGCTGCATGGACTTCTTCCTTCAGTACTATCGGTTCCCAATCATATGCCACCTCTCGAAATGGTTGAACATCGACTAATTCTTTTTGGTATAATGACTCTGTGTATTCCTTCCATCTTCTTTTGATGCTTCCTGCATCATTTAATATTTTTCCACATGGAATCCTTCACTATTGCAACTTGAGGCTTGAATTTTTTCTTCAGTTCTTTCAGCTCGAGAAACGCCGAGCGTGTTCTTCCCTTTTGGTTTTCCATCTCCAGCTCTTTGCACATGTCATTATAATACTTTACTTTGTCTTCTCGAGAGGCCCTTTGAAATCTTCTGTTCAGTTCTTTTACTTCATCAATTCTTCCTTTTGCTTTAGCTGCTCGATGCTCAAGAGCAAGTTTCAGAGTCTCCTCTGACATCCATCTTGGTCTTTTCTTTCTTTCCTGTCTTTTCAGTGACCTCTTGCTTTCTTCATGGATGATGTCATTCCACAACTCGTCTGGTCTGTGGTCACTAGTGTTCAATGCATCAAATCTTCTTGAGATGGTCTCTAAGTTCAGGTGGGATGTACTCAAGGTCATATTTTGGCTCTGGTGGACTTGCTCTGATTTTCTTCAGTTTCAGCTTGAACTTGCATATGAGCAATTGATGGTCTGTTCCACAGTCGGCCCCTGGCCTTGTTCTGACTGATGATAGCAAGCTTTTCCACGGTCTCTTTCCACAGATGTAGTCAATTTGATTTCTGTGTGTTCCATCTGACGAGGTCCATGTGTATAGTCACCGTTTATGTTGGTGAAAGAAGGTATTTGCAATGAAGAAGTCGTTGGTCTTGCAAAATTCTATCATTCGATCTCCAGGAACTACCAATTTGGTAGTTTCTCAAAATGTTAAATATAGAATTACCAGATGACCCAGCAATTCCTCTCCTAGTTCTATACCTCCCCCCAAAATGAAAACAGACATCTATGCAAAAACTTGTATACAAGTGTTCGTAATATTCAAAAAGGCAAAGCAATTCAAATGTCCATCATCTGATGAATGGATAAACAAATGTGATGTATCCACACAATGGGATACTATTTGGCCATATAAAGGAATGAAGTACTGATACATGCTACAATATAGATCAATCTGAAAACATTATGCTAAGTGAAAGAAGCTATTCACAAAAGACCACATGTTACACGATTTCATTTATATGAAATGTCTAGAACAGGCAAATCCATAGAGACAGAAAGATTAGTGGTTGCTTAGGGCTAGCGGTAATGGGGGTTTAGCGGGCAAAAGCTAAAACGTACAGGGTTTATCCTTGACATGATGAAAATGTTCTAAAATTAAGTGTGGTGGTGGTTGCTCATATCTGTGAATATGCTGAAAACTATTGAATTGTATGCTACAAATGAATGAATTTTACGTTTTGTAAATTATATCTCAAGAAAGTTGTTAAAAATATCAGCAGCAAGCACAATGGTACTTTAGGATGTTCTGAATAATGCACAAATTCTGATGTTCAAGGTAAGCAGCCACACACAGAAACCCTGAAATTAATTGATCTGTGTGAGATCTGGGAGCTAGGTTAGGCATGTATACTCATGCCATCCCTATTCATGTCTTCCCCAAGAAGATATGTTGTTAGTTGCCGTCAAGCTGGCTTCTATTCATGGTGACCTTGTGTATAACAGAACAAAACATTGCCGGGTCCTGTGCCATCTTCATGATCATTGGTATGTTTCAGTCCATTGTTGCGGCTATTGAGTCAATCCATCTCATAGAGGGTTTCCCTCATTTTAGCTGGCCCTCTACTTTACCGTAGTGACTCATAGTGCCCCTATAGGACAGAATAGGGTTTTCTAGGCTGTAATCTTTATGGGAACAGATCGCCAGGTCTTTTCTCTCACAGAGCAGCTGGTAGGTTCAAACAGCCAACCTTTAGGTTAGCAGCCAAGCACTTAACCGTTGCGCCATCAGGGCTCCTATAGGGTCCCTAAGAGTCAGAATCAACTCAACATCACAAAACGACTACTACTTTACCAAGCATGGTATCCTTTTTAGCTATTGGTCTTTCCTGAAGAATTGTCCAAAGTAAACAAGCTAGTCTCACCATCCTTGCTTCTAAGGAGCAGTCTGGTTGTATTTCTTCAAATATAGATTTGTTCATTCTTCTGACAGTCCAGGCTATATTCAGTATTCATCCTAGAAGATATATCACTCATTTATTCATTAAACTTTTATTTAACTTTTAATTGTCTTTAAAACACTTGCTTGGTGGTGGGAACACGAAGACAAATGGAACTTGTGGAACTCCCATTCTAGCAGGTAACCAGACATATAAATTATCTCCAGAGGGTCCAATAACATGTCTTCAAAATCTGTGAATAAAGTCAGATTAAAGTCACCCTCTGAGTGAAAAGCAATGTAAAATGGATGAGCTTAGCCATCTGTAGAAGCCCCACTGCCTAACAGATGGTTTATAAATGTGCAGTTGATAGAGATACTTGGAAACTATCAGACTCAGATGCAATACACAAGGACCAGGTCTGTAAGAGTGATGGAGACATGTACCTGACCCAGGCTCTGAGTCCTCCGCAAGCCTCTGGCATCATAGGAAGACCATATCCATGAGAATAAGTCTGAGAACACGCTCTGCACCCCTGGCTTTGGCCTCTGATCTACCAGGGACTTTCTCTTGTCTTCCTTGGACTTATTTCCTATCTTTAAGCCTCAGTACCTGATTTTGGTCACACCTTCAACAGCCCTTTTGTCTCTTGAAGTAGGCTTTTTCACATCTTAGGCATGTTCTTGCAGGATATCACTCCCTGGCCCAGATCTTGTCTTGACACTAATAGCTCATCTTTGTTTTGCTCTGGTATCTGATGCATATGGAACAAGGAGAAAGCGACCTCAAGAAAGCCTTCCTGGAATGTGATCTATGTAATAGACTATTGTAACCTGCTCGACTGTTTTGTCTGAAGTAAATGCTGTGTCAATAGAAAGGAGACAAACTGCATGGTGTGTAGGAAAAAGAGAGCCAGAGGACAATCTCTGTGGATCTCCAGGAGAGTCCTACGCTCCTGACCAACCGGCCCATGTGTATCAGGATTTTTTTGTTTTAAAAAACTTTATAGAGGTATAATTCACATACCATATAATTCATTCATTCAAAGTGTACAATTCAATGGTATTTAGCATATTCAGAAATATGTGCAACCACCACCAAATTTTAGAGCATTTCCATCACCTCGAAAAAGAAATCCCGTACCCTTTAGCTATCACCTCTCTGTCCCCCTCCCTCCCTCAGCCCTAAGGAACCAATAATCTGCATTCTGTCTCTATTGATTTCCCTATTCTGGAATTTCATATGAATGGATTCATATAATATGTGGACTTTTGTGACTGGCTTCTTTCACTTAGCATAATGTTTTCAAGGTTCATCCACATTGTAGCATTTATCAAAACTTCATTCTTTTTTATGGCCAAATAATATTCCATTTTATGGACATACCACCTTTTGCTTATCCATTCCTCCATTGATGGACATTTGGGTTGTTTCCACCATGTAGCTATTATGAATAAAAATCAAAAAACCAAGCCCATTGCCATTAAGTTGATTCCAGCTAACAGCGAACCTCTAGGATAGAGTAGCTGTTTCCAAGGAGTAGCTGGTGGATTCAAACTGTGACTTTTTGGTTAGCAGCTGAGCTCTTAACTACTGCACTGCCAGGTTCTGCTATTGTGAATAATGCTTTAATAAGCACTAGTGTACAACCTTTCTGTGTGGGCATGTGTTTTTATTTCTCTTGGGTAGATACCTAGAAGTGGAATTGCTGAGTCATATGGCAACTCTACGTTTGAGGAACTGCCAAACTATTTTCCAAAGTATCTGCACCATTGTTCTAAGATTTTTGGCAAATATGAGTCCAGAGGAGAAATGGCTCCCTCAGGTAACAGGAGTTTTATGATTCCACCCACTTTAATGATATGACTTCTTGTGCTCTGATTCCTATGCTCACCCAATGACCACCGAGTCGGACAATCATTTGGCCTCCCGGGTATCCATTTCTACCAGGAAGAGGATGTGCTGACCAACTCACGTGAGTAATCCTGTTTACTTGATGTTCTGTTTCTCACTGTAACATAATAAACTGGCATATTGGTCTTGTGAATCTGATCACCTCTAGGTTCAGTGCTGAATTCTAGTGTCCAGGCCTCCAAAGCAGATCCCACAACCTGTAAGGCCCCTTTGGAGAGATCCACCAGCCTCCCCCTCTGAAGTTTCTGTTAAATGAGATCACTGTCATTCAACAAGAGAAGTGCTCTAATAGGTAGGGACTCGGAGTGATTCTACATCTTAGGGGGAAGTGAGGGCTCAAAAAGGCTTCACAGAGGAAATATTTGAGCAAGATTTTAAAGGGTTTTTATTTGGTTTAATGATTTGGTATTGTTTTTCTAATGCACATAAAATAGTAATGCATATTCAATGTTCAAAAATTTGGGAAATACAAAAAAGTATGTTGTTGTTGTGTGCAATCGAGTCAATTCTGCCTCACAGTGACCCTATATAACAGATTAGAACTGCCCCATACATAGCATTTCCTAGGGTGTAATCTTTACTGGAGCAGACCATCAGGTCTTTTCTCCCATGCAGCAGCTGGTGTGTTCAAACCACTGACCTTGTGGTTAGCTGCTGAACGCTTGACCATTGTGCCACGGGGATCCTTACAAAAAAACATAAATGGGAAAAATATTTAAACATGATTATAATTTAGGCATCAGAAGAAGTCAGGAAGTAACTTCTACAAGGCATTCTTTCCTGAAACCTTGTAATCAATTTTTCCTACATTTGTTGCATACAATCACTCAAGCCCAAACCCAAAACTCAACGACATATCTATCACACCACCACCAGTTGCCACCGAGTTGATTCTGACTCATGGCGACCCCACGTGTGTGAGAGTAGAACTGTGCTCCACAGGGTTTTCAATGGCTGATTTTTCAGAAGTAGATCACCAGACCTTTCTTCCAAGGTGCCTCTGGGTGGACTTGAACTGCCAACCTTTCAGTTAGGCAAGCAGCCGAGCATGTTAACCATTTGTACCACCCAAGGACACCACTGGACAGATCTGAGAAGGTCAATTTCAAATGGAGGCAAAAATTCAAACTTTGGCTTTTGGAGGATTCACTTCTGAGTTCTGACCAGTTACCTCAGCATTTCTCCAATCGTAGTCCACAGACCCACCAGCATCAGAATCATCTGAGGCAACTTGTTTAAAAATGCAGAGTCCTGGGCCCCACTGAAGACCTACTGAATGAGAATCTCTGGATATGAGGTCAATAGTCTGCATTTTAAACATTCATGTACACACTGGAGTTTGAGAACCACTTTTACAGAAGCTTTTTGGGGTGGTGAAAATGCTGACTTGAGGACGTGAGTATGGGTACTTTAAAAAATCCATTTGAGACCAGCGATTCTTTTGCTTTGTCTGATGTGGAAATCAAAAAGCCTCTCACCATAGAGCAATCACTGAGGTGTGTGCAAAGTTCAAGCGCATATACGGAAGGGTATAACCATCGCATGGACTACATTGTATCAGGCCTTACCAGAAGATGACGTCTTCCAATTTGTTTCTGGATGTTATTTAAAGTGATAATTTGAGGCTGTAAATTTAGACATGATTAGTGAAAAGTTACCGATGTCTCTGACCCAGTATGATCAAGAATTATTTTCAACAACAAGAATAAATTAATTAAATTAAAAAAAAAATTACAGCCCTGAGCTCAAATGAGAAGCAAAAACCAACAAAAGAATGCTCCTGTTTTCCTAAGGTTTGAAAACTTTAGGTAACGGTTACATAAAGCCACAGCTACTTATGTTTTCTACTGAAAAGTCCTGCATTTAGAAAGTCAGTGCTGTTCTCAGGGTAGCATTGGTTACTGCCAACTCATATTTTCCCTCTTCTTTACACTTGGGAAACTGACCAATTTTACTATATAAAAAGGGCAGATTTGAGTGGTTTGCAAGCTATTCAGAGTGAATTTGTGACAAGTGTTGGCTGCTTTAGCAAAAAGCTTGGGAAGGCTGGAGACAGAGTCATTGTAAGACAGGGAGCAAAGGCCCTGAGATCGGAGGGTGCCCGTTTGAGAAATAGTGAAGAGACTGGTGTGGTTAGAGGAGAAGCAAGTAAAAAAGAAATAGACTGTACTATAAGGGAGGTAATAGGGGGTTGAGTGTGGAACCTAGAGACTCAGTAAGACAGAGAACAGAGGGGCCCCCAAATCTGCAAACAAAGTAACAAGAAATGGGCCAGGGTGCAGAAACAAAGCCATTCGCCAGAACAATGGGGCGGGGTATCTAAAAATAGCCCGCAAACTTCTTTAAAGTTGCCTTTCAGAAGCAGCTGGGGAAAACCAGGCCCAGGGACATGCGCAGAACATCCACCTGTGACCACCGTGTGACTTTCCACCAGGGGCAGTGAGGGGCTACAGCCCCAGCCAGGAAATCGAACCCAGGGAGCGGGAGACTGCGCAGGTGCAACACCCCATAATAAGTCCTGCTACGAATCCCAGAGGCCTCTGGGACAGGAGCTATCTTGGAAAACTGCTGCGCAGGCACCTTAGTTAACATATCCCCTCCTGTGTCTATGAATAAACACGAATCTTTTCCCTGCCCAAGAACTTTTAAAAACTTGGGCCTGTCTTTTGTTCTGTGAGATGAGGGTATGCGTTGCTCTAGGCCTTCCTTGTCTCCACTTGCAAGCCTCTTCAATAAAGCTTTGCTCATGTGGAAAACTACGTGCCTTACCTGCTCATTCTTGACCAGTGAGAGGCAAGAACCTTATTCTGGTAACAATTTGAGAATGTTCTAAACTTGATAAACCATAATACAGCCTCACTAATATGAATTAAAAAAAAAGTCTGAATTATGGATTTCTAAAACTTCAGTGAATAAGTGACAAGATCATGGCCCAAACCAAACCCATTGCCATCGAGTCAATTCCAACTCTTAGCAATGCTTTAGGACAGAGTAGAACTGCCCCAGAGGGTTTCCAAGGCTATAAATCTCTACAGAAGCAGATTCACATCTTTCAAGGAGTGGACGGTGGGTTCAAACCTTTCAGTTAGCAGCCAAGCACTTTAACCACTGCCTCACCAGGGCTTCTTAAGATCATGGCAGACCCCGTTTAATGAAGTGATTTGAAACTATCCTGCTTTTAGACCTGCCCTTCTTTTCAGCTCCGTGTAGTTTTCCAAATTTGTTGAACTATTTTCCCCCTCTACTTGTAGGCTTGGGGCAGACCAAACCCTAAGGCTGGTTCTGCTCTTACTAAGCAGTTGTACATAAAGACTCTGACATGGCAAAATGCTCTCACTAGGCCCTGGGGCAGACCAAACCCTAAGGCTGGTTCTGCTCTTACTAAGCAGTTGTACATAAAGACTCTGACATGGCAAAATGCTCTCACTACCTTGTTAAGTGAAATAAATGCAGAAACAGATTATACTGTAAATGCCAGTCATGATGAAAAGAAAATGTGTTATATACAGACAGAAAAATGACCAGAAGGGATTATCTTTTGCTTATGTGTGCATGTGTGTGTATAAATTTAATTTTTTCTGTATTTTCCAAATATTCTACAATTGCATATAATTCTTTTATAACTGGATAAAAACTAATACATGCTGTTTAAGACAAGAGAAAAACAGCTTTGTCTCAGAATTCGTTTTCTTTGGAGTTGTTATCTACTTGCCCATCCTTTACATTCAATCACTATTGTTCCTGTATTCATTGTGGACTATCATCTTAACTTTTCTTTTTAGTTGTAAAAATACACATTGCTAAGTATTTGCCATTTCAACATTTTTTTATGTGTACAATTCAGTGACATTAATTAGGCTTACCATGTTATGCAACCATCACCACTATCTGTTTCCAGATTTTTCCATAACCCTTAACAGAAACTCAATGCATCCTGAGCAATGACTTCCCCTTTCCCCTTCCTTTTCATCCCTGGTAGCCACTAATGAACTTTGGTCTCTATGCATTTGTCTATTCTGGATATTTCATGTAAGTGGGATCATACAGTATATCCGGACCTTTTGATATATGTCTTGCCTTCTCTCTCGCCAGTTCCCCTAGTTTCTGACCTGTGGTTCTCTGGACATTACTTGACTGCTGTCAGATTTCTGAGCTTCTGCCTCTAAGGGGACTACTGCCCCCATTGGCCATACACTTCCTGGTCCCTTATTTCAGTTTTTCATGACTTTTCCCATTCTGGCTTCACTCTATGTGGCCCCTGCTGCTGCCCAAGTTTCCAAAATGAATGCATAAATTGAAGCATCAGGTTTGTTTCTTTGTTTTACAAATGGGTCCTTATGTCATCAGGGTTCTTAGTTGTGAACAAAACTCATTCTAGGTAGTTTGAGCAGAAGCGAAATTTATTAAGTAGCTCACAGAATCTCCTGGAGGACCAGAGGATGTGGCAAGGAGGCTCCACAGTCCAAACAATACCCTAACCACATCTCAGGTTTGCTCCTGTGGAGACCCTACAGCCACCACCACCAAGCCCAGAATGTTCCCACTAGGACTTTGGCCACCTCTACCTCTGAAGAATGGATGTCACTCAGTCATGGTGCCTGTCTCCTAATGTCACTGGCTTCTTAATAGAAGCTTCACTTCTATTGCTGTGTCTGGTCACTGGGAGCTTAGATCAAAGGTTCATACCTTAGCTGCAAAGCCAGCTGCGAAAATGAGCCATTGTCTTCTACATTGAGGGAGTGAGAATCAGAGATTCATGAAATGGGAAATTGCCAAATATAGGAAGGGTTTCAAAAGGTTTTTGGCAGCCAAAAACAAGAAAAATATCTACTACAGTGCAGATAAAATATTTCAGAGCGTGGACAATTACATTCTTGAATGGTTCTCCCTCACTTCTTTCCATCTTTAGTTTGATTTTTTGTTGTTTTTGTTTGGTTTTAGTAATATATATCATTCTATCTAATTATGAAAGTAATATGTGCTCAACAGGGGACAATTTTAATACTGACAAAAACTCAAATAAAACATTTTAAAATACCCGTAATCTCACCAAGGAGCCCTAGTGGCATAGTGGTTAAGCACTCAGCTGCTAACCGAAAGGTCAGTGGTTCGAACTTGCCAGCCACTCCTTGGGAGAAAGATGTGGCAATCTGCTTCCATAAAAATTATATCCTTGGGAAATCACCAAATCAATAGCTCCCAAAAAGATAAAATACTTAGGAATGAAACTAACCAGAGACGTAAAAGACCTGTACAAAGAAAACTACAAGACACTATGGCAAAAAACCAAAAGAGACCTACATACGTGGAAAAACATACCTTGCTCATGGATAGGAAGACTCAACATTGTGAAAATGTCAATTCTACCCAAAGCCATCTACAGATACATTGCAATCCCAATCCAAATTCCAAAGGCATTTTTTAACGAGATGGAGAAACAAATCACCAACTTCATATGGTAAGGGAAGAGGCCCCAGATAAGTGAAGCATTACTGAAGAAGGACAAAGTGGGAGGCCTCATATTACCTGATTTTAGAACCTATTATACTGCCACAGTAGTCAAAACAGCCTGATACTGGTACAACAACAGATACATAGACCAATGGAACAGAATTGAGATTCCAGATCTAAATCCATCCACCTATGAGCAGTTGATATTTGACAAATGCCCAAAGTCCATTAAATGGGGAAAAGACAGTCTCTTTAACAAATGGTGCTGGCATAACTGGATATCCATCTGCAAAAAAATGAAACAAGACCCATACTTCACACCATGCACAAAAACTAACTCAAAGTGGACAAATACCTAAATATAAAATCTAAAATGATAAAAATCATGGAAGAAAAAATAGGGACAACACTAGGAACCCTAATACATGGCATAGACAGACTATAAAACATTACTAACAATGCACAAACACCAGAAGAGGAACTAGACAACAGGGAGCTCCTAAAAATCAAACACTTATGCTCTTCAGAAGACTTCACCAAAAGAGTAAAAAGATTACCTACAGACTGGGGAAAAAAAATTGGCTACAACAAATCCAATCAGCATCTAATCTCTAAAATCTACAAGGTATTGCAAAACCTCAACAACAAAAAGACAAATAACCCCATTAAAAAATGGGCAAAGGATATGAACAGGCACTTCACCAAAGAACACATTCAGGCAGCTAACAGATACATGAAGAAATGCTTATGACCATTAGCCATTAGAGAAATGCAAATCAAAACTACAATGAGATACTGTCTCACCCCAACGAGGCTAACATTAATCCAAAAAACACAAAATAATAAATGTTGGAGAGGTTGTGGAGATACTGGAACGCTTATATTACACTGCTGGTGGGAATGTAAAACAATACAACCACTTTGGAAATCGATTTGGCACTTCCTTAAAAAGCTATAAATAGAACTACCATATGATCCAGCAATCCCACTTCTTGGAATATATCCTAGAGAAATTGGAGCTGTCAAATGAATAGATATATGCACACTCATGTTCATTGCAGCACTGTTCACAACAGCAAAGAGATGGAAGCAACCTATGTGCCCATCAATGGACAAATGGATAAACAAATTATGGTATATTCACACAATGGAAAACTATGCAATGACAAAGAACAATGATGAATCTGCAAAACATCTCATATCATAGAGGAATCTGGAAGGCATTATGCTGAGTGAAATTAGTCAGTCACAAAACGGCAAATATTCTATGAGACCACTATTATAAGAACCCAAGAAAAGGTTTAAACACAGAAGAAAACGTTCTTTGATGGTTACAGTGGTGGGGAGGGAGGGAGAGGGGTATTCACTAACCAGACAGTAGTCAAGAATTATCCTAGGTGAAGTGAAGGACAACACAAATACAGAGGAAGTCAGCACAACTGGACTAAACCAAAAGTTAAGAATACAACCAAACACTTCAAGGGACAGGGTAGCAGGGGCAGGGGTCTGGAGACCATGATTTCAGGGGATTTCTAGGTCAATTGGTACAACAAAGTTTATTAAAATGTTCTGCATCCCACTTTGGTGAGTGGCGTCTGAGGTCCTCAAAGCTAGCGAGCAGCCATCTGAGATGCATCAATTGGTCCCAACCCAGCTGGAGCAAAGGAGAATGAAAAACACCAAAGACACAAGGAAAATATTCGCCCAAGAGACAGAAATGGCCACATAAACCAGAGACTCCGTCAGCCTGAGATCAGAACTAGATGCTGCCGGGCTACCACCAATGACCTCCCTGACAGGGAACACAACAGACAGTCCCTGATGCAGCAGGAGAAAAGTGGGGTGCAGAACTCAAATTCTAGTAAAAAGACCAGACTTAATGGTCTGATCGAGACTGGAGGCACCCTGAAGATGTGGTCCCTGGACTGTTTGTTAGCTCAGCACTAAAATCATTCTTGAAGCCAACTCTTCAAAGATTAGACTGAACTATAAGACATAAAATGATACTTGTCCCACTATGAAGAGTGGCGTCTGGGGTCTTAAATGCTAGCAAGCAGCCATCTAAGATGCATCAATTGGTCTCAACCCACCTGGACCAAAGGAGAATGAATAACACCAAAGATACAAGGTAATTAGGAGCCCAAGACACAGAAAAGGCCACATAAACCAGAGGCTACATCATCCTGAGACCAGAAGAACTAGATGGTGCCCGGCTACAATCGATGACTGCCCTGACAGGGAACACAACAGTGGATCCCTGAGGGCGCAGGAGAACAGTGGGATGCAGACCTCAAATTCTTGTAAAAAGACCAGACTTAATGGTCTGACTGATACTGGAAGGACCCTGCACGTCATGGTCCCCAGACCTTCTGTTAGCCCAAGACAGGAACCATTCCCAAAGCCAACTCTTCAGACAGGGATTGGACAGGACTATGGAATAGAAAATGATACTGGTGAGGAATGAGCTTCTTGGATCAAGTAGACACACGAGACTATGTGGACAGCTCCTGTCTGGAGGGGAGATGAGAAGGCAGAGGGGGACAGAAGCTGGCTAAATGGACACGAAAATAGAGAGTGGAGAGGAGTATGCTGTCTCATTAGGGGGAGAGCAACTAGGAGCATATAACAAGGTGTACATAAATTTTTGTATGACAGACTGACTTGATTTGTAAACTTTCACTTAAAGCACAATAAAAATTTTTAAAAAATGATACTCATGAGAGTGTTCCAATGATTATACGATTGGAAACCCTATGGAGCAGTTCTACTCTGTCCTACAGGGTCGCTATGAGTCAAAATTGACTCGATGGCAATGGGTACTGGTTTTTGGTAATCTTACCACCCAGAGATAAGCCCTGTTGCCATCTTGGTATAAGTCCTCACATTCTTTTTTTATATGAATATATACAGTAAAGGAAAGGTCCCCTAGGTGGCTCAAATGGTTTCCAATCAACTGCTAACCTAAAGGTTTGAATCCACCCAGCTCTACCACAGAAAAAAAGGCCTGGTGATCTATTTCTGTTAAGATTACAGCTAAGAAAATCCTATGGAGCAATTCTACTCTGTAAAACATGGAGTCACCATCAATTGGAATTGACTTGATAACAACTAACAAACTAGTTACAGTAAAGGATATTAATATGCATACCATTTTGTAGTCTTCTGCTTTTACTTATTATGTCCTGAATTCTGGGTTTCTGAGTTAATTTCTAAATCCCACAAATGGCTTTACACTATTAAAGTGCCTAACAATCTTAATAAGCTTATATCAAAAGTATCAGAAATGTTTGAATTAGTAACAGCCAATTTAATATATCTTCTATTTGTCCTTTTGGAGAAACAACAGTAGCTACAAAAGCAAAAAAAAAAACTCTTGAATTTTTCTTCAGTGAAGATTCTGCTGGGACCTTATTTATCAGATTATCCACCCAATGGTAATTGGCTGTTATTATAGTTACTTGAACTAAAATGATAATAAATATTTGTGGCTAGTAATATTCTACTAAATATTTTAACATTTTATCCAATAAATAAGAAATGTCCGTGCTAATCAGAGAATATCTAACCTCATTTAAAATCTCCTCCTATCCTTCACCCAAATATTAGACAGGCCTGTAAAACAAACAATAACACATGTAGTTCAACCATGTGTACTAGACTAAATGGGCACACCAGCCCAGGGGCAAGGACGAGAAGGCAAGAGGGGACAGAAAAGCTGGATGAATGGAAATGGGGAACCCAAGGTTGTGAAGGAGAGTGTGCTGACACGTTACAGGGTTCACAACCAATGTCACAAAACAGCATGTCTATTAATTGTTTAATGAGAAACTAATTTGCTCTGTAAAATTTCATCTAAAGTACAATAAAATAATAATTATAAAATGGTGATAATAAAAAAAAAGTGGAAAAAAATTTCCTCCTTACATTTGGCTGTGTCAACATAGGATTTGCCATTGCTGTTTTGTTCTTGAAAAGGTCACTGAGGGACCCAAGAAGGCCCACAGTCTTTCCCAGAAGGCTTGCCACTCTGCTGGGGATTGGGTCACGTTCTGAGATTGGAGCTGCACAAATTCATCCCTATCCTTACCCCAAAGTCCCTGATTAACTAACCCAGAACAATAATTGGGCTTGTCTCTTGTTCATCGTCAAGACTTCTAACTCCAACATGCACCTGCTTAACCGAAAGTATCAATCAGATATTGTGCTTTACAGTGGGTGCTATGCACTGATTTGTGAAAGCCACTGATGTCTGTCATTGAAAATTCCCAAAGTCTTGATGAACTTTGAGTATTTGGTCTGTTTATTTCTGGTCTGTGGTAGGCCGAATAATGACATCAGAAAGATGTCCCATCCTAACCCCTGAAGCCTGTAAATATGCTATGTTATATGGCAAAAGGGACTTTGCATATGTGATTAAGGTTATAGACCTTAAAATAGAGTGATTATCCTGGATTATCCAAGTGGGCCCAATCTAATCACAAAAGCCCTTAAAAGCAGAGCACTTTCTCTGCCATGAAGCAGAGGAGAGATGTGGCAGAAGGAGAACTCAAAGAGATTTGAAGCATGAGAGGGACTCGACCTGCCATTGCTGGAGGGGGCCACACAGAAAGCATAAGAAGGAATGTGGGCAACCTCTAGGAGCAAAGACTGACCCCTGACTGACAGCCAGCAAGGAAACAGGGACCTCAGTTTTACAATCACAGGGAACTGAATCTGGTCAACAATCTGAATGAGCTTGGAAGTGGATTCTTTCCCAGAACCTGCACAAAAGAACACAGCTCTGCCAACGCCTTGATTCTGGCATTGCAAGACCCTAAGCAGAGGACCCAGTTGAGTTGCTGTACCCAGACTTCTGGCTTACAAAATTGTGACCCAATAAATGCATGTTGTCTTAAGCCACTAAATCTGTGGTAATATTTTACAGCAGCAATAGAAAACTAATACATGGCCTATATTAAAAATCTACCCTTGAGAAGGAAAATCCATTTTAAAGCTAAATTTTTAAGTTAATAATAGAACTTTCTGTAATCCAAGACTTTTGACACACAAATTATGATAACTTCATAATTACTTCAGAAAACTCTAAAGCTAAACAATTATTGCAGCACTCCAGATGAGCTAAAAGGGGCTCTCCTTTCTGGATGAATTCCCTATCTGCTTCTAGAATCATTAGGGAGGGTTGTGGATGTTTTGCATGTAACACTTATTGTGTTTGAGGAAGGAAAGGGGACTGACAGTCTTTTAAAAGTAAAACAGATTCTAGTTCTAGACTCCATATATTATCACCTTTGGATGTTGGAGGGATGAGAATATATAAAGCTATTTTAAAATGATACTGATAGGTCATTCCGAAGCATGGAGAAGCTTAAGATTCCAATCTCATTACCTAAGGTGGCAGTTTTTCTACTCCCCAGTCCAATAAAGTCAGAGCCTACTGAAATGCAATTTGAGGGAGGCTTAGAGACATAGTTGCTAAGAAGGGTTCCTGGAAACAAGAAGGAGCCACAGTTTTGCAGGCAGCCAATTTCAGGGGTCAATACATTGACTGTGTCTATCTTTTTAAATCACCATATTCTGCTTCAGACTTTGATGTGGTCAGAGAAAAGGCATCACAGAGAAATACTCCAGAGGTACCCTAACAATGTACAACGTGGACTGTGGGTGGTCCAAGCCCACAGAGATGCTCCTTTGTTATTAGGAATAATAATTGCCTACCATCATTGGATGGTTGCCTGAAGAGCATGAAATCATTTGAGAAATAAAATAATTTTTGAACACTGACACGTAGAGGGCAAAAAGCTGTCCTGATCAAGGAACTGCATCCTGAATTGTTTCTGTTACTTCCAAGTTGATCCTGATGCCTTGTACCCTGTTACTTCCCTAATAAACCACTTAACTGTAAGTATGGTTTGTGAGTTCTGTGAGACGTTGCAGCGAATTACGGAACCTGAAGATGGGAGGGAGAGTACTGAGGGGAGGAGGGGTAGCTGATGTTAGAGATGATGGAGTGGTACAGCAGTTTGGAGAAGCTGGATATTTAGGAAATCTTTAACCTCCGCTTCATAGGAACCAGCTTTGTGCCGATCCTTATAAAAGAAAGTATTCATTTAGTTGATCTGTGTTATTTTTAAGACGCTCCATGAAGAACAATGTGACCAAATGCATATTTGCTTTGGCTTTTGAGATTCCTCAGGTAGACATTAAGAAAGAGGCATTCAATTACTTTATTTAAAGTCTTATTGAAAAGTAAAAATGCCCTGATCTCCTCTATCCCTAGAGCCCCATTGGAATAAACATATATAATTGCAACTGATGCAGAACTATATCATTTACAGCTCAGAGTATTCCCAATGAGGGTAAGACCAGATGCAAAGTTAGAGCGTATTAAATAGATTGCTTATTTAAAGTGTTAGGAGAAATAATCATGTAATATGAATTCGTGTGAGATGAACACAAAGTCTTATTAAGATTATGTAACCAATGGCCAAATCTGTAATCGGATTTCTAAATGTTATTTGAAATAGTAAACAAAACTCCATAGTAGAGTTACCTAAATTGCTTTGTGTGTGGGGGGGGGGTGTTTGTTTACTTTTTTATTGTGGTAAAAATATATATAACAAAATGGTTGTCAATTCAGCAATTTTTACATGTACAATTCAGTGACAGTGATGACGATCATCGTGCTATGCAGCCATCACCACTATCTTTTTTCAAATCATTCCACCACCCTAAATAGTTTTTGTACCAGATTTCTAACTTTCAATCTCTACTACTACCCTCAGCTTCAAAAACATATTGCTTTATAAAGAAAAAAAAGTAATTTTATTGTGGAAAGCATGGAGCTTACCTCCTTAATCATGTTACCATCATCAATAATGGGCCGACTGACCTCCTGACACCATGCACTGAGAAGAACACATCATCATTTCTGTGGTATTTCTGCCAGATACTCAGAACTGGAATCTAAGCAAGAAGGAATATGCAAACCCAAATTGAGGGGCATTCTATTAAACAACTAGTCTATTTTAAAAATGTCAATGTCATGAAAGACAAAGAAAACTGAGAAATTGTTCCAGATTTTAAAAATCTTAAGAGGACATGACTATTATATACGGAGTGTGATCCTGGATTAGATCCGAGATGAAGGGGGAAATAATTGCTATAAAGGACTACTGGGCAACATTTGAGTCTGGATTGTATACTAGATCATAGTATTGTATCAATATTAAAAACCCCGGTGCCATCGAGTCGATCAATATTATGTTTACTGAATTTGATGATTTTACTGTGGTTATAAAAGAGAATGTTCCTGTTCTTAGGAAACACATGCTAAAGAATTAGAGCAAAAAGAGGCATGATGTCTGTGATTTATTCCCAAATGGATTAGAAAAAAGTAACAATAGCAACAATAATAAATTGTATAAACAAAATGTTAGTAACTGGTAAATCTAGGTAAAGAATACACCTGAGTTCTTTGTATTATTCTTTGAACATGAAACTCATCTCTAAGTTTGAAATTACTTCAGAATAAAAAGTTAAGATGAAATCAAACAAAAATTAATTTAAAAACACATATTGCAATTGTGACAATTCTGAGACTCCAAATATACACCTTGACCAAAAGTAGGTAACTGTTAATTCAACTCAATGTGTAAGCCTTTTGGTTAAATTTGTTCATAAGAATTTCACTCCAAGGTAATGTTGTTTCCTTATCAATGTCCTCCTTGTTTTCTCACCAACAAATATTATGCAAGAAGATGTTGCTAGAAGGAAACACTACATCGAGAGATTTGCACTTCCTCAAAGCAACCCAGAGGGACTGACGCAGGCAGACAGGATTGAAACTCACCAATTAACCAAACTGTTTACACCCCAATTTCAGCGCTACTCATAAGTGGCACAGAACCAGAAACTAGATACATTCATGGAGACTTATACCTTCAAACTCCCCAGAAATTTGCTAACGCTAAACTTTTCATTAAGAAACAAGTAACTCAACTCTTTCCACTACTGTCATTGTTATAAGGAAATACAACGTTAGCACTATAAAATTAAATTCTGCTTATTTAGATAAGAAAAAAGGTAATACCATTTCATTTTAAACAATTCTGCTGTCAATAGTGTACTTTAAAATATTTTCTCCCTCGAAAAGAAAAATACAATGGGTACATTTACACAATCATGACTAGTTTTCTATTACAGAATCCATATCTTAAGTATTGTCAACGAATGCCTTCAGTTTAGATAGTATATTTTAGGTTGGAAAATAGTGTTTCAGAACAAAAGACTTTAATTTTCCCTCAACCTATTTATGACAGATACAGCCAGCCAATGAAAAGAAAAGAAAAATATAGAAAAGAATGCTATCGCCTCTCGCCACCTGGTCCCACACCCATGATCCTCCCAGGGTCAAGTTATAATTTCTCCCCTGAGATGGAAAAAGAAGACACACAAAATCCAGCTCTGCTTATGTAAGAGGTTGCTAATCACTAATACAAGTATAATCACAACACTGGACTACAAAATCCAGGGACCACAAGCAAATGAGTCAGCATCAATTATTTAAGCCTGAAAACCAGGTCTATTGAGAAAATTCTTCAGTGTCCCTTGAGTACTAGGCTCTATTTAAAGCATTTTTTTTTTAAAAAAAAAAAAAAAAGAAAGGAAACAACATTCTAGAAAGTCTTTACAGCCTTGGAAATCATTTTAAAGTTCCAATACCAAGACTATGTTTTGGTATTCACTTATTATTCAGCAACATATTATTTTGTAAAATTTCAAACCTTCAGAAAAGTTGTAAGAATAGTATAACGAACACCCATAGACCCTTTACCAAGATTCGCCAGATGTGCCACATGTGCTCTCTCTCTCTCCCCATCTATATTTTCTTTTTATTCTCTTTTTCTTGCTTCCTTCTTTCTTTCTTTTTCCAAACCATTTGAGAGTTACAAATATTAAGACATGTCAATCCTAGTATTTCAATATATGTCTTTTAAGAATAAAGACATTCTGTACATAACCACAATATAGTTATCACATTTGAGAAATTTAACATTGATACAATTTGGTTTAACTCTTGGTTTAATATACATCCATATTTAAATGCCTTTATAGCTTTTTTTTTTAATCCAGTTACTAACAAAGGATCACATATTACATGTCTCTTCAGTATCTTTTAATCTACAAGAGCTCCAAAATGGTTTTCCTCATTTGTTTTTTGGTTCTTCATAACATTGACATTTTTGAAGAATCAAGACCAGTTGTTTTATAGCTTTGGCAAACATTTTGAGGGGGAAAAACTGAGCCACAAAGTAAATTTATAAAGGAACAGAATATACTTTGCAGTTGGATTTGAAGACTAGCTTTAGCAGCTATGTGGAACCAGTTTCTTAATCTTCCGTGACCCTTCATTATCTGATCTGTTAAATGGTAATAATAATCCTCTTTCACAAGGCAGTTGTGAGGATTATAAATTGGTGCAGTTTTTCATGAAAGCAACTTGACAATCTATCTGTATCAAGAATTTTAAACATGCTTGTATTTTTGTATTCTTGGATCCAGTAATTCCATGTCTAGGAATTTATTCTTAGAAAATTATCAGAGATGTGGACAAAGATGTTTACACAGCGATGTTCATTATCATGGGCGTTGGAGGATGAGATCCCAACGTTGTTTTGTGTTTGCAGAACTACGTTTATAAAGGAATCTAGGAAAGTACAATAAAATTTTTTAAATGGATGACGAGATTTGGGTAAATTTTGTTTATAACAACAAAAACAAGAACGCTTTGCATACAATTATTGTGCCAGTATATGTCAAGACCTGTGCTTAAAAAAAAAAAAACCAAACCCATTGTCGTGGAGTCAATTCCAACCCATAGAATCCTGTGCATGGCAGGGATCGATTCCACTCATGGTTAACTTGGCAACAATTGATCATACAGACACTTTTACATGCAAGGAGAACTTGGAAATTTAATCCCTGATTGATCAGCCACTTCCCAGCCATAACTCTATACAAAAAAGAAGAAATTTCAGTGGGCATCTAGCTATCTCTGTCACAGCTTAAAATCTATTTTTGTCTGATATAAATATAACTAAACAAAATTTCTTTTGGTTACACCCAGTGCCATCGAGGCAATTCTGACTCATAGAGACCCTATAGGACAGAGTAGAACTGCCCCATAGAGTTTCCAAGGAGCGTCTGGTAGATTTGAACTGCCGACCCTTTGGTTAGCAACTGTAGCCCTTAACCACTACGCCACCAGGGTTTCCTTCTTTTGGTTAGTGTTTGCTAAATGAGTATCTCTTTCTAAACTTTTATTTTCAATCTTTCTGAGGCATTCTGTTTTACTTATATAAACAGCATAAACCTGGATTTTATTTTACTCTGACAATCTCTGACACCTAATTGACAATGTAGCCTATTCATACCTACTGTGATTGCTGATGCGTTTGAAATTATTTCTGCCATATTACTTACACCTATTTATGCCAGTTTTTCTATGCTTCTTTTTTCCCCTTTCATGATTTTTAGGATTAAGTTTTTTAAATTTATTTTATTTCCTCTTCTGGTCTTGAATTATTTATTCTATTTCTATTTCTATAGTTACCTTCAAAATGTTAGCATACATCCTCAACAAAATTCTGGCCAACAGAATTCAACAACATATCAAAAAAAAATTCACCATGACCAAGTGGGATTCATACCAAGTATGCAGGGATGGTTCAACATTAGAAAAACGATTAATGTAATCCATCACATAAATAAAACAAAAGACAAGAACCACATGATCTTATCAATTGATGCAGAAAAGGCACTTGACAAAGTCCGACACCCATTCATGATAAAAACTCACAGCAAAATAGGAATAGAAGGAAAATTCCTCAACATGATAAACAGCATTTATATTAAGCCAGCAGCTAACATCATCATAAATGGAGACAGTCTGAAAGCATTCTCCTTGGGAACAGAAACCAGACAAGGATGCCCTTTATCACCACTCTTATTCAACATTGTTCTGGAGGTCATAGCCAGAGCAATTAGGCTAGATAAAGAAATAAGGGGCATCCAAATTGTTAAGGAAGACATAAAAGTATCTCTATTGGCATATGACATGATCTTATACACAGAAACTCCTAAAGAATCCACAAGAAAACTACCGAAACTAAAAGAACAGTTCAGCAGAGTATCAGGATACAAGATAAACATACAAAAATCAGTTGGATTCCTCTATACCAACAAAGTGATCGTCAAAGAAGAAATCACCAAATCAATACCATTTACAATAGCCTCCAAGAAGATAAAATACTAGGGATAAATCTAACCAGAGGCATAAAAGACCTATACAAAGAAAACTACAAGACACTGCTGCAAGAAAACAAAAGAGACCTACATAAGTGGAAAAACATACCTTGCTCATGGATAGGAAGACTCCACATTGTGAAAATGTCAATTCTACCCAAAGCCATCTACAGATACAATGCAATCCCAATCCAAATTCCAAAGACATTTTTTAATGAGATGGAGAAACAAATCACCAACTTCACATGGAAAGGGATGAGGCCCTGGATAAGTAAACCATTACTGAAGAAGAAGAACAAAGTGGGAGGCCTCACTCTATCTGATTTTAAAACATATTATACCACCACAGTAGTCAAAACAGCCTGGTACTGATACAACAGATACATAGACCAATGGAACAGAATTGAGAATTCAGATGTAAATTCATATTTGACAAAGGCCTAAAGTCTGTTAAATGGGGAAAAGACAGTCTCTTTAACAAATGGTGCTGGCATAACTGGATATCCATCTGCAAAAAAATGAAACAAGACCCATACTTCACACCATGCACAAAAACTAACTCAAAGTGGACAAAGAACTAAATATAAAATCTAAAATGATAAAAATCATGGAAGAAAAAATAGAGACAACACTAGGAACCCTAATACATGGCATAGACAGAGTACAAAATATTACTAACAATGTACAAACACCAGAAGAGAAACTATACAACAGGAAGCTCCTAAAAATCAAACAGTTATGCTCATCAAAAGACTTCACCAAAAGAGTAAAAAGACAGCCTATGGACTGGGAAAAAAATTTTTTGACTACAGCATATCCAATCAGGTTCTAATCTCTAAAATTGACAAGATACTGGAAAACCTCAACAACAAAAAGACAACCCAATTTAAAAATGGGCAAAAGATATGAACAGGCACTTCACCAAAGAACACATTCAGGCAGCTAACAGACACATGAGGAAATGCTCTTGATCATTAGCCATTAGAGAAATGCAAATCAAAACTACAATGAAAAAAAAAAAAAACTACAATGAGATACCATTAATCCAAAAAACACAAAATAATAAATGTTGGAGAGGTTGTGGAGAGACTGGAACACTTATGCATTGCTGGTGGGAATGTAAAATGGTACAACCACTTTGGAAATTGATTTAGTGCTTCCTTAAAAAGCTAGAAATAGAAGTGCCAAACGCCCCAGAAATCCCCCTCCTTGGAATATATCCTACAGAAATAAGAGCCATTACACAAATAGATACATGCACACTCATGTTCATTGCAACACTGTTCACAATAGCAAAAAGATGGAAACAACCTACGTGTCCATCAATGGATGAATGGATAAACAAATTATGGTACATTCATACAATGGAATTCCACGCAATGATAAAGAACAACGAATCCGTGAAACAGCTCATAACATGGAGGAATCTGGAAGGCATTATGCTGAGTGAAATTAGTCAGTCACAAAAGGACAAATATTCTATAAGACCGCTATTATAAGAGCTCAAGAAAAGGTTTAAACACAGAAGAAAACATTCTTTGATGGTTGCGATGGTGGGGAGGGAGGGAGAGGGGTATTCACTAACTAGGTAGTAAAACAAGAATTATCTTAGGTGAAGTGAAGGACAACACACAATACAGGGGAAGTCAGCACAACTGGACTAAACCAAGAGCTAAGAAGTTTCCTGAATACAACCAAACACTTCGAGAGACAGGGTATTAGGGGCAGGGTTCTGGGAACCATGGTTTCAGGGGACATCTAGGTCAACTGGCATAACAAAGTTCACTAAGAGAATGTTCTGCATCCCTCTTTGGTGAGTGATGTCTGGGGTCTTCGAAGCTAACAAGTGGCCATCTAAGATCCATCAATTTGTCCCAACCCACCTGGAGCAAAGGAGAATGAAGAATGCTAAAGACACAAGGAAAATATTAGCCCAAGAGACAGAAAGGGCCACATAAACCAAAGACTCCACCAGCCTGAGACCAGAAGAACTAGATGGTGCCTAGCTACCACCAATGACTGCCCTGACAGGGAAGACAACAGAGAGTCCCTGATGGAGCAGGAGAAAAGTGGGGTGCAGAACTCAAATTCTAGTAAAAAGACCAGACTTAGGTCTGACTGATACTGGATGAATCCCGGAAGACACGGCCCCCAGTCTCTCTGTTAACCCAGAACCAAAACCATTCCCGAAGCCAACTCTTCAGACAAAGATTAATACTCATGAAGAGTGTGCTTCTTAGTCCAAGCAGATCCACAAGACTAAATGGGGACTTCCTGTCCGGAGGCGAGATGAGAAGGCAGAAAGGGACAGAAGTTGGTTGAATGGACACAGGAGATCCGGGGCGAAAAGGAGGTGTGTGCTGTCACAGTGTAGAGAGAGCAACTGGGGTCACATAACAATATATGTATATATTTTTGTATGAGAAACTAACTTGAACTGTAAACTTTCACTTAAAAAAAAAAGCGTAAAAAAAAAGTTAGCATGCATACATTGTTGCTGTCGTTAGTTGCCGTCAAGTCAATTCTGACTCATGGTGACCCCATGTGTGCAGAGTAGAACTGCTCCATAGCGTTTTCAAAGCTGTGACCTTTTGGAAGCAGATGGCCAGGCCTGTTTTCCTAGGTGTCTATAGGTGGGTTCTATCCACCAACCTTACAGCTAGTAGTTGGGTGCTTAACCATTTGCACCACTCAGGGACTCTAGCATACATGCATAACGTATACTGTAATATTATTCAATATCTCTATCATTCTCCTGAAAAGTACAATGAATTTAGAACATTCTAAGTTCAACCAGCCATCTCCTGTCCTGTATGTTATTGATTTACAATTTGTTTTGTCCTATCTTGATTTTCATGACCCAAATTAAACAGTATTCTTCTTTTTTGATAGGGTCAATATTTGTTTAGATTTTACCCCTCTCCATTTTTACCAGTTTGTTTATCATTTGTTCTTGTATCTCAGACCTTCATTATGGGATCATTCTCCCTGAAGTAGGCCCTTTAGAAGTTTCTCAACAAGAATGTATGGTGGCAAATGCGGTTTCTATCTGGAAGTAATCTTCACTTTTCCCTCACACTTAGAAGACAATTCATTTGGATATACAATTCTACTTTGACTATTATTATGTTTTCCCACTTTAAAGGTTTAATAATCCACTGCTTCTGATGTCAATCCAATCGATTTTCATTTTTTGGTAATTCTGTTTTTATTCTTTCTGATTACTTTTGAGATTTTCCTCTTTGTCTTTGGTGTTCTGCAGTTTCATCACAATAAATCTAGGAGTATATGTTTTAATTAATGTTCTCGGAGATCATTGCAGTTCTTTCAACCTAAAGATTCATGTCTCTCAATAATTCTAGAAATTTTTCAGCCACTGTATATTTGAATATAACCTTTCTGCCATTGTTATAAATTGAATTGTGTCATCCAGAAATACATGTTGTAAATGCTAGCCCCATACCTGTGACACATGCAGCCCTGGTGGCACAGTGGTTAAGCTGCTAACCAAAAGGTTGGCAGTTTGAATCCACCAGCCACTCCTTGGAAACCTTATGGGGCAGTTCTACTTTGTCCTATAGGTCGCTATGAGTCAAAATCAAACTCAACGGCACTGGGTTTGGCTTGGTTTTGGTTTATACCTGTAACACAGTGGTTAAGCACTTGGCTGCTAACTGAAAGGTCGGCAGTTCTAACTCATCAGCAGCTCTGGGGGAGAAAGATGTGGCAGTCTGCTTCTGTAAAGATTATAGCCTTGGAAACCCTATGGAACAGTTCTACAGGGTCGCTATGAGTTGGAATAGACTCCACGGCAACCAGTATAGCTGCGGATATAATTCCATCTGGGAATAGGTTTTCTTTGTTGTGTTAATGAGGTCATATTGGTGTAGACTGTGTCTTAAATCAATCACTTTTGAGACACAAGAAGAGCAGATTAGGCACAGAAGCAAGAAAGTACAAATGAGGGAAGACAAATGCCATACCACATGAAGAGCACCAAGGAACTGAGGAACAGATGCTGAAAAGAGACAAGGGCCTTCCCCAGAGCCAACTCAGACAGAGAGCCTTCCCCTAGAGCTGAGGCCCTGAATTTGGACTTCTAGCTCCGTAAGCTGTGAGAAAATAAATTTCTGTCTGTTAAAGCCACCCACTTGTGGTATTTCTGTTATAGCAGCACTAGGAAAATAAGACACCCATTCCCTCAGTTTTCTCCTCTGGATGTTCATTTAAATGTATGTAGAATTGTCTCATTGTATCCTCCATGTCTCTTATCCTTTTTTATTTTCTGCCTCTATGTACCTGAATGCTAAATTCTGTGGAATTTTTCCTCCAGTTCACTAGTTCTATCATCATATTTATCTAATCTCTTTAACCTACTCACTGAGTGTATAATTTCAATGATTTCTATTTTCATTTTTAAAAGTGTCTTGAGGATTTTATCAAATTTATTTGATTAGATCTTGTTATTTGTTCCTATTTTTAATTCCATCTTGTATTTCTTTCAACAATTTAAATAACTAGTAACTCTAATTGCCTCTGGGGAAGGGATAGAATGACTGTGGAATAGGTTGCCATCTCCTTTGGTACCACTTCAGACCTATTAAATAAATAAAGTTAAATGAAAAACAATTTTTTATTTATACAAATTTTATATTTTGATATTGACACCTCTAATATCTGAAATCCAAGAGTGTCTAATTCTGCTGTTCTTTGTTTCTGATGACTGTATAGTGACTTGTTTCTTCAAATATTTTCTCATTTTAGATTGGCTTCTGCTTGGATGAATTTCATCTTCAGAAATCCTGAGAAATCTGGTTCAAGGCTCAAATTCCTCCAGAGAAAATTTCCATTATCTTCTGTCAAGCACCACAGAGTGTTATGAACCCAGGACCACTTTAAATTAAATCCCTATCTTGGGCCGCATTGGTGATATAAATTTGAATTCTAATCACACCTGAAGGCAGGCTTATTATAGTTATGAATTTTAGGGGAGACTTTTTTCCCCCACGTAGAGGAGAAACTGAGACAAACAGACTCATTTCCTCCCCTTGCTGTGAGCAAAGTTTTTTTTTTCTGGCCTACCATTTCACAAGGCTATAGTCCGTAGAAGGTCCTGCCTCTATGTGAAGTTGCAGTCCCAACAACCACCTTGTGTGGGCTCAGAGTCCTATGTTCTGAACCCCTATGCAGGCATTAAAAAACAGGTCTCTTGGGAGCCCTAGTGGTGTAGTGGTATAAGAGCTTGGCTACTAACCAAAAGGTCAGCAGTTCAAATCCACTAACTGCTCCTTGGAAACCCTATGGGGCAGTTCTACTCTGTCCTACAGGGTCGCTATGAATTGGAACCAACTTGACGGCACCTAATAACAACAATAAGAGGTTCCTAATAGTGGCAACTACCAGTGGTTTAGGGGCTTGCCCATCATTTTGGTTTCTGTTTTCTGTTCTTTTTTGGCTTCTGGGGACTTATATTTTATCCAGGATTTTAAGGTGCTGTGTTATAGAAAGGCTTATCAGACTATCCAGTCTCTAGTATCGTCTGAAGTAGAAAACCCAAGCTCTTTCAGTCTTTATAACAATCTTACAAATTGAGCGTTATTATTCCCATTCTATTGTTATGGAAGTTGAGGCTTAGGCAAGATAAGAATCACAGTGTTCTATCAAGTAGCAGAGCTTGCAATTGAACCCAGTACTGCCTGGAATCAAAGTTCATGGTTGTTTAACTACTCTCACTACAATCTGCTTTTTTTGTGTATTCTTTTCTTCTTTCAGAAGATGTTAGCTATATCTATCATCAGAACAACATCATCAGTGTTATCAAGTGGAAACCCCAGGTTTTGCTCGGCATGACTTGTATAGGCCAATAAATGAGCAACCTAGGTGAGGGAACATAAAAGTGCCTTTTATTTCTTTGCGCATGGAAGGAAGCAATCACGGCTGCTGCCTCCAAGACTGCTTCAGGCGGGCAAAGAAAATAGTTACTTTTAAGGGGTATTACAAGTAGGGAGTTCATACAAGTTACGTCAGCAACAGTCATACCGTGCAGGCGCCAGGATTTTCAAGGGCAGGCCAAGCAAAAGAACTCCGATTCTGATGCAGATTGCCAAGCAAGGGTACTGAAAATGGTGAGGATGGTGGAGCAAACGGATTGCAAGTCTGATGCAGATTGTGAGGCCAACCAAGCAATGGAACTGGAAATGGCAAGGTCAGCCAAGCAAACTGCAGTGGAATTTTCTGCAGCCTGGGGACCTCTGTATTATTAGAAAAATAAAATAACTATTTAAAGGTACTTTTTTTTTTATAAGTTGAAAAAATTATTGGTTATAAAATGCATTTATCTTATTAAACCAGATAAGCTTTGCTATCAAAAACCCTATAGCTAGGCCAAGGTCATCCATTATATCTGTCAATATTTTTCCTGTGCATAAATGATACCAGGAAAAGCTATAATTCCTGAGCCAAGGTATTATCATATCTTCCCCTTTCCCTGACTTTGTTGTGCCTACCTTTACCCTATGATCCCATCATTTTCTCCACCACTCTCTCCTCAGGCTGTTATTAGCTCTAAACAGTAATGATAAATATGATTTGCTCCCTGCTACACTTTTGGCAAGCAGGAACATCTTCTCGGACACAGTAGGTATAGACCTGACCTGTGTAGGTTGTTGATTAGAAAAGGAAGCTGAAGCACATGCAAGCCTTAAGGAAGTCTGAATGGATCACATTTATTTCTTCTCTCTGATCAGCATGACATGGAACTCATAGCAGAAAACAAAATAAGTCTGGCACCCTGGCTCATCATGCTGTTGTTGTTAGGTGCCATGGAGTAGATTCGGACTCATAGCGACCCTACATACAACAGACGAAACACTGCCCTGTCCTGCACCATCCTCACAATCATTGCTCTGTTTGAACCCATTGTTGCAGCCACTGTGTCAATCCACATTGTTGAGGGCCTTCCTCTTTTTTGCTGACCCTCTACCAAGTGTGATGTCCTTCTCCAAGAACTGGTTCCTCCTGATAACATGTCCAAAGTACGGAAGATGAAGTCTTGCCATCCTTGCTTTTAAGGACCATTCTGATTATACTCCCTCCAAGGCAGGTTTGTTCATTCTTCTGGCAGTCCATGGTATATTCAACATGCTTTCACATGCATATGAGGCGATTGAAAATGCCATGGCTTGGGTCAAGTCACACTTTAGTCCTCAAGGTGACATCTTTGCTTTTTAACGCTTTAAAGAGGTTTTTTACAGCAGATTTGCCTAAAGCAATAAGTCATTTGATTTCTTGACTGCTGCTTCCATGAGCAGTGATTGTGGAACTAAGCAATATGAAATCCTTGACAACTTCAAAATTTTCTTTGTTTGTCATGACGTTGCTTATTGGTCCAGTTGTGAGAAATTTCTTCTTCTTTTTGCTGAGGTGTAATCCATATTGAAGGCTGTAGTCTTTGATTTTCAACAGGAAATGCTTCAAGTTCTCTTCCCTTTCAGCAAGCAAGGTTGTGTCATCTGCATATCGCAGGCTGTTAATTACATCACAATGCTAGCCACACGCTAATTTTTGTTTTCTTAAGTGACGAAAAATTGATTAATTCATAATTTTTTTCTGGTATCTTCCCAAGTATCTACGTTTCTGTTTTTGCATTTTTAAAGCACACACACACATTTGCCATTTCTAGGGACCTTCTTGGGCTCTCAAAGATAAGAGCTCTGGGGCCTGTAATAAAACTTACCAAAACCCTAAGTTCCCTGACATGTATATTATCAAATCTTGTTAATTTTATTTTGAACAAGAGCCTCACTGTAGGTTAGACCATTTCTATAAGGAATTTGGAAAACAGTGGACTCATCTAAGAATCTGTCGTGGTAAGTTTAGTACAGAAAGTACTTAGTCCTTCATGTATGCATGCATGTATTCACTCATCCCACACAGATTTGTTAAGTGCCTTCTGTGCTGTCAGGCCCTGTTTTAGTTGCTGGGAGTGGAGTAGTAACCCTTTTAGACAAGATCTCTGACCTCTGGAGGTAAATGATGTAATGTAGTGGGTAAATAAATAAATGAACAATTTCAGATGGTTATAAATGCTTGAAGAACTTGAAACAGGTGATGAATAGAAAGTGACTGGGTTGAGGGTAAGGAGCTACTTTAGTTAGAGTTTTTCAGGGAAGTTGATGAAGAAAGATATCAGAATTTAGGAGCCTACTTTTTGATTCTCCTCCTCCCTCACTGGTGCTTCTTCTCAGGCTTCAGTTGTGATAAGCCCAGGCTCACTCTTGGGCTTGCTTTCAGTCTGTACTCATTCCCTAGATGATCGCCTCCAGTCCTTGGTTTTAAATACCTTCTGTGCTTTATTCTTAAATGAGTAAATTATGTATAGAACACTAATACTTGTCTAAGAAATGGATAATTTAGAGTACAAAAATATGTGTGAATTGTCAAGAATTGTGAGGGGTCTGAGATTTTATCCTACCTGCAAGCTAATAGATTAGCCTGCCACAGTTTCGTGAATTCTGGCAAAGACTAAAGATTCCTGGGTCAGAGACAAAGAAACGTATTAGTCACATCAACAGCAGAGTCAGAGTATTAGTATTTGAGCCAGTTCTCCAAGCCACTATTCCTACAGGGTGACACGAAGAGGATCAGGTAATGCCTGCACATGCAGTGGTTTGCATTACAGGAAAGGAACTCTAAGTCTAGGGAAGCTGGGTCTTTTATGTTGGGCAGTAAGCATGCTTGCCCTATGCTACCAAGAGAGACACTGTTTCTATCTTTCAAAGTTGTTAGCTATACAAACACTCTCAAAAACCTAGTCTGAAACAAAAGCAATCAGTGACTTTATCCACAGATGTACAGAAATGCAAGAGAACAATGGAGACTTATGACCCAACATGTATTTGCTTACAATTTTTTTTTCAAATGGAAGGATAAACAAAAGCATTTTTTTAAGTTACCTGTAGACAATGCCACAACATGGATGAACCTTGAAAACATCATGCTAAGTGAAATAAATAAATCACAAAAGGACAAATACTATATGGTCTCACTTATATGAAATAAGCAAATATACAGAAACGAAAGATTATCAGTGGTTAGCAGGAGTGAAGGGGAAGGGAAAGGGGAGATTTTGCTTAGGAGGCATTGAATTTATGTTAATGGTAGTGGAATAATTAAGAAAGATAGCGACAATGCTTGCGTAACAATGTAATTAATGTCACTTAATAATACGTGTAGAAATTGTTGAATTGGTGACTGTTTTGTTGGGTATATTTTCACCACAATAAAAAAACAACATGTAAAAATAAAAAGTTACCTATAGACAGATGGAGGGAACACAGTGGAAGGGGCAGCAATGGAAGCTAGACTTCTCTAAATATACCTTGTTTTGTATATTTGACTTTGTAACCATCTAACTATTTTACCTAATTTTTTAATTAAATTTTAAAAAAAAACAATCCCTAAAAACTGAAAACTTCATAAAAAAAAAAGTTAACCAAATTGTCTACCAAATTAGCAGAATAACCACAAAGAAAATACTTGTTTCCAGTTATTTTTAAATACAGTAATTTGTTCACATATCCATAGTGGCACATACTCTAAAGGCAAAGGGAAATCCCCAAACACCTTAAACTTTTTTCAGCAATCATATTAGTGATAGTGTTGGTCTTGGTATTCTGATACTATTTCATTTAATATGTTGATGAAATTGAGAACGAACATTTTCAGTATAAGAGAATGGAGATACAGATTTAATATCAATGAGGTTACATAAAATTCTGTAGTCCTGAATTTGAATTAGAAGTATTATATATGAACTCGTGATTTAATTATTCTTATAGAAAAAAAATCTGTTTCCAAGCTCTGACTCATCTCTGCCTCTTACCTCCCACGTTTAATTTATTAGCACATCCTATTGACTCTTTCTTTGAAATATATCTAGAATCAGTCTTCTTGTTACCTCCCCTGCCACTACCCCGGTCCATGCTCCTATCCCCTGTTCCCTTGGACTAGTTTTTCAACAGTCTCCTGTTTCCCTCTGTTATGGATTCAATTAAGTCCCCCCAAAATATGTGATGCAAACCTTAACCTCTATGCCTGTGGTTATAATTCCGTTTGGGAATGGGTTGTCTGTTATGTTAATCAGACAGGATTAGTGTAAGGTGTATCTTGAGTCAATCTCTTTTGAAATAGAAAAGAGATTAAACAAGTGAGCAGAGGTGAGATGGAGTAAGATAGATGCCAAGGCACTTGGGGTTCTCCAAGGAACCAGGAAGCAGAAGCAAAAGAGACAGGAACCTTCCTCTAGAGCCAACAGAGAGAGAAAGCCTCCTCCTAGATCTGGCATGCTGAATTTGGACTTCTATCTTCCTCAACTGTGAGAAAATAAATTTCTATTTGTTAAAGCCATTCACTTGTATTTCGTTACAGCAGCACTAGATAACTAAAACACCATCCTTGCATCCCTACGGGTGACTGTCTACACTGCAGCCAGAATGAACCTTTTAAAGTATGAAAGACCATGTCATTGTAAGTTCATGGCACTTCTTTGTTCAAAACTCTCCAAACACATTCCATCTGACTCAGAGAAATATGTGAAGCCTTTTCTACATTTGCAGATAAGGTTAACACCAGAAGAATTAAAACTTAAAAAAAAAAAGCCCAACTTGATTCGGCCACATCCAATGAGTGATTACTGCAGGAATATAGACACCCACAGTATGCCTAGGTGGCGCAAACTGTTAAGAGTTCAGCTACTAACTGAAAGTTGGTGGTTTGAATCCACCCTGAAGGGTCTTGGAAGAAAGGTCTGCAATCTACTTCTGAAAGATCACAGCTATTGAAAACCCTATGGAGCACAGTTCTACTCTGAAACACATGCGGTCACCATGAGTCAAAACTAACTCCACAGGAACTGGATAGACACCCTTCCATCTCGTCCCAACTCAGGACAACTCTGAGGGCTATTCTAACTCCAGAGTGCCCCACAGAGTTGTTCAAGGCCTTTGTTGGGCCTGCATGGAATCTCAACTTCTCCCTCTGCCCACGCCTGCTTGCTCCCCTCCCTCCTACCTCCATTGAGAAACCACCTGCCAGGGCATCCCCTCCATAAGAATCATGATGACAGTTTGACAGTAAAAAAGCACCCCATGATCCCCACTTGTTCCAGGAATTGGCCAGCCGCAGAAAACCCTCTGCCCTAGCACTGAAGAATTCTTCCTCTTTTGAAACATCCCCAAACTGCCTGCTAGCCCCCTTGCAACCAAACAAGGACTGCCAAAAGCACCTGATGGTCATTTGGAAAGTCTCCCACTTCCAAAAATCCCATCTTAAAAGAAGACTTGCCAATCAGTTGCTGTCTGTGTTTCCTCATTTTACTCTATAAAATGTACTCTTCTAATACCTTTGAACCCCTGCTGAAATGAAAGTGATGGCAGATGAGTTTCCTTGCTGCAAGCTTACGAATAAACAGCCTTTGTTGATTTTGTCTCAGACTTGGTTTTGCCTTTGACACCTATCAGAGTCAGTGTTCCAGGGAACCCAACCTGTGACAGTTTATTTACTTTTTGTTTATTGTCTGTCTCCCCCCGCCCACCCCACCCCATCTCCCACTAGAACAGAAATACCCTAGAGTAGGGACTTTGTATTGTTTCTTTCTAAATCTCCAGGCAGCTAGAACAATGCCTTCCACTGAGAAGTTGTTCAATAACTATTCACTGGGTGAACGAGTGAAAAGATATTTAAGCTTTAGCCCTTTCATGACCTTTGGGAAATACAGTTGCCCATCTAATTTTCTGCCTCTCAGGTTTCTTGGGATCCTACTTTTCCCACTAAAAGTATTTGCTGCTCTTCAGCGGAGACTCGTGTAATGATGAAAAATGGAAGAAACGTTTGTTGGCGCAAAACAGCTGCAGTATCAGGCTTAAAAGTGAGGTAGTGAATCCAGGAAGTATGATTGGGTAAAATTTTTGTCTCTTTTGGCTAGATAAGCCTTGTAAACATATTTATGGTTTCTTGTGTGGTAGTTAGGAAGCCTTGGTGGGTTTGTGTTTGTGTGTGTGTGTGTGTGTGTGTGCAACATATTTGGAAAATCAGAGGTGCCCAGTGTAACCAAATGAAAGGCACCCCGCAATAATTCCTGCCACCCATGCCTGATGGAGCAGATGGGTGCCCATCACTCATGGCACCAGAGTACCCCCTGATTTTCATGGTAAACATGTATTCCCATGTATTTCTCAAAATCCATATCACCAATCAAAAATTTAAACACAATGATTCAGTGTGCTTCCATTAATGAAAACACATGGTATCACCAAAAAATTCAAAGCAGAAAATAAGTGGGTGCTGAAAGGGTTAGAGACCTGAATGACAAGGACTTAGTCAGGCAAAGATCTTGTGGAAAAGTATTTTAGGTAGAGGCAGCCCCCGGATTATGAACAAGTTCTGTTCCTAAGTCTGTCTTTAGGTCGTATTTGTATGTAAGTCCAAGCAGTTAGGTACAGTTCATATCTAACGTCAGTTGGTCAAATGTTTGTTTCAGTATATGGTATATAGTGTACCTTTCTATGCATAAAATACATTAAAGAAACACTTCCAGATACACTAAAACATCTTTAACATAATAATACAGTAATAATAATAATAATGTTTTGGTACTCGTCACAAAGTAGCATCCATTTGTTATTACAAACCATTGTATGTACCTCAAATTTCTAATATAATACACTTTATGGGCTGTATCCGAAGACCAGATGAGTTGTGGAATGACATCAAGGACATCATCCATGAAGAAAGCAAGAGGTCATTGAAAAGACAGGAAAGAAAGAAAAGAGCAAGATGGATGTCAGAGGAGACTCTGAAACTTGCTCTTAAACATCAAGCAGCTAAAGCAAAAGGAAGAATTGATGAAGTAAAAGAACTGAACAGAAGATTTCAAAGGGCGGCTTGAGAAGACAAAGTAAAGTATTATAATGACATGTGCAAAGAGCTGGAGATGGAAAACCAAAAGGGAAGAACATGCTCAGCGTTTCTCAAGCTGAAAGAATTGAAGAAAAAATTCAACCCTCGAGCTGTAATGGTGACGGATTCTATGGGGAAAATATTAAATGACGCGGGAAGCATCAAAAGAAGATGGAAGGGATACATAGAGTCATTATACCAAAAAGAATTAGTCGATGTTCAACCATTTCGAGAGGTGGCATATGATCAGGAACCGATGGTACTGAAGGAAGAAGTCCACGCAGCTCTGAAGGCATTGGCAAAAAATAAGGCTCCAGGAATTGATGGAATATCAATTGAGATATTTCTACAAACAGATGCAGCGCTGGAGGTGCTTACTCATCTATGCCAAGAAATGTGGAAGACAGCTTCCTGGCCAACTGACTGGAAGAGATCCATATTTATGCCTATTCCCAAGAAAGGTGATCCAACCGAATGTGGAAATTATAGAACAATATCATTAATATCACACGCAAGCAAAATTTTGCTGAAGATCATTCAAAAACGGCTGCAACAGTATATCGACAGGGAACTGCCAGAAATGCAGGCCGGTTTCAGAAGAGGATGTGGAACTGCTGATGTCAGATGGATCCTGGCTGAAAGCAGAGAATACCAGAAGGATGTTTACCCATATTTTATTGACTATGCAAAGGCATTGGACTGTGTGGATCATAACAAATTATGGATAACATTGCGAAGAATGGGAATTCCAGAACACTTAATTGTCCTCATGAGGAACCTTTACATAGATCAAGAGGCAGTTGTTCAGACAGAACAAGGGGATACTGATTGGTTTAAAGTCAGGAAAGGTGTGCGTCAGGGTTGTATTCTTTCACCATACCTATTCAATCTGTATGCTGAGCAAATAATCCGAGAAGCTGGACTATATGAAGAAGAATGGGGCATCAGGATTGGAGGAAGACTCATTAACAACCTGCATTATGCAGAGGACACAACCTTGCTTGCTGAAAGTGAAGAGGACTTGAAGCACTTACTAATGAAGATCAAAGACCACAGCCTTCAGTATGGATTGCACCTCAACATAAAAAAAAAATAACAAAAAAATAAAGAAAACAAAAATCCTCACAACTGGACCAATGAGCAACATCATGATAAACTGAGAAAAGATTGAAATTGTCAAGGATTTCATTTTACTTGGATCCACAATCAACACCCATGGAAGCAGCAGTCAAGAAATCAAAAGATGTATTGCATTGGATAAATCGGCTGCAAAGGACCTCTTTAATATGTTGAAGAGCAAAGATGTCACCTTGAAGACTAAGGTGTGCCTGACCCAAGCCATGGTATTTTCAATCGCATCATATGCATGTGAAAGCTGGACAGTGAATAAGGAAGACCGAAGAAGAACTGACACCTTTGAATTGTGGCGTTGGCGAAGAATATTGAATATACCATGGACTGCCAAAAGAAGGAACAAATCTGTCTTGGAAGAAGTGCAGCCAGAATGCTCCTTAGAGGCAAGGACGGCGAGACTGCGTCTTACATACTTTGGACATGTTGTCAGGAGGGATCAGTCCCTGGAGAAGGACATCATGCTTGGCAGAGTACAGGGTCAGCGGAAAAGAGGAAGACCCTCAATGAGGTGGATTGACACGGTGGCTGCAACAATGAGCTCAAGCATAACAACGATTGTAAGGATGGCTCAGGACCGGGCAGTGTTTCGTTCTGTTGTGCATAGAGTTGCTGTGAGTCAGAACCAACTCGAGGGCACCTAACAACAACAACAATTGCTTGTATATAAGCTGAGCGTTCATAACCCAGGGACTGTCTATACTGAAAATTCCAGAGCACGTCTTTTCCTTCCTATTTTGGCCCCAGTTCTTTGGAACTATAATTTAATATTTGGGATGCTTGAAACATTTTTTTTGTTTGTTTGGCACTATTTTTCCCTATTTCTTCCTCACTTCGATTCCAAGGTCACTTTCTTTTTACAAATTTACATTAGGAGCATACACCTCCGGGTGGTGCGAATGGTTAAGCACTCAACTATTCACCGAAAGGTTGGCGGTTGGAACCCACCCAGAGGCACCTGGGAAGACAAGCCCAGTGATCTGCTTCAGAAAGGTCACATCCTCGGAAACCTTGTGGAGCAGTTCTACTCTGCACACATGGGGTCATCATGCATCAGAATTGACTCTACCACAACTAACGAAAACACACCTTCCTGCAAACAAATGTATGATTGATCAATCTTGGGCTTTTACTAATGATACCTTATCAAACCTGAGTTGATGCCCTCCCATTATTTACACCTCACTCTTCCCAAAATATTTATTTGTGGGAGGACATGATAGTTGATACGATTCGTAGCAGAATCACCTGAAGAGTCTTTTCCACATAGTGCCAGACTCTCCTTTTCTCCCATCCACTCATACACATTCTGCATAGAGCCTTGCTATGTGTGTATTGTTTTCTGGTTTTTTTCAAAATCATTTTTGGCTTTTATCAAAGTAAAGCTTGCACATAGTTAAAACAGCAAACATTATAGAAGGGCTTTTCTCGACCTTCCCCCACTATTCTTTTAACTCTTTGATTAGCTGCTGGTGTTTATCTCTGTATTTTCAAATAATCTGTTTATACTATTATTTCTTCAGTTATCATTTTTAGTATTCCCATTCTTGCTATTTTTTGGTTGCTGTTTGCTTGATATATTTTTTCCCATCCTTTGATTTTTCATATAGTTGTCTTTGTTTCTAAGGTATGTCTCTTGTAGACAGTGTATTGATGGGTCCTGTTTTTTTTATCCACTCTGTCACTCTCTGTCTCTTTATGGATGCATTTAAGCCATTTATGTTCAGTGTAATTACTGATAAAAAAAAAATTTTTTTTTTTTTAGGTGTGAGTTTATTGCTGTCATTTTGTAGTTCTTTTTTTTTTTTTTTTGTGGTGCTGATGTTTTCTTTGTTTCTCTTACTGTCCTGTGCTGAATTCCTTTTGTTTGTGAATTTTTTTCCTTTCATTTTGTAGATTTTGTGTTTACTGAGACTTATGGTTTCATTTTTATTTTGATGAGTAGGTTTGTTAATTTTATTTGTGGTTACCTTGGAATTTACCCCTATCTTCCTAAGTTTGAACCAGTCTTTTACTACTTGATATCACCTTGACTTCTTCTCCATCTGAAAGTTCTGTACCTACACTGTTTATTCCCTCTTTTATTGTTCTGTTGTTGTTGTCATTTACAGATTGACCTCTCTGGTTCCCTGTTGTAAATTTTTTAGTTTTGCTTTATCCTTGATAGTTCACAACCTAAGTTGGTATCTGACTGATGTGGTCTTGCATCCTAGATTCAGACTGTTGTCTGATGTTGTTTGTTCTCTAACCAAAGAACTTCCTTTAATAATTCTTGTAAGTTTGGTTTGGTTTTACATATTCCCTTAATTTCTGTTTATCTGGAAATGTCCTAATTTCACCATCTTATCTGAGCAAGAGTTTTTCAGGATATATTATTCTTGGTTGGCAATTTTTTTCTTTGAAGGATTTATATATGTCATCCCATTGTCTTCTTGCCTGCATGGTTTCTGCTAAGTAATCAGAGCTTGGTTTTATTGTTTCCCCTCTGTATGTGACTTCTCATTTTCTCATGCTGTTCTCAGGATTCTTTGTCTTTGGTTTTAGCAAATGTGATTATGACATGTCTTGGTGATTTTCTTCTGGGGTCTATCCTACATGGGGTTCGTTGAGCTTCTTGGATGGTCAGCTTTTCATCTTTCATGATATTAGGGAAGTTTTCTGTCAGCAAATCTTCAATGAGCCTCTCTGTGTATTCCATTTTTCTCCCCCTGTGTGGAACTCTGATCAGACACAAATTTTTGCTTTTGATTGTGTCCCACATCATTCTAAGGGTTTCTTCATTTTTCTTTGTTCTTTTTTCTGATTTTTTATCAAAGTGATATCCAAGGATTTGTGTTCAATTTTGCTAAACCTGTTTCCCATTATTTCAAATTTGCTCCTAAAGCCTTCTATGGCACTGTCCATTTCTGAAATCTTGTACTTTACCTTTTGGATTTCTAATTCCTATTTTTGTATGATTTCTAGTTGTTTGTTTATTTTGAAATTTTTTGTTCCTGTATTGTTTTCCTGAATTCTTCCATGGTTTTGCCTGTCTTTTCCATGATTCTATTTATTCCTTATTTTTGTCCATGTTTTCCTTCATCTCTTGGAGAGCACTAAATATTACAGTTTTTAATTCCTTATCAGGTTGTTCCAGTGCCTTTTATTCTACCAGGTCATCTGGTGTTTTATTTTGGACGTTTTCTGAAGCCTTCTTGTTCTGTTTTTTATATACGTTTTGATATTGTCTGCTGTCTCTGGGACATTCAGGAATTATTTTCGTGTTTATTGATTGTAGATTTGTTTATTTCATTCTGCTTTTTTATTTGGTTATGTCTGGGCAGGCGGGTTGGGCGTTCTTTGTTATTTGCTCATCTGCAGGCATGATGTGTACTTCTCACCACCTTGTCCAGGTGAACATGGCCGATCACTCAGCTATGGTGCAGCTGGGCATGTCTAGCAGAGGGAGGGGGTGGGGATGGGTTGTTTGCAACATGTATTTTGGCCGACAGGGTGGGGCCGGGGGCAATGCAGGGTGGGGTCCGGTGGTCTCTGCCTGTGCTGCTCAGGGGTGCAGTGTTCAGTGCACAGTGCAGATAGGCAGTAGGGAGGGGGCGGATGTGATGTGTGGAGATAAATGGGTGTGGGAAAGAAGAGAAAGAACACAGAGAAACAGAATCCAAAAAAAATGGTGCTGAGGGAGCCTGCTGGTGGAGTGGCACAGCCCATCAAGAGGGGTGTAGATGGCACACATGGCTAGGTTGGTGGGAGAAAGGAAAGAAAAGGAGAGAGAGATAGGAAACTGAAAGAAAAGAAGAAGGCATATGCAGCCAGGTGGTCGGGAGAAAGGAAAGGATGGAAGGTAGAGAGACACAAGAAACTGAGAAAAAAGAAAAAAAATGCCCCAAGGGAGCTCACCAGCATGGCAGCACAGACTGGGGAAGCCATGTGTCTGTGGCTCCCCAGCCAAGCAGTGTAACACAGCCCATCAAAAAGCAGAGGAGACTGTACATGTGCCCAGGTGGTCAGGAGAAAGGAAAGGAAGGAAGGCAGAGAGAGACAAGAAACTGAGAAAAAAAATGTCCTAAGGGAGCCCACCAGCGCAGCCCTGGGAAGCAGCTCTCCAGCTGAGCAGGACAACAGAGCCCATCAAGAAGGAAAGAAGATGGAACTGAAATAAAAAGGATCATAACAAAGTAATATGAAAAACTATACTCTAACGAATTTGAAAACCTAGAGGAAATGGACAAATTTCTAGAAAAACACTACCCACTCAACACAAACTGAAGCTGAAAATCTGAACAGACCCATAAAAACAGAAGAGATTGAAAAGGTAATTAAAAAAAAAAAAAACTCTCAACAACAGCAACAAAAAAGCCCTGACCTAGATGGCTTCACTGGAGAATTCTACCAAACGTTTAGAGAACAACTTACACCAGTACTACTCAAACTATTTCAGAACATGGATACGGAAGGGATACTTCCGAATTCATTCTATGAAGTCAGCATAACCCTGATACCAAAACCAGGCAAAGATGCCACAAAAAAAGAAAATTACAGACCAATGTATCTCATGAATATAAATGCAAAAATTCTCAACAAAATTCTAGCCAATAGAATTCGGCATCATATCAAAAAAAATAATACACCACGACCAAGTGGGATTCATACCAGGTATGTAAGGATGGTTCAACATTAGAAAATCTATCAATGTAATCTACCACATAAATAAAAGAATCACATGATCATCTCAATCAATGCAGAAAAGACATTTGACAAAGTCCAATACCCATTATTTGTAAAAAAAAAAAAAAAAAAAAAAAAACTTTCAATAAAATAGGTATAGACGGGAAATTCCTCAACATAATAAGGAGGATCTATACAAAACCAACAGCCAACATCATTCTTAATGGAGAAAGGCTGAAAACATTTCCCTTGAGAACAGGAGCAAGACAAGGAAGCCCTTTATCAGACCCCTATTTAACATTGTGCTGGAAGTCCTAGCTAGAGCAATAAGGCAAGAAAAAGAAATAAAAGGCATCCAAATTATTAAGGAAGAAGTGAAACTGTCCCTATTTTTGGATGTTATGATGCTATACATAGAAAACCCAAAAGACTTCCCAAGAAATATGGAACTATAGAAAGAGTCAGCAGAGTAGCAGGATACAAAATAAACATACAAAAATCAGTTAGATTCCTATACACCAATAAAAAGAACTATGAATAGGAAATCAGGAAAACAATGCCATTTATAATAAAAAAAAAAAATTTTTTTTTAGCCCCTAAAAAAATAAAATACTTAGGAATAAATCTAACCAGGGATGTAAAAGACCTATACAAAGAAAACTACAAAACACTACTGCAAGAAACCAAAAAAGACCTACGTAAATGGAAAAAAATACCATGCTCACAGATAGGTAGGCTTAACATGGTGAAAATGTCAATTCTACCCTAAATAACTACACATATAATGTAATCCCAATCCAAATTCCAACAGCATTCTTTAAAAAGATGGAAAAAGTAATCATTAACTTTACATGGAAATGGAAGACCCCGGATAAATAAAGCACTACTGAAGAAGAATAAAGCAGGAGAGCTTGCCATTTCCTGACCTCAGAGCCTACTATACAGCTACAGTAATCAAAACAGCCTGATACTGGTACAATGAAAGACACATTGACTAATGGAACAGAATTGAGAACCCAGATGTAAATCCATTCACCTACAGTTACCTGGTCTTTGACAAAGCCCCAAAGTTCATCAAAGGGGGAATAGACAGTCTTTTCAACAGATGGTGCTGGCAAAACTGGATGTCCATCTGCAATAAAATGAAACAGGACCCATAGCTTACACCACACACAAAAACTAATTCAAAACCAATCAAAGATCTAAATATAAAACCAAAAACTATAAAGATCATAGAATACAAAATAGGGTCAACATTAAGTGCCCTAATACATGGCGCTAACAGGATGCAAACCATAACTAACATACATAAACACTAAAAGTTAGATAACTGGGATCCTCTAAAAATTAAACCCTTACACTCATCAAAAGACTTCACCAAAAGAGTAAAAAGGGAACCTATAGACTGGGAAAAAAAAATTGGCTATGACAAATCCAACAAAGGCTTAATCTCTAAAATCTACAGGAAAATCCAACACCTCTACAACACAAAGACAAATAATCCAATTAAAAAATGGGCAAAGGGGGAGGGGGCCAAGATGGCTGACTAGGCAGACGATACCTCGGATCTCTCTTGCAACAAAGACTCGGAAAAACAAGTGAATCAATCAAATACATGACAATCTACGAACCCTGACCATCAAACACAGATCTAAAGAGTTGATTTGAGTGACAGGTGAGCGAAAAGCTACATCCTGAACCAGCGACCACTTCTAGAACCCACGACCCACCCCACAGCCTTGAGCCCCGGTGGTTCCCTGGTGCCGAGTGGTGGGGCTGATTGCAGCTTGCTGAGGTAGGGCAGGCACGTGACACAGCCCTAATACCTAGGTCCCTGGGGTAACCTCTGTAGAGGCTCAGCCAGCGCAAGCAGGTTGCACGCTGACACGGCTAACGAGAGAACGAACAACCACGGGGAAGCAGCAACTGTTTTCAGAGCCTGGAGCCAGCGTCCCAGTCAGAAAACCTTGGCACTGGGCTTTGGACTGGGCGCAGGGAAGCTGAGCACAGCATCCTGAGATGGCGCAAACATGGGACACAGCCCTAGCCCCCAGAAGTGACCTCAGGGGAAGCGTATCCAGTGCACGCAGGCAGCGCAGCGATGTGGCTGACAGGAGGAGAAGTCACCGGGAGGCAGTGACTGGTTTTGGAGCTGGGAGTGCAGCATCCCAGCATGGGAACCTTGGCACTGGGCTTTGGATTGGGAGCGGAGGAACTGACTACGGCTTCTGAGACAGCGCAAGCACGGGGACGTGGGCCTGACCCTCGTGGGCAATCTCTACCCAGCCAGCACACACACAGTCAATGCGCCCCTCTGGAATCTCAGATAAAACAGTCATCCCAAGCAAGATAAGTAACTTCGTCTGTATTCCGGGGTTCTACTCTCTCCTATCTATCTGATCCCTCCCCTCCCCTTCCCAGGCGGCTTCATTAACATTGGAATTTCCTGGACCAGAGAGTGAAGTGCTCTGTGGTTTTTTTTTTTCGTTGTTTGTTTGTTTTGTCTTTTCCTAATCCATTCTCATGGCTTGAGAGAAGCAGCTACAAAAACCCCAGGGACCAAGAATCCATCCCTGACTTCCCAAAATTGGACTAAAAATACAGAACCAGCTCCAGCCAAGCATACGTGATCTACAGTCTTGGGCTTTCATCCCTACAGGGAACAAAGTGGCTATTATAATACAAAGGCAATTCTGATAGGGATCTGACTGTAATTGTTTTAGCAGATTACTGGAAAGACAATATTCCCAGATCTGATATCTCTACCTATTAAATAGAGCCCTCACTGACCCACAACAGGGAACTGAGGGCTGAAGCTCCACCCAAACCACCTAACTTCCTGCCATAGGGGTCTGAGGATAGTGACATCTACCAATCTGTAGAGGTACATGCATTGGGGGCCTAAGGTACAGCTACAGAGCCCACCCACCAAAGTGCTTTAGGAATAGAGACACAACTACCTCACTGGCACTTGGGGAAGCCTGTCAGCATCCTGACCCCCTGGAATGTGACCCCCTGCTGCTACTAGAATCTGGTGCACACAACTATCACCACTACTCCTCTAAGGGAATAGGTGACAGGCTATCCCAAACACTTGGTGACCAAAATCATATTCTACTCAAGAATAGTGAATGGACTCTTAGGCTTATATTTCTGGCAACGGCCCAATCCAGCTGGTAAGAGGACATAAGTGATCCAAAGCCTACAAGAATCAAGACAGCGCAATCTAGTAGCCCATCAACATACATTGAAAGAAAACAAAACAAGATAACTCTCAGTGAGCAAATATAAAATAAACCATTACAATATCTTATAGATGTCTTGGAGACAACAGTCAATATCAAACCACATAAAGAACCAGACCATGATTGCTTCTACAACTCCCCAAACTAAAGAATCAAAATCTTTCCCAAATGAAGACACAATCCTGGAATTACCAGATGCAGAATATAAAAAACTAAATTACAGAATGTTTCAAGACATCAGGGATGACCTCAGAAATGAAATAAGGCAATCTACAGAAAAAGCCAAGGAACACACTGATAAAGCAGTTGAAGAACTCAAAAAGATTATTCAAGAACATAGTGGAAAAATTAATAAGCTACAAGAATCCATAGAGAGACAGCATTCAGAAATCCAAAAGATTAACAATAAAATCACAGAATTAGACAACTCAATAGGAAGTCAGAGGAGCAGACTCGAGCAATTGCAATGCAGGGGGGGAAATCTGGAGGACCAAGGAATTGACACCTATATACCTGAAAAAAAAAATCAGATAAAAGAATTAAAAAAATGAAGAAACCCTAAGAATCATGTGGGGCTCTATCAAGAAGGATAACTTGCATGTGATTGGAGTCCCAGAACAGGGAGGGATAACAGAAAACACAGAGATAATAGTTGAGGATCCGTTGGCAGAAAACTTCCCTGACATCATGAAAGACGAAAGGATATCTATCCAAGATGCTCATTGAACCCCATTTAAGATTGATCCAAAAACAAAATCACCAAGACATATTATCATCAAACTTGCCAACACCAAAGATAAAGAGAAAATTTTAAAAGCAGCCAGGGATAAAAGAAAGGTCTCCTACAAAGGAGAATCAATAAGAATAAGTTCAGACTACTCAGCAGAAACCATGCAGGCAAGAAGGCAATGGGATGATATATAGAGAACTGAAGGAGAAAAACTGCCAGCCAAGGATCATATATCCAGCAAAACTCTCTCTCAAATATGAAGGTGAAATTAAAACATCTACAGATAAACACAAGCCTAGAGAATTTGCAAAAAACCAAACCAAAGCTACAAGAAACACTAAAGGAAATTGTTTGGTCAGAAAACCAATAATATCAGATACCAGCACAACACAAGGTCACAGAACAGAATATCATGATATCAACTCAAGTAGGGAAATCACAAAAACAAATTAAGATTAATTTTAAAAAGAAAAAAGATGCTCAAAACAGGGAATCATTGAAGTCAATATGTAAAAGATCACAATAATCAAAAAGAGGGACTAAATACAGGTGGCATAGAACTGCCATATGGAGAGGGATACAAGGCGATACAGGACAATACAAGTTAGGTTTTTACTTAGAAAAATAGGGGTAAATATTAAGGTAAACACAAAGAGGTATAACAACTCCATAACTCAAAATAAAAACCAAGAGGAACATAATGACTCAGCAAACATAAAGTCAAATACTATGAAAATGAGGAACACACAATTTACAAAGAAAAACGTCTCAGCACAAAAAAGTAAGTGGAAAAATGAAATTGTCCACAACACACATAAAAAGGCATCAAAATGACAGCACTAAACACATACTTATCTATAATTATGCTGACTTTAAATGGACTAAATGCACCAATAAAGAGACAGAGAGCCTCAGACTGGATAAAGAAACACGATCCGTCTATATGCTGCCTACAAGAGACACACCTTAGACTTAGAGACACAAACAAACTAAAACTCAAAGGATGGAAAAAAATATATCAAGCAAACAATAAGCAAAAAAGAGCAGAAGTAGCAATATTAATTTCTGACAAAATAGACTTTAAAGTTAAATCCACCACAAAGGATAAAGAAGGACCCTACATAATGATTAAAGGGACAATTGACCAGGAAGATATAACCATATTAAATATTTATGCACCCAATGACAGGGCTGCAAGATACATAAAACAAACTTTAACAGATCTGAAAAGTGAGATAGACACCTCCACAATTATAGTAGGAGACTTCAACACACCACTTTCGAAGAAGGACAGGACAACCAGTAAGAAGCTCAATAGAGACACGGAAGACCTAATTACAACAATCAACCAACTTGACCTCATTGACTTATACGGAACACTCCGCCCAACTGCTGCAAAGCATACTTTTTTTTCTAGTGCACGTGGAACATTCTCTAGAATAGACCACATATTAGGTCATAAAACAAACCTTTGCAGAATTCAAAACCTCGAAATATTACAAAGCATTTTCTCAGACATAAGGCCATAAAAGTGGAAAACAATAACAGAAAAATTAGGGAACAGAAATCAAATACTTGGAAACTGAACAGTACCCTCCTGAAAAAAGACTGGGTTATAGAAGACATAAAGGAGGGAATAAAGAAATTCATAGAATGCAACGAGAATGAAAACACTTCTATCAAAACCTCTGGGACACAGCAAAAGCAGTGCTCAGAGGTCAATTTATATCGATAAATGCACACATACAAAAAGGAGAAAGAGCCAAAATCAGAGAACTGTCCCTACAACTTCAACAAATAGAAAGTGAGCAACAAAAGAATCCATCAGGCACCAAAAAAAAACAAATAATAAAAATTAGAGCTGAACTAAATGAATTAGAGAACAGAAAAACAATTGAAAGAATTAACAAAGCCAAAAGCTGGTTCTTTGAAAAAATTAACAAAATTGATAAACCATTGGCTAGACTGACTAAAGAAATACAGGAAAGGAAAAAAATAATTCAAATAAGAGACGGGATGGGCCATACCACAACAGACCCAACTGAAATTAAAAGAATCATACCAGATTATTACGAAATATTGTACTCTAACAAATTTGCAAACCTAGAAGAAATGGATGAATTCCTAGAAAAACACTACCTACCTAAATTAACACAATCAGAAGTAGAACAACTAAATAGGCCCATAACAAAAAAAGAGATTGAAATGGTAATCAAAAAACTGCCAACAAAAAAAAGCCCTGGCCCGGACGGCTTCACTGCAGAGTTCTACCAAACTTTCAGAGAAGAGTTAACACCACTACTACTAAAGGTATTTCAAAGCATAGAAAATGACGGAATACTACCTAACTCATTCTATGAAGCCACCATATCCCTGATACCAAAACCAGGTAAAGACACCACAAAAAAAGAAAATTACAGACCTATATCCCTCATGAACGCAGATGCAAAAATCCTCAACAAAATTCTAGCCAATAGAATTCAACAACATATCAAAAAAATAATCCACCAGGACCAAGTGGGATTTATACCATTTTTATGCAAGGTTGGTTTAATATTAGAAAAACCATTAATATAATCCACCATACAAATAAAACAAAAGACAAAAACCACATGATCTTATCAATTGATGCAGAAAAGGCATTCGACAAAGTCCAACACCCATTCATGATAAAAACTCTCACCAAAACGGGAATTGAAGGAAAATTCCTCAACATAATAAAGGGCATCTATACAAAGCCAGCAGCCAACATCATTCTAAATGGAGAGAGCCTGAAAGCATTTCCCTTGAGAACGGGAACCAGACAAGGATGCCCTTTATCACCGCTCTTATTCAACATTGTGCTAGAGGTCCTAGCCAGAGCAATTAGGCTAGACAAAGAAATAAAGGGCATCCGGATTGGAAAGGAGGAAGTAAAATTATCTCTATCTGCAGATGACATGATCTTATACACAGAAAACCCTAAGGAATCCTCCAGAAAACTACTGAAACTAATAGAAGAGTTTGGCAGAGTCTCAGGTTGTAAAACAAACATACAAATATCACTTGGATTCCTCTACATCAACAAAAAGAACATCGAAGAGGAAATCACCAAATCAATACCATTCACAGTAGCCCCCAAGAAGATAAAATACTTAGGAATAAACCTTACCAAAGATGTAAAAGACCTATACAAAGAAAACTACAAAGTACCAGTGCAAGAAACTAAAACGGACCTACATAAGTGGAAAAACATACCTTGCTCATGGATAGGAAGACTTAACATAGTAAAAATGTCCATTCTACCAAAAGCCATCTATACATACAATGCACTTCCAATCCAAATTCCAATGACATTTTTTAATGTGATGGAGAAACAAATCACCAACTTCATAGGGAAGGGAAAGAAGCCCCAGATAAGTAAAGCATTACTGAAAAAGAAGAAGAAAGTGGGAGGCCTCACTCTACCTGATTTTAGAACATATTATACAGCCACAGTAGTCAAAACAGCCTGGATTGGTGCAACAGGCACATAGACCAATGGAACAGAATTGAGAACCCAGATATAAATCCATCCACATATGAGCAGCTGATATTTGACAAAGGCCCAGTGTCAGTTAATTGGGGAAAAGAAAGTCTTTTTAACAAATGGTGCTGGCATAACTGGATACCATTTGCAAAAGAATGAAACAGGACCCATACCTCACACCATGCACAAAAACTAACTCCAAGTGGATCAAAAACCTAAACATAAAGACTAAAATGATAAAGATCATGGAAGAAAAAATAGGGACAACGTTAGAAGCCCTAATACAGGGCATAAACAGAATACAAAACCTTACCAAAAATGATGAAGAGAAACCAGATAACTGGGAGCTCCTAAAAATCAAACACCTATGCTCATGTAAAGAGTTCACCAAAAGAGTAAAAAGACCACCTACAGATTGGGAAAAAATTTTCAGCTTTGACATTTCCGACCAGTCCCTGATCTCTAAAATCTATATGATTCTGTCAAAACTCAACCACAAAAAGATAAACAACCCAATCAAAAAGTGGGCAAAGGATATGAACACGCACTTCACTAAAGAAGATATTCAGGGGGCTAACAGACACATGAGAAAATGCTCTCGATCATTAGCCATTAGAGAAATGCAAATTAAAACTATGATGAGATTCCATCTCACTCCAACTCCAACAAGGCTGGCATTAATCCAAAAAACACAAAATAATAAATGTTGGAGGGGCTGCGGAGAGATTGGAACACTTATACACTGCTGGTGGGAATGTCAAATGGTACAACCACTTTGGAAATCTATCTGGCATTTTCTTAAAAAGTTAGAAATAGAACTACCATATAACCTAGAAATCCCACTCCTCAGAATATAAAAAATAAGAGCCTGTACACAAACAGATATATGCACACCAATGTTTATTGCAGCACTGTTTACAATAGCAAAAAGCTGGAAGCAACCAAGGTGTCCATCGATAGATGAATGGTTAAATAAATTATGGTACATTCACACAATTGAATACTACGGATCAATAAAGAACAGTGAGGAATCTGTGAAACATTTCATAACATGGAGGAACCTGGAAGGCATTATGCTGAGTGAAATTAGTCAGTTGCAAAAGGACATATATTGTATAAGACCACTACTATAAAATGTTGAGAAATAGTATAAACTGAGAAGAACACATTCTTTTGTGGTTCCGAGAGGGGGGAGGGAGGGAGGGTGGGAGAGGGTTATTTACTGATTTGTTAGTAGATAAGAACTACTTTAGGTGAAGGGAAGGACAATACTCAATACACGGAAGGTCAGCTCAACTGGACTGGACCAAAAGCAAAGAAGTTTCTGGGATAAACTGAATGCTTCAAAGGTCAGCGGAGCAAGGGCGGGGGGTTGGGGACTATGGTTTAAGGGGACTTTTAAGTCAATTGGCATAATAAACTCTATTATGATAACATTCTGCATCCCACTTAGAAGTGTGGCGTCTGGGGTCTTAAATGCTAACAAGCGGTCATCTAAGATGCATCAATTGGTCTCAACCCATCTGGATCAAAGGAGAATGAAGAACACCAAGGTCACACAATAACTATGAGCCCAAGAGACAGAAAGGGCCACATGAACTTACGTCATCCTGAGACCAGAAGAACTAGATGGTACCCGGCCACAAATGATGACTGCCCTGACAGGGAACACAACAGAGAACTCCTGAGGGAGCAGGAGAACAGTGGGAAGCAGACCCCAAATTCTCTTAAAAAGACCAGACTTAATGGTCTGACTGAGACTAGAGGAATCCCGGCAGTCATGGTCCCCAAACCTTCTGTTGGCCCAGGACAGGAACCATTCCCGAAGACTACTCATCAGACGTGGAAGGGACTGGACAATGGGTTGGATAGAGATGCCGATGAAGAGTGAGCTACTTGTTTCAAGTGGACCCTTGAGACTGTATTGTCATCTCCTGTCTGGAGGGGAGATGGGAGAGTAGAGAGGGTTAAAAACTGGCAAAAGGGTCACGAAAGGAGAGACTGGAAGAAGGGAGTGGGCTGACTCAGTAGGGGGAGAGTAAATGGGAGTAAGGAGTAAGGTGTATATAAGCTTACATGTGACAGACTGACTTGATTTTTAAACTTTCACTTAAAGCAGGATAAAAATTATTTTTTAAAAAATGGGCAAAGGATATGAACTGACACTTCACCAAAGACATTCAACTGGCTAACAGATACGTGAGGAAATTCTCACTATCCCTAGCTATTAGAGAAATGCAACCAAAACCACAATGAGATACCATCTCACACCAACATTACTGGCCTGAATCAAAAAAAAACAGAAAATAACATATGTTGGGGAGGTTGTGGGGAGATTGGAATTCTTATGCACTGCTGGTGAGAATGCAAAATGGTACAACCATTTTGGAAAACAATATGGTACTTCCTTAAAAAGCTAGAAATACCATACGATCCAGCAATCCCACTCCTAGGAATACACCCTAGATAAATAAGAGCTGTCACACAAATAGACATATGCACACCCATGTTCATTGCAGCATTGTCCACAATAGCAAAAAGACAGAAACAACCTAGGTGCCCATCAACAGACAAATGGATAAACAAACTATGGTACATATACACAATGAAATACTACACAAAGATAAAGAACAAAGATGAATCTGTGAAACATTTCATAACATGGATGAATCTGGAAGGCATTATGCTGAGTGAAATAAGTCAATCACAAAAGGACAAATATTGCATGAGACCAGTACTATAAAAACTCTTGAAAAGGCTTACACACAAAAAGAAATAATTTTTGATGGTTTATGAGGGAGGAGAAGTTTGGGACAGAAAGGATAGACAATAGATAATTGGTAACTTTGGTGAAGGGTGGAAACACTGGTGGCATAGTGCTTAAGTGCTATGGCAGCTAATCAAAAGGTCAGCAGTTTGAATCCACCAGGTGCCCCTTGGAAACCCTAATGGGCAGTTCTACTCTGTCCTATAGGGTCGCTACGAGTTGGAATCGACTCGATGGCAACGGGTTTGGGTTTGTTTTTTTTGTTTGTTTTGGTGAAGGGTAAGACAGTACACGATACTGGGCATCTCAGCACAACTTGCCCAAGGAGCTTCACAGACACATCCAAACTCTCTGAGGGACGACAGAATTGCTAGGCTGAGGGCTCTGGGCACCATGGTCTTGGGGAACATCTAGCTCAATTGGCATAACGTAGTTTATAAAGAAAGTGTTCTACATTCTATTTTGGTGAGTAGCATCTGGGGTCATAAAAGCTTGTGAGTAGCCATCTAAGTTACTCCACTGGTCTCATCCCATCTGGAGCAAGGGAGAACGAAGAAAATCAAAGACACAAGGGAAAGATTAGTCCAAAGGACTAATGGACCACAACTACCACAGCCTCTACCAGACTGAGTCCAGCACAACTAGATGGTGTCAGCTACCACCACCGACTGCTCTGACAGGGATCACAATAGAGGGTCCTGGACAGAGCTGGAGAAAAATGTAGAACAAAATTCTAACTCAAAACAAAACAAAACAAAAAGACCAGACTTACTGGTCTGACAGAGACTGGAGAAACCCCGAGAGTATGGCTCCCCGACACTCTTATAGCTCAGTAATGAAGTCACTCCCGTGGTTCACCTTTCAGCCAAAGATTAGACTGACCCAGAAAACAAAATGAGACAAAATGGGCACACCAGCCCAGGGGCAAGGATGAGAAGGCAGGAGGGGACAGGAAAATTGGTAATGGGGACCCCAAGTTTGAGAAGTGGAGAGTGTTGACATGTCGTGGGGTTGGCAAACAATGTCAACAAAACAATGTGTATTAGTTGTTTAATGAGAAACTAGTGGGCTCTGTAAACCTTCATCTAAAGTATAATTTTTTAAAAATTAAAAAAAAAAAAAAAACAGAAGGGATGGAGATGGCACAAAGCTCCAGCTGGATGGGAGAAAGGAAAGGAAGGAGGTGAGAAAAAAAGAAGAAACAAAAAGAAGCCAAAAAAACAACAGCAACAACCAAAAAAATGGCACTACAGGAGCTGGCAGGTGGGAGCGGGACAAATCCAAGGGGCAAGGAGCCAAATTCTCTCCAGCCAAGTCACTGCAGCCAGCCAGAAAGTGGCGTTGACTGAGCAGGGGGAAGAAGAGTGGAGGGTGGAAAAGCATGTATCCCTGGTTACTGGCTGCTCTGTCTCCTGCTGGAAGCTCCGTGAAGTTGCCTTCCTTTACTCCCTGCCCACCATTCTTGGTGGCTGAGGAGCCCAAGATAGTGAGTCTGTACCATGGTAGCTAGTGGAGGACCTCCACTCCATAGATCTCCTCATTCTCTGTTCTCTGTCAGTTTCTTATTCCATTCGGTGTTTGGTTTTTTATCCCTTCATTTGACACTTAGGGTTCCAGGGTTGATGTTTGCATCTGTTTTACTTAATTATGGGGGTCCTTCAGACTATAGGATCATGTTGGCTCTGCCCTTTAGTTACCATTTTTAGGTATTATCTCTTCACTTAATGGTATGACAGCTGAGATTTTAGCTCAGTTATATAACACACCCCCCCAATCACCTCTTCCCCTCTAAATTTGGCTATGTAATATTTTTGGTTCTTCCACTAATTTTCTTTGTACTTCTTTTCTTTGCATGTTGCAAGCTTTCCTCAACTGTCTAGTGATTATTGTCCTGCTTAAAGAATGAGGCACTAGAAAATGGATTAAGGGTTATGTGCCTTTGGGTAGGCCTTGTTGACTGGCCAAATCACACCCACTTTAGGATGAATAGGATATTATCCTTACCAGTTGCCTTCAAGTTAATTTTGGCTCATGGCACGACCCCATGTGTATCAGAGTAGAACTATGCTCCATAAGGGTTTCAGTGGCTGATTTTTGGTAGTAGATTGCCAGGCCTTTCTTTTGAGGCGCCTGTGGACGGACTTGAATCTCCAACCTTTTGTATAACAGTTAACTGTTTGCACTGCCCAGGGACTCCTGGCTATTGTCTTGGGTACCCCTAAATACTAGAAGTCATCATCTTTACACTTAGGAGCTAATGTTGCTCCTGCTCTCAACTATCCTGCTTTTCCCCAGCCATTTATTAAATTTAGAGAACTGCCTGCCAGTTTTTTTTAATTGTATTGTTATTATTACTGCTGCTATTGCTGTTGTTCATTTTGTTCAGATAATAAGTACCTGGTTGCTAGACGTTGTGTGTGGAAATACAAGCGAGGGTTGGGGAAGCAACACTTTCTCCACAGCTATCTATTAATCCCCTGTTTTCACTTCCCCTGATCCTAGAGTCTCCCAGGCTTTCCAGGGTATGCTGTGTCTTTGCCTGGTGCCCCCACTGCACATATCCCAGGACACTGGGTCCTCTTCCACACCACATCAGCCACCAGCCTCCCATTGGCTTTCCCCTTCCTGACACTTATTGGAATCCCTCATCCACTGACATTGCTCCCACCCTTACCACACACACTACTGGCTGCCTATAATCTCTTCTTTGTTATTGGCTTATACTTTCTTTTTTCTATTCCTTTATTATCATTTTAACGGCATCACGGGAGGGATAGGAAATAAACAGATGTGCCTGGTCTACTTTCTTGAGTTAGAAGTTTACAACATATTAACCTCAGTTTGTGCATTTTGAAAGCACTCATGAGGTGACTCTGAAACCTCTCCCCTGTACTTTCTTGGAGAATCACTAATGACTTGAACACAGTCTGGGCCCTCCATCCTCAGTCTTCCTCAGCTCAGTAAAAGGCACCAACATCCACCTAGATGCTAGAGCCACAGACTTGGCTTTGTCCTTCATTCCTTCCTTATCCTCAATCCCCTTATCTAATCCAATAGGAAGTTCCGCCATTTCTCCCATAAAATTATCTCAGAAACAAAAAAGAAAACTACAGTCCCTGAGTGGTGCAAATGGTTAATGCACTCAATTACTAACCAGAATATTGGATGTTCAAGTACATGCAGGGCCCCTTGAATGAAAGGCCTGGTGATCTATTTCCAAAAAATCAGCCACAGAAAACCCTAAGGAGCAAACTTCTACTCTGACACACATGAGGTTGCCATGAGTTGATTCTGACTCAATGACAACTAGTTGGTTACAGGCCAAACGACTAAACCAAACCAAACCAAAATCTTTTGCCATTGAGTCATTTCTGATTCCATAACGACCCAATGGGACAGAATAGAACTGCCCTGTAGGGTTTCCAAGGGGTGGCTGGTGGATTTGAACTGTCAACCTTTTGGTTAGCAGCCAAACGGTTAACCACTGCGCCACTAGGGCCCCAAATGACTAAAGCTAAGGAATTTTTTTAATCCCAATTTTAAAAACAATATTAAAAGAAAATAGCACACCCTGACCAAGAGGGGTGAAATCTGGGAATATAAAAATGACCCAGTATTAGGAAATTGACTAAATCAGTATATTAATAGATCAAACAAGTAAAATCATGTATGTAAAATCATTACGTTGTTGTTGTTGTGTGCCGTCGATTCTGACTCATAGTGACCCTATATGACAGAGTTTAACTGCCCCATAGGGTTTCCTAGGGGTGGCTGGTGGATTCAGACTGCTGACGTTTCAGTTTGCAGCCTGAACTCTTAATGACTTCACCACCAGGGCTTCAATTTTCATTATACAGATTGAAAAGGCATTTAATAAAATTCAACATCCATTCTTCATTTTAAAATATTTTTATAACATATAAGGATTTGGAAGGCATTATGCTGAGTGAAATTAGTCAGATGCAAAAGGACAAATATTGTATAAGGCCACTATCATAACATCTTGAGAAATAGTTTAATCTGCGAAAAACACATTCTTTTGTGGTTACGAGGCAGGGAGGGTGGGAGAGTGCTATTTATTGATTAGATAGTGGATAAGAACTACTTTAGGTGAAGGAAAGGACAATACTCATTACAGGGGAGGTCAGCGCAACTGGACTGGAGCAAAAGCAAAGAAGTTTCCTGAATAAACTGAATGCATCGAAGGTCAGTGGAGCAAGGGTGGGGATTTGGGGACTATGGCTTCAGGGGACATCTAAGTCAATTGGCAAAATAAATTCTATTAATGCTTCAAAGCTCAGCGGAGCAAGCGCGGGGGTCTGGGGAACATGGTTTGCGGGGACTTCTAAGTCAATTGGCAAAATAATTCTATTATGAAATCATTCTGCATCCCACTTTGAAATGTGGCGTCTGGGGTCTTAAATGCTAACAAGCAGCCATCTAAGATGCATCAATTGGTCTCAACCCACCTGGAGCAAAGGAAAATGAAGAACACCAAGCCCACACGACAACTAAGAGCCCAAGAGACAGAAAGGGCCACATGAACCAGAGACCTACATCATCCTGAGACCTGAAGAACTAGTTGGTGCCCGGCCACAATCGATGACTGCCCTGACAGGGAGCACAGCAGAGGACCCCTGAGGGAGCAGGAGATCAGTGGGATGCAGACCCCAAATTCTCATAAAAAGACCAAACTTAATGGTCTGACTGAGACTGGAGGAATCCCGGCGGCCATGCTCTCCAGACCTTCTGTTGACACAGGACAGGAACCATCCCCGAAGACATCTCATCAGAAATGAAAGGGACTGGTTAGCAGGTGGGAGAGAGACGCTGATGAAGAGTGAGCTAATTATATCAGGTGGACACTTGAGATTGTGTTGGCAACTCTTGTCTGGAGGGGGGATGAGAGGATAGAGAGAGAGGGAAGCCGGCAAAATTGTCAAGAAAGGAGAGACTGAAAGGGCTGACTCAAGACGGGGAGAGTAAGTGGGAGTAGGGAGTGAGATGTATGTAAACTTATATGTGACAGACTGATTGGATTTGTAAACGTTCACTTGAAGCTTAATAAAAGTTATTAAATAAATAAATAAATAAATTCTATTAAGAAAACATTCTGCATCCCACTTTGAATTGTGGCATCTGGGGTCTTAAACGCTAACAAGCGGCCATCTAAGATGCATCAATTGGTCTCAACCCACCTGGATCAAAGGAAAATGAAGAACACCAAGGTCACAAGGTAATTATGAGCCCAAGAGACAGAAAGGGCCACATGAACCACAGACTGCATCATCCTGAGACCAGAAGAACTAGATGGTGCCTGGCCATAACTGATGACTGCCCTGACAGGGAACACAACAGAGAACCCCTGAGGGAGCAGGAGAACAGTGGGATGCAGACCCCAAATTCTCATAAAAAGACCAGACTTAATGGTCTCACTAAGACTAGAAGAATCCCGGCGGTCATGGTCCTCAAAACTTCTGTTGGCCCAGGACAGGAACCATTCCTGAAGCCAACTCATCAGACATGGATTGGACTGGACAATGGGTTGGAGAGAGATGCTGATGAGGAGTGAGCTACTTGCATCAGGTGGACCCTTGAGACTATGTTGTCATCTCCTGTCTGGAGGGGAGATGGGAGGGTAGAAGGTGTTAGAAACTGGCAAAAGGGTCACAAAAGGAGAGACTGGAGGGAGGGAGCAGGCTGACTCATTAGGGGGAGAGTAAGTGGGAGTATGTAGTAAGGTGTATATATGTTTATATGTGAGAGACTGACTTGATTTGTAACTTTCACTTAAAGCACAATAAAAATTATTTAAAAAATATAAGGATAAAATATAGCATGATAAAAACATATGCTCAAAGTTGCATTGTGCTTAATGGAAAAACACTGGAAGCATTCTCATTTGAGACGAGAATATGATAAGAATGTCCACTATCATTATTATTATTCAACCTTAACCTGTATAGACAAGCTAACTCAATTAGGCAATAGAAATAAATTAGATATATAAAATTGGAAATTAGAAGGTAAAATTATCATTATTTAGATTTAATCCAATTGTATGCCTAGGAACTCAAAAGAGTCAACTGAAAAACAATTATAAACAATAAAAGAATTCAGTGAGGTTTATAGATATAAAATTAACAAGTAGAAATACATATACAGTATACAAAATTAAAGTATAGCCTTCATATACACAAACAGAAGAGCTACAGGAAAAAACGATTCCATTTACGAAAGCCATGAAAAAGATAAAATACCTAGGAATATACTTAACAAAATATTTGCATGATCTACATAAAGAAAACTTTTAAATGTTCAGAAGGGACACAGAAACCTTTTCAAAATGGAAAAGAATAGCATGGTTTTGGATAGGAATAATCAACATCATGGAAATGGTTAATTTTCCTTAAATTATAACTTTAATGTGAGCCCCACCCCAAGAAAAAAATGCCAACAGGATTTCTTCTGGAAAAAAACAATCTGTTTCTACAGTTCATGTGAAAAAGAGCAAACAGGAGTATACAGGAATTTTTTCAAAAGGAGATAAATAAGGGGGAACTAGATTTACAAATGAAAGAAAGGCCTGGTGATCTGCTTGGGAAAAATCAGCCATTGAAAACCCTATGAAGCACAATTCTACTGTGACACACTGGGATCACCACGAGTTGGGGTCAACTCGACTGGTACCAGTAGATCTACAAAAGATTGAAATTTATTACAAAGCTATAACAACTAATACTACATGATGCTGATACATGAATAGACGGGTCACCTCAACAGAATAGGAAGTCCAGAAATGGACACAGTCACCCACAGAAACTTAGCATACATTAAAAATGACATGTCGAAGCAGTATGAAAATGCTGGATTATTCAATTAATTATATTGGGACCACTGGTTACCATGCGGTGGCTCCATACCACTTGTCTATTACAAATAGATCCAATATTTACATGTAAAAAATTAAACCATAAAGACACTAGAAGGACACTGCATATATGTATAATCAACCACACAGGGGGCACAGTTATGGATATTTCTGAGACATAACCAAACACTTTCAAGGAATTGGATTCCTGGGTTCAAAGATTTGGGACCATAGTCTCCTGGGACAACTTGGCCAATTGGCATAACAAGGTCGACAGTTCAAATCCATCAGCTGTGCCTTGGAAACCCTATGGGGCAGTTCTACTCTGTCCTATGGGATCTCTGTGAGTTGGAATTGACTCCGTGCCAATGGGTTTGGTTTTTCAGTTTTAGTTCATAAAGATAATATTCTACATCCTAGTTTGGTGAGTAGCTTCTGGGGTCGTAAAAGCTTACAGAGGGGCCATCTAAGATACAACTATTGGTCTCTACTCGTCTGAAACAAAAGAGAGTGAAGAAAACCAAAGACTCAAAAGAAGAAACTAGTCCACAGGACTAAGAGCCCCACATGAACCACAGCCCCATCTAACCTGAGGCTGGAGATCACATGACTGAATTTTGCAAGACCAATGACTTCTTCACTGCAAATACCTTCTTTCACCAACATAAACGGTGACTATACACATAGACCTCGCCAGATGGAACACACAGGAATCAGACTGACTACATCTGTGGAAAGAGACGATGGAAAGCCTCAATATCTTCAGTCAGAACAAGACTGGGGCCGACTATGGAACAGACCATCAATTGCTCATATGCAAGTTCAAGCTGAAACTGAAGAAAATCAGAGCAAGTCCACAAGAGACAAAATATGACTTTGAGTGTATTCCACCTGAATTTAGAGACCATCTCAAGAATAGATTTGATGCACTGAACACTAATGACCAAAGACCAGACAAGTTGTGGAATGACATCAAGGACATCATCCACGAAGAAAGCAAGAGGTCACTGAAAAGACGGGAAAGAAAGAAAAGACCAAGAAGGATGTCAGAGGAGACTGAAACTTGCTCTCGAAAGCCGAAAAGCTAAAGCAAAAGGAAGAATTGATGAAGTAAGAGAACTAAACAGAAGATTTCAAAGGGCCTCTCAAGAAGACAAAGTAAAGTATTATAATGACATGTGCAAAGAGCTGGAGATGGAAAACCAAAAGGGAAGAACATGCTCGGCATTTCTCAAGCTGAAAGAACTGAAGAAAAAATTCAAGCCTCGAGTTGCAATCGTGAAGGATTCCATGGGGAAAATACTAAACGATGCAGGAAGCATCAAAAGAAGATGGAAGGATACACAGAGTCATTATACCAAAAAGAATTAGTCAATATTCAACCATTTCAAGAGGTGGCATATGATCAGGAACCGATGGTACTGAAGGAAGAAGTCCACGCAGCTCTGAAGGCATTGGCAAAAAACAAGGCTCCAGGAATTGATGGAATATCAACTGAGATGTTTCAACAAACAGATGCAACACTGGAGGTACTCACTCATCTATGCCCAGAAATATGGAAGACAGCTTCCCGGCCAACTGACTGGAAGAGATCCACATTTATGCCTATTCCCGAGAAAGGTGATCCAACCAAATGTGGAAATTATAGAACAATATCATTAATATCACACCCAAGCAAAATTTTGCTGAAGATCATTCAAAAACAGCTGCAGCAGTATATTGACAGGGAACTGCCAGAAATGCAGGCCGGTTTCAGAAGAGGACGTGGAACCAGGGATATCATTGCTGATGTCAGATGGATCCTGGCTGAAAGCAGAGAATACCAGAAGGATGCTTACCTGTGTTTTATTGACTATGCAAAGGCATTCGACTGTGTGGATCATAACAAACTATGGATAATATTGCAAAGAATGGGAATTCCAGAACACTTAATTGTGCTCATAAGGAACCTTTACATAGATCAAGAGGCAGTTGTTCAGACAGAACAAGGGTATACTGATTGGTTTAAAGTCAGGAAAGGTGCGCGTCAGGGTTGTGTTCTTTCACCATACCTATTCAATCGGTATGCTGAGCAAATAATCCGAGAAGCTGGACTATATGAAGAAGAATGGGGCATCAGGATTGAAGGAAGACTCTAACAACCTGCATTGTGCAGAGGACACAACCTTGCTTGCTGAAAGTGAAGAGGACTTGAAGCACTTACTAATGAAGATCAAAGACCACAGCCTTCAGTATGGATTGCACCTCAACATAAAGAAAAAAATCCTCGCAAATGGACCAATGAGCAACATCATGATAAATGGAGAAAAGATTGAAGTTGTCAAGGATTTCATTTTACTTGGATCCACAATCAACAGCCATGGAAGCAGCAGTCAAGAAATCAAAAGATGTATTGCATTGGGCAAATCTGCTGCAAAGGACCTCTTTAAAGTGTTGAAGAGCAAGGATGTCACCTTGAAGACTAAGGTGTGCCTGACCCAAGCCATGGTATTTTCAATCACATCATATGCATGTGAAAGCTGGACAATGAATAAGGAAGACGGAAGAAGAATCAACGCCTTTGAATTGTGGTGCCCGCAAAGAATATTGAATATAATCCATGGACTGCCAAAAGAATAGACAAATCTGTCTTGGAAGAAGTACAACCAGAATGCTCCTTAGAGGCAAGGATGGCGAGACTGCGTCTTACATACTTTGGATATGTTGTCAGGAGGGATCAGTCCCTGGAGAAGGACATCATGCTTGGCAGAGTACAGGGTCAGTGGAAAAGAGCAAGACCCTCAGCGAGGTGGATTGACACAGTGGCTGCAACAATGAGCTCAAGCATGAAGATTTTAAGGATGGCTCAGGACCAGGCAGTGTTTCATTCTGTTGTGCTTAGAGACCCTGTGAGTCAGAACCAACCTGACGACACCTAGCAACAACAACAATGGCAGTCCATTCTTATGTACAAGTTATATGGAAGTCAGATGTTCATAATCCGGGCACTGCCTGTATATATATATATATATATATATATATATATATATATATATATATTTCTGTCTTTTATATCCAAACCGAAAAACCAAACACACTGCCCTTGAGTCGATTCCGACTCATGACGACCCTATAGGACAGAGTAGAACTGCCCAGTAGAGTTTCCAAGGAGCGCCTGGTGGATCCAAACTGCCGACCTCTTGTTTAGCAGCCGTAGCACTTAACCACTACTCCACAGGGTTTCTGTCTTTTATATCTTCCTTTGACTCCATTTCCACTGCCATTTCAGTTTTCTTAATAACTCAGTGACTTAAAAATGGCTTCTCTAGTGAGAAACTTCTGCTATTTTTCCTAAGTAGTTCCTTGTCGCCCCACCGTCTTCTTTCCCATCACTATATTCAGTGATATGACTATGAAGGTAATGAACAATTTGTAATTACATACATCATTATTCCATTCGTTCATTCATCAAGTTCAGGTCGGTATACTAAGCACACGGGGCTTTGGTATTCTTTCTGGTGGCATTGTAAATATGCTTCAGAGGTAATTGAATGCTCCAGGGGATGTAGGCCCCATGTAGTAGGGCAAGCAATAATCAGGGAGCAAATAAAAAACTTCTTGGGAAATTCCTGGATATCTTCCCTCAGTAGGTATCCCTGTGCAACGGACCTGGTTGGTCAGATTAGTCTGGAGACAAGTTGTCTCATGGCAATTATCTGGGGTTTTAGCAGTGGAGTCAGTGAGACCCCAGATAGTTGGTTGTACAATGTTCCAATTGAAATTAGAGGAATTAAACTCTTGGTCAATGGGCTGTGAACAGATAGAATGGGTGTGGCTTTCAACCCGGGAAATGTTAATCCCGTATATGGGACTGAATGAAAGATGGGCCCAGAGGGAGACCCATCAAGTGGCATTTTCAGTAGGTGGGGGCACCTGGGTGCAATTGGTGACTGGGACTGCTTCTACATTGTCTTTTGTTCTGGTAGGAGAGGTGAAGCAGACTCAGCAATCTTTTAATTGTAGAGCGTTTGTTGTACTTGTGAGATAGTTATCCTGCCATTCTGTGGGCCCTGCCTCTTCCCCAGAGAAATATAGGAGATAAACAAACAAGATATAAGGGCAAACATGAACAGAGCTGGTCGACAGTCAGTCATTTAGCTCAGTGGGAAACAGTCACCAGGCTATACAGAACCAGAAAACAACTATTGATAAGACTAAAACAACTTGCATGGTCACCAGGGGATGACAATTAACTGGAACAATTGTCTATCACTTTAAATCTTCTAAAGCCTAGGTCTCCCAATTATCACTGTCCTGCCAATTCTTACTGTTTTGCAGGCTTTTCGATGTGTGGGTGGTAGATTCACTCTCTCTTTCCTGTGATCTTGACTGCAGTGTGGGTTGATATCAGCACCTCACAAGGTCCCTTCCACTTTCCTGCCCAGTCTGTAGTGTTCCAGGTCTTGACGCGAAGAGAGACTTCAGGTTGTGGAAGAGTCTGCCACATTGTGTACCTGTAAAGAGAGTTAAGAGCCCCTGCCACAGCATACAAATATTGTTTAATAGCAAGGTAGCCTTGCATATGTCTTTAGCCTCCAAGGTGTTTTCAGGACCCAAAGTATTTAAGCCCTCCCACAAGTTATGGAGTTGGGGATGCCCATACATAAACTCAAAAGAGCTTACCTTAAGTTTGGTTTGAGGTGCAATCCTAATTCCAAACAGAACCAAGGGAAGGGCCTTAACCCATGTTAATTAGGTCTTCTGGCAATGTTTGGCCAGATGGGCTTCAATAGTCCAGTTCACCTTTTTTTCCTTGCAATCTTCTTCCCGAACATATTCCTGGTACTTGGTCTCCTCTGACGCTGCCGAGGAGGTCTTGTTGTTTTATTTTTTTTTGCAAACAGTGGCCTTTAATACTGAGAGAGACCATGCAGAGTGACAGAATAAATAAATATATTTACATGCAGGTTTGTTCTGGAAACCCAGGGCAATCTGGTCTGGAGCCATCTAGTCTTTCCTCTTCCCTCTCTTTCTTCTCACCTTCTTTCACTTCCTCATTACCTTCTTCCCTCCTTTCTTCCTGTTTTTTTCCTTCTTTCCTTCTTTCCTTCTCTGCCTTTCCTTTTTCCCTTCTCCGTTTTCTTATTCTCTCTGTCATCTATCCATTTACTCCTCCAAGCCCCTATTTTGTATCTGTCACTAATGGGCCACATAAAGGTATTTTTACTATAACCAAAGTCTTCTGTAGCTTGTGGCAAGCTTGGATCAGCTACTATTGCTGGGGTCACGGTTCTTCTTCCCACTTGGTCTCTAAGTTGGCCCTTCAGTGGCCTGGGCCACTGCTATATCTTCCTGTTGATGTCTTCTGTAGCGTACCACAGCCAGAGCGGCAGGAAGTGACACTACTTCAAGGAGTTGTAAAATCTGTTGACCGTGTTTGATTGCTTTACTGGCCCAATTCAGAAGCTCCCTTTGCTTCCACAAAGTCCCATATACGTGTAGAACTGGCAACGCATACTCCGAACCTGTATAAATGGTCACTCTCTTAGACTTGGCCAGTCACAAGGCCTGGATCATTGCAACCAGCTGGGCTCTTTGGACTGAGGTTCCATCTAGGAGAGCGTTTTCCTCTAGGACCTCGGTGTTGCTGACAACTGCGTAACCCACCCTCTGTTGATCATTCTCTATGAAGCTACTCCCGCCTGTGAAGATTTCTAAACCAGCATCCGCTAGACGTTGATCTTGTGGGCCTAGGTGGCTGGCATGGATCAGGCCCACCACCCGGATACAGTTCTGGTAGATGAAGTCTCCCAGGGACAGAGTAGGGAGAGGGGTGGCCGGATTTGGAATGATAGCAGATTGAGCCAACATGCTGGTGTTGGATTTCTCAGTATTCACTCTGCCTCAGGACACTCTCTTTTCCAGTGGCACTCCTGCTTACAATATACACACTGGTTCTTTCCCAGTGGGGGTTGGGGTTGGGGTCCGCTACGGCCCACAGATCTTCTCCTCTCAGGGGGCCTAATCTGCACAGCTGCTGCTGGTGGGGCTACCTGGCACTTTCTGCCTTTGTCTTCCCTGTTGATATATGCCTTGAATGCCATCTCGACTAGGTGTCTGATACTCAGTTATTCCCCCCTCTATCTTACAAGTTTTCTCCCAATGCCCAGGGTACATTGTCTTGTAAAAATACTATTGACCATGCAAGCATTTGCTGGTTCCTCTGGATCCTGATCAGTATATTGTCTAAAGGCTCTATGGATCCTTTTGAGGAAAGCTAATGGATTCTCATCTTTACACTTTAATTTTATAAACCTTGTTCCAATTTAAGAGCTTAGGGGCTCCACCTTTAAGGCCTGCTAAAAGATAGTCCCGATAACAGGTGAGCATACCATACTCTGCTGTGCCATTGTGATCCCAGTGGGGGTCTTGAAGGGGGAAAATGTCACCGACTGCATCTCTGGCCGGCTGAGGTCATGTCAGCTCTGAGCTTTCTCTCAGGCCTTGTCTAGGACCACCTGCCTCTCTTCCGGGGAGAGGAAGGTGCTTGAAGAGAGACTGACAGCCTGCCCATGTGGGATCAAAAGAGTTAAAGATGGCAGTAAACCATTCATACATTTTCTTTGAGTTCTCACGACATCCTGAGGTCTTATTCTTTCAGTTAATCAGATCCACTGTACTAAAGGGAACCTGAACCAGAACCAGGCCCCCGTCCACCACTGGAGTTGTTTGGGGAGGGGATACTGGCCAGAGGCTGGCCCTCCCATTTGGTTCTGTTCTGATTTGCAGCACCCTCCGCCACATTAGTCCCTCCATGGAGTGTTCCTTCCCCCCATACAGGGTGACAGCAAGAGAGAATCCCTGGGACATTTGGATGCCCCTGCTTTCCAGTTTGATTCTCCACCCTTTTTCCCCCCAACTCCAGGAAATAACAGGCTCCGAGAAGGGGAGTAGAAGCGTGCTCCCCGCTCCCTCCCACCAGCCCACTCCTTCTAGCCCCAGCTGTCCCTCCCTTACCTGGCTCGAACCGTGAGCGCTGCTGGGGTAGAAAGGGTTGCGGTGGACTTTTTCTTTTTCCCTAAGATCACAGGCAATTTATCCCTATTCTTTAAAGTACACCTTAAGGGTGAACACTGCAGAATGCTTTTAGTATTATCCATGTTCTTACCCCTATACACTCGCTTGGGGACAAATGAACAAACAACACCGGTTCCAGACACATTCTAGACGTATGGGAACAAAAGGACATACCCCCAACCTAGAGAAGCATCCACCAGAGGGAGAGACAAAAAACACCGATACGAAAAGGACATCCCCTGAAACAAAACCAGGACCATAAACAGAACCAAAACCTGAACTTAACCAAAATCAATGACCATAAACTAAGTTACCCGTTTTCTGCTGTCGGAGAACAGGGGTAGAGAGAGAAAAAGGGAAAGAGAAAAGGAGAGTGTTCTGAAAGAAAGATTGTTGCCGATGGTGGGGTGACCACTGAGGGACTTAGATACCCTTTCCCAATTACCAATAACCAGAACCAGAACCAAGGAGTGGTGGAGTAATGAGGACAATCTTGGCAGGTCCTCAATCCTTGAGATACCTCCTAATCTCAGAACCAGAACCAATTTCCAATTGGGTGACTACAGTGAAGTAGAGAAAATACATTTTCTTTAATGTTTTAATATTAAAGTAGAGGGAATATATTTTCTAGTTTGTTTTAGTATAGCTGTATAAGCTGTGATTAGTCTTTGAAAAATGGCGCAGGTTCTGTTCAAGATACGGCTGAGCATCCTGTTCTACTCTTAACAAGCAAGACTGAGCTTTGTTGTGCAAATAGTAAACTTTAACAGAAGTCAAATGTTATCATGAGAGTATAAGTAATTTAAATAAGTTTAATTTGATTACAAACCAAAACCAAACCCAGTGCCATCGAGTCGATTCCAACTCACAGCGAGAGACCCTATAGGACAGAGTAGAACTGCCCCACAGAGATTCCAAGGAGCACCTGGCGGATTCAAACTGCTGACCCTTCGGTTAGCAGCTGTAGCACTTAACCACTACGCCACCAGCTTTTCCAAATTTGCTTACAGAGCGCTTAATTTTAGTTCTGAAATTCCCCCCAATTAGACCTACTGGCGTCTCAAAGTTGAAAACGTCCTGTGACCCTAATACCTTGCAACATGTTTTCTCCTATTCAAAACGGGTGATTGAGAGATTGACATAACTAACGCCATAATGATGCTCTAAGTAATCTCTAAGCATTTTTTATTGCAGCAGATGCACTGGTCTCTTCCAAAGGGGTGCAGAGCTCTTTCAGCTCCTGTGGCCTTAGTCTCTCTTCTCTGTTCTCTTGAGAAATGGCCTTCAGCCTGCAAGACAGCAGCTAGAAAGGCTGCCTGGTGCTTTTGATCTGCAACTTTCTTTCTTGCTCCTTATCTCAGTCAGAGTGGACTTGGCAGGGTAGTTCCACTAGCCAAGAGATACTTATGTAAGTTTTTTTCAGCCTGTTACAAACATACAGATTAGAGTCTGGATGTCTGACATGCATGTCTTTAGTTTAATAAAGAGTTTCTTGTAGTTGTTTTGTGATGTATAAGACCATCTGTGGGCTACGTGCTTAAAAACATTAGGTAACCCTGACCTTCCCCCTATAAAGCCCTCCCATTAGCCCTTTAGAGTTTGACAGAATTTGGGAGAAATTTAACCCCCTCTGTCTCTTGGACACCGGTGTTGGACACCGGTGTTGAATAAAGCCCTCTTGCTGCTTACCTCCTCCCGTCTCAGTATTGGCTTTGTGGCAGGTGGCTTGAATCTGCGATTTGCAGTAGCAACCGATAGACAAAGTTTGTCGCCAATGGTGGGGCAACCAGGACTGAAATACCCTTGGTCACGGATGGGGTGAGGGACCGCAGCTAGGCTATGTATGGGTCCCAGGGGCCAGGACCTCCCACTTCCCTCATTTTGTAATCTTTGGGGCGGGTCTTAGGACTGCGCTGTTGCCACACTCTTCTTTGCCTAGTTCCTCAGGGAGAGGGTCCCCTGCCCCCTCTCTCCGACCAGTGGAACAACCTGGTCCCTCATGCTTTCCTTACCTGAATTTAGAGGACTTTCCTGTCCTTTTTTTTTTTTTCCTGTCCAGTTACTGTTCCCAAGCTGAGGTGGGGACCCGGCAGACTTCATCCCAGGGTGGGGACCATGGTGGCCAGCCACAACTCCTTACTGACCAAATGAGATAGGGACATGCTTTAAGGGGTTGTGGGGGTTCAGATACTCACCACCCAGGTTTCAGAGTCCATGGGTCTCGGCAGAATTTGTAATCAAACTCAGATTCTTGTCGTGTCCTATTAGCCAACTGAAATAAGAGAGACACACACCACCAATTGCAAGGGAAACAGAAAATGGGAATTTATTGTTTGCACAAACAAGGAGCAACGTGGGGCCTTGCAGCTGAAAGACCACAAGCTCCTCGCTCCAGGGGAGTGGAGACCTTTTATGTCCTAGAGTCCCTGGGGGCAGGGATTGGCACCTGAAATCTGAAACCCCGAGCCCTCCCATGCCCAAATTTGGAGATCCGGGTGCTGAGTCATATTGCAAAGGAGGGGACCTTTCACTCTGCAAAGGGGCTCCGGTGCTGCAGTGTGAGGGAGAATATCTTCCCCTCTGGGGATGCTCAGGTCTGGGGTCAGGTAAGGACACAGTTCTTTAGGTCCTGCACATGTGCCAAGATGCTGATTCGGGTATGTGCAGGTCTCTGGCACCAAATTCAAACTGCTGTTAGGGGCCGCGGCTTGGCCAGCTCGGGCCAAATCCGGGGTTAAGGACCGCAGCTCTGTGGGCTGCAAACAGAAAGGGGGGGTGACAGCGGCCAAGTGCAGGAGGACTCACAGGAGGCTTCACCATGAGGGCAGGAAATTCTTAATGATTAATTCATCACTGTAAACCTCGGCTAGTGTCTGTCCCAATAAATATTTGTCAAATTACTGAAAGTTTACAAAAATGAGATTGCCTCACATGGATATTCTTCACAGTAAGGTAAATCAGGGCAGACATTACTGCCCTCATTTTCTAGAGGAGAAAATTAAGCTCAGAAAGGTTTCTTCTGAAGTCACACAGCCAGTAAAGTTGCAAAGCTTGGATTTTTGCTCTCAGCCCAGGGCTCCTTTCTCTACATCAGTGGTTCTATATTAGCCAGAATCCTAGGACCTCTCTTCCATAACCCCCACCTCCACTCCTACCTCAAGGTGCTCTGGGTAAATTTCCAGGATATTATCTAAAAATGATGGGTTCTTAATAGATGAGTGAGTTTTAGTAGGTCTGTCAACCTCTTCATACTGCACATAGAATTTTACATGTAGGTTCATTTCTATGGGCAGAACCTCCAAGGTTTTCATCAGATTCCCAAAGGGATCTGTGAAAAATCTCCACCAATTTAGTTCCTTGGTTAAAAAAAAAAAAAAAAAACTGATGCCTTATAGCTTCAGGAGGTGTTCATTTTGGAACACAATAGAATTGCCAAGGAATCTGAAGCCCGGGCTTTGGAATCGCTAGTATCAACCATCTCTTTTGTGCCGGCAGAAAAGCAGAATCTGAACATTTCACCTTCATCACTGTTAAAACATAATCAAAACTCAAATAAATTGAAACCTAAGGTTTATTCTGAGCTGTTATTCTATATACGTATAAGAAGACCATTCTGATTCTAAAAAAAAGCAAATGGTTCTAAGTAGGCTAGTACAATAAAGCTTATAAAGATGATTAATTGAACCTTGCCCTCCCCCTTCTACTGAGATCAACTGATATCAGATCACAAGGTGGACTCTGGCCTGGCTGTTAAAAATTTGGCCCTCCACAGTACCTGCAGCCATGAGACCTTTTGAAATTTAAGTTAAATAAACCTAGAGTCTTTTTTATTAAATCAGGAGGTAATGGTTTTGTTGTTGACTATTCTTTTCCAGCAGAAAAAGACAAATTTACATTGCTGTAGAACAACTTCTGATGAAATAAAAAAGTCAATGCTTCTGCATTTTGGATCAGGCTTTTTTTACAGTTAATATTTGGTTTCGTGGGTAAGAAAAATAAACCTTAAAATCAAAGTAATTAATTTTTCTCCTTGACATAGCCTCCCTTCTGATCATGATTGAATTATGGCCAGGCACTATCTAAATATTTCCAGTCTCAGTAATTATAGGCATCACTTTTTGAGATACTTTTAGAGTAATGTACATCATTTTAAGACAAGGAACAGAGGGCTCCCAAATCTGCAAACAAAGTACAGGAAATAGGCCAGGGCGCAGAAACAGCCATTCCCCAGAACAATGGGGCAGGGTACCAGAAAACAGCCCCCAAACTTCTTTAAAGTTGTCTTTCAGTTTCAGAAGCAGCTGGAGAAAACCAGCCCCAGGGACATGCGCAGAACATCCACCTGTGACTGCTGTGTGACCTTCCAGCAGTGGCAGTGAGGGGCTGTGGCAGCGGCCAGGGAATCGAACCCTGGGAGTGAGAGACTATGCAGGGGTGACATCTCGTAATAAGCCCTGCTACAAATCCCAGAGGCCTCCAGGACAGAAGCCATCTTAGGAAGCTGCTGTGCGCGCACCGTAGTTAACACATCCCAGCCTGTGCCTATGAATAAACATGAATCTTTTCCCATCCAAAAACTGTTAAAAACCCAGGCCCATCTTTTGTTCTGTGAGACGGGGGTAAGCGTTGCTTTGGGCTCACTTCGTCTCCACTTGCAAGCCTCTTCAACAAAGCTTTGCTCATGTGGAAAATTCTATGTGCCTTACCTGCTCATTCTTGACCAGTGACAGGCAAGAAACTTATTCCGGTAACAATTTCTGCTGGTTCCTTAGCTTCTTCTCTTCACTGTTCTCCCATTCAGAAGGAGACGATTTCCTTAGATTGCCACTTGCAAGCTTTTAAGACCTCAGACACCAAACAGCTTAGTAGCTTAATAGTAATATAAAAGATCAAAATGAGGAGAATACATAAGCCAATGGTCTGAAAAGCTTGTCTGGCCCACAAACCCAAATTTTCTAACCATGAAAACAAATCACAAAAAGATGCAAGAGAAGCATCTGCAGCATACATTGCATCTCTAGTGTGAACTTCTAATAAAACTATATCTCAATAGGTATCATTAACATCCTAACCAAAAACCCACTGCCGTCGAGTCGATTCCGACTCATAGCGACCCTATAGGACAGAGTAGATTTGCCCCATAGAGTTTCCAAGGAGTGCCTGGCGGATTTGAACTGCCGACCTTTGGTTAGCAGCCGTAGCACTTAACCACTACACCACCAGGGATTCCGTCATTTAACATATATACAACAATTTGCTTTTATCGAAGTACAAACTTCTCTTTGGGAAACAAGTAAATAATCAAGAGCTAATCTATTTTATAACGTAATTATCTTTATCTGTGCTAGAGAGGGTATAGCATCATCTAGAATATTAACAAAGCCATCTTGTCTAACATCATTTTTTACATAGCTTAAACTGATTTCAGAAACCCTGGTGGCATAGTGGTTAAGAGCTACCACTGCTAATCAAAAGGTCAGCAGTTCGAATCCACCAGGGGCTACTTGAAAGCCATATGGGACAGTTCTACCTTGTCTTAATAGGGTCGCTATAGGGTCACTATGAGTTGGAATCGACTCGATGGCAATGAGTTTGGTTTGGTTTACACTGATCTCAATAACTAAGCATATCATGGCTGTTATAGAACAGCCAAATAATGCTCCCTTTGTCAATGGACCCTGATTTGATAAAGGTTTAGTCAATTGTTGAAAGGCCTTCGGTCTTAATCTCTCTCATATTTCTAATTTCTTTTTGGGTAATTGATTATGTATAGATACATAGAGAACAACATAAACCATGTAACAAGAACAAGACCGATCTGTAAATAGAAAACAAACTCATTAGTTGTCTGTGGTTTACCAAAAAAAAAAAAAAAGTCTCAGAGATAATGAACAAAAACCAGAATTTGATAGCCCACAAGAGCTTGCCATAATTTCCTACTGAAATACAAAATTTGGAGAGAGTAGGCTGTCTCATTAAAAAAAAAAGTAATTGGGAGTGTGTAGCAAGGTGTACATGGGTTTTTGTGTGAGAGACTGACTTGATTTGTAAACTTTCACTTAAAGCACAATAAAAATTATTTAAAAAAAAAGAAATATAAAATTTGTCTCTACAGTCACCCTCCACTTAATTGAAAGACAATTTCAAAGCAAAGTTTTTCTTGATCTAAAATATGACTGTTCATTATTCTTTACATAGGTGCAGCAAGAATGATAATTTATCACATAACCTTTTAAATCTGCTTTGCTGGAAGTTTTCAAAAGGAACTTCAGATTAAACTCTTGAGTCTAGGAAGCCAAGCCAAAAACTTACCACTAGATTTCACCTATAGTAACCGTGGGTTTGGGTGAAGTCCCAAAATCTTATAAGGTATCTGGGCCTATAAGGAAGTTACCTTCCTTAACAAATTTTTTTTTTTCCTTACTCACCTTAAAGTCTGGGAATCTTATAAATCGGGTACCAGATTAGATATCCTGGGAGGGCTTTGTAAAGCACTGGCTCCATAAAGTCAATTTTAGTTCCTTAAAAGTGTCTGATCATAAAAAAACGATGATGAATCTACCAAATATCTCACAACATGGAACCTGGAAGGCATTATGCTCAGTGAAATAAGTCAATCACAAAAGGACAAATATTGTATGAGACCACTATTATAAAAACTCAAGAAAAATTATACATGGTGAAAGAAACAATCTTTGAGGGTTACCAGAGAGTGGAGTGGTGGGGAGGGGAAACCACTAACTAGATAGTAGACAAGTGTTAACTTTGGTGAAGGGAAAGGCAATACACAATATAGGAGAAGTCAGCACAACTTGACTAAGGAAAAGGAAGCACTGAGAGACAGAAAAACTGGACGAATGGAAACAGGGAACCTCGAGGGGTGGGGGGGAGAGTGCTGACACATTGCAGGGATTGCAACCAATGTCACGAAATCATTTGTGTATAAATTTTTTGAATGGGAAACTAATATGCTCTGTAAACTTTCACCTAAGGCACAATAAAATGTTCACAAAAAAAAAATTCTGGTCATACCTGATTCTCTGAACACCATTCTCAAATATGATATTCCAGTCAAAGCCTAGTACTATAACCAAGATTTTCAACAAATCACTGTTAACAAGGGGGTCGGATTCCTATTGGAATTATGCAAATAATTATATTGCCATAAAAAATAAGAACAGTTATTAAGAATTTTCCAATTCTGGAGGGTCAGACAAGGAAAAAGATAATGATTTCATTTTTGCTTACATAAACATAGGCTATTAAATTGTTATAAGTTATGGATAGCTTAGGAGAAAAAAAAAAGCAGTTTCTTGTGTTCAGAAAACAGAACATTAAAACATCAGCAATGTTTCATAGAGAACCCATAATAGTCCTTTAGTTCACTTAGTCCTTTGTAATTAATTTCTCCTCCACTTGTGCTGGATCAGCAGCTGTGAACCCGTCAGCTTCTCCACCAGAGTTCTGGAAATCTTGATTCAGTCCAGTGGTATAAGCAGTGTCATTTAGAAGTCCACATCAAAATACCTGGCATAGTCATTTTCATGAGTCACTTTGGGTGAAAGATCCTGACCTGTGCTTTATTGCAAACACCTTCAGGACATCATCAAAGTAAGAACTATCTGAAGATGGTAAGACTTAAAAAATAGCCAATGTTAACGTATTAAAAATAATAATCCATACAAGTGAAATATCTGATGAGAATTCATTACAAAAGTAATCCCAAGCAAAATAAAGTCGATCAAAAAAAAATTTAGACAAAATATCTCTAAACATAATGATGAACCTCATTTTCAAAGAAGAGTGAATATTACATCTCATTTTTGAAAATGGATGACCATAATCCTTGGTTAGAAAAGAGCTTTATATTTTTATAATAATCCTGACCAAGATTATCAAGTATCTAAACATCTGAACATTAATAAAACTTATAGGAAAGCAGAGTAAATCCTCAGTTGAAACCAATTGACATAAAAAATTGACATAGATGCTGCTAAATTTAAAGAACAAAGTTGCAACCAAGTTACTGTCAAAGAGCAAAGTCTTTGAGTCTATTGAAAGCAAACGTAAAGAGTTTTGTTGAAGGAATATAATAATTTGAATCAGGCAGCATTCAGGAGAAATTTTCAAAATGCTGTGTCTTCCTGGAGACAAAGTTGAGCTTTTATACAGTTAAAAGTTAGGCATGACTAATCCCACAAACATTTCAAAAACAGCTCCTTCTTCATGTCAGTTAATCTTACCTCCTTCCAGAAGATCATCTGCACAAAACATTCTTTCCAATGATAATTGCATTTGCATCTCATGCTTGCTGGAACATTCTAAGCACATACATTAGTTTTCTTTCTGTCTCCCTCCCTTGCTTACTCAGAGTGACCTGGATTAAACTTTTATTGAGAGCCTAGTTGTCAGAAATCTTGGCCTTGCTGAGGGCCTCAGTTTCATTTTAGAAACTCCTTATCATTCCCCACTTTTGATCAAGAATTTCTATAGAAATTCTTAGATCACAAAGACCACTGTAACACCACTTTCTTCTGCATGGTCTTTCAGTTGTGCTGTAACATAGAAGGCTATTTTCAAGCTTTGAAGACCCTGAACACTAAAAAAAAAAAACACTACCATGCTTTTATTCAGTAGCCAGGCACCATCTAGTATCTTCACCATGCCATTCTTAGTCACTCTGCTTCTTGTGATCCGATGGTAAGAGGTGTCTGCAGCAGATAGGCCAAAATGTTTAGAAAAACATCTCAGCAATACACACAGTGACAGAGTGCTAGGGCACAAGCTCAGAAGTTCCAGAAACCTGAGTCTCCTTAAAATATATAACCCTTTGCATAACTTTGAGTCTGGTGGTATGAATGCAAATGTTAGACACATAATTCATAATACATTTAACAAGTCCTATAACTAACATCATAATGATCAAAATAATTAGTCCAGCTTGTAACAATGAGCATAACCAAGAACCAATGCCATTGGGTAACCAACTAAAGATATCAAAAAAGAAGAAATGACTAGAAAGAAAAGTATAAAACTTAACTAGACTTTCATGTTGAATAAAATTACTAAGGAACAAGATCACAAATAAGGAGTAATGCTAAGAGCATAAGGATATCTACAATTATAAAGTCCACAACATTCAGGAGGATGCATGGAATCTTGTTCTGTGATCTTAAGATTAGCTGTCTACCTCAGATGCTGTCTGCTTCTGGCCTCTGAAGGGTTGGTGAGGAAAACTAGGTATGGTCACTTTCAATAGGGTTCTAATAGGTTCTTTAATTAGTGTTTTCATATATATATATATAAACACTAATTAAAGAATATATACATATATATAGTGTCTCCTGGGGTAAAGTTAGGTAGATTTTGGGAGTCTGGCTTCTGGTCATCAAAGGCTTCTTTAACCTGTAACAATGTTTTAACAATTCAGATTGAACAATGTGAAGTCAGTATGGGCAACATAAGGGAGGACCATGGGCTTTTCAGTAATTATTCTAGAAAAAAGAACATTAAACATCAGCAATGTTCTCACATAAACCTTAAAGTAATTCTTGCAGTTTACTCAGTCTTAGGTAGTGTCTTGGTTATCTAGTGCTGCTTTAACAGAAATACCACAAGTGGATGGCTTTAGCAAAGAGAAGTTTATTTCCTCACAGTAAAGTAGGCTAAAAGTCTGAATTCAGAGTGTCATCTCCAGGAGAAGGCTTTCTCTCTCTGTCAGCCTTCTCATCAATCTTTCCCCAGGCTGGGAGCTTCTCTGCACAGGCACCCTGGGTCCAAAGGATGCACTCTGCTCCTGGCACTGCTTTCTTCGTGGTATGAGGTCCCTCCCTCTCTGCTTTCTTCCCTTTCCTTTTATCTCTTGTAAGATAAAAGGTGGTGCAGGCCACACCCTAGGGAAACTCCCTTTACATTGGATCAGGGATATGACCTTAGTAAGGGTGTTACAATTCCACCCTAATCTTCTTTAATATAAAATTGCCATCACAAAATGGAGGACAACCACACAATACTGGGAATTATGGTCTAACCAACTTGACACATATTTTGGGGGGACACAATTCAAACCATGACATGTAGTTAATACTGGTTTCATGTAATTCTGGATCAGTAGCAATCAGAAAATCCCATCAGCTTCTATATAAGAGTTCTAGAAATCCTGATTTAGTCTATTTTTGTTGAAATATTTTGGTCAAGTGTTTTCAGATAATGAGCAAAGTAAAACGTATCTGCAGATGACAAATTAAAAATGTCCTTGGTAAACTTATAACAATAATAATTCTTAAAGGCAAAAGACCTGATGGGAATTAACTACTGCAAAAATAGTGCGGCAGAGGCATCTTTTCAGCACCAACAGCACAAGGCTGATTCCTATGAGGCAGAGGTCAGACATGCCTCTCTACTCTTTAACCTTTTTACCAATACTGATGCCATCTGTCCCTCCTTCGGCACCCTCTACTTCTCTGCTGTGTTCAATAATTCAGTGCAATGGCCACACAGAACTCATAAACCATACTCATAATTATGGGGTTTATTAGGGAGTAACAAGGTACAACTCAGAATCAGGATCAACTTGGAAGTAACAGGAACAACTCAGGATCCAGTTCCTCAATCAGGAAGTTTTTTCTTGCCCTCTGCTGCTGGGCCCTGCTGGGGTCTTGCTGCCCCTGGGCCCTGGTGGGGGCTTTCTGCTGCTGGGCCCTGCTGGGGGCCTTCAGCTGCTCGGCCCAGCTAGGGTCTTGCTGTTGTTGGGCCCTGCTGGGGGCCTTCTTGGGCATATGTTACACCTCTTAGCTCGTGGGCTGGCAAGTCCCACTGCAGCTGTCTCACATTGGTCTCCTTATTCCTGCCATCTTGCACCACCATCTTTTGCTGTTTTCTGTGTTATAGCTCCTCTCTCTCTCTGTCTCCCTTTAAGCCTAGCAAGATGGCGAAACTGACCAATCTCCTCGTTAAGGTTCCATACACCTTATTTGCATGGTCCCACCCCCACAAAGGTGCCATGTAATTTATTTACATTATTATGTCCAATACCCTTGATGGGCCACAAGCAACTCATTTGCATAATTCCACCCAGTCGTTTGGTGGATGTTACAAAACCACGGCGAGAAAGGCCATATAAAAGTGATCCATCAAGAGAGATGCTGATGAAGAGTGAGCTATTTGTATCAGGTGGACACTTGAGACTGTGTTGGCATCTCCTGTCTGGAGGGGGGATGGGAGGATAGAGAGAATTGGAGGCTGGCAAAATTGTCACGAAAGGAGAGGCTGGAAAGGCTGACTCATTAGGGGGAGAGCAAGTGGGAGTACGGAGTAAGGTGTATATAAACTAATATGTGACAGTTTGACTTGATTTGTAAATGTTCACTTGAAGCTCAATAAAAGTTAATAAAAAAAAAAGTGATCCATCGCATCGCAACTATAAAAGTAATGCAAAACTAAATAGTCAATTAAAAAAATTTTAGACAAAAATATCTCTAAATAGATGATTAACCTTATTTTCAAAGAGCTTCAGATATAGCACATAATAATCTTGAGACATATACTAAATAGTCAGGATAAACTAAGAATATACTAAGATTATCTAGTCTCTATTTGAATAAAAAAATTTTTTTTTATTTGAATAGTAATAAAAGCTCTATGGGTAAATAATGTGAATTCCTCAGTTAAAATCACTGGCCTAGATGATACTATTTTTTAAATTAAAGAAACAAAATTGTGGCCAAGTCAGTACTTAAAAAAAACTGAAATTATGACAGATAATACTATACTTTTGCTGTCTAATATCAGCCGAAGTAGCACCAGAACATATCAGGGACAGAGAGAACACTGACAAATTTCTGGGAATTTATACAATTTCTGAAATGTATTAATAATATTCATCCCAAATTTAACCTAAAATTGAGCCCATAATTTTGGTTTGAAAACATTTTTCATGCACTTAATAACAGGAAATAAAACTTTTTTTAGCACTTTTTTCTTTAAAAAACAGAAACAAATCTTTTTGTGGCTTTCTATGAACTTTCAAAGTTCTCAGGAGTTTATCATACATCACTGAGGAACAATATTTGAGTTACTTAACTAAAGATTTTAAAGACAAAACCTTAAATTTTTCCAAAGCCATGCAGCTTGGTTTTTGACTGAGTAATTTATTCTGTCAAACCCTTGCCTTCAAGGCAGATTGCACAAAGAATAAGATTAACTCTTCAACCCAGTAATCAAAGAAAATTCCATCATCCGAAGAGCCAGAAATTCAATTCTTTGCTATTTGACATTAAAGCTGTCAAAAATTCTCACAAACTCTTAACTGCAGCACACTAAAATTTTGACCATATGAAAAAACTCACACTTAATAAATCCTTCAAATTTTCCGTCTTCATTACATAACTCTTATAGTGCAACCTTTCAAGTGGAAAAAATACATCCATTTCTACACGTAAAAACACATACATATCCTTTATCTGTGGCATCCTTTCTCTGTGGCATGAAAAGAACTGAGATTTTAGACAGACCCATGAAAAACACCAGCCACGGCCTTCAACCTGATACAGAAACTCCGACACAGTGGTCTAGAGATAAGCTCTTAGAACAAAACAAAACAGAAAAACTACATAAACTCATCTGTCTGTGAGACCACCTCAAAAACCAGGTTTATACAATACTATACAACACAAACAACCTATTTTCTTAAAAATATATATAGCAATTTTTGGATAAGGTCTATTAGAGGAACTCATTAATTTGCCAGCCTCACATGGAGGGATTTTATTCAGACCCTTTGACTAAAACAGCACTGAACAAAAATTTTCTGAGGACAACATAAATGGGAACCCATTTAACTTTAGTAGTAACCTAGGGCTTTTGGTCCTGCCTGCTGACAGGGGGACATAGGCTTAATACTCAGTCTTAATTATTTCTGAGTGTAAAAAGGTCTGTGCAAAGTTGGCAGAGCCCTCAGTCATTTGTGGTGCCTTGCCTCCACCATTTCAAGTGCAAGAAGCCTGGGTCCAGCCTGGTTGCCTGAAGACAAGGAGGCAGTCCCTCCCATTTTAGTTTTCCTATTTCTTCTTACTATTGCAGCTGCAACTATGTTGCTATTCAGTTAACTTTGCAACCACACTTATCAGCATATTCTGGAGGGCGCCTCTAAGGTATCTTCAAGGCCGCTCAGCACAAGCCTGTCTTGAAGGGTTTTTTTACTTTATTTCTCTTGCTTTGCACTGGGAGTTCTCAGTGGTGGGCATTCAGAAAGCTGTTATATGGGATTCTAAATTTTCCCAGTCCCATGAGTCTTCCAATTCTTGTTTCTTTACTGCTCAAATCAGATTTTTTTCATTCTCAAATTAGTGGGGCTTCCCTCTGCTTGATACCATCCATCGGCAGAGGTGTGCTGTAAGAGTATTATCTTTTTTTTTTTTTTCCTTGCTTCTTGTAGACTCTGGGATTCCATGAAAGCAAACTTGAAATTCTGGACAATCAACCTCGTAAAGACTAAGGAGATCCCTCAAAAAGTGAGGGAGTCAATTTCTGCAGAAACAAAATCAAAACACACTTGCAAGTACACAGTGAAACTGAACTCACCCTTCATAAAGGCACAAGATCCCTTAATAAGACTTGAAGGGCTACATGCAAAAGAAAGCAGAACTTGAATTCAAGGGGTATTTACCTAGGAAACCCTGGTGGCATAGTGGTTAAGTGCTACGGCCGCTAACCAAAAGGTCAGCAGTTTGAACCAACCAGGCACTCTTTGGAAACTCTATGGGGCAGTTCTACTCTGCCCTATATTGGGTTGCTATGAGTCAGAATTGACTTGATGGCAGCAGGTTTAGTTTTTTTGGTTTTTACCTAGGATGACTCCCAAGGTTCTAAGGAGATGGTGAGCCCAAAAATGTCTCTGCTGGCACCATAGCCTGGCCCTTATTTCCTCAGAGTCACCAATGGTAATGTACCTTTGAATCCCACAATCCTGACACCAGAAATGTCAAAGAATAAAGTCTCTAAGTCTATTGAAAGTAAAAGTAAAGAGTTTCATTGAGGGAATATAATGATTGGAATCAGGAAGCATTCAGGGAGAATTTCCAAAATGTTCCATCTTTCTGGAGGCAAAGTTGAACTTTTACACACAAAGTTAGGCATGACTAATCCCACAAATGTTTCAAAAACAGCTTTTTCTTCATATCAGTTAATCTTAATCTCCTTCCAGAGGACCATCTACACAAAACATTCTTTCTGAGGGCATCACGTTTGAATCACATGCTTCTTGGAATATTCTAAATACATACAACAATTTTCTTTCTGTCTCCCACCCCTGTTTATTCAGAGTAATCTGGATTAGCTCTTTATTGAGAGCCTACTCGCCAGCCACCTTGGCCTAGCTGAGAGCCTCAGATTGATTTTAGAAACTCCTTATCTTTACCAAATAAGAAAATAACAAATTATGACTGATAATATAATGCTCTTGTTGTTTAATATTAGGCAAAACATAAGAAAAGACACTGATACAAAATTTAGCCTAAAGAAAATTAGGCACTTCTCTCAATTGGACAATACATCTCATTCAAGTCATAACACATTAAATGAACCTTATTATTTTGTCTAACACTTCTCCCTTACAAAGGACAGACAAATTCATTGTGGCTTTTTGTGAAGTTGCAAAGTTGTCAGGAGTTTATTATAGGTCACCAAGAAACAATACTTGGATAGTTATTTAACCAAAATGACAATAAAAGTTTTTAAAAGTAAAACCTTAGCTTTCCAAAAGTTGTGAGGCTTGGTTTTCAATATGAACTCAGGAACTTATTCTAATGAGACACAGAGCCCTTTGCATTCTAGGCAGATTACACAGAGGATAAAGTTAACCCTTCAGTCCAATAATTAAAGAAGATTTCGTCATTTTAACAGTAAGAAACCCAATTTTTTTGCTTTATATACTATTTGATACTAAAGCTCTTTAAAAAATCTCATACATTTAATCCACCGTACTTAGCCATGGAGGATAAAATCTTTGACCATATCAAGTAAATTCTGTTTTTAAAAATCTTTCAAATTCCCTGTCTTTGTTACATATCTCTTACAGTACAACCTTTTAAGTGGCAAAGTGAACACATTCATTAACAGATCCAAATATATATATATCCCCCTTTCTGTGGTATAAAAAGTATATAAAGTTAAATTATACTGAAAATACATTAACTCAATTTAAATCAGTAAATTACCTAAAGTTCTTGAAATTATTTTTAAGCCTGTATGCCACAAAACATAATTACTCTTGAAATAAAGTTCATTTAAATATTCTAAATTTTCAATCAAACTTTTACTATTTCCCATATTTTCCCAATCTAACTTTAGCCTTTTTAAGATTTTATCAACTCGTTTTGGAGTCAAAAATGTCTCTATTCCCTGTGGAATTACATGTATTCCAAGCAGCCGAGTGTGTTTGTAAAGAGCACGGAAGAGGGAATCTCCAGGGTGTTGAATTCCAACTACGCCTTCCTTCTGGAGTCCACCATGAATCAGTACTATCGGCAGCGAAACTGCAACCTCACTCAGATTGGGGGCCTGCTGGACACCAAGGGCTATGGGATTGGCATGCCAGTCGGCTCGGTTTTCCGGGACGAGTTTGATCTGGCCATTCTCCAGCTGCAGGAGAACAACCGCTTGGAAATCCTGAAGCGCAAATGGTGGGAAGGGGGAAAGTGCCCCAAGGAGGAAGATCACAGAGCCAAAGGCCTGGGAATGCAGAATATTGGTGGAATCTTTGTGGTTCTTATTTGTGGCTTAATCGTGGCCATTTTTATGGCAATGTTGGAGTTCTTATGGACTCTCCGACACTCAGAAGCAACTGAGGTGTCGGTCTGCCAGGAGTTGGTGAGCGAGCTGCGGAGCATCGTCCTGTGTCAGGACAGTGTCCATCCCCGGCGGCGGCGCACTGGGGTGCCGCAGCCCCGACCCCCCATCCCCGAGGAGCGCCGGCCCCGGGGCACGGCCACGCTCAGCAACGGCAAGCTGTGCAGGGCGGAGAGCCCGACCCCCTCGCCCAGAGACTGGCCCAGGAGGCCGCCCTGGTGGCCCGCGGCTGCACACACATCCGGGTCTGCCCCGAGTGCCGCCGGTACCAGGGCCTACGGGCGCGGCCGTCGCCCTCCGGCAGCGAGGAGAGCCTGGAGTGGGAGAAGACCACCAACAGCAGCGAGCCCGAGTAACCTGGGCAGCGGCGGGAGCCTGCGCAGCCAGGTGGGGAGGTGGGAGGGCCCGGGGCGGCGCCCGCTGTCTGCCCAGAGCCCAGATTTGTACAGCGTGGAAGCTTCTCTCCGGATTTTGGATACAGTAACTTTGTAAAACGATCAAAGAGCCTGACGCCCCCGCCAGAGACAGAGCCCTAGTCAGGGAGCAGGGTCCACCCAGAGACCTTGCGAGCAAGTGGCGATGGGGACGCTCTCCCTCCCAGGCACGAGGAGCCCCACTTCTCCCATGGGGCTTTTCCCTCCCACCAAAATGGGGTGGGGTCCCTGCCCAGCCAGACCTGTCCAGTAGTGGGTGGAATCTCCAGTGGACTGTCCCCCTAGGACAGGGCCATTGTACCCTGGGTCCAGTTCTCACAGGAAAAAAAACTAAACTCAACAAGGAAAAAAAAGTCTCTATTCCACCCAACCATTTCATTGCTATGGACATAACCTTAACTCTGCCAAGGTGTGGAAACATTTCCCCAGGCAATTTCAGGTGTGTCTCATTGTGATTTTTATCTTTCAGATTTTTAAAAATTTCTCTACAGTAAAGAGGACTTATTTATGGTTCTTTAATGTTGGGAATCCATCCAGTTTCTGATAACTGTATTAAGACACCATTTTTCCTATCTTAACCCCATCAAAGTCCACCTTATTAACTCAATTTTTTAAAATATTCGTAAGGGTCTCCACGCCATTGGGAGGTGTCCTTTGACTCTCTGTTTACTGCTCTCTTGGTAAACAGTTTATCTTTTCTTCTCTACAATAACCTTTTTTTATAGAGAAACCCATCAATTCTCAGCTAACACTTTAACTTTTTGCAACTGGGCTTGTCCCATGCATCCCTTTTTCTCCTTCTGGAACTAATTTTTTTCCTTTAAGACAAAATTATTCTTTTTTCCCTTAATAAAACACATCCTGTATACTCAGGCTAGCCTAAGTTGCTTAAAAAATTCTGTAAACTGCCTATAGGCTGACAGTACAAAACATAACCTTTATCAAAACAAATTTATTTTCATTAATTCCTGGGAATATTAGAACTATTTAATTTATATAAACCAAAAAACCCACTGTCCTCAAGTCAATTCTGACTCATAGCAACCCCATAGTGTTCCCAAGGCTGTAAATCTTTATGGACGCAGACTGTCACAGCTTTCTCCTGCAGAGTAGCTGATGGGTTCTAACCACTGACTTTTTGATTAGCAGTCGAACACTTTAACCACTACACCACCAGGGCTTCTTAATTTATATAAGCGCTTATTTATCATTAAACCAATCAGAATAAAGCTCTTTGAAGGAATATTATAATCTAATTTAATAATACCAACCAGAGGTAGGAAAATATTCCACTTTCATAACCCTATCTTCTGCACACTTTAAACAATCTTTTAGAGAAACAATTTAAAATAATCACTGTATTTCTTTTAAGGCCTTGTTATACCAATCAAAATGAACAATCCATCCTTTTTTCAGTGCACTTTCCACATGAGCAAATTTATATCAAAAAGTTTCTCAAAGTAGCCACTGAAGACCCAAATCATAAGACTGGCACAAGAAGCTCTCTAGGTCAAAGCCAAAGGTCTCAAGACTCTCATCCAGTTTTATAAGTGATTCACTGCAAAATTCATCCATATGGATGCTATTTTGGGTGAGAACCACAAATTCATCAATCTGTGGAGCCAGCTTAAACAACAGGCTTATAGGGTCTATGCTTGTGTTCTACCTTATGATTTTCTTTTTTATGACAATGAACAAATACATAACATTCTTAATACAGCACAACACAAAACACAGCAGCACATACATAAAAGTAGCCACTGCAATTTTGAGCTGTTTTCAGTAAGTTCAATCCATTTTAAAAACTCCCTGAGGCCTCTATCGAACCCAGTCTGACTTCTTTTTCCCTACTGAACCCAGTTCATTTTCACCTGGACCCAGTCCAAGGAGAGTATTCAAATAAAAACTAAGGCCTCTGTCATAGTCTGATTTCCCTTATCAAACCCAGTTCGATATCCCTTGGACCCAGTCCAAGGAGAGTGTTAAGATAACACAAATTGGAACTCACTACGCAACCAGAACACCATGCAGAAATTCCTCAAAGTGTAAGAAGAAAACGACAGAGTAGATGGGAACACAGTTCCCCAAGCAGACAAAACAAAAGGGAAACTTACCAAGGAAAGGACGTCCATAACTGCTCAGATATAAACCCAGAGAGTTTAACACAAAAGGAGTGGAACTCAAACCCAGGAGAGATTCACCAAGTTCCCCAGCCATGGTGAGGGAATACCTGGACACAAAGAGCCCTGTTGGTACCATACTTAATCTGTCATCAAAACTGGGGAAAGGAGAGGCAGGGCAAAAGTGGCAGAATAGTCAGACACTTCCTGTGGTCCATCTTACAACAAAGATCCGGAAAAATCATGAGAATCAATTATATATGACAATCTAGGAACCCTGAACATCAAAGGCAAAGTTGAGGAATCAGACTGAGCAGCAGGGTGAAAGAGATACAGTTCAGAAGCAATGAAGAAATGCCAGACCTACCTGGTACCCTGCAGGCTGGATCATTCAGCACACCCAGGCTGAGACAAGCAGTAGAACTCATGATGCATTTTTACCACATTGGGAGAAACTGAGCAGGAGAGAGTCTGCACAAGCCTTCAGAGCCACGGGGAAGCAGCACTGATCTGCAAAAGTTAAGTGCAAGTGTCTAACCTACCATGCGGTATCAAAATAACCCTTCCCCCTCTGGGAAGTGCCTGTCTTCCCCACCTGCCCCCTCCCCGCTCTATTCCAGTGCCAGTCTGGCAGTGTTAAGCAGTTGCAGTGCCCCCTGGGCCAGATGTTAGATCCCTCACTCCTGAGCCAGTATCCCAGCTTTGCAGAGGGAAAAAAATAAACAAATGAACAAACAAAAAAGGAAACTGCCAGCTTCCCTAAGCTGGGACCTCAGGGCTAACAACGCCCAAACCAGTCTTGTGGCTTTAGAAAATCTCCATGTCCCCTAAGCGAGAAATTCAGGGCAGGCACTGCCCCTTTGCCTAGGCACAGGCATAAGGGGTCCACGGGTTTCAAATGCCTTTCACTCCTGCCTAGAACTGTGTGGGCCCATTCAACTGTGTAGGCCCTCATTAGCATAGTACAACAGGCTACATACCTGAAGCCTGTTTTCAACTGCAACAGCTAAGGGGGAGTGGCAGATTCATGATATTTGGCACTGCACTGCCCATCAAGCAGGGACCTCACTCACCCACATCAGGGGCGTGAAGATTGACAGTTTCACCCACTACAACTATCCGCCCATGACAGGGGTCCAAGAATAAGTGGTGCCTCCCAGTCTTTATATCCAACGGCACTGGGTGCACAAAGTCCAGCTGCAAAACCAACCCACCTACATGCTCTAGGGGTCAGGAACATGCCTTCCACCTAGGTACTCTGGGGCAGCCATCAGCCCCCTACCTTGCCAGCACATAGCCCTCTACTGCAGCCAGATACCTGTGCCTGCTCCAATCACCCCTATGTAGCCCTGTCCATCTAGGAAAGTAGGTGAGATCCTGCACCATGCACATGGTGACCAACCACCTGGACACCTGAGCTGAATCCACACAAGAAAAGTAAATGGATTCCTGGGCTCACATACATAGTAGCAGCCCTAACCACCTGGTAATAGGATGGGAGAGCTTCAAAGATCCCAATAATCAAAGTAGCTCGCACTACCAACCTATTTGGGTATATCAAAACAAAACAAGAGAAGAAGCTAGGACACGGTAAGTGAACATAAAATAAATAAATACAACAACTCATTGATGGCTCAGAAACGACAGTCAATATCAAATCACATAAAGAGGCAGACCATGATGGCTCCAGCAAACAATCAAAACAAAGAACCAGGAAACCTCCCAGAGGAAGATAAATTCTTGTAATTACTGGAGGTGGAATACAAAAAATTAATATATAGAGCTCTTCAAGAAATCAGTAAGCATATCAGGTAAAACTCAGCCCAAGCCAAGGAACACAGAGACAAAGCAATAGAGGAATTTAGGAAAGCTATACAAGAGCAAAACAACAGATTTAACAGGCTGCTAGAATCCATAGAAAGACAGCAAACAGAAATCCAAAAGGTTAACAATAAAATTTCAGAATTAGACAACTCACTAGAAAGTCATAGGGGAAGAATTGAGTCAATGGAACTCAGAGTTAGTGAGATTGAAGATAAAGCACTTGACATCAATTTATTTAAGGAAAAAAGAGAGAAAAGAATTTTAAAAATGAATGAACCCTAAGAATTATGTGGCACTCAATCAAGAGGAATAATCGAGGAGTGACTGGAATACCAGCATGGGGGAGGGATAACAGAAAATTCAGAGAGAATTGTTGAAGATTCGCTGGCAGAAAACTTCCTTGATATCATGAAAGACAAGAAGCTATCTACCCAAGAAGCTCATTGAACTCCACACAGGGCAGATTCCAAAAGCAAGTCACCAAGATACAGTACAATCAAATTGGCCAAAAGAAAATAGAGAATTTTAAGAGTGGCTAGGGATAAAGGAAAAGTCACCTACAAGGGAGAATAAATAAGACTAAGCTCTGACTACTCTGCATAAACCACGCAGGCAAGAAGGCAATGGGATGACACGTATAAAGCCTTGAAGGAAAAAAATTGCCAGCCAAGAATTATATATCCAGGGAAAATGCACCTCAAATATGAATGTGAAAATAGGGCATTACTAGATAAACAGAAGTTAAGGGAATTTGTAAAAACCAAACCAAAATTACAAGAAATACTAAAAGTAGTCCTCCAATTAGGGAATCAATAACATCAGATAACAACCCAAGATAGAACACAGTACAGAACAATCGGATATCAACCCAGATAGGGAAGTCACAAAAATAAATCAAAGCTAAAACACCAAAAATTAGGAAAAAAAGATGTCAATATGTAAAAGATGACAATATTAAAACAAATATGAGAGACTAAACAGTGTAGTGATAGAACGTTCACATGTAGAGGAAGTTAAGGCGATATCAACAAATAAAACATTGGATTAAACTTAGAAAAATAGAGGTAAATTTTAAGGTAACCCCAAAGGAAACTAAAACATCTACACATCAAAATAAAAAAGAAAAAAGCATAAAGTCTCAGCAAATACAAAATCAACAACAATGAAAAGAAAATACATAAATAAAAACAACTCAGGTGGAGCCAAGATGGCAGAATAGACAGATGCTTCCGGTGAGCTCTCTTTACAACAAAGACCTGAAAAAACAAGTGAAATGAGTATATCTGTGACAAGCTGGGAGCCCTGAGCTTCAAAAGCAACCTTAAAAAATGAACTGACAGGCAGGGGGAGGAAGAGACGGTTAAGAAGTGGAGAGAAGTTACTGGACCTGAATCACAGGGAGACCTCAGGCACCATTCCCAGAGCAGTGGCAGTGGTGGGCTGGTACTAGCATTCGGCTCCAGTTTCCTCAGGAAGAAGCAGCTAGCCACACAGCCTACTCACACCTCCGGAACCTGAGAAGAACAGCGCTCTCAGCAAAAGCTAAGTACTTGAGTATATTTTAATACTCCCCCCCACCCTCAAGCTGGATTCAGTGGCTGAATTCCCTGGGCCTGAGACAGGCCCTGTTGAGCACCTAGAGCCATCCTCCCAGCCTTGGGGAAGGAAAAATTTTCAACTGGGGGAAAAGATAATTTGCTAGCTCCACTAAATGGGGGAGCCCAGGACAAAAGCAGCTCCTGTCCAGGCAAAAATTGTCCATGGACTTTGAGCACTTTTACCCTCTGCATGGACCACTGTGGGCCTATTTCAGGAGAATAGGCCCTTGTTGGCAGACTCCAACCATTTCAGCTGTATGGTGGAGAGGTGGATGTTTGATATTTGACATTGCTTTGCCTATTAAACAAGGTCCTCACCTACCCACATTAGGGACCTAAGGACTGGTAGTTCCTCTCAGGTAGCCCAGCCACCTGTGACAGGGGTCCAAGGATAACTGGAACCTCCCAGTCCTTACAACCAAAAACTTTGGGTGACCATGGTCTGTCTGCAGAACCCACCCACCTGCACACTCTAGGGAACAGGGACACGCTTTCCTCAGAGACACTTAGGGGTCGGTTCTCAGCCCCCTGCCTTGTTCAGAGCATGACCGGCTGGTGCAATCAGATACCAGTATATACAACAATCACCCCTTCCCCTCTAAGACTGTAGGACAGAGCCTGTACAACACACTTGATGATCAGCTACCTGGAAACCAGAGTTGAATTAATAAAAGAAAAGTGAATGGACTCCTAGACTGATATACCTGATAACAGCTCTAGCCATCTGGGAACAGGACGTCAGAGCTCCAAAGGCAAAAATAATCAAGCTAGCTCACTCAAGCAACCCATCTGGGTATATCAAAACAAAACAAAGCAAGAAGCTATGACACAGTAAGCAAGCATAAAACAATACAAGAATCTATAGATGGCTCGGAGACAACACTCAATACCAAGTCACATAAAGAAACAGAACATGATCACCTCAACGAACTCTCAAAACAAAGAATCCAGGGGTCCTCTAGATGAAAGTGCATTCCTGGAATTACCAGAGCCAGAATACAAAAATTTAATATACAGAACCCTTCAAGACATCAGGAAGGAAATCAGGCAATACACAAAACAAGCCAAGGAACACACAGATAAAGAAATTGAAGAAATTCAAAAGATTATTCAGGAACATAATGAAAAATTTAATAAGCTGGAAAAATCCATAGACAGACAGCAATCAGAAATTCAGTAGATTAACAATAAAATTACAGAAGAAGACAACTCAATAGAAAGTCAGAGGAGCAAAACTGAGCAAGTAGAAGGCAGAATTTCTGAACTCGAAGATAAATCACTTGGCACTAATATATTTGAAGAAAAATCAGATAAAAGAATTTAAAAAAATGAAGAAAACTTAAGAATCATGTGGAATTCTATCAAGAGAAATAACCTACGAGTGATTGGAGTACCAGAACAGGGAGGGATAACAGAAAATACAGAAAGAATTGTCGAAGATTTGTTTGCAGAAAACTTCCCTGATGTCATGAAAGATAAGAAGATATCTATCCAAGATGCTCATCGAACTCCACATAAGGTAAATCTTAAAAGAAAGTCACCAAGACATATTATAATCCAACTTGCCAAAACCAAAGATAAAGAGAGAATTATAAGAGCAGTGAGGGATAAACAAAGAGTCACCTACAAAGGAAAGCCAATAAGAATAAACTCGGAAGCTGGCAAAATTGTCACGAAAGGAGAGACGAGAAGGGCTGACTCATTACAGGGAGAGCAAGTGGGAGTATGGAGTAAGGTGTATATAAACTTATATGTGACAGACAGACTTGATTTGTAAACGTTCACTTGAAGCTCAATAAAAATTAAAAAAAAAAAAGAATAAACTCAGACGACTCGGCAGAAACTGTGGAGACAAGAAGGCAGTGGGATGACGTATTTAAAAAACGGAAGGAAAAAAATTGCCTGGCAAGAATCATATATCCAGCAAAACTGTCTCTTAAATATGAAGGTGAAATTGAGAGATTTCCAGATAAACACAAGTTTAGGGAATTCGTAAAAACCAAACCAAAACTACAAGAAATATACCAAAGGGAGTTCTTTGGTTAGGAAATCAATATTATCAGGAATCAACCCAAGACTGGAACACTGGGCAGAGAAACCAGAAGTCAACCCAGACAGGGAAATCCAAAAACACATAGCAAGACTATAAAAAAAAAAAGCTCAAACCAGGTTAGCACTGATGTTATTATATAAAAGAAGAAAAAAAACCCTAAAAGAAGACAACATAAAAATAATAAAGAGGGATGAAGAAATGTAATCATACACCTTCCATATGGAGAGGAAGATATGGTGATACAAAGAAATAAAAGTTAGGTTTAAATTTAAAAAAATAGGGGTAAATAATAAAGTAACCACAAAGGAGACAAACTATACTACTCATCAAAATAAAAAACAAGAAAAAGAAGATGGCTGACTAGGTAGAGGTTACCTCGGAACCCTGTTGCAACAAAGACTCAGAAAAACAAGTGAATCGATCACATACATGACAATCTACGAACCCTGAACAACAAACAGAGATTTAAAGAGTTGACCTGAGTGACAGAGACGGAGAACGAACAACTATGGGGAAGCAGCGACTGTTTTCGGAGCCTGGAGCCAGCGTCCCAGTCAGGTAACCTTGGCGCCGGGCTTAGGACTGGGCGTAGGGAAGCTGAACACAACATCTTGTGATGGCGCAAACTTGGGGCGCAGCCCTACCGCCCTGAACTGACTCCGGGAGGGGGCCAAGCCAGTCCGCGCGGGCGGCACAGCGACGCGGCTGGTGGGAGGAGAAGTCCCCGGGAGGCAGTGACTGGTTTTGGAGCCGGGAGAGCAGCGTCCCAGGCGGGGAACCTTGGCGCCAGGCTTTGGACTGGGCACAGGGGAACTGAGCACGGCATCCTGTCACGGCGCAAACACAGGGCACAGCCCTATCCCCCTGAACTGACCCCGGGAGGGGGCCCAGCCGGTCCACGCGGGTGGCGCGGCAACGCAGCTGGCGGGAGGAGAAGTCCCCGGGAGGCAGCGATTTTGAAGCCAGGAGTGAAGCGTCCCAGCAGGGGAACCTTGACGCTGGGCTTTGGATTGGCAGGGGAGGATCTGACCGCGGCTTCAGCAGGCCAGACCCGCGGGGGCAATCTCTACACAGCCAGCACACATAGGTGACACGCCCCTCAGGAATCTCAGATGAAATAGTCATCCCAAGCAAGATAAGCAACTTTGTCTATATTCCGGGGTGCTACTCTCTCCTGTTTTTCTGTACCCTCCCCTCCCCTTTCCAGGCGGCTTCATTAAGGTTGGAATTTCCTGAGCCAGAGGGAGAACGGCTCTGGCTCCGTGGCTTTGCTCTTCCCTTTTTTTTTTTTTTTTTTTTGGTCTTTTCCTAACCCATTCTTCTGGCCTGAGAGAAGCAACCACAAAAAACCCAGGGACCAAAAATCCTTCCCTAATTGGACTAAAAACACAGAACCAGCTCCAGCCAAGCATATATGATCCATTTCTCGGGCTTTCATCCCTACAGGGAACAAGGTGGCTGCTATAATGCTAAGGCATTTCTGATAGGGATCTGACTGCATTTTTTTAGCAGATTTACTGGAAAAACAACTTTCCCAGGTTTGATATCACTGCTTATTCAACAGACCCCTAACTGGCCCACAACAGGGAACTGAGGGCTGAAGCTCCCCCTAGACCACCTAGCCTCTTGCCTTAGGGGTCTAAGGAGGGTGACACCTACCAATCTGTAGAGGTACTTGCATTGGGGGCCTAAGGTAGAGCTGCAGAGCCCTCCCACCAAGGTGCTTTAGAATTGAGACACACCTACCTCACTGACACTTGAGGGAGCCTGTCAGCATCCTGCCCCGCCTGGAGTGTGAACCCCAGCTGCTAATAGAATCTGGTGCACACAACTATCACCACTACATCTCGAGGTGGATAGGTGTTAGGGTGCAGCACACACTTGATGACCCAAAATCAGATTCTACTCATGAATAGTGAATCGACTCAGGCATATACATCTGGCAACAGCCCAAACGAGCTGGTAATAGGTCATAAGTAAGTCAAGGGCTACAACAAACAAGACAGCACAATCTAGTAGCCCATCCACGTATACTGAAAGAAAACAAAACAAGATAAGACTCACTGAGCAAATATAGAATAAATCACTACAATATCTTAGTGATGGCTCAGAGACAGCAGTCGATATCAAACCACATAAAGAAGCAGACCATGACAGCTTCTACAACCCCCCAAACAAAAGAATCAAAATCTTTCCCAAATGAAGATACAATCCTGGAATTATTAGATACAGAATATAAAAAACTAATTTACAGAATGCTTCAAGGTATCAGGGATGACCTCAGAAATGAAATAAGGCAAACTGCAGAAAAAGCCAAGGAACACACTGATAAAAACAGTTGAAGAACTTAAAAAGATTATTCAAGAACATAGTGGAAAAATTAATAAGTTACAAGAATCCATAGAGAGACAACATGCAGAAATCCAAAAGATTAACAATAAAATTACAGAATTAGACAACTCAATAGGAAGTCAGAGGACCAGACTCGAGCAATTAGAATGCAGAGTGGGAAATCTGGAGGACCAGGGAATTAACACCAATATAGCTGGAAAAAATCGGATAAAAAAATTTAAAAAAAAGAAGAAACCCTAAGAATCATGTGGGACTCTATCAAGAAGGATAACTTGCGTGTGATTGGAGTCCCAGAACAGGGAGGGAGGACAGAAAACACAGAGAAAATAGTTGAAGATCTCCTGACAGAAAACTTCCCTGACATCATGAAAGACGAAAGGATATCTATCCAAGATGCTCATCGAACCCCATTTAAGATTAATCCAAAAAGAAAAACACCAAGACATATTATCATCAAACTTGCCAAAACCAAAGATAAAGACAAAATTTTAAAAGCAGCCAGGGATAAAAGAAAAGTCTCCTTCAAGGGAGAATCAGTAAGTTCAGACTACTCAGCAGAAACCATGCAGGCAAGAAGGCAATGGGATGACATATACAGAGCACTGAAGGAGAAAAACTGCCAGCCAAGGATCATATATCCAGCAAAACTCTCTCTCAAATATGAAGGCGAAATTAAAACATCTACAGATAAACACAAGCTTAGAGAATTTGCAAAAACCAAACCAAAGCTACAAGAAATACTAAAGGAAATTGTTTGGTCAGAAAACCAATAATATCAGATACCAGCACAACACAAGCTCACAGAACAGAAGATCCTGATATCAACTCAAATAGGGAAATCACAAAAACAAATTAAGATTAATTAAAAAAAAATGCTCAAAACAGGAAATCATTGAAGTCAATATGTAAAAAATCACAATAATCAAAAAGAGGGACTAAATACAGGTGGCATAGAACTGCCATATGGAGAGGGATACAAGGCGATATAGGACAATACAAGTTAGATTTTTACTTAGAAAAATAGGGGTAAATATTAAGGTAACCACAAAGAGGTATAACAACTCCATAACTCAAAGTAAAAACCAAGAAAAATGTAACGACTCAACAAACATAAAGTCAAATACTAGGATAATGAGGAACATACAATTTACAAAGAAAAACGTCTCAGCACAAAAAAGTAAGTGGAAAAATGAAATTGTCAACAGCACACATAAAAAGGCATCAAAACAACAGCACTAAACACTCACTTATCTATAATTACGCTCAATGTAAATGGACTAAACGCACCAATAAAGAGACAGAGAGTCTCGGACTGGATAAAGAAACACGATCCGTCTATATGCTGCCTACAGGAGACACACCTTAGACTTAGAGACACAAACAAACTAAAACTCAAAGGATGGAAAAAAATATATCAAGCAAACAATAAACAAAAAAGAAGAGGAGTAGCAATATTAATTTCTGACAAAATAGACTTTGAACTTAAATTCACCACAAAGGATAAAGAAGGACACTACATAACGATAAAAGGGGCAATTGATCAGGAAGAGATAACCATATTAAATATTTATGCACCCAACGACAGGGCTGCAAGATACATAAATCAAATTTTAACAGAACTGAAAAGTGAGATAGACACCTCCACAATTATAGTAGGAGACTTCAACACACCACTTTCGGAGAAGGACAGGACATCCAGTAAGAAGCTCAATAGAGACACGGAAGACTTAATTACTACAATCAACCAACTTGACCTCATTGACTTATACAGAACTCTCCACCCAACTGCTGCAAAGTAGACTTTTTTTCTAGCACACATGGAACATTCTCTAGAAGAGACCACATATTAGGTCATAAAACAAACCTTTGAAGAATCCAAAACCTCGAAATATTACAAAGCATCTTCTCAGACCACAAGGCCATAAAAGTGGAAATCAATAACAGAAAAATTAGGGAAAAGAAATCAAATACTTGGAAACTGAACAATACCCTCCTGAAAAAAGACTGGGTTATAGAAGACATAAAGGATGGAATAAAGAAATTCATAGAATGCAACGAGAATGAAAATACTTCCTATCAAAACCTCTGGGACACAGCAAAAGCAGTGCTCAGAGGCCAATTTATATCGATAAATGCACACATACAAAAAGAAGAAAGAGCCAAAAGCAGAGAACTGTCCCGATAACTTGAACAAATAGAAAGTGAGCAACAAAAGAATCCATCAGGCACCAGAAGAAAACAAATAATAAAAATTAGAGCTGAACTAAATGAATTAGAGAACAGAAAAACAATTGAAAGAATTAACAAAGCCAACAGCTCGTTCTTCGAAATAATTAACAAAATTGAAAAAGCATTGGCCAGACTGACTAAAGAAATACAGGAAAGGAAGCAAATAACCCGAATAAGAAACGAAATGGGCCACATCACAACAGACTCAACTGAAATTAAAAGAATCATTTCAGATTATTATGAAAAATTGTACTCTAACAAATTTGCAAACCTAGAAGAAATGGATGAATTCCTGGAAAAACACTACCTACCTAAACTAACACAATCAGAAGTAGAACAACTAAATAGACCCATAACAAAAAAAGAGACTGAAAAGGTAATCAAAAAACTCCCAACAAAAAAAGCCCTGGCCCAGATGGCTATACTGCAGAGTTCTACCAAACTTTCAGAGAAAAGTTAACACCACTACTAAAAGGTATTTCAAATCATAGAAAATGACGGAATACTAACTAACTCATTCTATGAAGCCACCATCTCCCTGATACCAAAACCAGGTAAAGACATCACAAAAAAAGAAAATTACAGACCTATATCCCTCATGAACATAGATGCAAAAATCCTCAACAAAATTCTAGCCAATAGAATTCAACAACATATCAAAAAAATAATTCACCACGACCAAGTGGGATTTATGCCAGGTATGCAAGGCTGGTTTAATATTAGAAAAACCATTAATGTAATCCACCATATAAATAAAACAAAAGACAAAAACCACATGATCTTATCAATTGATGCTGAAAAGGCATTTGACAAAGTCCAACACCCATTCATGATAAAAACTCTCACCAAAATAGGAATTGAAGGAAAATTCCTCAACATAATAAAGGGCATCTATTTTTTTATGCAAAGCCAACAGCCAACATCACTCTAAATGGAGAGAGTCTGAAAGCATTTCCCTTGAGAACGGGAACCAGACAAGGATGCAGTTTATCACCGCTCTTATTCAACATTGTGCTAGAAGTCCTAGCCAGAGCAATTAGGCTAGACAAAGAAATAAAGGGCATCCGGATTGGCAAGGAGGAAGTCAAATTATCTCTATTTGCAGATGACATGATCTAATACACAGAAAACCCTAAGGAATCCTCCAGAAAACTACTGAAACTAATAGAAGAGTTTGGCAGAGTCTCAGGTTATAAGGTAAACATACAAAAATCACTTGGATTCCTCTACATCAACAAAAAGAACACCAAAGAGGAAATAACCAAATCAATACCATTCACAGTTGCCCCCAAGAAGATAAAATACTTAGGAATAAATCTTACCAAAAATGTAAAAGACCTATACAAAGAAAACTACAAAGCACTACTACAAGAAATTAAAAAGGGCATACTTAAGTGGAAAAACATACCTTGCTCATGGATAGGAAGACTTAACATAGTAAAAATGTCTATTCTACCTAAAGCCATCTACACATACAATGCACTTCCGATCCAAATTCCAATGTCATTTTTTAAGGTGATAGAGAAACAAATCACCAACTTCATATGGAAGGGAAAGAAACTCTCACCAAAATAGGAATTGAAGGAAAATTCCTCAACATAATAAAGGGCATCTATACAAGCCAACAGCCAACATCACTCTAAATGGAGAGATCGTGAAAGCATTTCCCTTGAGAATGGGAACCAGACAAGGATGCCCTTTATCACCGCTCTTATTCAACATTGTGTTGGAGGTCTTAGCCAGAGCAATTAGGCTAGACAAAGAAATAAAGCACATCCAGACTGACAAGAAAGAAGTAAAATTATCTCCATTTGCAGATGACAAGACCTTATACACAGAAAACCCTAAAGAATCCTCAAGAAAACTACTGAAACTAATAGAAGAGTTCATCAGAGGATCTAGATACAAGATAAACATACAAAAATCAGTTGGATTCCTCCACACCAACAAAAAGAACATCGAAGAGGAAATTACCAAATTAATGCCATTTACAGTAGTCCCCAACAAGATAAAATAAGACTTATACAAAGAAAACCACAATGCACTTCTGCAAAAAACTAAAAGGGACTTACATAAGTGGAAAAATATACCTTGCTCATGGATAGGAAGACTTAACATTATAAAAATGTCTATTCTAACAAAAGTGATCTATACATTTAATGCAATTCCGATCCAAATCCCAAAGACATTCTTTAATGAGGTGGAGAAACAAATCACCAACTTCATACGGAAGGGAAAGAGGCCCCGGATAAATAAGGCATTACTGAAAAAAAAGAACAAAGTGGGGGGCCTTACTTTACCTGATTGTAGAACCTATTATACCGCCACAGTAGTCCAAACAAACAGCCTGGTACTGGTACAACAACAAATACATAGACTAATGGAACAGAATTGAGAATCCAGACATAAATCCATCCAAAACAGTTCAATGGGAAAAGACGGCCTTTTTAACAAATGGTGCTGGCATAACTGGATATCCATCTGCAAAAAAATGAAACAAGACCCATACCTCACTCCATGCACAAAAACTAACTCAAAATGGATCAAAGACCTATATATAAAATCTGAAATGATAAAGATCATGGAAGAAAAAATAGGGACAATGTTAGGAGCCCTAATACATGACATAAACAGCATACAAAACATCACTAACAATGCAGAAGGACAACTAGATAACTGGGAGCTGCTAAAAATCAAACACCTATGCTCGTCCAAAGACTTCACCAAAAGAGTAAAAAGACTACCTACAGACTGGGAAAAAGTTTTCAGCTATAACATTTCCAATAAGCGCCTGATCTCTAAAATCTACATGATACTGCAAAAACTCAACTGCAAAAAGACAAATAACCCAATTAAAAATTGGGCAAAAGATACGAATAGAGACACTTCACTAAAGGAGACATTCAGGTAGCTAACAGATATATGAGGAAATGTTCACGATCATTAGCCATTAGGGAAATGCAAACCAAAACTACAATGAGATTTCATCTCACTCCAACAAGGCTAGCATTAATTCAAAAAACACAAAAACATAAATGCTGGAAAGGCTGTGGAGAGATTGGAACACTTATACACTGCTGGTGGGAATGTCAGATGGTACAATCACTTTGGAAATCGATTTGGCACTTCCTTCAAAAGGTGGTTAAAAAGCTAGAAATAGAACTACCATACCACTCAGAAATCCCACTCCTTGGAATATATCCTAGAGAAATAAGAGCCTTTACACAAACAGATACATGCACACCCATGTTTATTGTAGCACTGTTTATAATAGCAAAAATATGGAAGCAACCAAGGTGCCCATCAATGGATGAATGGATAAATAAATTATGGTATATTCACACAATGGAATACTATGCATCAATAAAGAACAGTGAGGAATCTGTGAAACATTTCATAATATGGAGGAACCTGGAAGGCATTATGCTGAGTGAAATTAGTCAGTTTTGCAAAAGGACAAATATTGTATAAGACCACTAGTATAAGAACTTGAGAAATAGTTTAAACTGAGAAGAGAACACTCTTTTGTGGTTACAAGAGGGGAGAGGGAGGGCAGGTGGGAGAGGAATATTCCCTGATTAGATAGTATAGGAACTACTTTAGGTGAAGGGAAAGACAACACACAGTACAGGGGAGGTAAGCACAAAGGGACTAAACCAAAAGCAAAGAAGTTTCCTGAATAAACTGAATGCTTCAAAGGTCAGCATAGCAGGTGCAGGGGTTTGGGGACCATGGTTTCAGGGGACATCTAAGTCAATTGGCATAATAAAATCTATTAAGAAAATATCCCGCGTCCCACTTGAAGAGTGGTGTCTATGGTCTTAAACGCTAGCAAGCAGCCATGTAAGATGCATCAATGAGTCTCAACCCACCTGGATCAAAGGAGAATGGAGAACACCAAAGACACAATGAGACAGAAAGGGCTACATGAACCAGAAACTACATCATCCTGAGACCAGAATAACTAGATGGTGCCTGGCTACAACCGATGACTGCCCTGACAGGGAACGCAACAGAGAACCCTGCGGGAGCAGGAGAGCAGTGGGATGCAGACCCCTAATTCTCATAAAAACACCAGTCTTAATGGTCTGACTGAGACTGGAAGGACCCTGGTGCTCATGGCCCAGGACAGGAACCATTCCCAAAGCCAACTCTTCAGACAGGGATTGTACTGGACAATGGGTTGGAGAGGGATGCTGGTGAGGAGTGAGCTTCTTGGATCAGGTGGACACTTGAGACTATGTTGGCATCTCCTTCCTGGAGGGGAGATGAGAGGGTACAGGGGGTAGAAGCTGGTGAAATAGACATGAATAGAGAGAGTGGAGGGAGAGTGCGGGCTGTCTCATTATGCAGAGAGTAATTGGCGGTATGTAGCAAGGTGTGTATATAAGGTTTTGTGTGAGAGACTGACTTGATTTGTAAACTTTCACTTAGAGCACAATAAAAATTATAAAAAAAAGAAAAACAACTCAGCACAGACGAAGCCATCATGGTCTGCCTCTGTAGGTGATTTGATTAAATGGAACAAAGAAACTGTCAACACCACACACACACACACACACACACAAAAAAACACATCAAAATGACAGAACTAAACTCATACCTATAGATAATTACACGGAATGTAAATGGACTAAATGCACCAACAAAGAGACAGAGAGTGGCAATGGATAAAAAAACACGATCCATCTATATGCTGCCTACAAGAGACACACCCTAGATACAAAGAAACTAAACTCAAAGAAGGAGGAAAAATATGTCAAGTAAACAACAATCGAAAAAGAGCAGGAGTGGCAATATCAATCTCTGACAAATTAGACTTTAAGGCAAAATCCACCACAAAGAATAAGAAAGGACACTACATAATGATTAAAGGGTCAAGACGCCAGGAGGACATAACCACAATAAATATTTACACACCCAATGACAGGGCTCCAAAATATGTAAAACAAACTTTAACAGCACTGAAAAGAGAAATAGCCCTCTGGAGAAGGACATTATGCTTAGTAAAGCAGAGTCAGCGAAAAGAGGAAGACCCTCAGTGAGATATATTGACACAGTGACTGCAACACTGGGCTCAAACACAGCAGTGATTGTGAGGATGGTGCAGGACCAGACAGCTTTTCGTTCTCAACCACACCAAACAAAAGCAACAACTAGATATTGCACCTTATCTGATAGCTAAATCTCATCTTGAGGAACCCTTTACAGGTTTATTAAATGTTTCAAAGGAAAAGTGGAAATTCCCATTACTGATAAACTTAACCTTGGAAAAACCTTCCACGCCTCCCATAGCTCTGTAGGAAGAAAGGGCCCTCAGATTCACCTAGCTCAGTGGATCTCAAATTCTGATGCTGTGTACAAAGCAGCTGGAATGGGCAGATTGGCCAGACTCAGAGACTCTGTAGGTCTAGGCCAGGAATTTTAATTTCTAAGAAGTCTCCACCTGATTCTCATTCCAGTTGTGTGTGGTTCTTAGACCACAGTATGAGGAAAACTGATTTAATCTAACCACTCTTCACCAATGGGGGAAAAAACGATTTATGACAGAACAGTCAAGACTCACCAAAATTAAAAAAAAAAAAAGGAATACTGATTTCCTTCATTTTACTGTTCTTGGAATCTCCTAGCCCAGATGCCTTCGGGGGGGGGGGAACTTGTGATACATTTAAAAATCTATTTGCAAGCCTTCTCCTATACACGGATTCTGATTCCCTAATTGTTTAAATTCACTATTTTGTGATTATTATACAAGGGTTAATTTGCAAGAGGCAGATGTTTAGGTGCCAGAAATAGGGTCTTGACCTCTTGGCGCAGTAAAAAAGAAAGGGCTGCCCCCCCCTTCACTCCCCTTAGAAGCCTTCTGGAATCTGGTGCTGCCTCAAGACTGATGCTTGTGTACCTACCTTAAGACCCTGTTTTGTTACACTCCTGAGGTCAACAATGAATTATATTTTAAATTCTCCTCTAGATTAGGAAAGAAATATAATTATTTCAATCGTGATATAAGGCATAGGTGAATCAGATAACTATGATAAATTTTTTTTCTAACACATACTCTCATCTACTGAAAGCTTCCTCTGCAATTAGGTTACAGCTAGGCAATATGGCAGGGGATGGTTCTGTGCGTGCCATCCTCATCTGCCCAAGGCATGTTTAACTTAATGTTTCAGAATTTTTTTAATTACGACTATTTATAAGTTCATGAAATAGTTACTACAGAGATTTAAAAAACTTCTTTAGTCCCTGAATGGCATTTCTGTAGTATGAGTTCAAGTAGAACTACGTTTGAACCATTGTTCAGTCATTGTATTTGACTTAAAATATCTACCAGAAAAAGGCATGTAAATAACAGCATGTACATGTGATGTCATATTGTTTCCTTGTGAAAATTTGGGAGGCGGTTCATTCTTGATTGTACCAATGGCTGATATCCCCCAAGTGATGTATCCCCGATGTCTGCAGTCACAATGCAGCTGCTCTATTGTTGTTAACAATAAAGTTGGCTCCATTTGTTTTATTCTGCAGCAGAGCATAAAATATATTTTTTGATTATGCAGGTATCCCTCAAATGAAAGAATGTGTACATTCCAACAAAGTATGCTGTACTATAAATTTAGGTTAAATGAATATGACTTATCCACAGCCTCCTTTTACAGAATTAGAAATACATACGACTGGAGTGGGGGAGGGAGGGAGGAATTGGTCCTTGGATATAATACATTTGTACTTAATAATGCAGCGGTGCCTGTAATGAGACATACTCAAAGGGGAAACAATAACTCTCTAATAAAATATTAACAATAATGCATTTGTACTGAATATAAGTTACATTTTTTTAAAGCCACTGCAAGTAGGCATATAAAACAGTGCCAAATTCTAGAAACCTGATTGTCTGCTTCATATGTGGTTTCCAAGAGGCAATCAACTATTAAACTTCCACAGTTTATCAGCCTCAAACTGCAAAATACTTCTAACTTAATGCCCAAAGTAATTATTTTGCCTTTTTTTTGCCCCGTTCTGGGGTGGGGAAGGAATACTCGTGTTCTTCTGCTCATGAAAATTCTACTTAGTGACCAAGAAAAAGGGGTGATGCAGATGCAGTCAGTCATTCTTTCACTCATTTGAATGCCTACTATGTTTCAGCCACTCTGCTATTTGCTGCAGTTAAGAAAATGAAATGCAAAGTTTCTGCTCCCAGCGAGAACAACATGAAAGCTGACCAGATAGAATTAAAGATGCTAGTGCAGCCTGTAGGACGTGCACTTAATACAGACCTCTCAAAAATGTTGGTTTGAACATGTAATACAAGACCTCAAACTAGTGGCCCTATGGCTAAATCCAGCCCAAATGTGAGTTTTATTTAGCCTACTTAGAATTAAAAAATAAAACGAGTTAACATTTGTAAATTAAAAGATTTCACCAAAAAAAGCCAGATTTCTGGTTTTTCTTGAAAAACCAAACTCTCTGACAATATGAGGCATGCATTACCATGGGACCACATTTAGTAGATTTAAGTAGTGGCGATCCCTTTTAAGAAGAGCTTTAAGCTTGCTGAGGAGCCCTGGTGGTACAGTGGTTACAAGCACATGGCTGTTAACCAAAAGCTCGGCAGTTTGAACCCACTAGCCATTCCAGGGGAGGAAGATGTGGCAGTCCGCTTCCGTAAAGATTACAGCCTTGGAAACACTATGGCAGCTCCACTCGCTGTGAATTGGAATCATCTTGATGGCAGTGGGTTTTGCTTTTAAGCTTTCTAGCTCACAGCAATCCTCACCACTACCTCTTCCTGCCCCAACGTTGGGAATGAGAATGAGTTGTCATTTATTATCATGCTTGAGTTTTTTTTTTTTTTAGTAGAGAACTATTTCTCTGAACCCATGAGTGGTGCCTTTAAGGATCCTTATAAAAAGAGGAGAGACACAGAAGGAAGACACAGAAAAACAAAAGACTGACCGATATGATCATTGTTTCAAAAAAAATGGGGGTGAGCATGTGACTTTTATATTTGAGTCTGGAACTCTTCTTGTAAAGAAAAGTAGGAATTAGTCAAATGGAGAAAGAGGGAAGAAGGCAGAAAGAACATATGGGATAGCATATTCAAATCATGGCTGCATGGCCAATAAATGGGACCGCAGATATTTCAGCATGACTGGAGGGTAGGGTGTCTATGATGGAAAAGCAAGAGATGAGCCAGAAAGAAGTCTAAGCCAGCCCTCTTCCAGTACAAAATTTCATGACCACACCAACCTAAGCCTACATCTCTGTTCCAGACAGTGAGCAACAAGGCAAGCCCACATTACCAAGTTGATTTGGGTTCCAAATAGGATTGCCAGATAAAATACAGGATATCTACTTAAATTTGAATTTCTGGTAAATGACAAATAAATTTTTAGTATAATATTTGGAACATACTAATACAAAAATATTATTCACTCTTTATCTGAAATTCAAACATAACCGTGTTTCCTGTATTTTTATTTGATAAATCCGGTGACATTTAATGGCTAGTCCTACTAGGCTATTGCACATCATTTCTATTTCTGCATAAAACATGGTGCTCCTTCTGATCCGAATTCCAACGACATTTTTCGATGTGATGGAGAAACAAATCACCAACTTCATGTGGAAGGGAAAGAAGCCCTGGATAAGTAAAACATACTGAAAAAGAACGACAAAGTGGGAGGCCTCACTCTACCTGATTTTAGAACATATTATACAATCACAGTAGTCAAAACAGCCTGGTACTGGTACAACAACAGGCACATAGACCAATGGGACAGAATTGAGAACCAAGATATAAACCCATCCACATATGAGCAGCTGATATTTGACAAAGGCCCAGTGTCAGTTAATTGGGGAAAAGATAGTCTTTTTAACAAATGGTGCTGGCATAACAGGATATCCATCTGCAAAAAAAATGAAACAGGACACATACCTCACACCATACACAAAAACTAACTACAAATGAATCAAACACCTAAACATAAAGACTAAAACGATAAAGATCACGGAAGAAAAAAACAGGGACAATGTTAGGAGCCCTAATACAAGGCATAAACAGAATACAAAACATTACTAAAAATGACAAAGAGAAACCAGATAACTGGGAAAAAATCAAACACCTATGCTCATCTAAAGACTTCACCAAAAGAGTAAAAAGACCACCTGCAGACTGGGAAAAAATTTTCAGCTATAACATCTCTGACCAGCGCCTGATCTCTAAAATCTATATGATTCTGTTAAAACTCAACCACAAAAAGACAAGCAACCTAATTCAAAATTGGGCAAAAGATATGAACACGCACTTCACTAAAGAAGATATTCAGGTGGCTAACAGACACATGAGAAAATGCTCCTGATCATTAGCCACTAGAGAAATGCAAATTAAAACTACGATGAGATTCCATCTACTCCAACAAGGCTGGCATTAATCCAAAAAACACAAAATAATACATTTTGCAGAGGCTGTGGAGAGATCGGAACACTTATACACTGCTGGTGGGAATGTCAAATGGTACAACCACTTTGGAAATTAATCTGGCATTTACTTAAAAAGCTAGAAATAGAACTAGCATACAACCCAGAAATCCCACTCCTCGGAATATATCCTAGAGAAATAAGAGCCTTTACCACCAAAATCCAGTGCTCTCGAGCCTTTACACAAACAGGTATATACAGACCCATGTTTATTGCACCATTGTTTACAATAGCAAAAAGATGGAAGCAACCAAGCTGCCCACCAGCAGATGAATGGATAAATAAATTGTGGTATATTCACACAATGGAATACTATGCATCAATAAAGAACAGTGATGAATCTGTGAAACATTTCATAACACGGAGGAACCTGCAAGGCATTATGCTGAGTGAAATTAGTCAGATGCAAAAGGACAAATATTGTATAAGGCCACTATTATAAGATCTTGAGAAATAGTATAAACCGAGAAGAACACATCCTTTTGTGGTTACAAGAGCGGAGAGAGAGAGGGTAGGAGAGGGTTATTTACTGATTAGAATAGATAAGAACTACTTTAGGTGAAGGGAAGGACAACACCCAATACAGGGGAGGTCAGCGGAACTCGACTGGAGCAAAAGCAAAGAAGTTTCCTGAGTAAACTGAATGCTTCGAAGGTCAGTGGAGCAAGGGTGGGGGTTTGGGGACTATGGCTTCAGGGGACATCTAAGTCAATTGGCAAAATAAATTCTATTAAAAAAAACATTCTGCATCCCACTTTGAAGAGTGCCATCTGGGGTCTTAAATGCTAACAAGCGGCCGTCTAAGATACATCAACGAGTCTCAACCCACTTGGATCAAAGGAGAAAGAAGAACACCAAGGTAACAAGGTAATTATAAGCCCAAGAGACAGAAAGGGTTACATGAACTAGAGACTACATAATCCTGAGACCAGAAGAACTAGATGGTGCCCAGTCACAACTGATGGCTGCCCTGACATGAAGCACAACAGAGAACCCCTGAGGGAGCAGGAGAACAGTGGGATGCAGACCCCAAATTCTCTTAAAAACACCAGACTTAATGGTCTGACTAAGACTAGAAGAATCCCGGTGGTCATGGTCCCCAAAGCTTCTGTTGGCCCAGGACAGGAACCATTCCCGAAGACAACTCATCAGACATGGATTGGACTGGACAATGAGTTGGAGAGAGATGCTGATGAAGAGTGAGCTACTTGCATCAGGTGGACACTTGAGACTATGTTGGCGTCTCCTGTCTGGCAGGGAGATGGGAGGATAGAGGGGGTTAGAAACTGGCAAAACGGTCACAAAAGGAGAGACTGGAAGGAGGGAGCGGGCTGACTCATTAGGGGGAGCGTAAATGGGAGTATGTAGTAAGGTATATATAAGATTATATGTGAGAGACAGACTTCATTTGTAAACTTTCACTTAAAGCACAATAAAAATTATTTAAAAAAAAATGATCCACACCTACCCACATCAGGGGCCTAAGAACTGGTAACTCCATTCAGATCACGGAGCAACCAGAGACAGGGGTCCAAGGATAACTGGTACCTCCCAGTCCTTACAACCAAAAATATTTGGTGCCCATGGTCCGTATACAGAACCCACCCACGTGCATGCTCTAGGCAACAGGGACAAACTTTCATCAGGGGGTCAGTTCACAACCCCCTGCCTTGTTCAGAGTGTGACCCCCTGTTGCAATCAGATACCGGTACATACACCAATCACTCCTGCCCCTCTAAGACTGTAGGACAGAGCCTGTACCACACACTTTGTGATCAGCTACCTGGAAACCTGAGCTGAATTCATACAAGAACAGTGAATGGACTCCTAGACTGACATACCTGATCACAGCTCTAGACATCTTGGTACAGGACGTCAGAGCTCCAAAGGCGAAGATAATCAAGCTAGCTCACTCAAGCAACCCATGTGGACCTATCAAAACAAAACAAAGCAAGAAGGTACTATATAGTAAAAAAAAAAAAAAAAAAAAAAAAAACAAACCCCTTGCCGTCAAGTCGATTCCAACTCATAGGAACCCTATAGGTCAGAGTAGAAATGTCCCAGAGAGTTTCCAAGGAGAGCCTGGTGGATTTGCACTGCTGACCTTATGCTTAGTAGCTGTACCACTTACGCACTATGCCACCAGGGTTTCCACGACACACTAAGCAAACAAAAACTAATACAATAACTTATAGATGGCTCAGAGACAACACTTAATATCAAGTCACGTAAACAGAACACGATCACCTCAAAAAGCTCTCAAAACAAAGAATCCAGGGATCTTCTAGATGAAAGCACATTCCTGATATTACCAGACACAGAATATGAAAGTTTGAAATACAGAACCCTTCAAGACATCAGGAAGGAAATGAGGCAATACACGGAACAAGCCAAGGAACACACAGATAAAACAATTGAAGAAATTCAAAAGATTATTCAGGAACATAATGAAAAATTTAATAAGCTGGAAAAATCCATAGACGGACAGCTCAGAAATTCAGAAGATTAACAATAAAATTACAGAAGTAGACAACTCAGTAGAAAGTCAGAGGAGCAAAATTGAGCAAGTAGAAGCCAGATTTTGCGAACTCGAAGATAAGTCACTTGGCACTAATATATATGAAGAAAAATCAGATTAAAGAATTAAAAAAAATTTTAAAACATGAAGAATCATGTGGAATTCTATCAAGAGAAATATCCTATGAGTGACTGGAGTACCAGAACACGGAGGGATAACAGAAAATACAGAGAATTGATGAAAATTTGTTGGCAGAAAACTTCCCTGATATCATGAAAGATGAAACAATATCTATCCAAGATGCTCATCAAACTCCACATAAGGTAGAATTTAAAAGAAAGTCACCAAAACATATTTTAATCAAACTTGACAAAACCAAAGATAAAGAGAGAATTTTAAGAGCAGCGAGGGATAAATGAAAGTCACCTACAAATGAAAGCCAATAAGAATAAACTTGGACTACTCAGCAGAAACGGTGGAGACAAGAAGGCAATGGGATGACGTATTTAAAAAATGGAAGGAAAAAAATTGCCTGGCAAGAATCATATATCCAGCAAAACTGTCTCTTAAATATGAAGGTGAAATTGAGACATTTCCAGATAAACACAAGTTTAGGGAATTCGTAAAAACCAAACCAAAACTACAAGAAATACTAAAGGGAGTTCCTTGGTTAGAAAATCAATAATATCAGGTATCAACCCAAGACTAGAACACTGGGCAGAGAAACCAGAAGTCAACCCAGAGAGGGAAATCCAGAAACACAAAGCAAGCCTGTAAAAAAAAAAAAAAAAAAAGCTCAAAACAGGGTAAAACCCATGTTATTATACAAAAGAAGACAACATAAAAATAACAAAGAGGGATGAAGAAATGGTATCATACACCTTCCATATGGAGAGGAAGATATGGTGATACAAAGAAATAAAAGTTAGGTTTAAATTTTAAAAAATAGGGGTAAATAATAAGGTAACCACAAAGGAGACAAACTATACTACTCATCAAAATAAAAAACAAGAAAAAAATAGAGACTTAGCAGAAACAAAATCAACAACAACAAATATGAGGAAAGGACAATATATAAAGATAATCTACTCAGCACATAAAATTAAGTGGGAAGAACAAACTGTGAACATCACACAAAAAGAAGACATCGAAATGATAGCACTAAACCTTCCATAATTACCATGATTGTAAATGGACTATATGTACCAATAAAGAGAGAGTGGCAGAATGGATTAAAAAACAAGATCCATCTAATGCTCCCTACAAGAGACACACCTTAGACATAGAGACACAAACAAACTAAAACTCAAAGGATGGAAAAAAATATATCAAGCAAACAACAATAAAAAAAGAGCAGGAGTGGCACAATAGACTTTAAAGTCAAATTCATCAGAAAGGAAAAGGAAGGACACTATATAATGATTAAAGGGACAATACTGAAAAAGAAGAACAAAGTGGGAGGCCTTACTTTACCTGATTTTAGAACCTATTATACCGCCACAGTAGTCAAAACAGCCTGGTACTGGCACAACAATAAATACATGGACCAATGGAACAGAATTGAGAATCCAGACATAATAAATCCATCCACATATGAGCAGCTAATATTTGACAAAGGCCCCAAAACAGTTCAACAGGGAAAAGACAGTCTTTTTAACAAATGGTGCTGGCATAACTGGATATCCATCTGCAAAAAACTGAAACAAAAAGTAACTCAGAGGAGCCAAGATGGCGGACTAGGCAGACGCTGCCTCGGATCCCTCTTACAACAAAGACACGGAAAAACAAGTGAATCGATCACATACATAACAATCTACGAACCCTGAACAACAAACACAGATTTAGAGACGGAGAACGAACTAATACAGGGAAGCAGCGATTGTTTCCAGAGCCTGGAGCCAGCGTACCAGTCAGGTACGGCACAAGCACAGAGAGCTGCTCCACCCCCCTGAACTAACCCCGGGAGGGGGACCAGCCAGTTCCACGGGCGGCATGGGACGCAGCCGGTAGGAGAAGTCCCCGGGAGGCAGTGACTGGTCTTGGAGCAGAAAGAGCAGCGTCCGAGCCGGGGAACCCTCCCGCAGGGATTTGGACTGGACGCAGGTACGGCATAAACATGGAGAGTTGCTCCACCCCCCTGAACTAACCCCGGGAAGGGGACCAGCCGGGTCGCGCGGGCGGCGTGGGACTCAGCCGGTAGGAGAAGTCCCCGGGAGGCAGCGACTGGTATTGGAGTGGGGCGAACAGCGTCCCAGCCGGGACACTCGGTCACAGCACAAGCACGGGGAGCTGCTCCACCCATCTGAACTAACCCCGGGAGGATGCCCAACTGGTTCTTGGAGGCGGCACGGCCACACGGCTGGAGGGACGAGAAGTCCCCGGGAGGCAGCAACTGATTTTGGAGTCGAGAGTGCACCGTCCCAGTAGGGGAGCCTTGACGCTGGGCGTGGGGCTGGAAGTGGAGGATCTGACCGTGACTCCAGCGGGCCAGACCCCCCGGGGGCAATCTCCACACAGCCAGCACACATAGGCGACGCGCCCGTGGGAATCTCCGATATAATAGTCATTCCAAGCAAGACAAGCAACTCTGGCTATATTCTGAGGTGCTACTCTCCTATCTCTCTGTTCCCTCCCCCACCCTCCCCAGGCGGCTTCATTAACATCTGAATAGCCTGAGCCAGAGGGAGAACTCTGATAGGGATCTGACTGCATTTTTTTTTTAGCGGATTTTCTGGAAAAACTAGTTTCCCAGTGATGGCTCGGAGACAACAATCCATATCAAACCACTTAAGGAAGCAGACCATGACAGCTTCTCCAAACCCCCAAACAAAAGAATCAAAATCTTTCCCAAATGAAGATACAATCTTGGAATTATCAGATACAGAATATAAAAAACTAATTTACAGAAAGCTTAATGATATCACAAATGAAATTAGGATAACTGCAGAAAAAGCCAAGGAACACACTGATAAAACTGTTGAAGAACTCAAAAAGATTATTCAAGAACATAGTGGAAAAATTAATAAGTTGCAAGAATCCATAGAGAGACAACATGTAGAAATCCAAAAGATTAACAATAAAATAACAGAATTAGACAACGCACTAGGAAGTCAGAGGAGCAGACTCGAGCAATTAGAATGCAGACTGGGACATCTGCAGGACCAGGGAATCAACACCAATATAGCTGAAAAAAAATCAGATAAAAGAATTAAAAAAAATGAAGAAACCCTAAGAATTATGTGGGACTCTATCAAGAAGGATAACCTGCGGGTGATTGGAGTCCCAGAACACGGAGGGGGCACAGAAAACACAGAGAAAATAGTTGAAGAACTCCTGACACAAAACTTCCCTGACATCATGAAAGACGAAAGGATATCTATCCAAGATGCTCATCGAACCCCATTTAAGATTGATCCAAAAAGAAAAACACCAAGACATATTATCATCAAACTCACCAAAACCGAAGACAAACAGAAAATTTTAAAAGCAGCCAGGGAGAAAAGAAAGGTTTCCTTCAAGGGAGAATCAATAAGAATATGTTCTGACTACTCAGCAGAAACCATGCAGGCAAGAAGGGAATGGGACAACATATACAGAACACTGAAGGAGAAAAACTGCCAGCCAAGGATCATATATCCAGCAAAACTCTCTCTGAAATATGAAGGTGAAATTAAGATATTTACAGACAAACACAAGTTTAGAGAATTTGCAAAAACCAAACCAAAGCTACAAGAAATACTAAAGGATATTGTTTGGTCAGAGAACCAATAATATCAGATACCAGCACAACACAAGGTCACAAAACAGAACGTCCTGATATCAACTCAAATAGGGAAATCACAAAAACAAACAAATTAAGATTAATTAAAAAAAAATACACATAACAGGGAATCATGGAAGTCAATAGGTAAAAGATCACAATAATCAAAAAGAGGGACTAAATACAGGAGGCATTGAACTGCCATATGGAGAATGATACAAGGCGATATAGAACAATACAAGTTAGGTTTTTACTTAGAAAAATAGGGGTAAATAATAAGGTAACCACAAAAAGGTATAACAACTCTATAACTCAAGATAAAAACCAAGAAAAACGTAACGACTCAACTAACATAAAGTCAAGCACTATGAAAATGAGGATCTCACAATTTACTAAGAAAAGCGCCTCAGCACAAAAAAGTATGTGGAAAAATGAAATTTCCAACAACACACATAAAAAGGCATCAAAATGACAGCACTAAAAACTTATTTATCTATAATTACCCTGAATGTAAATGGACTAAATGCACCAATAAAGAGACAGAGAGTCACAGACTGGATAAAGAAACACGATCCATCTATATGCTGCCTACAAGAGACACACCTTAGACTTAGAGACACAAACAAACTAAAACTCAAAGGATGGAAAAAAGTATATCAAGCAAACAATAAGCAAAAAAGAAGAGGAGTAGCAATATTAATTTCTGACAAAGTAGACTTTAGACTTAAATCCACCACAAAGGATAAAGAAGGACACTATATAATGATAAAAGGGACAATTGATCAGGAAGACATAACCATATTAAATATTTACGCACCCAATGACAGGGCTGCAAGATACATAAATCAAATTTTAACAGAATTGAAAAGCGAGATAGATACCTCCACAATTATAGTAGGAGACTTCAACACACCACTTTCGGAGAAGGACAGGACATCCAGTAAGAAGCTCAACAGAGACACGGAAGATCTAATTACAACAATCAACCAACTTGACCTCATTGACTTATACAGAACTCTCCACCCAACTGCTGCAAAATATACTTTTTTTTCTAGCGCACATGGAACATTCTCTAGAATAGACCACATATTAGGTCATAAAACAAACCTTTGCAGAGTCCAAAACATCGAAATATTACAAAGCATCTTCTCAGACCACAAGGCAATAAAACTAGAGATCAACAACAGAAAAACTAGGGAAAAGAAATCAAATACTTGGAAAATGAACAATACCCTCCTGAAAAAAGACTGGGTTATAGAAGACATCAAGGAGGGAATAAGGAAATTCATAGAAACCAACGAGAATGAAAATACTTCCTATCAAAACCTCTGGGACACAGCAAAAGCAGTGCTCAGAGGCCAATTTATATCAATAAATGCACACATACAAAAAGAAGAAAGAGCCAAAATCAGAGAACTGTCCCTACAACTTGAACAAAGAGAAACTGAGCAACAAAAGAATCCATCAGGCACCAGAAGAAAACAAATATTAAAAATTAGAGCTGAACTAAATGAATTAGAGAACAGAAAAACAATTGAAAGAATTAACAAAGCCAAAAGCTGGTTCTTTGAAAAAAATAACAAAATTGATAAACCATTGGCTAGACTGACTAAAGAAATACAGGAAAGGAAACAAATAACCCGAATAAGAAATGAGAAGGACCACATCACAACAGAACCAAATGAAATTAAAAGAATCATTTCAGATTATTATGAAAAATTGTACTCTAACAAATTTGAAAACCTAGAAGAAATGGATGAATTCCTGGAAAAACACTACCTACCTAAACTAACACATTCAGAAGTAGAACAACTAAATAGACCCATAACAAAAAAAGAGATTGAAACGGTAATCAAAGAACTCCCAACAAAAAAAAGCCCTGGCCCAGACGGCTTCACTGCAGAGTTCTACCAAACTTTCAGAGAAGAGTTAACACCACTACTACTAAAGGTATTCCAAAGCATAGAAAATGACGGAATACTACCCAACTCATTCTATGAAGCCACCCTCTCCCTGATATCAAAACCGGGTAAAGACATTACAAAAAATGAAAATTATAGACCTATATCCCTCATGAACATTGATGCAAAAATCCTCAACAAAATTCTAGCCAATAGAATCCAACAACACATCAAAAAAATAATTCACCCTGATCAAGTGGGATTTATACCAGGTATGCAAGGCTGGTTTAATATCAGAAAAACCATTAATGTAATCCATCACATAAATAAAACAAAAGACAAAAACCACATGATCTTATCAATTGATGCAGAAAAGGCATTTGACAAAGTCCAACACGCATTCATGATAAAAACTCTTACCAAAATAGGAATTGAAGGAAAATTCCTCAACATAATAAAGGGCATCTATGCAAAGCCAACAGCCAATATCACTCTAAATGGAGAGAACCTGAAAGCATTTCCCTTGAGAACAGGAACCAGACAAGGATGCCCTTTATCACCGCTCTTACTCAACATCGTGTTGGAAGTCTTAGCCAGGGCAATTAGGCTAGACAAAGAAATAAAAGGTATCCGGATTGGCAAGGAAAATGTAAAGTTATCACTATTTGCAGATGACATGATTATATACACAGAAAACCCTAAGGAATCCTCCAGAAAACTACTGAAACTAATAGAAGAGTTTGGCAGAGTCTCAGGTTATAAAATAAACATACAAAAATCACTTGGATTCCTCTACATCAACAAAAAGAACACCAAAGAGGAAATAACCAAATCAATACCATTCACAGTAGCCCCCAGGAAGATAAGATACTTAGGAATAAATCTTATCAAGGATGTAAAAGACCTATACAAAGAAAACTACAAAGCTCTACTACAAGAAATTCAAAAGGACATGCTTAAGTAGAAAAACGTACCCTGCTCATGGATAGGAAGACTTAACATAGTAAAAATGTCCATTCTATCAAAAGCCATCTATACATTTAACGCACTTCCGATCCAAATTCCAATGTCATATTTTAAGGGGATAGAGAAACAAATCACCAATTTCATATGGAAGGGAAAGAAGCCCCGGATAAGCAAAGCACTACTGAAAAAGAAGAAGAAAGTGGGAGGCCTCACCTTACCTGACTTCAGAACCTATTATACAGCCACAGTAATCAAAACAGCCTGGTATTGGTACAACAACAGGCACATAGACCAATGGAACAGAATTGAGAATCCAGACATAGATCCACCCACGTATGAGCAGCTGATATTTGACAAAGGACCGGTGTCAATTAACTGGGGAAAAGATAGCCTTTTTAACAAATGGTGCTGGCATAACTGCATCTCCATTTGCAAAAAAATGAAACAGGACCCATACCTCACACCATGCACAAAAACTAACTCCGAGTGGATCAAAGACCTAAACATAAAGACTAAAACGATAAAGATCATGGAAGAAAAAATTGGGACAACCCTAGGAGCCCAAATACAAGGTATAAACAGAATACAAAACATTACTAAAAATGATGAAGAGAAACCTGATAACTGGGAGCTCCTAAAAATCAAACACCTATGCTCATCTAAAGACTTCTCCAAAAGAGTAAAAAGACCACCTACAGATTGGGAAAGAATTTTCAGCTATGACATCTCCAACCAGCACCTGATCTCTAAAATCTACATGATTCTGTCAAAACTCAACCACAAAAAGACAAACAACCCAATCAAGAAGTGGGCAAAGGATACGAACACACATTTCACTAAAGAAGATATTCAGGCAGCCAACAGATACATGAGAAAATGCTCTCGATCATTAGCCATTAGAGAAATGCAAATTAAAACTACGATGAGATTCCATCTCACACCAGCAAGGCTGGCATTAATCCAAAAAACACAAAATAATAAATGTTGGAGAGGCTGCGGAGAGATTGGAACTCTCATACACTGCTGGTGGGAATGTCAAATGGTACAACCACTTTGGAAATCTATCTGGTGTTATCTTAAACAGTGAGAAATAGAACTACCATACAACCCAGAAATCCCACTCCTCGGAATATACCCTAGAGATACAAGAGCCTTCATACAAACAGATATATGCACACCCATGTTTATTGCAGCTCTGTTTACAATAGCAAAAAGTTGGAAGCAACCAAGGTGTCCATCAACGGATGAATGGGTAAATAAATTGTGGTATATTCACACAATGGAATACTACGCATCGATAAAGAACAGTGACGAATCTCTGAAACATTTCATAACATGGAGGAACCTGGAAGGCATTATGCTGAACGAAATTAGTCAGAGGCAAAAGGATAAATATTGTATAAGACCACTATTATAAGATCTTGAGAAATAGTAAACCTGAGAAGAACACATACTTTTGTGGTTACGAGGGGGGGAGGGAGGGAGGGTGGGAGAGGGTTTTTTATTGATTAATCAGTAGATAAGAACTGCTTTAGGTGAAGGGAAAGACAACACTCAATACATGGAAGGTCAGCTCAATTGGACTGGACCAAAAGCAAAGAAGTTTCCGGGATAAAATGAATGCTTCAAAGGTCAGTGGAGCAAGGGCGGGCGTCTGGGGAACATGGTTTGCGGGGACTTCTAAGTCAATTGGCAAAATAATTCTATTATGAAATCATTCTGCATCCCACTTTGAAATGTGGCGTCTGGGGTCTTAAATGCTAACAAGCGGCCATCTAAGATGCATCAATTGGTCTCAACCCACCTGGAGCAAAGGAAAATGAAGAACACCAAGGCCACACGACAACTAAGAGCCCATGAGACAGAAAGGGCCACGTGAACCAGAGACCTACATCATCCTGAGACCAGAAGAACTAGTTGGTGCCCGGCCACAATCGATGACTGCCCTGACAGGGAGCATAGCAGAGGACCCCTGAGGGAGCAGGAGATCAGTGGGACCTAGACCCCAAATTCTCATAAAAAGACCAAACTTAATGGTCTGACTGAGACTGGAGGAATCCCGGCGGCCATGCTCCCCACACCTTCTGTTGACACAGGACAGGAACCATCCCCGAAGACAACTCATCAGAAATGGAAGGGACTGGTCAGCGGGTGGGAGAGAGACGCTGATGAAGAGTGAGCTAATTATATCAGGTGGATACTTGAGATTGTGTTGGCAACTCTTGTCTGGAGGGGGGATGGGAGGATAGAGAGAGAGGGAAGCAGGCAAAATTGTCAAGAAAGGAGAGACTGAAAGGGCTGACTCAAGAGGGGGAGAGCAAGTGGGAGTAGGGAGTGAGATGTATGTAAACTTATATGTGACAGACTGATTGGATTTGTAAACGTTCACTTGAAGCTTGATAAAAGTTATTAAAAAAAAAAAAATGAGACAAGACCCATACCTCACTCCATGCACAAAAACTAACTCAAAATGGATCAAAGACCTAAATATAAAATCTAAAACGATAAAGATCATGGAAGAAAAAAAGGGACAAAGTTAGGAGCCCTAATACATGGCATGAACAGTATACAAAACATTACTAAAAATGCAGAGGAAAAACTAGATAACTGGGAGCTCCTAAAAATCAAACACCTATGCTCATCCAAAGACTTCACCAAAAGAGTAAAAAGACTATCTGCAGACTGGGGAAAAGTTTTTAGCTAGAACATTTCCGATCAGTGCCTGATCTCTAAAATCTACATGATACTGCAAAAACTCAACTGCAAAAAGACAAATAACCCAATTAAAAAATGGGCAAAAGATATGAATAAACACTTCACTAAAGAAGACATTCAGGTAGCTAACAGATACGTGAGGAAATGTTCACGATCATTAGCCATTAGAGAAACGCACATCAAAAATACAATGGGATTTCATCTCACTCCAACAAGGCTGGCATTAATCCAAAAAACACAAAATAGGAAATGTTGGAGAGGCTGTGGAGAGATTGGAACACTTCTACAATGCTGGTGGGAATGTCAAATGGTACAATCACTTTGGAAATCGATTTGGCACTTCCTTAAAAAGCTAGAAATAGAACTACCATATGACCCAGAAATCCCACTCCTTGGAATATATCCTAGAGAAATAAGAGCCTTTACACAAACAGATATATGCACACCCATATTTATTGCAGCACTGTTTACAACAGCAAAAAGGTGGAAGAAACCAAGGTGCCCATCAATGGATGAGTGGATAAATAAATTATGGTATATTCACACAATGGAATACTACTCATTGATAAAGAACAGTGAGGAACCTGTGAAACATTTCAAAACATGGAGGAACCTGGAAGGCATTATGCTGAGTGAAATTAGTCAGTTGCAAAAGGACAAATATTCTATAACAGCACTATTATAAGAACTCAAGGAATAGTTTAAACATTGATGAAAATATTCTTTTCTGGTTACAAGATAGGGTAGGGAGGGAGGATGGGAGAGGGGTATTCACTAATGAGATAGTAGATAAGAACTACTTTAGGTGAAGGGAAAGACAACACACAATACAGCGGAGATAAGCACAACTGGACTAAACCAAAAGCAAAGAAGTTTCCTGAATAAACTGAATGCTTTGAAGGCCAGCGTAGCAGGGACAGGGGTTTGGGAACCTTGGTTTCAGGGACATCTAAGTCAATTGGCATAATAAAATCTATTAAGAAAACATTCTGCATCCCACCTTGGAGAGAGGCATCTGGTGTCTTAAACGCTAGCAAGTGGCCATCTAAGACACATCAATTGGTCTCAACCCACCTAGATCAAAGGAAAATGAAGAACACCAAGGTCACAAGGTAATTACGGAGCCCAAGAGACAGAAAGGGCTACATAAATCAGAGATTACATCATTCTGAGACCAGAATATCTAGATGGTGCCCAGCTACAACCGATGATTGCCCTGACAGGGAACACAACAGAGAACCCCTGAGGGAGCAGGAGAACAGTGGGATGCAGACCCTAAATTCTTGTAAGAAGACCAGACTTAATGGTCTGACTGAGACTAGAAGGACCCCAGTGGTCCGTCTGTTGGCCCAGAACAGAAACCATTCCCAAAGCCAATTTTTCAGACAGGGATTGGACTGAACAATGGGTTGGAGAGGGATATTGGTGAGGAGTGAGCTTCTCGGATCGGGTGGACACTTGAGACTATGTTGGCACCTCCAGCCTGGAGGGGAGATGAGAGGCTAGAGGGGGTTAGAAGCTGGCAAAATGGACACGAGAAGAGAGTGTGGAAGAAGAGAGTGGGTTGTCTCATCAGGGGGAGAGCAATTGGGTGTATGTAGCAAGGTGTATATAAGTTTTTGTGTGAGAGCCTGACTTGATTTGTAAACTTTCACTTAAAACATAATAAAAATAAAATAAAAAAAGAAATACCATAAGTGAATGACTTTAACAAAGAGAAGTTTATTCTCTCACAGTCCAGTAGGCTCGAAGTCCAAATTCAGTGTGTCAGCTCCAGGGAAAGGCTTTTTCTCTTTGTGGGCTCTGGAGGGCAGGTCCTTGTGACGCATCAGTATTTCCTTGGTCTGGGAGCATCTCAGTGCAGGAACCTCAGGTTCAAAGGTCACACTCTGCTGCTGTCACTGCTTTCTTGGAGGTATGAGGTCCCCATATCTCTCTGCTTGCTTCTCTCTTTTATATGTCAAAAGAGATTGGCTTAAGATCTATCTAATCTTATATAAAAAAAAAAATAGATCTCATCAATATAACTGCCACTAAAAAAAAAAAAAAAAAAAAATTTTTTTTTTTTAATCCATCTCATCACATCATAGTGATAGGATTTACAGCACATAGGGAAATCACATCAGATAGCAAAATTGTAGACAATCATACAATACTAGGAATCATGACGTAGCCAAGTTGACAGATATTTTGGGGGGACACAATTCAATCCATGACAACAGGTATCCCCTGCTTTTCGAAAATTCACTTTATGAGGCTTCACTTTTACAAAAGATCTACATTAATACCTGTTTTCGCTAATTGAAAGATATCTGAAGAGAATTTTTGCTTTTACAAAAAAAGGTGAAAAGCAAAAATAGTGTTCAGTGTTTGTTTTGCAGTTAGCTGTTAAAGAGGTAGCACCGCCCCCAGGCAGGGTGAGTGACATCACCAAGCACCTTCTCTGGGAACTACACCCCGTATCTCAGCATCAAGTTGCTACAGCTTTGAACTGTGTCTTTGAGTATCTGTGCTTTATCTCGATTTATTTTGTGTATCCATTAGTAAGATGTGTCCTAAGGTATCAGAAAAGCTAAGAGAGCTCGTAAGGGTTTTATTAGGTTGTTTTTTGGGTCTGGGAATGCTCAAAAGTTTTCCCCATATAAATTAGTGGCAATTGCTTCTTTGCTTTATGCGATGTCGGCTTACAAAAGGTTTCGTGATGGTGTTTCCAGGTTCTTGTCAGATGGTGTCTGGTGACTTGATTCATTTCCACGTCCCAAGGTTGTATCTGTGTCCTCCCAGCTTCCTAGGCTTATAGTTTGCTAAAATACATAAAAAAAAAAAAAAATACATAGACCCTAAAAATTGTTGGCCATAGCTTTTTTTCCCCTCAGCTTCTTTACTAGATGAGGAGGTGCCATTCAGCCACTGGCTTTAAGCAAAGAGCCTGATGACTGTCCTTACATAGATTCCTTTTAACTCCCTTTCCCCTACAGAACCACTGTCAACTTCCAGACCCAGAGCTTCCCAAATCTGAGGCTTTATGTCTCCACCGCTTTGTGTTTTTGTTCTGTTTCTGTCCAAGCAGTTTATCTTGCTTCTAAGTCTGGCTATATATTTTTCCTTTCTAACTGTTACATTACATATATCACCATAATGGTTAAGCTTGTGTGTCAACTTGGTTGGGCCATGATTCTCAGTGTTTATATGTGATCACTCCCATGATTGAATCTGCTGTGAGTAGCCAATCAGTTGAAAGTGAGTTTCCTTGGGGGTGCGGCCTGCATCCAAATATAAGCAGACATTCTGTTTTTTTTGCTCACTCTGGATCCTTTGGCTGTCTCCTCTTCATCTGACCTCTGGTTCTTGGAACTTGAGGTAGCAGCTTATCTGCCAGATTTGAAATTCATCTATCTTCACAGCCTGTGAGCAAGAACCCTGCTCTCCAACCTGCCGAACTTGGGTTCACCAGCACCTGCGGCTAAGTGAATCAAGAGAAGCCTCTATCCTGATCCACCACCTTGGGGCATTCCAGCCTCTACAATCGTGTGAGCCATTTCCTTGATATAAATCTCTCTTATATATATATTTATACACTTTACTGATTTTTCTTCTCTAGAGAACCCAGCCTAAGACAATCACTGCTATGAATTTGGAATAGAGAGGGTGTGTTGTGTGCTATCTTACCAGGAAGCCAATTCCATAACTTCTCACAAATTGTTCCTTTGTCTACAACAAACTTTCCCTGTGGGTCTGCTTCAGAATTATCAAATCCCCTCTGGAGTCACCTTCTTGTAAACTTTTTCTAAATCCTCTCCCTACCCCCTAACGAAGATAATTACTCCCTTTTCTAATTACATCAAAATCACGGACATTTTCTACACCTCTGTCCTCCAAGGCATAAAGCACATTTCATGCTTATCATTGTACCCTCCAAAACCTAGCAGATTGTCTAGCCCATACTGTTCTTGTTGTGTTATTAGTTGCTGTTGAGTTGATTCCAACTCATAGCAACACCATACATGTAGAGTAGAACTGCACTTCATAGGGTTTTCAAGGCTGTGGTCTTTCAGCAGCAGATACCCAGGCCTTACTTCCAAGCCACCTATGAGCGGATTTGAACAACCAACCTTTTGGTTACTAGTCCAGCATGTAACCATTTGGGTCACCCAGTGACTCCTGAGTCCATAATAACCAAACCCATTGTCTCAGGACAGTTCTGACCCATGGTGACCCTATAGGACAGAGTAGAACTGCCCCAAAAGGTTTTCAAGGCTGTAATCTTTATAGAAGCAGACTGCTGGGTTAGAAGCACCACACTTTCAGTTAGCAGCCAAGCGCTTAACCACCGAGCCAACAGGGGTCCTTTTTAGCCCATAATAAGTGTTCAATAAACGTTTGTTTTATTCAAGGACATCAACAGGAAACTGTCAGAAATTCAAGCTGCATTCAGAAAAGAATGTGGAATGAGGGATATCATTGCTGATGTCAGATACATCTTGACTGAAAGCAGAGAATTCCAGAAAGATGTTTACCTGTGTTTTATTGACTATGCAGTCTTTCGACTGTGTGGATCATAAACAAATTATGAATAACATTGCGAAGAATGGGAATTCCAGAACACTTTATTGTGCGCAATTCGGAACCTGTACATAGACCAAGAGGCAGCCATTTGAACAGAACAGGGGGATATTGTGTAGTTTAAAATCAGAAAAGGTAGGCATCAGGGTTGTATCCTTTTACCATACTTATCCAATCTCTATGCTGAGCAAATAATCCCAGAAGCTAGACTATATGAAGAAGAATGCAGCACCAAGATTGAAGGAAGACTCATTAACAACCTGTGATATGCAGATGACACAACCTTTCTTGCTGAAAGTGAAGAGGACTTGAAGCACTTACCGATGAAGATCAAAGACTACAGTCTTCAGTATGGATTGCACCTCAACATAATGAAAGCAAAAATATTCATAACTGGGCCAATGAGCAACAGCATGATAAATGGAGAAAAGATTGAAGTTGTCAGGATTTCATTTTACTTGGATCCACAATCTATACCCATGGAAGCAGCAGTCGAGAAATCAAACAACGTATTACGTTGGACAAATCTGCTGCAAAAGACCTCTTTAAAGTGTCAAAAAGTAAAGATTCACTTTGAGGACTAAGGTGTATCTGACCCAAGCCATGACATTTTCCATCACCTCATATGCATGAAAAAGCTGGACAATGAATAAGGAAGGCAGAAGAAGAATTGACGCCTTTGAATTATGATGTTGGCAATGGACTTCCAGAAGAACAAACAAGTTGGTCTTGGAAGAAACATAGCCAGAGTGCTTCTTGGAATTGAGGATGGTGAACTTCGTCTTACATACTTTGGACATGTTATCAGGACAAACCAGTCCCTGCAGAAGGACATCATGCTCAGTAAAATAGAGGTTCAGTGAAAAAGAAGAAAAGACCCTCAATGAGATGGATTGACACAGTGGCTGCAACAGTGGGCTCAAGCATAACAATTGTGAGGATGGCACAGGAGCGGGCAGTGTTTCGTTCTGTTGTACATAGGGTCACTATGAATTGGAAGGAACTCCATGACACCTAATAATAGCAACAACATATGCTCATGGAAGCTGGATGTCTTAGTTCTCTAGTGCTGCTTTAACGGAAACACAACAAGTGGATGACTTTAAAAAACAGAAACTAATTCTGTCACAGTCTAGAAGTATGAATTCAGGGTGCCAGCTCCAGGGGAAGGCTTCCTGTCTCTGTTGGCTCAGAGGGAAGGTCCTCGTCATCAATCTTCCTCTCTTCTAGGAGCTTCTCAGCCCAGGGACCCCGGGTCTAAAGAACACGCTCCGCTCCTGGCTCTACTTTCTTGGTCTTATGAGGTCCCCATGCCTCTCTGCTCCCTTCTGTCTTTTATATCTCAAAAGAGATTGACTTAAGACACAACCTAATCCTGTACATTCAGTCCTGCCTCATTAACATAACTGCTACTAATCCCACCTCGTTAACATTATAGAGGTAGGATTTATAACACATAGGAAAATCACATCAGATGACAAAATGGTGGACAATTGCACAATACTGGGAATCATGAACTAGCAAATTTAATACACATTTTTGTGGGACACAACTCAGTCCATGACACTAGGCAATGAATAAGGAAAACCAAAGAAAAACTGAAACATTTGAATTATGGTGTTGGTGAAGAATATTGAATATATCATGAACTACCAGAAGAATGAACAAACCTGTCTTTGAAGAAGTACAGCAAGCATGTTCCTTAGAAGCAAGGATGGCTAGACTTTGTCTCATTTACTTTGGACGTGTTATCAGAAGGGATCAATCCTTGGAGAAGAACATCAGGCTTGGAGAAGCAGAGGGTAGGAAAAGAAAGGAAGACCCTCAACCGGATAGAGTGACACAGTGGCTGCAAGAATAGTCTCAAGCATAGCAACAATTGTGAGAATGGCACAGGACTGGGCAAAGCTTCATTGTGTTATACGTGGAATCACTGTGAGTAGGAACAAACGCGATGGAATCTAACAACAACAACAATCCGACCTCTTAAAGCCAATGTATTGTTTTATTGCTGTCTGAATACAAAACTTAAATTAAAATAGAAATGCAGAAGAGAGGAGAGGTTCAGGAGCTATTTCATAGATAATGTCAATGGGATTTGGTGACATATTAGATATGGTGGGGTGGGATGTAAGGAAGAAGAAAATACTAGAATTAATTACAACATTTCTAATTCAGGTGAATGGGAGCCTTATAATGGTGTTATCCAACACAAAGAACATCGAGGTGAGAGCAGATTTGTAGGAAACCTAACGGGTACAGTTTAAGAGTTTGACAAACTTTTCATACTTCATATGTCTGCCTAAGATTGGCACAGGAGTATCATACTTATAATACATTTGAGAAAATTTTCTGGTCACAAAATTTCATCTGGAATGTAAATAGTGTAATATTTTGATAAAGCTATTGGAAATTATCCACAACAATTTAAGGAATGTAATAAATAAAAACATCTTGTGTAAAATTGTCATTCTCCCAGAGTTTGCATAATTTCTCTTGATGAGGCATATAACTGCTGAAGCATTTGCTTAATTGATAATTTGTGCATAATTTTCTAAACTTTGGAACATAATTATCACTTGTGTCTGAGTCAACACTGAAATGAAACACTTGGGTAAAATGTTTTAGACACTAATAAAGTTTTGAAACAGCAAGTAAGGAAGAAGAAAGAAAAATTTTGATTAACTTAAGAACAGCAGGCTTCTGTCAAGCTCCATACAACTTAGCATATCCCAGGGTAAAATTAATTTGGACATAATCAGGGCATTAATCTAAAACAAAATTGAATGAGATTTTAATGAGTTTAAACCAAGATTTGAAGACTTTAGTTATAATTCTAATTTTCCATTACCACACAAAAAAATTTTTTTTTATTTGAATGTGGACAAGTCACTTAAAATCTCCACACCTCATTCTCATCTTTCAAATGGAATTATCACTGATATTCTTTCCAATTCTGCCAGTCTATTATTCAAGTATCTAGTCTACTTGTCACCCTCTTGTTTTTCGATTTATCTTTCATTAATACCCACCCTGCTCACCTCATAGATCTGCAGGGAGGATTAGGTAAAATAATTAAAAGTTAAAAATGGTTTGCAAATGTAAGATATAATGACAGTATAGGATTTTAAAAGCAACCTGATGAAATTGTTTTGAAATTGACAAGACTCAAGTGGCTACTGGCAGAGCCTTACTTCACAAATGGTCAAAATGAGGCATAGAGTTGATATAATAAAACAATGTTTTTTTTTTTTTAAACACTGTAAGTAACCTTAAGCATCACTCAGTTCCAGAGAAGGGGTTCCAAATGTTATAGAGAAAAAAAATAACACCTGTTGCTCCTGTTACATAATATATCACCCCAAACTTAGAGGCTTAAAACAACAATCATTTTATTACTTCTTATAGTTTCTGTGGGTTAGAAATTTGGGAAAAGTTCATCTGGGAGGTTCTAGCTTGAAATCTCTCATTTGGTTGCAGTCAGCTGGGGCAGCTGGACTGACCAAGTGTCTCTCTCTTCATGAAGTCTCAGCATCTCTCTGTGTGAAGTTTCTCTGTCCACATAGCCTCTCTGTGTGGGCTGGTTTGGTTTCCTCACAGCATAACAGCCTCAAGCCAGTCAGACTGTTTACACTGCTGCTAGCAATTTCAAGAGACAGTATTCTAGCAAAACAAGTAGAAGTACCATTACCTTTCGTGGCCAAGCATGGAAGTCTCATAGTGTCTCTTCTGCTGTATTCTACTGGCCAAAACAGTCAGAAAAGCCCACCTAGTTTTCAAGGGCAGGAGACATAGACTCCACCTCTTGATGGGAAGGGTGTTAAGATCATATTCTAAGAGGAGTAAGTGGGATGGTAGATATTGTGTGGCCCTTTTTAAAAACACAATCTGCCAGACCTTGTTACAAGTTCTATTAGTTTTACATACCTAGCGCATAGGAAAAGTTTGGTCATCAAATTAGCTGAAAATAAAAATATTTTTAGTCCTATTTTCTTTCCTTTTTTATTTGCTTTAGGTGAAAGTTTACAGCTCAAGTTAATTTCTCATTCAAAAATTTATACACATATCATTTTGTGACATTGGTTGCAATCCCCACAATGTGACAGCACACCTCTCCCTTTCCACTCCAGGTTCCCTGTGTCCATTCGACCAGTTCTTGTCCCTTCCAGCCTTCTCATCTTGCTTTTCAACAGAAGTTGCCCATTTGGTTTTGTATATTTGATTGAATCACAAGCACATTCCTTATATGTATCATTTTTTGTTTTGTAGTCCTGTCTAATCTTTGTCTGCAGAGTAGGCTTCGGGAATGGTTTCAGTTCTGGGTTAACAGTGTGTCTGGAAGCCATAGTTTCAAGGGTTCCTGAAGTCTCTGTCAGACCATTAAGTCTGGTCTTTTTATGTGGATTTGAAATCTGTTCTACATTTTTCTCCTGCTCTGTCCGGGGCCCTCTGTTGTGTTCCCTGTCGGGGTGATCATTGCTGGTAGCAGGGCACCATGTAGCTCTTCTGATCTCAGGCTGGTGGAGCCTATTTTCCTATAGAAAGAAAAAAGTATCAAGTTATTTAAAGGTAATAATTTTGAAGCCACTGCCAAGGCTCCCCCCCCCCCACTTCAGTTTATCTCCTCCTACACAGCCCACCAAGCCTTTGTTTTTAACTGTGGCTTGGCCCAACTGCACCTTGGGCTGTGTAACTGCAGTTTGAATTTGGCGCCAGAATCCTGCGCATGAGCAAACCAGGATCTTGGTGCATGTGCAGGACCTGAAGAGCCGTGGCCCTGAACTTGACCCCAGACTCGAACATCGCCAGAGAGGAAGATGTTCTCCAGCATATAGCTGCACCCAAGCCCATTTGCAGAGCAAAATGTCCCTTCCTTTACAACAAGACTCAGCACCTGGATCTCCAAATGTGGACATGGGAGGGATCAGGGTGTCAGATTTCAGGCACTAATCCCACCCCTTGGGGACTGAAGGGCACAAAAGCTCCCCTGGAGTGGGGAGTGTGTGGTCTTTCAGCTGCTAGGCCCCACATTGCTCCTTGTTTGCACAAACAATAAATACCCACTTTCTGTTTCCCTTGCAGCTGGTGGTGTGGCATCTGTCTTATTTCAACTGGCTAATAGGACAGGAAAGGGTGCACGTTTGGTTACAAATTTTGGCAACTCCATGGGGACCCATGGATTCTGAAACCTGGGCTGTGAGTATCCGGAGCCCCACAACCCTTTAAGGCGCACCCAACCCCATTTGGTCAGAAAGGAGTTTTGGGTGGTCACTGTGGTCCCTCCCCTGGGGACAAGGTCCACCGGGTCCTCAACACAGCTCGGAAACAGAAGCTGGACTGAAAAGGCCTCTAAATTCAGGTAAATTGGAATTGGAAATTCAGAAATTGGTTCAAATGAGGAAATTCAGAAATCGGTTAAGCACAGTGTTCTGGACCAGATTGTTCCACTGGTCATCTGAAGATGGGGTGCAGGCGCTTCCCCAGGTTAGGCAACGGAGAGGGTGGCAACAGCACAGTCCTAGGGCCAGACCCCATCTGAGACAAAATGAGGGAAGTGGGAGGTTGTGGCTCCTGGAACCCATTCTCAGCCTAGCTGGGGTCCCTTGCTCCAACTAAAACCAAGGGTATCAGGTTGCTTCGCCATCAGGGATGGGTGGAGAGGTTGAGGCAGGACTAAGAAATCTCATTGTCTGAGCCATAAGGAGGAATTGAAGCCCTGCTAAGATTGTCCTCATTACTCCAGAGATCACCCCACCATCGGCGAAAATCTTTGTCCATCTGTGATCACCCAAGGTTAATTGGTAGTTGATAGAGGGTATTTAAGCCCCTTTGGAGTCACCCATCATCGGCGACAATCTTTCTTTTAGAACACTCTCTCCTTTTCTTTTCCTTTCTTTCTCTCTATATCTGCTCTTCAACAGCAGAAAACGAGTAATTTAGCTTATGGCCATTGATTTTGGTAAGGTCCTGATTTTAGTTTAGGTTTTGTTTAGGGTCCTGGTTTCAGTTTAGGGGATGTCCTTTTTGTATTGGTATTCTTTGTATGTTTTAGTGGGCACTCCTCTAGGTTGGGGGGACAGGACATCCTTCTGTTTGAATGCATTTGGAACTGGTTTTCTTTGTCCATGTGTCTTCGTGAGAGTGTGTAGGTGTAAGAACATGGATAACACAAGAAGCTTCCCAGAGTTTTCACCCTTGGGTTGTATTTTAAAGAATTGGATTTTTTTTTTTTTTAATCTGAAAGAATAAAAAAGAAAAAGTTCATTTTCCTTTGTAATGTGGCCTGGCCCCAGTACCAACTAGGAGACTAAGAGCTTTGGCCCAGATTCAGGTCTATTGCTTACAATACTATTTCATAACTGGACCTACTTTGCCAAAGGAAAGAAGGTGGGAGGAGATGCCTTATGTGCAGGCCTTCATGGCTCTCTATAATAATAAGGGTCTATAGGAGCAGTGTGAGATAATGGTTCAGAAGGGAAGGAAGCAAAAACATGAAGAAAAAGAGGGCCCCCTTGTCTTAACACAGCCAGGAGAGGATCCAGTTCTTGGATCCTCAGCCCCTCCTGCATATCTATCCATATACCCCTGGGTTCCCCAGACAGCCCCTGCTGATTCGGGATCAGGAACCAGAGAGTTGGAGGGTAGAACTCAAGCCAAGGGAATGGTCTCCCCTTCCCACACTAGGAGTGGGGCATCTTTCAGTCAGGAGCCACCCATATTCTCAACCAGTGAGGGCCACTTCCTGTTGAGACAGGTACCAGTTAGGAGCACACAGGAGGGGTGGCCTCGAGGGTACACTCTTATTCACGTGCTGTTCACCATCTCAGACCTGTCTAATTGAAAGAACAATTTGCCTACCTATTTTTTTTTTATAGAGATTACCCTCAAAAGATGCATGATAAGTTTTCCTCCATTTTTTTTCTTAACACACATCAGCCCACCTAGGCAGGATTTCAGGCCCTACTGGAGGTTCTCCTCACTGCCAAGGAGAGGAGGATGGTATTAGAGAAGGTAGGCAGCAGGCAGAGTGGGAACATGCTGAAAATCTTCAGGACCCCAACTGGGACCCCAACCAGGAATTAGGACAGAACTGGCTGAGATACTACCGTCTGCTAACAGGTTTAAAAGAAGGGGCTCTGAAACAGAAAAATCTCTCTAAGATATATGAAGTTGTACAAAAACCCAAGGAAAATCCTTCTGAGTTTCTTCAAAGAATTTTTCAGGCTTTCCGGCAATGCATGGATATGAACCCAGAAGCACAAGAGAACCAGCGAATGATTAATGTGATTTTCATTGGGCAGAGTGCTCCAGACATTAGGAAGAAGCTCCAAAAGGTAGACAGGGGGCCTGGCATGCCAATATCCTAGCTGGTAGAGATTGCATTTTGGGTTTTTAACAATAGGGATCAAGACCAAGAGCAGAAAGACCAGAAAATGAGATGACAGGCTACACTCCTGGCAGCGACTCCCACCCAACTGGCACATGCAGGCCAGACCCAAGCCTCCCAACACTGGGGAAGAGAACTAAGAACTCAGCAAGGGAGGCCAGGGGGACAAGAAGACCACCCCCCTTTGGGCCCAAATCAGTGTGCACATGGTAAGCAGGAGGGCCACCGGCAACGGGCATGCCCCTGATGAAAAAGGTATAGGGGGAATGGAAATGGGGAGCATTACATGGTGAGCCAAGACCCAAGCCAGCAGTGATGAGGCCTGGGGTTTTTAGCTCTAGTGGGGGAAGAAAAATTTGAATTCTTACTGGATGCTGGGGCCACCCACTCAGTCCTAAACCAAGCTCCTGCTCCTTTACCTTAAAAAAAAAAAAAAAAAACTCAGGTTATAGGGGTCACAGGGTGACCAGAGAAAAGGAATTTTCTGAAACCCCTCACCTGTAAAGCAGGGGCTCATCACCTAGTGCACAGTTTCCTCTATATCCCAGAATGCCCTGTCCCCTTGCTCGGGCAAAATATCCTAAGTTACGGGCTCAGGTGACATTTGCCCCACCATCAGTAGAGGTAAGTGTACCCCCAGAACAAGCGTGGGCCTTACAGGCACTTCTTGTTAATGCCCCAGAGTCCCAAAATGTGAAACTCCCTTCCAGAGGAGACTGGAAAAAGTTAGGAGACCCCCAAATATGGGCAAGTAGACTGCCAGGACAACCAGTCTCGGCCCAGACAGTCAAGATTCTGCTTAAGGAGGGAGCCCCCACTCCCTGCCTACCACAATATCCTATTAGGCAAGAAGGTAAGGACGGGCTCCAAGAGATGGTAAACAAGTTTCTACAGCACGGTTTGAACCGACCGTGCCAATCTCCCTACAACACTCACATCCTCCTAGTGAAGAAACTGGATGGAGAATACCAGTTCGTAAAGGATCTGACAGCCATCAACCAAATCGTAAGTGACATCCCCAACCTATACATATTGCTGTCCATCCTTCCTGGGAAGGGTAAATGGCTCACTGTTTTGGACTTAAAGGATGGTTTTTACTGCATTCCCCTTGAAAGAGATTCACAAGGGATGTTTGCATTTGAGTGGGAGGATAAAACAGGGTGAAAATTCCAATATTGCTGGACTATGCTTCCCCAAAGGTTCAAGAATGGCCCCACTATTTGGGGGGAATCCTGGGGAGACATCTCTAATGGTTACAATTAGAGGAGGAGGTCCCATTCCAGTATGTTGATGACCTATTGATTGCCAGCACCTGTAAAGAGGCGTAGGACAAAAATACGATTGAGACCATGAATCACCTAGCCACCTCAGGATATAAAGTCTCAAGGGAAAAGGCCCAAATCTTGTTCTGAGAGGTCCAGTACCTAGGCTTCTCCCTTGCAGAGGGACAGAGAACTCCCAGTTCATAAGGAGGCTATCACCCAGACCAAGATCCCCTCAACCAAGTGGCAACTCTGTGGATTTTGGGGAATGGCAGATTTCTGCCGGATTTGGATCCCTGTCATGGATTGAATTGTGTCCCCCAAAAATTGTCTGTTGACATAGCTGGGCCATGATTCTCAGTATTGTGTGATTGTCCACCATTTTATGTGATTTTCCTATACATTATAAATCCTACCACTATGATGTAATAAGATGGATTAGCAGCAGTTATATTGATGAGGTCTACAAGAGTAAATAGTGTCTTAAGCCAATCTCTTTTGAGATATAAAAGATAGAAACGAGCAGAGAGACATGAGAACCTCATACCACCAAGAAAGAAGTGCCAGGAGCAGAGTGTGTCCTTTGGACCCGAGGTTCCTGCACTGAGATGTTCCCAGACCAAGGGAAGATTGATGACAAGGACCTTCCTCCAGAGCCGACAGGGAGAGAAAGCCTTCCTCCGGAGCTGGTGCCCCGAATTCAGACTTCTAGCCCACTAGACTGTAAGAGAATAAACTGCTCTTTGTTAAAGCCATCCATTTCTGGTGTTTCTGTTATAGCAGCACTAGATGACTAAGACAATACCTAACTTTGGGCTAATCGCGAAGCTCCTATATGAGGCCACAAAGGGAGCAGAGAGCGATCCCTTTGTATGGATGCCTCAGTGCCAACAGGCTTTCCAAGAACTAAAAGCTCATCTTATAAGAGCCCCTGCTCTTGGCCTTCCAGACTTCACTAAACTTTTTGAGCTTTATGTACATGAAAGGCAAGGAGTTGCTCTCAGGGTCCTCACACAAATGTTGGGACCTCTGAAGAGACCGGTAGAGTATTTCTCAAGGCAATTAGACACAGTAGCCCAAGGCTGGCCCTCCTGAATTAGGGTAGTTGCAGCCACTAGTGATCTAATTTTAGACGCAGAAAAGCTGACCATGTGGCAGCCGATGGTGGTGTACACTCCGCATGTGGTTTTGGCCTTGCTGGAGCAAAAGGGAGGACTCTGGTTGACTACTGGCCAGATGGGCAGATATCAGGCTGTCTTGTTAGACAACCCCTTGATCACACTGAAGATACGTACCACCTTTAACCCAGCCACCCTCCTCCCCACACCATCACCAAACTGGGAAGTACAGCATAACTGCATTGAAACCATCGAAGAAATTTTCTCAAGTCGTCCCGACCTACGGGATCAGCCCTTAGAAGCTCCAGACCTGGAATTATTTACTGACAGCAGCAGCTTTATAGAGGGGGGTATGCAGCCTGCAGGATATGCAGGTCGTCACCACCAAACCCACTCCGGTTGTAATCAAGGCCAATCCTCTGTCCATCAGGACGTCAGCACAAAAGGCAGAAACAATAGCATTAACCGAAGCCCTCCAAATTGCCACAGGTAAGAGGGTCACTATTTGGGCTGACTCACATTATGCCTTTTCTGTAGTGCATGCAGATGGTGCCATTTGGCAAGAAAGAGGACTGTTAACAGCTAACAACAGAGAAATCAAATACAGGGAACAAATAAAAGAACTCCTAGAGGCAGTACTTCTGCCTGAGGAAGTAGCAGTCGTGAACTGTCCTGGACATCAAAAAGGGACTTCTCCAGAGGCCTGGGGTAATAACTTTGCTGACCAGACCACTAGACAGGCAGCATGACAAAGGGGCCAGTCTTCAAACCGACCTACCCACATGTGTCCCCTTATTCCCAGGGACCCCTAAAAGACCTGCAGCCCATTTACACTCTGGAGGATGAGAAGAGGAGAAAAGAATGGGGGTTCATTTGGGAAGAAGGACAATGGTATAACAACCCTGAGGGCAAGGTATACTTACCTGAGGGTCAACTACAGGTGATCTTTAAAACCTTCCATGAGGGCACTCACTGCGAGTGGAAGCCACTCGGAACTGGGCAGGGCCTATTGTGGCAGGACCCCGAATGACCCATGTCATCCACGAAATAGCCTGCTGGTGTGAGATTTGTGTGGGGAATAATCCACAGCACGCACGGCTGCTCCCCTCACAGGAGACACAATACAGAGGGCAATATCCAGGAGAAGATTGGCAAGTGGACTTTACAGTCATGCCCCCTGCCACTGGGGGTTTAAAGTATTTACTGGTCTTAGTGGACATTTTCACTAATTGGACTGAGGCATTCCCCTGCAAGACGGAAAAAGCTGATGAGGTGGCAAAAACCTGCTGGAACAAATCACTCCACAGTTCGGACTTCCCACCTCCATCCAATCAGATAATGGGCTGGCTTTTCTGGCCAAAATAACTCAGCCCATCTCCTCGTCACTGGAAATCAAATGGAAGCTACAGGCAGCTTGGAGGCCTAAATCTTCAGGAAAGGTGGAAAAGATGAACCATACCTTAAAGAAGGCCATCGCTAAACTGTGCTGAGAAACCCACCTACCCTGGGTAAAGGCTCTGACACTAGCTCTCTTAAGTATAAGAATTGCCCCTAGAAGCAGGCTTAAATTAAGCTGTTTTGAAATATTATATGGGAGACCCTTCCTTAGGCGTGCAGGTTGGGACCCCCATTTAGAGAAAACAGTCTCAATTCGTGGCTATGTATAGGCCCTGCAGGCAGTCCATTGGTGGATAGCCCAATATGCTGAGGAAGCCCTGTCCTTCCCTCTGACACTCCTCTCCATTCTTTCCAGCCAGGTGATCAAGTCCTCCTAAAACACTGGGAGGCTAACCTCGGCCTGCAAGAGACCTGGGTTGGCCCTTATGAAATCCTTCTAATGACTCACTCTTCTGTTAAACTAGCAGGTGTTAAACCTTGAATCCATTACTCCAGGATCAAAGCAGCCCCGCCTCCAGAATCTGAAGAAGAAAAACCTCACTTGCCAGAGACTGATCAGTGGGAATGCTTTCCAATGAATGGCTTGCGGTACCTGTTTAAGAAAACCCTATTGCACAGTGATCAGGACTTCATCAAAAGCTAAGTGAAAGCAACAACACTAGTTTCCCATCTTTGTGTTATGTCTCTCTCCCCAAATCACTCTGTTAGGACCGTCGAGCAACTCAAGAAGAAGGAAAAGCTCCTTCTCGCTTCCTATACATCCCTTTGAGAGAGGAAGAAGGGAAGAGGCAGGACCCCTAAATTGGCAGGATAACTATCTCATAAGTACCTCAAAAGCTCTCCACTTAAAGGATCATTGGGTCTGCTTCACTCCCCTTACTGGAACTAAAGACAATGTAGAAGCAGTCCCAGTGACATATTTTGTGTGATGAAAACTGAGGCACTGGAGAGGTTGTTACTTGTCCAAGATCACACAGCTGGCTAATACATAGTGAAAGTAGGATTTGAGCCCAAGCAAGTCAAGCTTCTGAACTGGTATTCTTAACTACTGTGCTAAACAGTGGCAGTGGATTTTGGAGAAAAAAAAAAACATGGACAGATGCCAGAGGTTTTTCAGAGACAGAATCCTCAGGCTTTGGTGATTGATTGAAGCAATAGGTGAGGGAGAAAGGCAAGAGAAGTTATGTGGTTATGGGGTGACAATATGATTAGTTCAGGATTAGACATTTTAATATCGGATAGCCCTTAGGATATATAAGAAGAAATAAACAGTTGACAGTAAGATTTTAGGTCTGAAATTTAGGAGAGAGATATGTTCTAGAAATGTAGATTTGAGAATAATAAGCAAAATTGGTAGGCCTTTTCAAGGAACCACAAGATGCATCTGAGATGACCATCGCATCTTGCAAGAGATTTGCAAGAAAGCTAAGTAGCTGTACAAGTTCAACCAAGGTCCAACTTCACAAGATGTCTGGAATGTAGTAAACATAGCAATCCCAAGCCTAACATGGTTTCTTCCCCTTCTAGAAACCTTGGTCATGATCATTCTGCTACTTGTATTTGAACCCTGTATGTTTAACCTTTTAGTAAAGTTTGTGTCTTCCAGGCTTCAGAAGCTCCACCTGCAGATGATGCTATGATGGGAATATCACCCCATCTCCCCTGAGCAGGTTCAGGCTAGAGTCCAGTTCTATGCCAGCACCCCTAGCCAACATAAAGAAGTTACAGAAGATGAGACCTTCGGCCCTAAACCGCTTTTAAGATTAAAAGGAACCTGTTGGGGGGGGGGTTGAAGCCACCACCTAGGCTTCCTCCACTCCACTGCAGTTCCACCCCAAACCCCATGCAGCCCACCAAGCCTCAGTTTCTAACTGTGGCTTGGCCCGACTGTGCCACGGACTCTAACCGTGGCTTGAATTTGGTGCTGGAATCCCATGCATGTGCAAACGAGGATCTTGGCACATGTGCAGGACCTGAAGAGCCATGGCTCTGAACTTGACCCTGGACTTGAACATCACCAGAGAGGAAGATGTTCTCCAGCACACAGCAGCACCCAAGCCCATTTGCAGAGCAAAATGTCCCCTCCTTTACAACATGACTCAGCACCTGGATCTCCAAATATGGACATGGGAGGGATCGGGGTGTCGGATTCCAGGCGCCAATCCCACCCCTTGGGGACTGGAAAGCATAAAAGCCCCAAGCTCCCCTGGGGCAGGGAGTATGTGGTCTTTCAGCTGCTAGGCCCCACATTACTCCTTGTTCGTGCAAACAATAAATTTCCACTTTCTGCTTCCCTTGCAACTGGTGGTGTGGCGTCCATCTTATTTCATTTGGCTGATAGGGCAGGACAAGAACCAGCTTTCGGTTACAATTTGATTACAGCACCAAAAGGGAGAAGCGATCTCATGCATTTGGTTACTTCCTCCCAACTTCTCCATCTTCCATAATGGAAAGACAGTTGTTTATGCTTAAGAATGAAAAATAAAGAAATAGTGGTACAAACATGTTATCTACAGCTGCTCTGTCCAATGCAGTAACTGCTAACAACCTATGGCTATTAAGTTCTTAAAATGTGGCTGGTCCAAATGAAGAAATGAATTTTTAAGTTAAATTAGCTATTAAATTAAAATTAACTTTTAAATTTAAATTGAATTTTAATTTTAATTACATTTTAAAAATTACAATCAATTCAGTTATTAAAATTTTTTTAATGTTTGGAACACTTAAGTACATGAATCTACTTTTTCAATTGTAAATTTTATGAAATCTAGGTACAAATCAAGTTTCCTAATGAAAAATTAGCATCTGAGTTGAAATGTGCTGTAAGTGTAAAATACATACTGAATTCCAAAGACTTAGTACCAAAAAAATGTAAAATATCTCAAGAATTGTTTATATTTATTACAGGTATAAAATGATAGCATTTTGGATATATTAAGTTAAATAAAATGTATTACCAAAATTAATCTCACTTTTTTTCTTTTACTTTTTTAGTGTGGAACACAGTTCTACTCTGAAGCACCATGATTCAGAATCAACTTGATGGCAATGGGTTTTATTAGAAAATTTTACTTATGTGGTTTATTTATATTTTTATTGAACATTGCTGATCTAGAGATGTGGAGGTAAAGACCAAAATAATCAGGTAAAAGGTAAAAGTGTTTTTTCATAGCAAAATTTAGAGAACTATTTGACAATTTAAATTATGATAGAAAAATAGAGAAAAATGCGAAAAGATAAATAGAAGGAAGGCTCCCAGGCCCTAGATCTCACCACTTTGCTAGGGAAATTATATATGGATGCATACTTTGGTGTCTAGCTTCCATCTGAATACTAAGTTTTAGCATGTACATAGCTACTGACATGTAAACCATAAACAATTTTTCAACCCTGAAGGCCTCACCTTCATCAAGTTTGGACATCTCATTTTGCCATAAAACATTATATTGGTTTTAATTACAGCTGAATGAGCTGTTCATCCAGCTAATACCAGTCTATTTCGGCTCACTAATGCCTAGGATATCGATGTTTATGTGTTCCATTTAACTTTTGATGATTGCCAATTTTCCTAGATTCATGCTTTGTACATTCCATGTTCCTATTATTAACGGATGTTTGCAGCTGTTTCTTCTCATTTGAGTCGTGCCACACCAGCAAATGAAGGTCCCAAAAGCTTGACTCTTTCCACGTCATTAAGGTCAACTCTATTTTGAGGACGAAGCTCTTCCCCAGGCGTATTTTGACAGATTTCCAACCTGAGGGTCTTATCTTCTGGCACCATATCAGACAATGTTCCGCCACTATTCATAAGGTTTTCACTGGCTAATTTTTTTCCAGAAGTACACTGCCAGGTCCTTCTTCCTAATCTATCTTATTCTGAAAGCTCAGCTGAAACCTGAAAATATATACTTTAGCCTCTATAGTCAATAAAATATACAACTCAATTTTTTTTCACTTTCCAAAACCATTTTTTTTCTTTTTTTTACTTAAGTAATTTGAGTGGTAAGAAATGGGATATTAATGACATTGTTTATTTCACTCATATACCTGTAGAAACTATTTGGGACAATAGAATATTTCAACCAAACTCTAGATCAAAAAACCCTACAGAATGTAGTCTACTCATAAAAGTGATTTTCCCTGTGAAAATAGCCTTTCTTTCAAACTGGTCACATATTTATGAATACAAGGCACTAAGCCAGGTGTTGTGGAAGAAGAAGAAAGACTTTTATCTTCAGATCTCATTCAGTCAATGGGTTTGCACTGCTAGTGTCACTAGTAGCAGAACTATCTTGCTATGTAGCAATTGTTGATTGCATTATATAGAGCTTCACATAAAAAATCTTCTAATTGATTTGTATAATAAATTCTTTTGAGGTTATAAAGTTTAGGCAAAAAATATATGAACACTATATCTTAACACTTTATACCAATTTCCAAAATCATAATTTGCATTTTTTTAAATTAATCAGTAAATAGACCTTAAGACAAAAAACATGATTCAATGTGAAGAGAATCACTAAGAAAAGGAAAAACTCATCAGAGAGATATAACATCTCTAAGCCTGTATGGGCCTTCTCTACAAGCACTGTTTGGGCACAGAGAACATGGTGGCAAATATGACTGATAAGATCCCTTTTCTCATGGAGCTCACATTCTAGTTGGAGGAGATAATCGATAAACAAATAAAACGAATGAATAGTAAGTTGCATCAATTACTAAGTTGAAAATAAAACAGGGTGATTTTATATTAACTAGGATGCGGCAACAAGAGGAAGCCCCGCATAATTGTCTTCAGTCATCCCCATAAACACATTTCATAAAATTGAACTTACAGTAAGCAAAGAATAAAGGACATTTGGTTAACTTGATAAAGAATATCCACTAGAACCTCCAATTTTCTTAATAATGAAACAATAGAGGCATTCATATCAAAATAACAAGATAAAGATGCCTGCTATCATTGCTGTTATTCATATAGGGTCGCTATGAGTCGGAATCAACTCTACGGCAACAGGTTTGGTTTTTTGTTTGGTTTGGTTTAGCCAAAATAATAAATAAAAAAAAAATGCAAGTATCATAAATATTGGAAAAGAAGATGTCTTAGTTACCTAGTGCTGCTGTAACAGAAATAGCATAAGTATTTCTTTAAAGAACAGAAATTGATTTTCTCACAGCTCTGGAGGCTAAAAGTCTAACTCAGGGCGTCAGCCATGTCAATTCCTTCTGCAGGCCTCTCTCCTAGTTTCTGGTGTCAAATCTTTGATTTTCCTTTGCTTGTAGAGGACCTTCACATGGCATTTGTCTTTCCCCTGTGTGTATATGTCTGTGTCTATTCTGTTACCTTACTCCGGTATAACCTCATTAAACATAACAAAAGAAAACCCGTATTTCCAAAACAGAGTCATATTTGCAAGCACAGTGATTAGGAGTTCAACATACCTTTTGAGAGGACACAATTAAATCCATAACTGAAGACATAAAATTGTATTTATTTGTAGACACTCTGAGTTCTACCTAGGAAATCAAAGGGAATTGACTGAAAACCCTTAGAACTAGTAAGATAATTCAGAAAACTGTCTGGATACAGGAAAAACTAAAAATTTTGAAAATCTTTTCCTATACATCAGCAAAAGCCAATTATGTAATATGATGAAAAAGAGATACCATTCACAATAGCTATAAAACCCATAAAATATCTAGAATTCACCATGAGATACAGAAATCCTCTATGAAGAAAAGTATTATAGAGGCGGGGCCAAGATGGTGGACTAGGTGGACGCTACTGCGGATCCCTCTTCCAACAAAGACTCGGAAAAACAAGTGAATCAATCACATGCATAACAATCTACGAACTCTGAACAACAAGCACAGACTTAGAGACGGAAAACGAACAAATACGGGCAGACAGCGACCGTTTCCAGAACTAGGAGCCAGCGTACCAGGCAGGTGACCTTCGGAGCCCAATCTGGGGCAGACGGCACAGACAAGGGGCCCAGCCCTACCCCCCCGAACCCATCCCGGGAGAGTCTAGCTGGTTGGCGCGGGCGGCATAGCGGCGCAGCCGGAGGGAGAAGCACCCGGGAGGCAGTGACTGATCTTGGAGCGGGCAGAGCAGCGTCCCAGCCGGGGAGCCGTCCCGCTGGGAGTTTGGCGGGAAGCAGGCAGGGCGCGAGCGGGGTGGGGGGTCAGCTATATTTCCCTAAAGCGACACCGGGGCGGGGCCCAAACGTTCGGGAAGGGGGACGCCCACCCAGTTCGAGCGTGTGGCACGACGCACAGGAGGGAGAAGTCCCCAGGAGGAAGTGACTGGTCTTGGAGCGGGGAGAGCAGCGTCCCAGCCAGGGAGCCGTCTGGCTGGGATTTTGGAGAAAGCGGGCAGGGCGTGAGCGTGGGGTCCAATTATATTCCCCTGAATTGACCCAGGGGGCGGGCCCACCCGGTCGTGCGGGTGACGCCCACCCAGATCACGCAAGCGGTGTGGCACACCGGAGGGAGAAGCACCCGGGAGGAAATGACTGGTCTCGGAGCGGGGAAAGCAGCGTTCCAGCCGGGGAGCCGTTCCGCTGGGATTTTGGTGAAAGCGGGGGGGGCGTGAACGTGGGGTCCAATTATATTCTCCTGAATAGACCCTGGGGGCGGGCCCACCCGTTCGTGCGGGAGACGCCCACCCAGTTCCCGCGAGCGGTGCCGCACACTGGAGGGAGAAGTCCCTGGGAGGAAATGACTGGTCTCGGAGCGGGGAGAGTAGCGTCCCAACTGGGGAGCCGTCCCGCCCGGATTTTGGCGGACGGGGGCAGAGCGTGAACGCGGTGATCAGCTCTATATTCTGTGGTGCTACACTCCTAGCTCTCTGATCCCTCCCCCACCCTCCCCAGGCAGCTCCATTAACATCCGAATACCCTGAGCCAGAGGGAGAATTCAGATAGGGATCTGACTGCATTTTTTTTAGCTGATTACGTGGAAAATCTAGTTTCCCAGTGATGGCTTGGAGACAGCAGTCCATATCAAACCACATAAAGAAACAGATCATGACAGCTTCTCCAACCCCCCAAACAAAAGAATCAAAATCTTTCCCAAATGAAGATACAATCCTGGAATTATCAGATACAGAATATAAAAAACTAATTTACAGAATGCTTAAAGATATCACAAATGAAATTAGGATAAATGCAGAAAAAGCCAAGGAACACACTGATAAAACTGTTGAAGAACTCAAAAAGATTACTCAAGAACATAGTGGAAAAATTAATAAGTTGCAAGAATCCATAGAGAGACAGCATGTAGAAATCCAAAAGATTAACAATAAAATTACAGAATTTGACAATGCAATAGAAAGTCAGAGGAGCAGACTCGAGCAATTAGAATGTAGACTGGGACTTCTGAAGGACCAGGGAATCAACACCAACATAGCTGAAAAAAAATCAGATAAAAGAATTAAAAAAAAATGAAGAAACCCTAAGAATCATGTGGGACTCTATCAAGAAGGATAACCTGCGGGTGATTGGAGTCCCAGAACAGGGAGGGGGGACAGAAAACACAGAGAAAACAGTCGAAGAACTCCTGACAGAAAACTTCCCTGACATCATGAAAGACGAAAGGATATCTACCCAAGATGCTCATCGAACCCCATTTAAGATTGATCCAAAAAGAAAAACACCAAGACATATTATCATCAAACTTGCCAAAACCAAAGACAAACAGAAAATTTTAAAAGCAGCCAGGAAGAAAAGAAAGGTTTCCTTCAAGGGAGAATCAATAAGAATAAGTTCAGACTACTCAGCAGAAACCATGCAGGCAAGAAGGGAATGGGACGACGTATACAGAGCACTTAAGGAGAAAAACTGCCAACCAAGGATGATATATCCAGCAAAACTCTCTCTGAAATATGAAGGAGAAATTAAGATATTTACAGATAAACACAAGTTTAGAGAATTTGCAAAAACTAAACCAAGACTGCAAGAAATGCTAAAGGAGATTGTTCGGCCTGATGACCAATAATATCAGGTACCAGCACAATACAAGGTCACAAAACAGAACGTCCTGATATCAACACAACTCAAATAGGGAAAGCACAAAAACGATTAATTCTAAAAAATAAATAAATAAACAAAATAATACACATAACAGGAAATCATGGAAATCAATAGATAAACGATCACAATAATCAAAAAGAGGGACTAAATATAGGAGGTATTGAACTGCCAGATGGAGAGGGCTACAAGGCGATATAGAAGGATACAAGTTAGGTTTTTACTTAGAAAAATAGGGGTAAATAATAAGGTAACCACAAAAAGGAATATCAATTCCATAACTCAAGAAAAAAGCCAAGAAAAACGTAACGACTCAACAAACACAAAGTTAAACATTATGAAAATGAGGATCTCAAAAGCTACTAAGGAAAACGTCTCAGCACAAAAAAGCATGTGGAAAAATGAAATGGCCAACAACACACATGAAAAGGCATCAAAATGACAGCACGAAAAACTTATTTATCTATAATTACGCTGAATGTAAATGGACTAAATGCACCAATAAAGAGACAGAGAGTCACAGACTGGATAAAGAAACACGATCCATCTATATGCTGCCTACAAGAGACACACCTTAGACTTAGAGACACAAACAAACTAAAACTCAAAGGATGGAAAAAAATATATCAAGCAAACAATAAGCAAAAAAGAAGAGGAGTAGCAATATTAATTTCTGACAAAATAGACTTTAGACTTAAATCCACCACAAGGGATAAAGAAGGACACTATATAATGATAAAAGGGGCAATTGATCAGGAAGACATAACCATATTAAATATTTATGCACCCAATGACAGGGCTGCAAGATACATAAATCAAATTTTAACAGAATTGAAAAGTGAAATAGACACCTCCACATTTATAGTAGGAGACTTCAACACACCACTTTCGGAGAAGGACAGGACATCCAGTAAGAAGCTCAATAGAGACACGGAAGACCTACTTACAACAATCAACCAACTTGACCTCATTGACTTATACAGAACTCTCCACCCAACTGCTGCAAAGTATACTTTTTTTTCTAGTGCACATGGAACATTCTCTAGAATAGACCACATATTAGGTCATAAAACAAATCTTTGCAGAATCCAAAACATCGAAATATTACAAAGCATCTTCTCAGACCACAAGGCAATGAAGCTAGAAATCAATAACAGAAAAATTAGGGAAAAGAAATCAAATACTTGGAAAATGAACAATACCCTCCTGAAAAAAGACTGGGTTATAGAAGACATCAAGGAGGGAATAAGGAAATTCTTAGAAAGCAAAGAGAATGAAAATACTTCCTATCAAAACCTCTGGGACACAGCAAAAGCAGTGCTCAGAGGCCAATTTATATCGATAAATGCACACATACAAAAAGAAGAAAGAGCCAAAATCAGAGAACTGTCCCGACAACTTGAACAAATAGAAAGTGAGCAACAAAAGAACCCATCAGGCACCAGAAGAAAACAAATAATAAAAATTAGAGCTGAACTAAATGAATTAGAGAACAGAAAAACAATTGAAAGAATTAACAAAGCCAAAAGCTGGTTCTTTGAAAAAATTAACAAAATTGATAAACCATTGGTTAGACTGACTAAAGAAAAACAGGAAAGGAAACAAATAACCCGAATAAGAAACGAGAAGGACCACATCACAACAGAGCCAAATGAAATTAAAAGAATCATTTCAGATTACTACATAAAATTGTACTCTAACAAATTTGAAAACCTAGAAGAAATGGATAAATTCTTGGAACAATACTACCTACCTAAACTAACACATTCAGAAGTAGAACAACTAAATAGACCCATAACAAAAAAAGAGATTGAAACGGTAATCAAAAAACTTCCAACAAAAAAAAGTCCTGGCCCAGATGGCTTCACTGCAGAGTTCTACCAAACCTTCAGAGAAGACTTAACACCATTACTATTGAAGGTATTTCAAAGCATAGAAAAAGACGGATTACTACCCAACTCATTCTATGAAGCTACCATCTCCCTGATACCAAAACCAGGTAAAGACATTACAAAAAAAGAAAATTTTAGACCTATATCCCTCATGAACATAGATGCAAAAATCCTCAACAAAATTCTAGCCAATAGAATCCAACAACACATCAAAAAAATAATTCACCCTGATCAAGTGGGATTTATACCAGGTATGCAAGGCTGGTTTAATATCAGAAAAACCATTAATGTAATCCATCACATAAATAAAACAAAAGATAAAAACCACATGATCTTATCAATAGATGCAGAAAAGGCATTTGACAAAGTCCAACACCCATTCATGATAAAAACTCTTATCAAAATAGGAATTGAAGGAAAATTCCTCAACATAATAAAGGGCATCTATGCAAAGCCAACAGCCAATATCACTCTAAATGGAGAGAACCTGAAAGCATTTCCCTTGAGAACGGGAACCAGACAAGGATGCCCTTTATCACCGCTCTTATTCAACATCGTACTTGAAGTCCTAGCCAGGGCAATTAGGCTAGACAAAGAAATAAAGGGTATCCAGATTGGTAAGGAGGAAGTAAAGCTATCACTATTTGCAGATGACATGATCGTATACATGGAAAACCCTAAGGAATCCTCCAGAAAACTACTGAAACTAATAGAAGAGTTTGGCAGAGTCTCAGGTTATAAAATAAACATACAAAAATCACTTGGATTCCTCTACATCAACAAAAAGAACACCGAAGAGGAAATAACCAAATCAATACCATTCACAGTAGCCCCCAAGAAGATAAAATACTTAGGAATAAATCTTACCAAAGATGTAAAAGACCTATACAAAGAAAACTATAAAACTCTGCTACAAGAAATTCAAAAGGACATACTTAAGTGGAAAAACATACCCTGCTCATGGATAGGAAGACTTAACATAGTAAAAATGTCTATTCTACCAAAAGCCATCTATACATATAACTCACTTCCAATCCAAATACCAATGTCATATTTTAAGGGGATAGAGAAACAAATCACTAATTTCATATGGAAGGGAAAGAAGCCCCGGATAAGCAAAGCATTACTGAAAAAGAAGAAGAAAGTGGGAGGCCTCACTCTACCTGATTTCAGAACCTATTATACAGCTACAGTAGTCAAAACAGCCTGGTACTGGTACAACAACAGGCACATAGACCAATGGAACAGAATTGAGAACCCAGATATAAATCCATCCACATATGAGCAGCTGATATTTGACAAAGGACCAGTCAGTGTCAGTCAATTGGGGAAATGATAGTCTTTTTAACAAATGGTGCTGGCATAACTGGATATCCATTTGCAAAAGAATGAAACAGGACCCATACCTCACACCATGCACAAAAACTAACTCCAAGTGGATCAAAGACCTAAACATAAAGACTAAAACAATAAAGATCATGGAAGAAAAAATAGGGACAACCCTAGGAGCCCTAATACAGGGCATAAACAGAATACAAAACATTACCAAAAATGACGAAGAGAAACCAGATAACTGGGAGCTCCTAAAAATCAAACATCTATGCTCATCTAAAGACTTCACCAAAAGAGTAAAAAGACCACCTACAGACTGGGAAAGAATATTCAGCTATGACATTTCAGACCAGCGCCTGATCTCTAAAATCTACATGATTCTGTCAAAACTCAACCACAAAAAGACAAACAACCCAATCAAGAAGTGGGCAAAGGATATGAACACACATTTCACTAAAGAAGATATTCAGGCAGCCAACAGATACATGAGAAAATGCTCCCGATCATTAGCCATTAGAGAAATGCAAATTAAAACTCCGATGAGATTTCATCTCACACCAACTAGACTGGCATTAATCCAAAAAACACAAAATAATAAATGTTGGAGAGGCTGCGGAGAGATTGGAACTCTCATACACTGCTGGTGGGATTGTAAAATGGTACAACCACTTTGGAAATCCATCTGGCGTTATCTTAAACAGTTAGAAATAGAACTACCATACAACCCAGAAATCCCACTCCTCGGAATATACCCTAGAGATACAAGAGGCTTCACACAAACAGATATATGCACACCCATGTTTATTGCAGCTCTGTTTACAATAGCAAAAAGCTGGAAGCAACCAAGATGTCTGTCAACGGATGAATGGGTAAATAAATTGTGGTATATTCACACAATGGAATACTACGCATCGATAAAGAGCAGTGACGAATCTGTGAAACATTTCATAACATGGAGGAATCTGGAAGGCATTATGCTGAGCGAAATGAGTCAGAGGCAAAAGGACAAATATTGTATAAGACCTCTATTATAAGATCTTGAGAAATAGAAAAAACGGAGCAGAACACATACTTTTGTGGTTACAAAGGGGGCAGGGAGGGAGGGAGGGAGAGGGCTTTTTATTGATCAATCTGTAGATAAGAACTGCTTTGGGTGAAGGGAAAGACAACACTCAATACAAGGAAGGTCAGCCTAATTGGACTGGACTAAAAGCAAAGAGGTTTCCGGGATAAAATGAAAGCTTCAAAGGTCAGCGGAGCAGGGGCTGGGGTCTGGGGAACTTGGTTTGAGGGGACTTCTAAGTCAATGGGCAAAATAATTCTATTATGAAAACATTCTGCATCCCACTTTGAATTGTGGCGCCTGGGGTCCTAAATGCCAACAAGCGGCCATCTAAGATACATCAATTGGTCTTAACCCACCTGGAGCAAAGGCAAAGGAAGAACACCAAGGTCACACGACAACTAAGAACCCAAGAGACAGAAAGGGCCACATGAAACAGAGACCTACATCATCCTGAGACCAGAAGAACTAGTTGGTGCCTGGCCACAATCGATGTCTGCCCTGTCAGGGAGCACAACAGACAACTCCTGAGGGAGCAGGAGACCAATGGGATACAGACCCCAAATTGTCATGAAAAGACCATACCTAATGGTATGACTGCGACTAGAGGAATCCCAGAGACAATGCTCCCCAGAACTTCTGATGGCACAGGACAGGAACCATCCCCGAAGACAAATCATCAGGCATGAAAAGGACTGGTCAGTGGGGGGGAGAGAGGTGCTGATGAAGAGTGAGCTAATTAAATCAGGTGGACACTGGAGAGTGTGTTGGCAACTCTTGACTGGAGGGGGGATGGGAAGATAGAGAGAGAGGGAAGCTGGCAAAATTGTCACAAAAGGAGAGACTGAAAGGGCTGACTCAATAGGGGGAGAGCAAGTGGGAGAAGGGAGTAAGATGTATGTAAACCTACATGTGACAGACTGATTGGAATGGTAAATGTTCACTTGAAGCTTAATAAAAATTAATTAAAAAAAAAAAGAAAAGTATTATAAACTTTGTTGAAAGACAGAAGTAAGGACCTGAACATATTATGTTCCCAAAAGCAATGGACTACATAAAGACTTAAATTCTCATCAGATAAATTTACAAAATAAACGTAATCCCCCAAAGCATGTATATATACTGTATATATATATTTAAAGCATATCGCTTATGGATATATAGATACAGATATATATATATTTAAACTTTAAGATGGTGGCTACTCCTATGGAGAGAGAGATGGAAGGAGGGCTCTAGCTCTAGCATTCTTTCTACATAGCTGCAGGGGCTGGTGAACACAAGATTGGCAGGTAAGCTGGCAGGCCACTGGCTCTCAGGCTGCAGAAGCTGACGAATTCTAAAATCAGCAGGTAAGCTGCTAGCTCAAGTCCCAAGAACCAGAGGTCAGATGAACAGGAGTCAGATGCAGGATCCAGAGCGAGCAAAAGCCCATGAGCTTTGCCAGAAAGTCCACATATATTGGATGCAGGCCACACCCTGAAGGAAACTTCCTTTCAACTGACTGGCTGCTCATAGCAAATCCTGTCTCATTGGAATGATTACATTATATGCAGTCTCATTATGGACGTGATTATATCATTATACGACGGCCAAACTATGTCATAACTGCCAAACTATTGAGAATCATGGCCCAGCCAAGATGACACACAATCTAACCATCACAGTCAGTGTTGGTATTTCCCTCTTTCAATCCCAGCAGTGTACGAGAGCACCCATTTCTCCGAATTCTCGTCTGCTGGGATTACCAGGTTTTATCTTTGCTAATTATATATATATATATATACATACACACACACACACACACGTACATATGATTGTTGATGATGTTTTGAATGCATTTTGGATTCTTTTTTCTAATTACAAAAATAATACAAATTATTTTAGAAAATTTGAAAAATGTAGACAAGTAAAAAAAAAAAAAGAATAATCTTCCTTAATCCTGCCATTAAAACATAATATTAAGCAATATCTAACATTTTTTGAATTCTTACTACATACCCAGGAGTGAGTTAAATACCTACTATTTCCACAAATAGAATTTATAAATACATTTTTAATATAAGTCACAATCATTTTGTTTTGTTATATTATCTGTATTCTGGACTGGAGGGTGTTATTCGAAGACTTCCCCATTCATATCCATCCATCTCTCCTTCACCTTCCATAAACCAAGGACCAGACTGAGCCCAGCAACAAGTCCTAGAGGAGCTGACTTTCTGCTGTGTGTATATAGCAGTGCAACCGACCCAATCCCACAAGGGAAATGGAATTAACGAACAACTCTGTGTTCATTACTCAGGGAGGCCAACTCCCGCTTCTGCTTTAGGACCTTCTGCTGGGGATCTCCCATTCTACCTGTCCATTCAATAACATAATATGCAACTCCTTTTAGCTATGTACCTCTCTTATACCTTCACCCTATACTCCTTTAGGTTTTCTCTTTACCACCACCCTTCAATTTAAACATATTAAACACATTACCTACATCCTCAGCCTCTTGTCTTAACTGTCTTCCCTCAAGGACACCAAACTCTCAAGACCCTGCTCCACAGAAAGTTTGCTATTCCATTCTCATATGTGGCATGGCCCTGTGTGTGCTTGAGGAGATGAAATATAGCTGGAGTTGATCCAGCTTCCATGTCAGAAGAATCTGTAATAGGTGCATCATTGCTCACCTAAACTACTGCAGTAGTTCTCACTCCTAGTATTGTCTTTCTTTGCACTGCATCCCATTCCCTCATTCATCCATATAGCTGCAAGGGAGATTTCCGATAAAACCAATCTGATTATGCCATTTCCCTACATAAGATACTTCAGTGTGCCAAGATGGCCTATAGGATCCTGCTGCAAGCTTCTCTAGTTCCTCCAACTGCCACTTCTCCTGCCTCATTCTTTATGCCCTAGGAATTCCGAGTTGCTGTTCTGTGTCCTCCTAACATTATTTCACATCTTTGTGCCTTGGCTTATACATCACTTTCTGTCTAGAATGTTCCCGCCTCCTTGTCTGCCCGGAAAATTCCTATTTACCTCAACTCAAAGTACCACCACACATATTATTAACTACAAAGGGGAAAAGTCACCTTTACAATGGACAAACTTAGCTAATACCACCTTAACCAAGTGATCAAAATTATCATCATCATCAATGGGACAAACAGATATCATATGTCTCTTGATACAATATACTGAGATTGACACATTCTGATAGTATTTCTGCCAAAATATTTCACCTGAATCTAATCCAGAGGAAAACAATCGGACAAATCCAAATCGAAAGATGTCCTGCAAAACAAATGGCCTAAACTCATCAAGAATGTCAATGCCCAAACAAATCTTCGAAACAAAACAAAAGGTTAGGGAACTGGTCCAAATTAAAAGATGCTAAGGAAGCATGACAACTAAATGCAATGTGTAATCCTAGATTCAGTACTGAATCAAAAGGCAGGAAAAAACAAAACAGCTATAAGTGACACTTTTGGGAAGATTGGTGAAATTCGAATATGGATTATATATTAAATAATAGTATTGAGTCAATGTTAAATTTCCTGAATGTGGTCCTTGTATTGTGGCTAGGACCAGGCAGTGTTTCATTGTGTTGTACATAGGGTCACTATGAGTCCAGGTGGCACCTTACAAAAACAACATGGTGGCTATGTAGGAGAATTTACTTGTTCTTAGGAGATAAGTGCTGAAGGGTTAAAGTGTTGCTATGTCTGCAATTGACTCTCAATGGTTCAGAAAAAAAAAAATGAAGAAACATATGTATGTTATCAGTAGATGAATTATAGGTAAACTGATATTCATTGTTCTGTTCTTACAGCTTTTCTGTAGGTTTGAAATTTTTCAAAACAAAAACTTTGGGGAAAATAAACATAAATAATAAAAACAAACACAAAAAAGTTCTGTTTCAGGTCATGTTTTCTATGAAGGCTTCCATGAAATCTCCCTACCCCTCCTCCCCACCCACCCCCCCAACAAACACACATAAAACGCAGTATCACCCTCTTTTCTGTACTCTTTAAATGATTATTTTTCTCTTTGACCAAACTATAAGCTCTTTGAAATCAGGGCCTGTGTGTGTTATTTTATATCACTACATCCGGTGACATAAATTGTAGGCTTAGTCAATGCTTTTTTGATTTAATCGAGCTGAGTCTTGAAGAAAGGATGGGGATTCATTAAGCAGAGAGGAGTGAGAAAGCTTTCTCAAGGGAAGAATAGTATGAGCAAAGGCAAGAAAGCAGGGATATACATCTTGTATTTATCAAGAATATTTGATTTGTTTGGTCAGAACTGAGGATTGGTATAGGTGAAAATGCCTAACGCACAACAGACTCTTAATAAAAATTTGATGACAAAGCAAGTGAATGAGATTTGAACAGTAAGCTTAGATCAGATTGGAAAGGGCCTTGACTACTGGATTGAGAAATCTGAACAATATATAATTCTTAACATCCAGGGCTTTTTCCCAGAGAATGAGGGCATTCTTGGGCAAACCCTTTATACATTTTCTCCACTGAATAACCAAAGTAGGGATAAGTGTGAGTCTCAAAGTAAGCTGTTTCCGAACTCATGGGGAGGAAACATCAAGTTCTCATCCACCCAGGAAAAGCCCCATAATGTACATCTAGCATCCCTCAGACTAAAGATATCCATCCCATAGAATATTGGCTGAAAGAATAAATAAATGAACCAATTTAGTATGGGTCATAATTGTCTTTGAGAATTACCCATTGCTGTCGAGTCAATTCTGACTCATAGCGACCCTATAGGACAGAGTAGAACTGCCCCATACGGTTTCCAAGGAGCGGCTTTTAGATTCAAACTGCTGACCTTTTGGTTAGCAGCCAAATGATTAATCATTTGTCATTGAGAATAATGTATGAAATCAGTGTGGTTAATTTTATTATAATTTTAAAATATAAGAATTGAATCCTTATGAAATAACTAGACTCTAATACCCTTTTGGAGCCCTGGTGGTGCAGTGGTTAAGAACTCAGGCTGCTAACCAAAAGCTCAGCAGTTTGAATCCACCAGCCGCTCCTTGGAAACCTGTGGGGCAGTTCTACTCTGTCCTGTAGGGTTGCTGTAAGTTGGAATCAACTCGATGGCAACAGGTAACGGAATACTCTTTTAGGAGCTCCACGTTATCTCATTATATTACAATGCTCCTCGTGATTCCATATGTGAAACATTAGAACAAACCATTTTAAACACCTTTAGCCCAACTGAGCTAATTTTCAATTTCTAAGAAGCAGTTTTCATATTTATTGTGCTCTGTTTTCTTCCAGATGGATTTGTGGGGACTAACAATTTAACTAATGCAAAATAACCTGATTATTAAACCAAAAAAACCCTAACCCGTTGCCACCGAGTCGATTCTGACTCATAGCAACCCTATAGGGCAGAGTAGAACTGCCCCATAGTTTCCAAGGAGTACCTGGTGGATTCGAACTGCCAACCTTTTGGGTAGCAGCCATAGCTCTTAACCACTATGCCACCAGGGTTTCCAACCTGATGATTACAACTGAGAAAAAGTGTGTTGTGTTTTGAGGTTATCATTTCCTTGACCATTCATAAACAGGTTGGCATTTATTTCATCTTTGTTCATAGTCACAGCACACCTTGGCACACAAACCAAAATGATTATGGAATGAGGGTGAAGTGTCTTGGCTATTCTGTGAAACAATGTTAGTTTTATAGTTCCTTTGAATTTTCAGCCAAATTCTACAAAAATCTTAGCTGAGAGGAAAAATGCAAATACCAGGTAACATCTTTAAAAAAAATTTTTTTGGCACACTTATGATGTAGCATGGACTTTTTTCAAAATTTTTAATATTACTGGGAAGAAACCACCGGTGGTGGACAAGGTGAATAGTAGTTTACAAAGCTTGTGGGCATTCTTACCAAAGAAAGTACACATAAGATAATTTGTGCAGTTCTTTCAGCTAATAAAGTAGAATCAAGTGATAAATCATTTGGGCTGAAATCTACAAATGGACTGTGACACAAATAAATTAGTCACAACTGTTCACCACAGGGCAACTTCACAATAGATAAGGGGCTGTATATCAGTTATATCCCTTATAGCCAGCCGTGATGTGTTTCTAAGAAGGAGCATAAGTCTATGGCTACAATCAACAAAGAAGTATCAAGCCAGCCCACTAAGCCCAGTGAAACCCATATCTCATTGCAGTTTTATAGAGATTAGCATATCACATAAGGAAACGCTGTTTCCTAGCATACAATATGATACAGCTATTCGCAAAAAGAAAAAAGTGTAAAACCCTGTTCTTCAACACCAGTGAAATGGAAACATTAAGAGACTGTTCTGTGTGGCCCAACAGTTGAAGCATAAAAGACATATCTTGTAAAAGAACATTTTAAAAAGTCAAGAAAAATGAGAATTAGTGTTTGGAAAATAAACCATTGTGATGAAAGACAAAAAGAAAAGAGGCCCGGGGTTTCTCAAAGACCCTGCACAGCACGGTGGCTCACAAGGCTCCCCCCTCCCCGCAAGCGGCCATTGCCATGGAAACCAGAGCGCCGGGCGTCGGGGATTGTGACGCCCGGTCGTGACCGTTGGTCCTCCCTCCTCCAGACCCCCGCTAGATACTTCGCGGTGCGGCTGCTTGGTGAACAAACCAGCCTGCCTGCCAGGGTGGGGCCCCAACCGATCTGCCTGCCAAAAGAGACCGAGGATCCGCCGCGGTGATGACAGAGCCTCAGCGTCCCCTACCGCCTCATTTACATCATCCTTCGGTCCATGGCCTGTCTCGGATCACCACCAGCCTGTTTATCAGTAATGGTACGGCTGCCAACAACAGGCTGTTGCTGACCAGCAACAACATCACCACAGTCATCAACGCGTCGGTGGAAGTGGTAAACACCTTCTTCGGAAACATCCAGTATGTGCGCGTCCCTGTGACCGACACACCCAGTGCAAGGCTCTTCGACTTCTTTGACCCCATAGCTGACCACATCCACGGCGTGGAGATGAGACATGGCTGCACGTTGCTGCACTGCGTCGCTGGAGTGAGCCGCTCCGCCGCCCTCTGTCTGGCCTACCTCATGAAGTACCACGGCATGTCGCTGCAGGATGCTCACGCCTGGACCAAGTCATGCCGACCCATCATCCGGCCCAACAACGGCTTCTGGGAACAACTGATCCAATATGAGTTCAAGCTGTTTAGTAACAACAGCGTACAGATGATCAACTCGTCGATGGGTATGATCCCTGATGTCTACGAGAAGGAGGCCTTTTTGATGATGTGACTGTGACATCCCGGCCAGGATGAATTTGAACGTTCTACTGTTGTTCATGGAGAAAAACAGATGCTTTTTATAAGGGCAAGAAAAAGGGAGGGAAGCCTGCAGCAGTTTTTAATCTAATTAATTGTTATCTATAAAAAATAAAATTCATTAAATGTAAGATGGTGAAAATGTTTCTGTGTGAGTGGAAGGTCATGGCTGCTGAAGCCTGGCCAGAGAGGAGGGTGGGAAAGGTGATGCCCAGCTCTGATGGACCTGCCAGCAGGCCCAACATGTGAGGAGCCTGGAATCCTGCAGCCCTCCTCCCCCAGGCCCACTGACCCATGAGTGAGCTCCCCGGAATCACAGCTAGTTCTTTGGATTCCAAAGCCCGAGCCTTAGGCATCATGGCACCTCTTGTGCTTATTGGAGTAAGTGCCAACTTACCGGATAAGCGGCCTTCAAGCAGTGCTCCAGGAGCCCTGGGGGTGCCTCAGACCACCTCTATCCCCACCCTCAACCACAGCCACCCAACTCGGATTCTCTAGATTGGGTTTCTGAGTTGCTTTTAAAGAAAGCATTCCACTATAAAATTTTTTTCCAGTGCTGTTCTAGATAGCAAGGTCTCAAGGTGCCTTCTGTGATCCCTCACCAGCCTTTGATGAAAGGAGGCATTAGTCCCCTTCTCCAGGGTGCATGCTGAGAGAGAGCTGTCCTGAAGCCAGGCCTCAGGGGTTCCTCTGTTTGGAACACCCAGCCCCATCACCTCTATCACCTCCTCCGCATGTAACCTGGGGCCTCTCAGAGCCTCAGTTTCCTCATCTGTCAAAAGTAATAACAGCTCTTCTCTCCAGGGTGGTAGCGAGGATTAAACGATTAATTAGCCTGGCACATGGTGCATGCTTAGTATAAACAGTAGCTATGTTATTAATGATATCCTTTGGCCCTGCTGGTCAGGGGTCAGCACACTCATTCTTATAACAGCATTTTCGTCTCTATGCACAGCCCTTTATTATTTACAAAGTGCTCTTGAAAAAAATCATCCTATGTGTTAAAAAAAAAATGGTTTAAGGTCTTTTCAGACGCTACCTCAGAAAAGGCCTAGATTTAGAAGTCTTTTCAGAGTTCCCATTGTGTTTAATCCATGTTTAACCAAGGGCTCATGCAGCAAGGAGCACACTTCCAGCTCCTCCCAAAGTCCCTTGTTTAGAATCACTGATCATTAGAGTCAGTGCCCTGGTCTGGCTAACTACGGGGATCCATGGGGATACTTGCCAAAGGTACAAATGAAGGGCCCCCACAAGTAGGCCCTGGAATTTAGGATTGTTCAAACTCAAACTGGGATGTGGGAATCTGGTTTGAGATTAACTATTCTAATCCAGAGGTTTTCAGACAAACAGTATATAAGACAAACCAAAGCACAATCGTTTCAGTTGATGAAGAGCTGTGGATCCAGAACCCAGTGGAGCTCGAATGGTCTTTCTCTCCAAACTACCCCACCCCATTTTCACAAAGGGAGTGCCCAGGGGAGCAATTGGGGGTGGAGATAATGAAAATCACTGCTCTAAGACTGATCCTTTCATTTTGCAGATGGAAAAACAGGCCCACAAAGCACAAGGACTGATATGACACAGGCCCCAAAAAGAGTGTTTCTGGCACAAACCAAGATAGAAAATTTCTTTTAAAGCATTTTTTAAAAAAATTTATTTGGGTGTACATACATATATGTAAATATTCTCATTTAAAAAAAATTCTAAAATAACACCATAAAATTAACTCTTTTCGGAGATACAGTTCTATGAATTTTAATACATGTATAGATCTGTGTAACCACCACCACAATCAGGACACAAAGCAGTTCTATCATCTCCCCCAAATTCCCTCACACTTCTCCTTTGTAGTCAAACCCTTGTCCCACCCCAATCTCTGGCAAACACTGATCTGTTTTCAGTCCCTTTAGATTTGCCTTTTCCAAAATGTCACACAAAGGAAATCATACAAGATGTAACCTCCGGTGACTGATTTCTTTTACTCAGCATAATGTCTTTGAGATTCAGCCATGTTGTTGCTTTTTATGGCTGAGTATTCCATTGTGTGGTTGTACCATGGTTTGTTTTACAAACACTGAAGGAATTTTGAATTGTTTACAGTTTGGGGCAATTGTGAATAAAGGTGTTATAAATGTGAGCCAATAGTATTAGTATCTAGTAATGATCCTTGCCTCCATCAACAGTTATTACATTGCAGGACATCTAAATCTTTAATCTATCTCAAATGAATTTTGATATATAAATTGAGTTTTTTAATTTTTTAAAAAAATTTTTTGAGATGTTACATCACCATAAATACTTATATCTATTTTTATTCATTTCTGCTTGTTACATGGTGTCTTAGTTATCTAGTGCTGTTACAACAGAAATACCACAAGTGGATGGCTTTAACAAACAAATTTATTCTCTCACAGTGTAGGAGGCTAGAAGTCCGAACTTGGTGCCAGCTCCAGGGGAAGGCTTTCTCTCTCTGTCACCTCTGGGGGAAGGTCCTTGTCATCAATCTTTCCTTGGGTTGAGGAACTTCTCAGTACAGAGATCCCAGGTCCAAAGGACAAGCTCTGCTCGCGGCTCTTCTTTCTTGGTGGTATGAGGTCCCTTTCCTCTCTGCTCAATTCTCTTTTTTATAACTCAAAAGAGATTGACTCAAGATACAACCTAATCCTATAGATTGAGTCCTGCCTCATTAACATAACTGGGTCTAATCCTGCCTCATTAACATCATAGAGGTTAGGATTTACAACACATAGGATAATCACATCAGATCACAGAATGGTGGACAACCACATAATACTGGGAATCATGGCCTAGCCAATTTGATACACATTTTTGGGGGACACAATTCAATCCATAACACATGGTCTATATTTTCTTGTGCCAGTATCTCAGTGATCAAACTGGTGCAGCAACTTCATGATAGGCTTTATTATTTGGTAGAAAAATGACACTCCCTCCAATATGCTTCTTTTTCAGAGGGTTTTTGTTTGTTTTGTTTTTTGTTGTTGTTAGATTCTTTCTTTTTCTCTCCTGAATAAACCTTTTTTAATAGTTGTGGCAGATTTTATAAAAATACCACTAGGATTTTGACTGAAATTAGCATTTTCTTGTGTATCAGTCAAACTCTAATCAGGAAAACAGAAAATGCATTTATTATTTTATCAGAGAAAATTTTACATAAGTAATTGTTTAATCAGGCATTAGAGGACTGAAAGGGCAAAAATAGAATATACATTGTATATGTTCACACATATATAAACTTTTAAATAAAAGATCATCTACCCAGAATGTTTGAAATTTGATCAGTTAAGCATTAACCATATTTCTGGTGTTCATATAGCTTAACTTCAAAGGCTTATGATATTAGAAAATCATGTAGTAAAACACACACACAAATTCATTTCATTGTAATTCAATTTTTTCAAATAGCTTTTGCCTGCTAAGGGATTTAGCACTATATCTCTTATGTTACCACTGAGACACATGTGACATCACATGATCATCCAGTCTGATCTATACTGTTGAGGTAAATATATTCAATAAAAGGGCTATGGGTACTTGAGAGCCCAAACCCAGCTCTTTCTGTTTCGTCTTCCTGTACGCTTTCACCATTCTCCTATTAATGAGATGTGGGAAGGTGGGGCGGTAACCACTTGATCACTTTTTGGGAGCTGCCTGATAAGGAAAGAAGACGCAATGAAAACATGAATTTTATGGCAATGTTTTGGTGCTTGGCCCAGGCTCCCTGCCGGGTCCTCTCCATCCAAAGAGATGGATCAAGGTCTCGGTTACATAGTTGTGTCCAAAAGTGTGTTTAATAAGACTTTCTGAAATAAAGCTTTTAAGAGTGTCGGAAACTGGACTCACAGTTAGCCTCTCTCCTCAACAGGTTCTATGGTAAGGGAATAAAGCATGGGACTTGACAAAGTTAGAAGCCCTCTGTGATTCATTTGACTGATTTAACTCTTGAGGCTCCAAGTTTAGGCAGGATAGAAACCTGTGCTTGGGGTAGGGAGGTTTTATATTAATTTCTAGCTTTATTGCATTACAGTCAAATAATGTGGCCTGTATAATATTTCCTTCACAGAATTGAGATTTTCTTGTTCGTTGTTGCTTGAGAGGTGAAACAGAGGTGATCTCTATTGGTAAGATTCTAAGTTTATAATGTTCTATTACATTTTTGTTTAATTTTTTTTTTGTACTTTAGATGAAGGTTTACAGAGCAGACTAGTTTCTGGTTAAACAATTAACACACATATTGTTTTGTGACATTGGTTGCCAACCCCATGACATGTCAACACTCTCCCATTCTCGACCCTGGGTTCCCTATTGCCAGCTTTCCTGTCCCTTCATGCCTTCTCATTCATGCCCCTGGGCTGTTGTGCTAGCACTTAGTTAAAAGGGTGTCTGGAGGCCATGCTCTCTGGGTTTTTCTAGTCTCTATCAGACCAGTAAGTCTGGTCTTTTTTGTGTGACTTAGAATTTTGCTCTACATTTTTCTCCAGCTCTGTCCAGAACCCTCTATTATGATCCCTGTCAGAGCAGTTGGTGGTAGTAGCCAGACACCATCTAGTTGTGCTGGACTCAGTCTGGCAGAGGCTGTGGTAGTTTTGCTCCATTAGTCTTTTGGACTAATCTTTCCTTTGTGTCTTTGGTTTTCTTCATTCTCTCTTGCTCCAGATAGGGAGAGACAAGTGGAGTATCTTAGATGGCTGCTTACAGGCTTTTAAGACCCCAGACCCTACTCGCCAAAGTAGAATGTAGAATATTTTCTTTATAAAACGTGTTATACCAATTGAGCTAGATGTTCCCTGAGACCATGGTCCCCATAGCCCTCAGCCCAGTAATTCAGTCCCTCAGGGAGTTCGGATGTGCCTATGTAGCTTCCATGACCTTGCCTTGGACAAATTGTGCTGGCTTCCTCAGTATTGTGTACTGTCTTACCCTTCGCAAAAGTTTGTTCTATCAGATTTTATTATTTAAAAATTTTTAATATTTGAATAGGTAATATACTCATGGTTCAAAATTCAAAGGATATATAAGTGAAAAGTCTTCTTTTCACCTCTGGTCTCTAGCCAACCATTTCCCCTCCCCAAAGGCAGCCAGTATTACTAGTTTCTCCTGTCTGCTTCCAAGATATTGTTTTATGTATATACAAGGAATTACATACATATATTTGTATTGTTTCAAATTTTTGGCAAATGGCAGCATACTTCACACACTGTTCCCTATCTTGCTTTTTTTATTTAGTAATATTTATTTTTATTAGAGATTAGACAGTAAAAAAAAAAAATTCTTGATCTTTTTTACAAATTTATGGTATTCCATTATATGGAAGTACCATAATTCCTTTAACTTGTCCCTTATTGATGAACATTAGGATATTGACAGAATTTTGCTATTATAAATAATACTGCAATAAAATAAATTTATAGTTAATTTTTATACACAAATTATTTTATACCTGCAAGTATATCCACAGAATGTTACTAGAAATAGAAATAGTGAAATTAATTTCATAATTTTAAAATTTGACAAACATTGACAGATTGACTCCCATGAATATTGTCAAACCCTACCAGTAATGTATGAAATTGCCTGTTTTCCCACAGACTCAACAGCACGATGTATTATCATACTTTGTATTTTTACCATTCTGACCAACAAAAAATACTATCTGTTTACTTTTTATTTGCATGTCTTATTATGAATAAATGCTAGCAACTTTTTATCCCTTTAAGAGCCATTTGTATTTTTCTTTCTATGAATTAGCTGCTCATATAAATTTTTGTTAAGTAATTAGTAGTTTTTCTTATCAATTTGTGAGAACTCTATTAGAGAAATGAGAGAGGAGGCAAGGAACATCCTAAAAGAGCTGTAACAACAGTCAAGGGCGGTGTCAGGTCCAAAAGGGGCCCTGCCGCAGAAAGGAGCCTATCCTGAGGGGGCCAAGAGGAGCCTGTCCTGCCAAGAGGAGCTGAGAGAGCTGTCCTGCACTGAAGAAGGGAGACTTTGTGTACATGCTTTCTGACCCTGATCCTGAGTTGTAGCCTATTGATCCTGATCCCAAGTTGTGCCTTATCACTTCCTTAATAAACCACTTAACTAGCCTGTGAGTTCTACGTGACCATTGCAACAGATTATTGAACCCAGAAGAGAAGTAAAGAGTGCTGAGGGAGGGACACTGGCGTCAGAATTGGTAAAAAGGTTCGAGAGTAGAGGTATGTCTGACCTCACATCATTGGAATCAGCTTTGGGCTGGTCCTGGTCATTATCTCCCCTGGAGTTAGACAGGTTCTGATGCCACCTACTACGACTAGACCATCATTACAATTATAAACCAATTTTTTTCAAGAAAGTGTTATATTTTATGATTCCTTGAATAGCAGAGAGTGTTTTTCTGACATCTACACTAGAAAGGCAACTCAGACATATATTATATATTGGGGTCATAAATTTTGCTTTCTAAAACTCTAGATATTGCTCCACTGTAGTCCAGAATTTAATACTGTAATGGAGAAGTGTAAGGACAGACTGAGTTTTGTTTTTATCTGGGCAATCTGATTTCATTTATTTTGTCTGAGTTACTATAGAATTTTTAATATTGTAGCTTAAAAATTTTGCCAGGATGTGTCCAGTTATGTGTCTCCTTTTACTGACTTTAACTACAACATGATGGGCTCTTTTCAATCTATTCTTCAGCAGAGGAAAATGTTTCTGTTCTGTGTTATTTTTATTACCTCTGTTCCTTTTGCCTTTGTTTCTCTTTTAGGAACACAACTTATCCATATGTTGGTTCTCCAGTTTCTCCACTTTTCTTTCTCCACAGCTACCATCTTCTTTGCTCTCATTGTTTCTATCTCTTTCTCTTTTCACACTTCATTCAATTTCTTAGCATGGGCTTTATTCTTGACATGGAATTCCATTTTCTGCCGTATGAATTTTGCTCTTTACTGTCTCCAACGTGTACTTTAATTTTGTTTCTGCTTTTTTGGAGTACTTGCTGATTCCCTTACTCTTTCTTCCCTTTTCATCTCACCCTGTTGAATTTTCATCTCAGTCCTACATTTCCTTCATTTTTTACAGAAGCCTGAGGATGTGAACAGGTTTCAAAATTTTCTCCTGGATCCTGGTGAAGAACAGTTCTCTTGTTCTCTGGTTTTTCTGGATACTGTGCTCTTCTTCCTCTAGTTCTGTGGTTATTTTCTTTAGCCTCAAATAAGACAAGTTTTCTCTAGGATCAATATATATATGCAGGCAGATTGAGCCAGTTACCCTTGGATTTACCATCTGTCTGTGGAAATAATGTCAGAATCACCATCTCAAGTCTATAGCTGGAGGGCACATTAAGGTACACACAATCTGATTTTACCGTTTGTACTTCTTCTTTACTAATGTGACACATAACAAAATACGGTTCCCAGCACAGACTTCTTCAGCAACCTCAAGTTGCTGACCTTTCCCTAAAGTTTTGGGCAGGACAGGCTATACAATTTGTGGGAAAAGTATGTGCATAATGAGAATACAAGGCCCTTTGTTCAAAAGAAAATTAAGAATTTCAAGATAGTAACAGCAGAACATTAGACCAAGCATGGGACCTTTCTAATCATGGAGCCCTGTGTGGCTGCACTGGTTGCATGCTCATGAAGCTGTCCATGGTTATAGGAGCTGCACCTCCCTAAATGTAAGCCTCCCCTCTTTTCCTCCCAATCTCTCCCCTATTTCTTGCTCACTTGTTTTATCTATTTGCCTACATAAACAATAAGAAACAGAGGAGTGTAGGGAATGTGAGGAATCCCTGGGTTGTATAAAGAGTAAACATGCTTGGCTGCTAACTGAAAGTTTCAAGTTTCCCCAGAGGCACCTCAGAAGAAAGGACTGGCAATCAACTTCTGAAAAATCAGCCACTGAAAACCCTTTGGAGCACAGTTCTCCTCTGACACACGTGGGGTCACCATGAGTTGTAATTCACTGGACAGCAACTGATTTGGGGGATGTGGGGGGCGGGGGTGGGGGATCAGTATTCATGTGAGCAGTCTTCAAGGGTAGAGAAACAGACATCTTTTGTTGGTACCAAGACTGAGTCTGGAGACAGACAGTGGGTCTTCAGAGGATAGGGTGTGGGCCTTAAATAAGTGGCTTCCCACCTTTTTCAGCCAGTGCCTGAAGAAATGAAGCCAAGGTAAACCATGACTGGGATTTTCTCCATCTAGCCATTTAACACCATCTGCCTCATAATTAACATCAACTTCACCCAGATTCAAGCATTGGGTTACCTGTCAGTCGTAGTCTTTGATGTTGTGAAATCTTGTCTTTTTCTCTCTATTTGAGGGGATTTTTGTGAGAAAGTTAGGCCAGGATGCATTTGGGAGCAAATAGCAATACATTATTTTGAACTGTAAGCCCCCACTAAACCAATTAGTTCAGCCAAGAATTGGCAAACATTTTCTGCATAGGGCCAAGTAGTAAATATTTCAGGCTTTGCAGGCCAAGAGGTAAAATCAAGGATGTTATATAGATATTATGTAACGAGAGAGAAAATGGATATCTACAAATATTGTGTTAATGAAATTCAAAATCTAATAATAATTAAACACAATTTTTGGTAATACAGTCTACTAACGAGAAGAAAAAGATTCTTTGTTTTTGAGAAATAGTTTACTAAATTGGGGTTCAAAATTAGTGTTCCCCATCATCAAATTAGATTGCACATGCTCCTCTCTTAATGCAAATCTGTAATGAGATTTTATGTATTTCATCTTTGAAAATGTCTTCACATAGAAAGATACTGCCAAACACTGACATCAATCTATGTGTATATGATTTTAATTGAACATATCCATTGCTTGGAAGGCAGTTATAGATTTCTATTAGATTTTTCAGTTGATATTTGCCTTTTAGCATGTCTTTACATTGCAGATCAATCATTTCTAACTGATGGTTAGATAGAACTCCTCAACTGCATAGGTCAATGGATTTTGAAATATGGAAGTCTCCTTTGCACTTGTATCAAGGTCTGAAAATGCTGCTTGGAACTGTAGTTTAAGCTTGAAAAATGTATTTGCTGCAAATTTGTACAGGAATGTGTCTCAGGTTGGGCTCTCTAGTGAAGCAAAACTAGTAAAGCGTATAAATATATATATAGAGAGAGAGAGAGAGATTTATATCAAGGAAATGGCTCACATAGTTGTAGAGGCTGGAATGTCCCAAGTTCGTAGGTGAGGCTAAAGGCTTCTCCTGATTCAAGCAGCCGCACGGGTTGGTGAACCCAAGATTGGCAGGCCAGGGAGCAGGGTTCTTGCTCACAGGTTGTGAAGACTGATGAATCCCAAGATTGACAGGCAAGACCGCAGATAAGCTCCTAGCTCAAGTCCCAAGAATCAGAGGTCAGACAAACAGAAGTCAGCTGCAGGATCCAGCACAAGGAAAAAGCCTCCGAGCCTTGCCAGAATGTCCACTTATATTCAATGCAGGCCACACACCCAGGGAAACTCCCTTTCAACTGATTGTCTCTCACAGCAGATCCCATCATGGAGGTGATAACATATCGAATCTCAACAGGTAAGTGATCACAACATTACACAACTGCCAAATTGACACACAATCTTAACCATCACAGAATGGATATTTTGCTTCTTGTTTACACTTTCAACAGCACAGAAGTGTATAAAGTGCCTTGATATTACTTGCAATTCAAGCAATGTTTGCTGCCATTAAAATGACTTTATTACAGTATAAATTTCATGTACAATAAGCATGTGAAAGCCAGAACCTGTGTAAGGCAGAAACCTGTCAGAGAAGGAAAACTCAAATATTTTCCACTAAAATGAACAGTAGAAAATGGTAAGACTGCACCCTGTTAAAGGTGGAAAACTTGCGAGACCCAGATATTGGTCAGCTAGCTGGCAACTTGACCCTCTCGCTAGACCAAGGTTCAGAAAACAATAGCGTACAAGCCAAATCCAGACCACCACCTGTTTTTGTATTGCCATTTCATCACACATGAAACTTACATGAAATTCAAATTTCATAAAATTTGGCAGTCCCAAAGAGTTCCAGCTCTCACAGGTTTCATTGTATAAGTGCTGTTTTGTCTTGTAATTTTAGGTGAAATTCATTAAGAAACATTATAAAATCTGTAGTAAAACTAGCTATCAAAGCCATTTATTGATTGATAGTAGTGGTTAAGGGCAGTTCTTCTTATTCAAGAAATTTCAGTCTTGGCCTTGAGTTCAAAAGAATCACAGTAAATCCTTGCTATTGCTAAGACATTGGACTGCTGTGTGGTGAGATAAGTTAGGATTGTTAGTTTCTACTTCTGATGGAAATTCACAGAACCAGCGGAAGGAAGTTCACCATTAACATTACTTGTTCAGTAACACATGATAGATTCAAATATTACCACAAAGTAGCTGCTGATGAATGATACAATAAATATCTATAGGGCTTAAACACTTAACATTTTCACAAGCTTTGTAAATTTGTTCATCTTTCTGCTCCACTTATTTTTACCACCGTCAGTTGTAACACATCTTAGCAGATTCCACTTCATGTTGTACTGAATTAGTGTTTTCTCAACTTCTTTGAAAATATTTTCACCTGTAGTTGTTCCGTGCAGACTATTCACAGGGCTAATTTGTCACTTACTTTAAACATGACATTAACTCCTCAAATAAACAACAACAACTGAGTAATATCAGTAATATCTGTTAACTAACCAAGATCCAAGGAAAACCACTCAAAGTTATTTGCCTTGTTTTTTAATTGACTATTGATGTTGCTCCGAATGTCCTCAACTCTTCAAGCAACTGTTATTGCCAAAAGACTAACAGTCAAGTTTATTTTCTCTGGACACATTTCTTTGGGTGTTACAATTTAATTAACTCAACATCAGTAAGCAGCTTTCCTTGCATGTCTAAGAAGTGAATCACTCAAGAAATTACTTTGGTTGCAGCTTCATTATTATTTTTAAGAAGAAATTCTGCTATGATGAAATATTCCATTTTACTTTTTCTAAATTTTCTCACCATTTCTTTCCTGTCAATTGCAAGTATTGTGATGAGTGCTTAGTCTGATAATGTCGATATATATTATTTTCTTTTAGCAAAGCTATAACGTTATTGCATAATAAATGCTTTACCATCAAATTGGATAAAATAATCCACACCCTACTATGCCTTAAAAGCACAACATTTGAAGCCCATTTTTTCTGGTTTGGACATGATAGATAAAAAATATATATATATATAACTGATAATTTTAAAATCATGGTGCAATATGTGTGGCACTTGAAGTGCTGCCAAGTTGTAATAGCATCGCTATGATCTGCAGTGTACTGAGCAGCACCACAAAGTGTTGCAAATATTCAACTCTGTGTTGTAGTGTGAAAGCAGTCATAGACAATACATAAATAAATGAGCATAGCTATGTCCCAATAAAACTTTATTTATGGACATTGAAATTTGAATTTCAAGCAAATGTCATGTGTGACGAAATGGCAATACAAAAAAGGTGGTGGCGTAGATTTGGCCTGTATGCTATTGTTTTCTGAACCTTGGTCTAGCGAAAGGATCAGGCTGTCAGCTAGCTAGCCAATATTCATTGACCTTGGTGCCAGACACTGAGCCCAGGTGAAAGAAAATCTTCTGTTTAAAGCAACAACACTAACACCAACAGCAACCCTATCGTCATTATTTCTCTGCCTAAAATTCTTTAATGGTTCACTATAACTTTTGGTATAATTCTTTAGCATGCCATTCTACACTGTTCCAACATCAGCTCCTGATTCTTTCTTCACTCTCATGGCCATAGCCATACTCAACTTCTTCAATTTACCAGAACTTTCACATTCTTAGGCTTCTTGCTTTTGCAGATATGTTGCTGCCTCTGCTTGGAACACACATTACCCATCCCCATTGTCAACTCCTACCAGTCCATCTTCTATTCTGTAGGAACCTTCCCTGGTTCCTCTAGGCTCACAAAGATGGTTCATCCATGAACTCATATAGAAATTTGGGTAAAGCTCATAGCTCTCATCACTCTCTATTGTAGTATAGAATTTATTCATACATCTTTCTAAGTAAGTTTCAGGAAGAGATCATCTCAATTTGGGATGTTTTCAGCCATTACTTCTTTGCATGCTTTTTCACTCCTGCCCTATTTCTCCTTTCCTTCTGGGACACTGATGACATAAATGTTAGATCTTTTATTGTAGTCCCACATATCCCTGAGAGTCCGCTAATTTTTTTTTTCAGTCTATTTTCACTTTGTTTTTCAGATTGGCTAATTTCTATTGTTCTGTCTTCAAGATTACTGATTTTCTCCTCTATACCCTCCATTCTGTTGTTGACCCAATACATTAAGTTTTTTTCTTTTTTTGGTTATTATATTTTTTAGCTCTAAAATTTCCCTTTGGTTCTACTTTATATCTTCCATTACTGAAACTTCCTATTTCTTTGCTGAGACTTTCTTATTTTTCATTTGTTTCAAATGTGTTTTCAATTTCTTGTTGATGCATGCTCATGATGGCTGCTTTAAAATCCTTGGCAGATAATCAGAACATCTTATTGTTGGCCTCTGTTATGCGTTTATGTTCCCCCCACCACCAAATGTTCAACTCCTAACCCCTGGTACCTATGAATGTAACCTTATTTGGAAATAGTTCTTGCAGATTTAATTAGTGAAGTTAACATGAGGTCACACTGGAGTAGGTTTGGCCCTAATCCATTATGACTGGAGTCCTTATAAAAAGAGAAGAGACACAGACAGATACACAAAGACACAGAGAGAGGACAGTCATGTGAAGACGGATGTAGAGATTGAAGCTATACTACCACAAGCCAAGGAACACCTTGGACCATCAGAAGCTAGAACGGTCAAGGAAGGATCTTCCCGCAGAGCATTCAGAGAGAGCGTGGCCCTACTGACACCTTGATTTCTAGCCTTCAGAACTGTGAGAGAATAAATTTCTGTTGTTTTAAGCCACCAGTCTGTGGTATTTTGTTACAGCAGCCCTAGGAAACTAATACAGATTTTGATACTGGAAAGTGGGGTGCTGCTGTAACAAATACCAAAAAGTATGGAAGTGGCTTTTGAATTGGGTAATGCATAGGCTGGAATAATTTTGAGACACTTAATAGTCAAAGCCTAGATTGCCTTGAAGAGGCTGTCAGTTGAATTGTCTATGTTAAAACATCCTGGTGAGGGCTCAGGAAGAAGTGAGGAGAGCTGTAGGAAAAATTTCTATTGTTTTTGAGAATATATGTTTTGTCATGAGCAGAATGTTGACAGAAATATGAATGTTAAAGGTGCTTCTGGTGAGCATGGAAATGAGGAACATGTTACTAGACACAGGAGGAAAGGCGATCTTTGTTATAAAGTGGCAGAGAACTTGGCTAAATTGCATTCTACTGTTTTTTGGAAAATAAAACTTGCAAGCAATGAACTTGGATATTTAGCTGAGAAGATTTCCAAGCAAAATATGGAAGGTGTGGCCTGATTTTTCTTGCTGCTTATAGTAAAATCCAAGAGGAAAGACATAAATTGAGGAAGGAAATTGTTGTGGATTGAATTGTGTCCCTCAAAAATATGTGTTGTAAATCCTAACCTCTACGCCTGTGGTTATAGTCCCATTTGGGAATGAGTTGTCTTTGTTATATTAATGAGGCAGGATTAGTGTAGGATGTATCTTGAGTCAATCTCTTTTGAGATACAAAAGAGATTAAACAACGGAGCAGAGGAGAGATGGGGTAAGATAGATTTCAAGACACATGGAGATCCCCAAGTTACCAGGAATCAAGCTGAAGAAACCAGGACCTTCCCTAGAGCTGACAGAGAGAGGAAGCCTTCTCCTAGAGCCAGTGTCCTGAATTTGAACTTCTAGCCTCCTAAACTGTAAGAAAATTAATTTCTGTTAAAATCATCCACTTGTGGTATTTCTGTTATAGCAGCACTAGATAACTAAGACAGAACTATTAAGAAAAATGAAGCCAGAACTTGAAGATTTGGAAAATTCTCAGCCGACTCATATTGCCCCCCGCAAGTCTGTCAGTTTGTTGTACTGCGGGGGCTTGTGTGTTGCTGTGATGCTTGAAACTATGCCACCGGTATTCAAATACCAGCAGGGTCACCCATGACAGACAAGTTTCAGCTGAGCTTTCAGACTAAGATAGACTAGGAAGCAGGACCTGGCAGTCTACTTCTGAAAAAAAAATTAGCTAGTGAAAATCTTATGAATAGCAGTGGAACATTGTTTGATATAGTGCCAGAAAATGAGTCCCTCAGGTTGGAAGGCACTTGAAATGCAGCTGGGGAAGAGTTACCTCCTCAAAGTAGAGTGGACCTTAATAACATGGATGGAGTCAAGCTTTCGGGACCTTCATTTGCTGATGTGGCATGACTCAAAATGAGAAGAAACAGCTGCAAACATTCATTAATAATCAGAACCTGGAATGTATGAAGTATGAATCTAGGAAAATTGGAAATCATCAAAAATGAAATGGAAGGCATAAACATCGATATCCTAGGCATTAGTGAACTGAAATGGACTGGTATTTATTGTTCATTTTGAATTGGACAATTATATGGTCTACTATGCCAGGAATGAAAACTTGAAGAGGAATGGCATTGCATTCATTGTCAAAAAGAACATTTCAATATCTATCCTGAAGTACAATGCGGTCAGTGATAGGATAATAGCCATACGCCTCCAAGGATAATATCCATATGCCTACGACTATTATTCAAATTTACACACCAAACAGGATGGCCAAAGATGAAGAAATTGAAGATTTTTACCAACTTCTGCAGTCTGAAATTGATCGGACATGCAATCAGGATGCACCGATAATTACTGGTGATTGGGATGCAAATTTTAGAAATAAAGAAGGTTCAGAGGTTGGAAAATAAGGCCTTGGTGATAGAAACGATGCCAGGGATCACATGATTGTGACAAACGACTTATTCATTGCAAATACCTTTTTTCACCAGCATAAACATGGACCTCACCAGATGGAATACACAGGAATCCAATCGATTACATCTGTGGAAAGAGACGATGGGAAAGCTCAATATCATCAGTCAGAACAAGGCCAGGGGCTGACTGCAAATCAGACTATCAATTATTCATATGCAAGTTCAAGCTGAAACTGAAAGAAATTAGAACAAATCCACAAGAGCCAAAGTACGACCTTGAGTATATCCCACCTGAATTTAGAGACCATCTCAAGAAGAGATTTGATGTGTTGAACACTAATGAGCGAAGACCAGGTGACTTGTGGAATGACATCAAGGACTTCATATACAAATAAAGCACCCAAAAAACCAAACCACTTGCTGTCGAGTTGATTCTGACTTATAGCGACACTATAGGACAGAGTAGAACTGCCCCATAGAGTTTCCAAGGAGCACCTGGTGGATTTGAACTGCTGACCTTTAGGTTAGTAGCTGTAGCACTTAACCACTATGCCACCAGGGTTTCCCAAACAAAGCAAGAGGTCATTAAAAAGATAGGAGAGAAAGAAAAGGCCTAAATGGATGTCAGAAGAGACTCTGAAACTTTTGCTTTAGTACGTCGAGTACTAAAGCAAAAGGAAAAACTGGTGAGGTAAAAGAGCTGAACAGAAGATTTCAAAGGGAGGCTGGAGAAGACAAAGTAAAGTATTTATGATGACACGTGCAAAGACCTGGAGATAGAAAACCAAAAGGGAAGAGAACACGCTTAGCATTTCTCAAGCTGAAAGAACTGAAGAAAAAATTCAAACCTGGAGTTGCCATACTGAAGTATTCTATGGGGAAAATATTAAACGACGCAGGAAACATCAAAAAAAAAAAAAAAAAAAAGATGGAAGGAATACACAGAGTCACTATACCAAAAAGAATTGGTCGACGTTCAACCATTTCAGGAGGTGACATATGATCAGGAACCAATGGTACTGAAGGAAGAAGTCCAATCTGTACTGAAGGCATTGGCGAAAAACAAGGTTCTGGGAGTTGATGGAATACCAACTGAGATGTTTCAGCAAACGGATGCAGTGCTGGAAGTGCTCACTAATCTATGCCAAGAAATTTGGAAGACAGCTACCTAGCCAACCGACTGGAAGAGATCAAAATTTATGCCTATTCCCAAGAAAGGTGACCCAACTGAATGTGGAAATTATCGAACAATATCATTAATATTACATGCCAGCAAAATTTTGCTGAAGGTCATTCAAGAGCGGCTGCACCAGTATATCAACAGCAAACTGCCAGAAATTCAAGCTGGTTTTAGAAGAGAACGTGGAACCAGGGATATTATTGCTGATGTCAGATGGATCATGGCTGAAAGCAGAGAATACCAGAAGGATGTTTACCCATATTTTATTGACTATGCAAAGGCATTTGACTCTGTGGATTATAACAAATTATGGATAACATTGCAGATAATAGGAATTCTGGAACACTTAATTTTGCTCTTGAAGAATCTGTACATGGATCAAGAAGCAGTCATTCAAACAGAACAAGGGGATACTGCATAGTTTAAAGTCAGGAAGGGTGTGTGTCAGGGTTGTTTCCTTTCACCATACCTATTCGGTCTGTATGCTGAGCAAATAATCCGAGAAGCCGGACTATATGAAGAAGAATGGGGCATCAGGATTGGAGAAAGACTCATTAACAATGTGCACTATGCAGATGACACAACCTTGCTTGCTGAAAGTGAAGAGGACTTGAAGTACTTACTAAGGAAGACCACAGCCTTCAGTATGGATTATCCCTCAAAATAAAACAAAAATCCTCACAACTGGACCAAGAAGCAACATCATGATAAATGGAGAAAAGATGGAGGTTGTTGAGGATTTCATTTTACTTGGATCCACAAAGTACACCCATGGAAGCAGCAGTCAAGAAACCAAAAGATGCATTGCATTGGGCAAATCGGCTGCAAGAGATCTCTTTAAAGTGTTAAAAAGCAAAGATGTCACCTTAAGGACTAAGTTGAGCCTGACCCAAGCCATGGTGTTTTCAATCGCCTCATATGCATACGAAAGCTGGGCAATGAATAAGGAAGACCCAAGAAGAATTGACGCCTTTGAAGTGTGGTGTTGGTGAAGAATATTGAATATACCATGGACTGCCAAAAGAACGAAAAAAAAAAATCTGTCTTGGAAGAAGTACACACAACCAGAATGCTTCTTAGAAGCAAGAATGGGGAGACTTCGTCTCGCATACTTTGGACATGTCATCAGAAGGGATCAGTCCCTTTTTTTGTAAAGTAGAGGGTCAGCAAAAAAGAGGAGGACCCTCAACGAGATGGACTGACATAGTTGCTGCAACAATGGCCTGAAGCATAGCAACAATTGTGAGGATGGCGTAGGATCGGTCAGTGTTTTGTTCAGTTGTGTATAGGGTCACTATGAGCTGGAACCGACTGGACGGCACCTAATAACAACAACAATTCATATTGCAAAAAATGAGAAACCATGCCTTGGTGAGAACATCAAGGGTGTGGCTGGACAATCATTTGCTAAAGAGATTAGGTATGTGATTTATGCATCTATTCAATTGTCTCAGCAGAAAAACTGTCAGATTAAACTGAAGGGGATAGAAAAAAAAAAATGAAATTAAGTAACGGTGCTAGACTTCTGGGATTCTACAGGCAAGAAATGAGCCAGTAGAGCTGTTTGAGATAATGAGTTTGTTATCTTTCAAGAAAAGGAAAAAATGACTCAAGGGTGGGGCTCTGGGGTTGGGGCCAGTGACTCCATGGCTCCAAAGAGCTGATAGGGCCTCTGTAGGCTTGGAGGAAGGTGAGGATTGAGTCAGAAAATTCTTCTCAGGTCTTGAAATCTTGTGGAATTCGCCCTGCTTGTTGGGTTTTGGACTTGCTGGAGAGCCATGACCGCTTTTTTTCCCTCCAATTTCTCCCTTTTGGAATGGGAATGTCTGATAACTTGTTTTCCAGGTTTCACAGGTCCACAGAGAGAAAGGAATTTTGCTCCAAGGTGGACAATACCCAGAGTCGCACCCATATCTGATTTAGAAGACGAGAGTTGGGAGTTTTTGAGTTCATTATATTTAGATGAGATTTTGTACTTAGAGAGGTTGCTGGAATGGGTTAAGACTTTTGGGGATGTTGGGATGGGGTAAACATATTTTGGATGTGGGAAGAACATGAAATTTTGGGGGACAGAGGGCAGACTGTTATGGGTTAATTTCTGTCCCCAAGAAGATATGCTGAAGTCTTAACTCCTAGTGCCTGTGAATGTGACTGTCATGGATTGAATTATGTCCCCTCCCAAAATGTGTCTATCAATTTGGCTGGGCCACGATTCCTGGTATTGTGTGACTTTCCTATATGTTGTAAATCCTGCCTCTATCATGTTAATAACGGAGGATGGGTGGCAGTTGTATTAGTGAGTCAGGACTCAGTCTACAAGATTGGATTGTGTTTTGAGGCAATCTCTTGAGATATAAAAGATAGAAGCAAGCAGAGAGACAAGGGACCTCATACCACCCAGAAAGAACCACCAGGAGCAGAGCGTGTCTTTTAGATCTGGAGTTCCTGTGCAGAGAAGCTCCAAGTCCAGGGGAAGGTTGATGAGAAAGAACTTCCTCCAGAGCCAACAGAGAGAAACAGCCTTCCCCTGGAGCTGATGCCTTGAATTTGGACTTGTAACCTATTACACTGAGAGAATAAATTTCTCTTTGTTAAAGCCATCCACTTGCGGTATTTCTGTTATGGCAGCACTAGATGACTAAGACAGTGACTTTATTTGGAAATAAGGGTCTTTGTAGATGTAACTACTTAAAATAAGGTCATACTTTTTTTTTAGAGTAGGGTTGGCCCTACTCTAATATGACTGGTGTCCTCATAAAAAGAGGCGAAAAGGCACAGACAAACAGAGACACAAAGGAAGATGGCCATGTAAAGACGAGGCAGAGATTGGAATTATGCTACCACAAGGAAAGCCTGGGGGCACTAGAAGCTAGATAGAGGCAAGGAAGGATCTTCCCCCCAAGAGTGTTAAGAGATCATGGCCCTGCTGACTGTCTGAATTTGGACTTCTTTTTTTTTTTAGCCTCCAGAACTGTGAGACAATAAATTTCTGTTGTTTTAAGCCACCTGGTTTGTGGCACTTTGTTACAGCAGCCTTGGGAAACTAGGGATTATCCTGGTTTTTGGCATGAGTGATTTTCCATTGAAACCGGTATGTGTTGGGTATTACGTTATAAGACTCTGGATCTTATTTAAATTTTGTTTTAGCAGGCCTCCTCTGACACTATGCCCATGGAGAAGGAAGAGCACTGCCAGGTGGGAGTGGAAGTCCTAACTCTCCACTAGGCCTCCTGTGACACCACCTTGGCAGGGAGAGGGAGCAGTGCCTTGTTACTGAGGGTGAGGGTGGAAGTTCAGGTTCCCCAGCGCAGTGGTGGATGGTGGGGGAGTCTGAGGTACTTCGTTAAAGCTTTGCAAGTGTGGATGTCTAGACTACTGGCAGGCATGGAAGTCTAGGTTCCTCCCAGAAGCAGAAGTCCCAAAATTATTCTGACACCTCAAGTTTTTGTAATAACTGAAAGTCTGTCTGGAAATGGCTCCCTACCTCCCCTCAACCCTAACCCTGTATTTATTCGTCATCAATGTGTTCTGGCATCAGTTGGATAATCTTTATGACACTGGGAAGTATGGGAACAGCTGGTAAATTTTTTTGAACTTATTTTTGGTCCTGACATAAAGGATAAGTATAGTTCTATTTATAAGACTAGATAAGTCATGACTCTGTTATATGACTTTTTATTATCTGTATAGGTTATGTGACACGCTATGTACTCCTAAATACTTCAGGTTAAGTATTTAGTTGTTTAGAAGGTAGTTAAATATATTTTCCTTTAGTTGAATGAACTTCTTCTCTGATATTGATGATACGTAAGTATTAACATAATATTGCTACCAATTATGCACTAATTAGTCCATATGACTTGGCATGCTAGATTTTATATAATCTAAAAATTTTGATCCATGCATATATTAGCCATATCAACTTAGTAAATTCAAATTAAACTCTCCCCAGCTCCTAGTGTATTACATTAGAATTATGAAACAAGAATCAGTACTAAATGATATAAGGTTTAATTTTAGACCAAAGAATGGGGTTATATGCCCTAGGTATAAAATAGATTAGGATTGTTTATGTTATGGGATTATAGGGAGGTTGGAGAGGGATAAGGAAGAAGGGAATGGTAGACTGGTAATCAATAAATTTAGAACCCAGAATGTGAAAGCTGGAAAGGATTTTGGAAATTCCAACCTTCCTATTTTATTAACTGCATAATATGTGTCCGGCACTTTACCTACCTTACGGCATTTAATATTAGCTGTCAAGTGGCTATCTTTTCTCCTTCTCACTGTTTAGGTAATTGAAGCTCAAATTAGACTAATTTGTTGAAGGTGACTCATTCTACTATCAAGTGGTAGAGTTAGGATTCAACCTATATCTGTATGCAAAGTCTGTGTTTTTTCTGCTATACTATTCTACCTCCCACGTGGGTTTTTCATAATTATTATAAAATCATTAATTCCATGTCCCCATTTCTTTCTCCAGCAAAAGATCTAAACCCTGGAGGCATCATATCTATTCTACATACCTTTGACAGGTTATAAACTAGGCAAGATGCAATAAATTACATAGCGATATAAGGACTTATTGTATGAAAATTTTCCAAAGTTTCATGATGGAGGATGGATACTTGCAATTACTCTAGACACAGAGTGCTGCCTTAGAGGATACGTAACTTTCCCAAGGTCACATATCCTGTGCAGAGCAAGGATTCAAAACCAGGTCTGACACCAACCCTCATCCTAATCCAATGCAATTTTGCTGCTTTATTACTTAGGAGTCCCTGGGTGGCACAAACGGTTAACTTGCTTGGCTGCTAACTAAAAGGTTGGAGGTTTGAGTCTACCAACTGGTATTTCAACTACCAGCAGGGTCACCTATGGTGGACAGGTTTTAGCACAGCTTCCAGGCTGACAGACTAGGAAGAAAGGCCTGGAAATTTACTTCTAAAAATCAGCCATTGAACACCCTATGGAGCACAGTTCTACTCTGACACACGAGTCAGGCTTGACTCAACGGCAACTGTTTATTACCAAGTAATGATTACGTGGTTGGAAAGTGCGGGTGTGCGGAGGGGGGTTTGGGGTGGTGAGGTGGGTAGCCTTATAATTCTTCGAAAGGGCCTGAATCAGGAACCCCCAACTCTAGGAAGAGGGCCAAATATCGCAGTATTTGTATTTCTGCTTGTGCAAGTCTGAGTGTGACTGTGTGGGGGAGATAGTAGTGTTAAAATCTTCCATGCTGTAAGGGTCACCATCTGTGTCAGTTAACACATGCTAATTCAGATGGAGAAAATATTCAGTCCTCTATACTCACTCATTCAAGTAAAATGGAATACCATAATGAACGGAAGAGGTGTTTCAGAGCAAGTAGTTAAATATGAAATATTATATAAAACTACAGTTTGTTAGTCTAGTTACTAGTCTCAGGGGAACAATTTAAATGTGTTTGTGTACAAAGTCAGTTGGGATTTCCATAGCTTCTCACTGAATACAGCTAGGATTTTCTTAGTCAGCACTGAATTGTCTTCCTCATATTTTAAAATTCAAGTTTATGTTTTGACTACTGGTTACAGGTAGAAACTTATTATTGAAAATATGCATAAGTCTCCACTTATAAAGGAAATCTTTTCTTCAGATGTCAACAATTACTTTCTTATCCATAAAGACCGGACGTGTGCCTCTTAACAGGCCTGTTATGTGAAAAATACATAATTTCTCTTTTGAAAAGCATGATTGATGGAAGGCTTTCTTTTTTTCTCAAATATACTGCGGATTGAAAGCCAGACTAATGATTTTTACTTACACCAGAGAGAAGATCAGAACAAGAAATTGGTGTTATCTTTTTTTTTTTTTAAAGGGTTACTGAATGTTTGAGTTGCAAACAGTGATGAGGATCTTAATTACGCCTTCTCCCAGGCCTGTCCACAAGTAGACTCTACTCTTCCTCGAAGACCCGAGTTCAAAGCAATAGAAACCAACATTCTGTAGACCCCACTTAACGAATTTTCGTCATTGCTTTCTTTTACAATACTATACTGATCTAGCGATAAACGCAGCACGAAAATTTGGCCCCGAAGTGCCAACAGACCTTCGGCGGTAGGGAGCCACGGTCAGCGAGCCAGACCCCGTGGGAAACTCATTTCCTCCGCCCTGGGTTGTAAGGGTGGAGGGTCAGGGGACCTTTCCCCCTTCACTTTCGGCGCGGGTGAGGGGAGAGGCCGCAAGCGCAGGCCTGGCCTAGGGCGGCGCCCAGGCCGCGGAGCGTGAGCCCGCAGCCACTGCCGGAGCTTGCTTTTCGCGGAGGCCATTATTTCCAGTGGTGCCAAAACTCTGCGCCTTCTTGAGGGCGGAGGTCTGGAACCGTGCGCCACCTCCCGGCCACGCTACCCTTACCAAGCCTTGTAGGGTTCGAGACCCTCGTAGTGCCAAATGGCAGAAGCCGGAGTCTGGAACCCCCCTCCCCCGCAATGAACTCCTGGGCAAGCAAAGGTCGTCCATGGCGTCCTCGCCCAGCGTCCGCCCTCGTAGGGCGGTGCTGGACCTCGCCCTTCCCCACTGCTCCCCTCCCCCCGCCCCCCCCCCCCCGAGCCCGCCGCGGCTCCCGAGGTGACACGGCCCGGACGCTCCATTCTCTGCCAGAGTGTATTTAACTAGCACAACCTAACACACTGCTTCCTCCCGGTGACACCCCTTCTTCCGACAGACGCGACTAGCAGCCAACCACCTGCCAGAGTTGGCGCCCGTACCCCTCCCCTGTCGGTTGCGGCCTCGGTGGCCGGGGCCTCAGCAGCTAGCAAGTTGAGTAGAGCCACGGCTGACGTGAGTCAACAAAGATCACGTGAGGTGAGCCGGTCACACCGATTGGCGGCGCCAACCGGGCGGGGAGGGGGGGTCACGGCGGCGGCGTGGGGTTTGCTCAGTGACACAATTACAACAACTTTGTGCTGGTGCCGGGGAAGTTTGTGTCTCCAACGAATCCCCTCCCCGTGCCCCTCAGCCCCGCGCACTCCGGCCATTCCCGCCGTCCTCGCCCGTGGCTGTCCCCCGTCCGCCCCCGCGATGTGACCCTACAGCTGAGCCGCCGCTGCTTGCCGACCCGGGGGCTCTGCAGCCCCTGCCACCGCCACTTTCGCCGCCGCTGCCGCGTTGGGATTTTTCGTCGCCGCAACCCGCGGCGGAGGAGGAGGCGGCGATAAAGTTGGTGTGCTGGTCCCGCGTGGAGATTGGGGGCGTCTTCGCGGGCCCTGGCTCGGGGGGGGTGTCGGCGTTGGAGTTGTGAATTTACTGCGTTTCCATGAAATCCTGCGGAGTGTCGCTCGCTACTGCCGCCGCTGCTGCCGCCGCTTTCGGTGATGAGGAAAAGAAAATGGCGGCGGGAAAAGCGAGCGGCGAGAGCGAGGAGGCGTCCCCCAGCCTGACAGCCGAGGAGAGGGAGGCGCTCGGCGGGCTGGACAGGTACGAGGCGCCTTCACCCGCCCGGCAGGCTCTGGTCGGGCTGGCGCCGCTCTTCCGGGAGGCCCGAGAGCGGCTTGCCTCCGGCGGCGGCGGGGCGGGCACCTCGGTTTGGCTCTTTCCTCGCCGCCGCTGCTGCCGCCGGCGCCGCTAGGGCCTCGGGCTCGGGAAGGGACGGGTCAGTGGCGTTCCTGGAGCATTAACGAGCCGCATGTCTCTCTCCCCACAGCCGCCTCTTTGGATTCGTGAGGTTTCATGAAGATGGCGCCAGGACGAAGGCCCTTCTGGTCAAGGTAAGGCAGCCGCGCGGGCCAGAGCACGGACGCGGTCTCCCCGGTCCGCGCCCAGCTCTCTTCGGGCTCCGCGGCCCCGCCGGCGCTCATTGTGGCGGCGAACGATGGCCGAGGGGCTTCCGGAAAACTGTTTCCTGCCTCTGCTTACCCCCCACCTCAGATACCTCGCTCGCTCCCTTGCGAAATCGCCTTCTCGTGTAGCTTGGGAAACCGAGGCGGCAGCGCTTTGGGGCCGGGCTCCACTGGGTCGACAAATTTTACGGCTTGTTGGGGGTAGGCCGTTGATCTCCGAGGTCCCTACTTAGGGTCAGGGGATCGTGAACGTGAGCAGATTTTTCCAAATTTCTGACTTATTTGCCTCTCACGATTTTTTATTCTTTTCGTTTAGGCAGGCTGTTCATGATGTCTGCTGTTACCCAAACGTTTTGGGCTTTATTATGTCTCTGCTCCCAAAAGGGGGAAGTTGCAGGTAGTTTAGGGTGGTGAAGAGTTTGCATTGGGCTGTTGACATGTATCTCGATTGGTATGTGTTTTACCTGAAGTTAGGTGGCTTGTTTACTTTTTGGATCTGGCTGCCACAGAAATACCGCAGTTATTTGTGAACGTATTTTCTTTCTAGAGCCTTGTTTCCTGTGTGTCTGACAGGGGAAACCGGGAGGATTCGGGGTGTAGTCTCTGTTTATTGTGTGGAAAGTTGTTGGCACTGTCATTTAGTTAAGTAATGGCTGCTCCTATCGGCCCAAGATGGCGGGACAGGGTGGGAGGAGAAAGTGAAGGGGGGGTTTGGGGGAGGGAGGAGAGGTAAACATGGAAATAAATAGTAGGGATGAATAGGCCTCTGCTTCGGAGTGTGTAGTTCTATAGTGTTTAATAAAAATTATCCAAGAATATTTGGAAATAGAATTGTTGTGCCTTCTCCATGCTTGGAAGCAACATTCATAAGCCTGGTGTAAATGCTTATCAACCTGTAGCACATTTAGTTACCCATCCGTAAGCTATTGAACAAAGGCTGGGAGTCTTAGTCTGTCTGCATCAGTTTGTATCTCCTGACCAAAATCTGGTTGAAATGGTATTTGTATGGTTTCTTCTTAATTGGGACCATGGAACTTGGAGTGTGTGCCATAGGTGTTGCAACCATTAGATATTTTCTTTCTAGCTGAAATCAGCAGCTTTGCATTTGACACCTAGCTTCATTGTTGAAATTTGAGTAGGAAGTTTGAAATGACTGAAGTGTAGTATTTTATTCTTAGGTTGTTTTTTTTGTTGTTGTTGTCCTGAATTTTGTTTGTAGTTTGGTTTAGGGGAGCTGCTAATTCTTTTTATCTGTAATTACATTTCTATTTGTATTTAAAAGTAACTGAATATAAGGGGGTTTGATTACAAATAATGGTCCCAAAACTGAACTGAGATAATCCTTTCCAGTAAGGCCAAGCCTTTGACCGATACAGAAAACAGGAATTAAACTTTGACTATGTAGGTATTAATTGGCTTCCTTAAAAATTATTGATGAAAAAAGGAACAGTGACCAGCTCTGGAATGATTTAAGCACCTGTCTTGAAAAAATTCTTCTTCTAGTACTTAATTTTATTTAAAAATTCTTGACTTCTGTCAAAGTTGTCATTTAGAAGATTAAACAAAAGATTTAAATTTTAAGAAGCATTCTTTTATTTTGAATGGTTATTGAAGCTTTAACGTGGGGTTGGTAAAAAAAGATCATTTGGAAAAGTTTGGCGAAATCTATTACTTTTGGTTATGATAATGAAGAAATACATGGAATATGATTTTTTTGTGGATAATTTGTAAAATGCTAGTTGACTTCATGTCTCAGAATGCACATATTCAGATGACTTCACGGTGGATGGTGCTTAACATTGGGTTTCAGGTTGTAACGTTGAAGCCGGCAGTTATTATGCACTATTGAGTTTAAATTTTAAGGAACTGAGCATTTTCAAATTTTTTTTATAAAGGTATGCATTACTTTTTTTAACGTTTGAATAGAGTTCCATTTTAAAATGAGAAACTGGCTAAGCTTCATTATGTTTTGAGGAAGAATTATAGCTTCATAAAATATGGAATAATTTGATTAACTACTAAGTATTTGTTGAGCTAAAGAAAAAAAAAATCTTCATTACTTGGACTCAATGCTAATGAAGTCCTACCTGCTTAGATCAAGACTTATTAGCCTTAACATTAAAGTAACTGTTCAAGTGCAATAAAACATTCTGGCGTATATGTGCAACCTCACGCAGTTCTTGGTTGCGTCCTTGTGTGCCTGAACATGCCAGTGAAATGTGTAATGTAAAGCTTGGCATTATATAACCTCTGTTTTTACTGTTTGCATTGGATTCTGGATAGAATGAATAAGCTGGAGTCCTTCTATAGGAATTATTAAATTATTTAGTTTTATCCATCTTTTTACTGTCCTGAGAAACAGTTTTTTTTTTGTGGAATGTTGAGCTCTGATGGTTTCAGAATTCTTATTCTCTCAAAGTCTTAAGAATAAGATTTGGCTTTTCTCTACCAGAGTATGTATGTTCAGGCTACTTACCTGTGGGCTATGATTTTTGTCATGCCACCCTCCGCATCCCCCCCCCAAAAGACAATTTTAGTCTTCACTTTGTATAAAAACTTTTTTCTTTTCTGACAGAAAGTTAGCTATTTGCTATGTGTTTTAGAAAAATTCTTGTTCCTATATATGTTATTGCATAAAAAAATATAACTCGACTTTGGAAAGCTTTAGAGGGTTTAAAACATTTAATAAATATCTTTTTTACACCCAGACATATATTCCTTTTCCAGGCATGAGCATACTTTATCCAAACCACTGATTTCTCTTGGTCTCTGAATGTTTTCGAAGATTCACTTATATTAGAGTCATTGAAAGAATTTTTGTTTGTAGAATTGCCATTTGATATACTGTGCTTGGGGTTTTTGGATTGAAAAATAGATCTGTAATATAGAATATTATTTTGTAATAATATCTTTAAAACGAGGATGTAAATGACTAGTAGTTGCTTCATCAGAGTTCTTGAAATATAGGGGGATATTGAGCACTTTGCTCTTTCAACTAATGCTGACCCATAATCTTTTGGTAATGTATTCAAGACTCTTTATTTTTTAATTAGTGTAGTTACTGAGAAGTAATTAAGAAGTGAAAAAGAAATTATGCTGATTTTTTTAGTGTACTTTTGAAAACCATTTGGATTAGTTTTGTTTTCATTAGGGTACGGATTTGAGTCAAAGTATAAAATAGTATAAACAGTACATAGTAATACTGTGAAGCATAATTATAGTAATAATATGCTAGAGGGCTGGGGGATCAGGGGAACTGTTGATGAAATACGTGGTGGTTGTTGTTAGATGCTGTCAAGTGGGTTCCGACTCATAGTGACCCTATGTACAACAAAAGGAAACACTGCCCAGTCCAGCGCCATCTTCACAGTGATTGCTGTGTTTGAGCCCATTGTTGCAGCCACTGTGTCAGCCTGTCTTGTCCATGGTATTCCTCTTTTTTTGCTGATCCTCTACCTTGCCAAGTATGATGTCCTTTTACAGGGACTCAAATACATAGCAGTCATTTATTTTGAAGTATTTTCATACCATTTTAAGTTTGTTCTTATTGGAACTTTTTTTTGGATAACTGTATATACCAGTAGAAAGATTATGTAGAATACTTAGAAGTTGTGGATTGTTTATCATTTAAAAATGTGTGTGCTTTTTTCCTAGAAGATATTAGTATTAAAAGAGTTGGCATTTTAAAATTTTTTCGCTAATGGGGTTAGTTTAAGATCCATTAAAGCATACATTTTCCTCAATTTCTGTTGTTTGCATGTAAATGGTGGGGGAAAATTATTAAGTCAATTTTAGAGGTGGCTTTTTTATACAGTTATATTTGAGTGTTGATGATGTTTAAAACTTTTTCATATTATGTGTTTTCTGTTTGCTGGCACTTAAAAAGGGATATACTGTTTCCAGGGCTGGTGGCGTAGTGGTTAAGAGCCACGGCTGCTAACCAAAAGGTCGGCAGTTCGAATCTACCAGGCGCCCCGTGGAAGCTCTGTGGGGCAGTTCTACTCTGTCCTATAGGGTTGCTATGAGTTGTAATCTACTCGACGGCAATGGGTTTGGTTTGGGTTTTTTTAAAGAAGGTTAGTGTTTGAGTTAAAAAATTAACCACAGAAATAATGTGATACATTGAAGGCAATGGGTTTTTTATTGTGTTTAAAAACTAGGTCTTTAATTCGATGTGTTTTAAAAATTAGTTTCTGGTTTGGAATGTTGTCATCTGAATAATTAGTCATTATTGCTTACTTGGACAAAGTCTCATGCGGTTACTACACAGGAAAGTATAGTAACTTTCCTAAAACTTTGGTATATTCCTGGTAATAAAGATACAGTAAGAAATTACAGAATATGTTTGCATTATTTAGGCACAAATTAGAACTGTAGGAATATAAACAGGTACTTTTTAAGTTCTGTTCCCCGCCCCCTACTGAGTAGCTCTTTTTGTAGAATCAATTACAAATTAAAATGACTAATAAATACAAATTCAGAGGGCTGCTCAAGAGGACAAAGTATTAGAGTGAAATGTGCAAAGACTTGGAGTTAGAAAACCAAAAGGGAAGAATATACTTGGCATTTCTCAAGCTGAAAGAACTAAAGAAAATACTCAGGCCTCGAGTTAAAATATTGAAAGTTTCTGTGGGCAAAAAATTGAATTCCGCTGGAAGCATCAAAAGAAGATGGAATGAATACACACAGTTACTATGCCAAAAAGGATTGGTCAGTGTTCAGCCATTTCAAGAGGTGTAGCATATGATCAAGAACTGATAGTACTGAAGAAAGTAGTCCAAGCTGCACTGAAGGCATTGGCAAAAAACAAACTTCCAGGAGTTGATGGGATACCAATTGAGATGTTTCAACAGATACAAGGCAGGAAGTGCTCACTCTTCATTGCCGAGAAATTTGGAAGACAGCTACCTGGTCAATCGACTGAAAGAGATCCATATTTGTGCCCATTCCAAAGAAGGGTGGTCCAACGGAATGTGGAAATTATCGGACAATGTCATTAATATCGCATGCAAATAAAATTTTCCTGAAGATAATTCAAAAACGGTTGCAGCACTGCATCAACAGGGAGCTGCCAGAAATTCAGGCCGGATTCAGAAGAGGACATGGAATGAGGAATATTATAGCTGATGTCAGGTGGATCTTGAATGAAAGCAGAGAATACCGGGAACGTGTTTGCCTGTGCTTATCGACTACGCAAAGGCACATTTGACTGTGTGGATCATAACAAATTATGGATAACGTTGGGAAGAATGGGATTCCAGAACACTTAATTGTGCTCATGAGGAATCTGTATACGGATTCAGAGGCAGTCATTAGAATAGAACAAGGGGATACTGCATGGTTTAAAGTCAGGAAAGGTATGCATCAGGGTTGTGCCCTTTTACCATACTTATTTGATCTGTATGCTGAGCAAATAATCTGAGAAACTGGACTATATGAAGAAGATCATGGCATCAGGATCGGAAGAAGACTCTTTAACAACCTGCAATACACAGATGACACAGCCTTGCTTGCTGAATGTGAAGAGGACTTGAAGCACTCACTGCTGAAGACCAAAGACCACAGCCTTCAATATGGATTACACCTCAACATAAAGAAAATAAAAATCCTCACAACTGGACAAGTAAGCAACATCATGATACCAGAAAACCAAACCCACTGTCCTTGAGTTGATACTGACTCACCGTGACCCTGTAGGACAGAGTAGAACTGCCCCATAGGGTTTCAAAGGCTGGAAATCTTTATGGAAGCAGACTGCCACATCTTTCTCCCGTGGAGTGGTTGTTGGGTTCCAACTGCCGACCTTTCTGTTAGCAGCTGAGCGCTTAGCCACTATACCACCAGGGCTCCCTGACATCATTATAAATGGAGAAAATATTTAAGTTGTCAAGGATTTCATTTTACTTGGATCCACAGTCAACGACCTTGGGAGCAGCAGTCAAGACATCAAAGGACATATTGCATTGGGCAAATCTGCTGCAAAAAATATAAATAATAATTTATGAAAAGACCTCCTCAAATTGTTAAAAAACAAAGATGTCTCCTTGAGGACTGAGGTACGCCTGACCTAAGCCATGGTATTTTTAATTGCCTCATATGCATGTGAAGCTGGATAGTGAATAAGGAAGACCGAAGAAGAATTGATGTCTTTGAGTTTTGCTGTTGGCAAAGAATATTTAATATAGTATGGACTACCAGAAGAACAAACACATCTGTCTTGGAAGAAGTACAACCAGAATACTCCTTAGAAGCAAGGATAGTGAGACTTTGTCTTACGTACTTTGGACATATTAGGAGGGACCAGTCCCTGGAGAAGGACATCGTAGTTGGTAGAGGGTCAGCAAAAAGAAGACCCTCAAGGAGATGGCTGCAACAATGGGCTCAAACATAGCAACGATTGTGAGAATGGCACAGAACCTGGCAGTGTTCCTTCTGTTTTACTTAGGGTCACTATGAGTTGGAGCCAACTCAATGGCACCTAACAACAACAACAGGGAGCATTTGACTGCCACCTCTAAATATAGGTTGTTGAGAAAAGCCGCCTGAGAGATCAATTTTGTGACTTAGGTGGTAAGTGTAGCGATGGGCCATGCACTTACCAAGTGAAGGTTAGTTGCTTGGCCAACTACAGCATAAAAAATATTTTTCTTAGATTGTAGAACTTTTAGTGTGTTTATACCGTACCAGTATTATTTTACAGATTTGAAAGGATTTTTAAGTTTATTGTTAGTTGAAATTCATTGTGCTGCTTTGAGCTCTTTGGCATTGATGTTGATGACTGATAACACTGCATTATTAATATTTTTGAAATGTGGTATTCAGAGAGCTAATGTATGTTAAGAAAACACCAGATTGTCTAAGAATTGAAATGGTGGTTAGGCTATATAGGACCCACATGTATGTATTTGCAGCCTAGTTAATTAATGGAGTTTATTTAATGAATGCATAATTGACAGTTTTATGTAGTTACATGGAGCGTCACGTAGAAACTGAGCAACAAATATTTGAATGTGCATGAAGTGCAAGTCTTTTGTGCAGGGGATATGAAGATAAGATAGATCCCTTGCTTGCATTGAGCTTACATTTCCCTAAGAAGCGTGAGGTAAGTTTAAGGATGACTAACACAGCAATATCAGTGGCAGAAGAAAAATGTGAAGTACTCTGAAATTGATGATAAAGGACAGTTTAACAAGTTAAAAGTTAGAACGGCTCTTATTAATGGTATGGGAATTGTTTCTCGATTGTGTTTCCTGGAGGTGGTGTTTCTTGATGTAGGTATTAGCATGCCATTTTTAATTTTGTTTAGGAAAACATGCTTTAAAAATGAGATTCTAGCTTTTAGCAGATGTGCAAAGGATGAGCTGCTGTGTTTTGTCCTTCCCTAATCACGTTTTTAGTAATACTTATCCTTGTAATGGTTTCTTAACTTGGGATCCTTGAATGAGTGTTCATGGGTCAATTTAATGAAGTCTGTGGCAGATTTGGATAGATACTCAAGAGGTAGTTAATAATAGTCATCTTGGAATACAAATACCTCTGGGATGAGGGGAAGAGAAGGAGATTTTAATCTTTTCACTTTATGGATTTTGTACTGTTTTATTTATTTTACCATGGACATTAAAAATAATACAGTAAGTACCCTGACTTTGAGTACATCAGAATATTATATTTTGGTTGACTAAAGATGGTTTTCAAACCACTATCAGACGTAGTTAGAAGAGATGTGTAAAGCAGGGCTCTGAACTGGTTCCTTCGGATTCAAATCCCTGCTGAGAATTTGCATTTCCACCCCAGATACACTGAATCAGAATCTACATTTTAACAAGATCTGCTGAGAATTTGCATTTCTACCGTAGATATACTGAATCGGACTATTTTAGCAATCTTGTTAAGAAGTAAATTCAGTTTCAGTATATCTGGGGCGGAAAAGCAAAATTCTCAGCAGGGGTTCAAACCGGTTTGGAGCCCTGGTGTGAAGGCTTTATTGTTGACTTGGGGTACTTCTGAATTTGGTGGTCTTTGAATGAGGATAGGCTGAATGAAGTAGAGATGTACACAATTAGGTCCTATTTCCTTGTGTTTTAAGTGGCTTTGTGATAGTCACCGCACTCATTGTTCATTCTCATCTTTAGCATCTATTTCATTGGTCACGTCACTTTGGGGCCTGATTTGGCATGGGTTGACCTTTAGGATCTAATTAAGATCTAAAACCTGGAAAGGTAGGCATATTCCCTTATTGAGGCATCTTTAGATATCTGAGCCAATTTGTGGGCTATTTGCCACTTTGTTATATAAGCTTTAATTTTTTTTCTCTTACCCCTTTCCTCCTTTTTTTCTGTTGTCTTTTCTTCTACATTGCTTAAACTATTGGTGTCATTGTGTTGTGAAGAAGTTGCTAACTGGAGTTATATTCTTTTTGTAATTTTGTCTGTGTTAGAATAAATAAAGATACTGCTACTAAGTTTATTCTCAGGGAGGAGATTGGACTTGTATAGTTAAGGGTATTATATAAGGTCGTCTAACTCATTTTAATTTAGAACAATGGAAGAAATAATTTTAAACAAAGGGTTGCTTTCAGACTGTAGATGTATTACATTATGTCCATAGATCCTTCTCTTTTTAAAAAAAGTTTATTAGTGAAAATTTATCGTATTTTCAAAAGTCGAGACAGTAAACCAATCAACCACCATCAGCTTTAACAATTTTCAGCTCATAGCCAGTCTTGTTTTATCTATGTCTTGCCCTTCCATTATTTCAAAGCAAATCTCAGACATCAGTCACATCATTTAATTCATAAATATTTCAGTTTTCTGTGAATGATAAAGACACATTTGAAACATAGCCGCATTGCCATTATTACAGGTAAAAATAATTTATTATCAAGTATCCACTGACCTTGTTTTTTTACCTTGATGGAAATTGAGAATTAGTTGCTTGGGAAATGAGAAGAAAGCAGATATTTAGCTGTTGAGCTATGTGATGGGAGTTTGTATTTTGATATTGTGGTAGGATTCTGCCAGTGAGAAAAGAGCTAATTTCTCTGAGAATTTTATGAATCTTAGTTGTGTGAGTCTGTCTGGATAGTTTATATATTTAGGGAAAATTTGTTTCCAAGATACAGTAGTTAAAATAAATGCTTTAAGTTTTTGAATTTTAAGTATCAGAATGAGAACTAGAAAAGCTTTTGCTTTGGTTGATTCATGAAACATTTTTGAACTTAGGTGGGTTAGGAATTGTGCCAGGTCCCGGGACAACATTAAGATATGGCCTCTGCCTTGCAGTCTGGGGAGAGACAGACAGATTGAGTGATTATATGATGTAGTTAAGTACAGTAAGAAAGGTATATGCAAAGTGCTATGAATGCTCAGTTGATGGTGCAATTAAAACATTTACAACAATTTATTATGGATAATTTAAAATATACACAGGTATTGATAGTTTAATGAACTCCCATCTTCAACAATTATCAACATTTGGGAGCAGTTAATTTTGACTGGAGAAGTGGTAAGGGAAAATGCACAAAGATACAGCATTTGGTCTTGATAATGAAACATGAGAAGTTTATCAGAAATAGCAAGAGGAAGAAGAGGGCAGAGAGTATGAAGTTAAATGGTGGTTGAGGAATTGTGAGTAGTCTGGTGTGGGTAGAGGGTAGGATGTCTCTGGGATTGGGAGGGTGTAACTGAATATGTGAAGGGCCCCATCATTGTAGGCAATAGGGAGTTTTGGGGCATCGTTGAATTCAGCTCTTTAATCAGGGGAAGTGACATGACGAGTAGGTGAGAAGGATACAGGAGCGGGTAGGAGGAGAGGTGGGGGTGGGAGGAATCTAGTTGTGAAGTATTGATGGTAGATAGTGATGCATGGATTTTGGAGTAGAATTCTGCTTCTACCACTTATTAAATGTTTTAATCATGGCAAAGTTATTTCATCTTGCAGAGGCTCAGTTTTCTCATCTGTAAAATGGAAGTAGTAATAGATTCCCTGCAGAATCTTGCATATTGTGTTAGAAATAAATACATGTAAAGTACATGGCATTAGGCCTGGCATGGAAGGTGCTCAGTACAAGGTAAATGTTACCATCTTGGAAAAGACAATTAAGTTTAAACTAAGACTGTGGTTTAGAAATGAGGAGCGAGATGGAGGCAGATTTGAGATTTCTTGGAACAGCCTAACATCACAGTACTTTGGCTTTCTTTCCTATCTCTGACCACATCTTAGTCTCCTTTGTAGGCTCATTTCCTTCTACCTACGCTTTAAATGTTGGGGTTTTCTAGGCCCTGTTCTAGGCTTTTGTTTCTCACTCTGTCTTCAACTTATATGTATACCTTGACTGCCTGCTTGACTCCTTGAGTATCTTGAAGGCACCCTAAACTGAACATATGCAAACTGAATTTATCATTATCTTTAATGTTCCTTATCTTAGTGAATGGCACTTACCATGACACATCCCAGAAACCTTGACTCCTTTTCTTAACCTATCAAGTCCCAGTAATCAAATCTTATCATTTCTACAGCTTAAATAAACCTCAAAAATCTGTTTCTCGCCATCCCCACTGCCACCATCCTAATTGCAGCCATAATCCTGTCTTTGACTTTTGAAATACCTTCCTCCAATTCATTTGAATAATTATGCTTGTGTATAGTACAAAATTGAAAAGTTATGTAAATGGTGCTACAGTGAAAAAATTTTCCTTTCACACCGTCTCCCAGTTACTTAGTTCCTGTTGCCAGAGGTAGCCTCTGATACAGCTTTATTGGGTATGTTTTCATATTTCAACACATACACAAGCATTTCTGGTTTTTTTTTACACACAAATGAGAATACTGTATACAAATTGTTAAAATGTTTTTGTTAATTTTCGTTTTTACTATATGAAAATAAGTAGTTTTTATGTTGAGCTGTCTTGAGTTTGAGAGTTCTGACATTCAAGTAGCGAGATGTTGGTGAGGGGATTGGTTTGGGTGATTTCTAAGTTATTTTGATTTCGAGTTTCTTTTTATACGTGGTATAAAAAACCAAAAACCTATTCTCTCTCATAGCAACCCTATAGGACGGAGCTGCCCCATAAGGTTTCCAAGGCTGTAAATCTTTACAGGAGCAGACTGCCACATCTTTCTCCCATGGAGCAGCTGGTGGGTTCAAACTGCCAACTTTTGGTTGGCAGCTGAGCACTTCAACCACTGTCCTACTAGGGCCCCTTATACAAGGTATGTTGTTGCTGTTGTTAGGTGCCGTTGAGTTGGTTTCGACTCATGGTGACCCTGTGTACAGCAGAACAAACCACTGTCTGGTCCTGCGCCATCCTCACAGTTGTTATGCTTGAGCCCATAGTTGAAGCCACTGTGTCAATCCATCTCATTGAGGGCTTTCCTCTTTTTCACTGACCCTCTACCTTACCAAGCATGATGTCCTTCTCCAGGGACTGACTGGTCCCTCCTGATAACATGTCAGAAGTATGTGAGATAAAGTCATGCCATCCTTGGTTACAAGTAGCACTCTGGCTATACTTCCTCCAAGACAGACTTGTTCATTCTTCTGGCGGTCCATGGTATATTCAATATTCTTCACCAAATTTTTCAGTGTGCAAAAAAGTCTTAATCGCAAATGTGTTCGTATGTGTTTTCCTAAGATAAACCAAAACCAAAAATCCACTGCCGTCGAGTCGATTTCCTAAGATAGTGGTTGCTTAATTTTATATGTTGTGAACTTTTAGTTGGAATAATTGGCAAATTTTAGCTTCTGTATTTTGGTTTTATTGGTGTCACTGATTACCAGGCTCCATGAATACTCATTTAAGTAACTAATTTGTTATCTGATTGTGTATAAAAGTAGTCATAGTCTCCACTTAATATCTTGTATTTTCAGGAGCCATTCACCTTCCTGATTTATTACTTAGTTTTTTCTTTTTTTTTATTACAGAGAAGGAAAAAGAGACAAATTTGCATTCGTGATTAATCGGAAAATGTATAGCCCTTAGTGTGATACTAACTTATTTCATAGCAGAATCTTTGTTTATAAATTTGACTGGTGGTGGGCTAGAACAATGGTACTTTATTTTTGCGGATTCATTAACCCTTTGAGGATCAATGTAGCTGTGTGTGTGTTGTATATGATTTCACAGAGTATAGGGGATCTTCTTGAAGCCCCACCATGAACTCCCAATATTTTCAGTTTGTCCAGTGTAGTTATTCTTGCATGGAGGCTCTAATGATTAGAGGATGTTTGGGAAGAAAGAAAAACTTTAGAATCACTGGATTTGGTTAGACTGAATTTTGCAGTGTTCTATGGCCACTTTACATATTCTCTCAAAAATCTCCTCTGTTGACCATAGGGGTTCCATCCTAGAGAACCTGTTGCTTTAAAGTGGAAAGATAGCTGTCAGCACATGCTTCATCAACATAGTTAAAGGCTTTAGTATTGTTTCCACAGCCTCAAACAAACAAAAAACCAAACCCACTGTTGTCAGTGGATTCTGACTCCTAGGTGCCCCATAGGGTTTCTAAGGTTGTAAATCTCTAAGGAAGCAGACTGCCACATCTTTCTCCTGTGCAGCTGCTGGTGGTTTTGAACTGCTGACCTTTTGGTTAGCAGTCGATCATTTAACGACTGGGCTACCAGGGCACCTTTTCCACACCCCAGGTGCTAAAAATGCTGGTTTGACTGGAAGACTGTGTGATATACAACAATGAATTAGAAATCAAAAGACCTGTGCCTGCTGCCTACTTTAGTCAAGCCACTTAATTTTTATGGTCCCCAGTTTCATAACCTGTTAAAAATGAAGGACTGGGAATTAGGAATTTCCAAGGTGACTATCTAGCACCAAAATTCTAGATGAGTGTTCATTTGAATTTTTAGGGTCAGTTTTTTAAAGATTTGATCTAGAAAGAAGAAACAATTGAACTTTGTTCTGGATCATAATTTTGATTTCAGCTGTAAGCCTTAAAGACTGGAAACTGAATGAATGCAGGCACACAGGGGAGCTGAGAGTTGTATATTTGTGTTAATTTAGTATGATAATCACTCAGATAGTTTTGCATTGATTTGAAAGTTGGTCCTATTACTGGTTAATATTTTGATTTCATCAGACATCTTATAATTGGATTGTTATTTCTTAGGTCAGATCTGAGGTTTCTATTTCTAGAAGATGGGTATAATGACTCTGTATACCTGTTTGCTACGAACTCGTGATGACTGGGCAAAATGAATTCTCATGTGAATTGTTAAAAAATGTCATATTGAATACTATTAGGTATTAGGCATAAGAATAGAAAGAATCATTTGGCATTAGTTGGGGTACTTTCTGGTCTATAGAATGTAAACTTTTATTGTTGGTGTTTGCTTTGTGTGTATATACACATATGATTATATATTCATTATAAGATCTGTTAAAAAAGGTTGATTTGGGGTTTGTAAGTTAATTTTTTTCTCCTATATGTAATTTTATTTATTTCGTTGTTGAGAATATACATAGCAAAACCAAATCCAAACCCATTGCCAACGAGTCAATTCCGACTCATAGTGACACTATAGGACAGTAGAACTGCCCCATAGAGTTTCCAGGGAGTGCTTGGTGATTCGAACTGCTGACCTTTTGGTTAGCAGTCGTGGTAGCTCTTAGCCACTATGCTACCAGGGTTTCCATACACGGCAAAACATACACCAATTCAGCAGTTCTTACTTGTGCCATTAAGTGGCATTGATTACATTCTTTGAGTTGTGTAACCATTCTCACCCACCTTTTCTGAGTGGTTCCTCCCCCTTTAACCTAAATTCACTGCTCCCTGAAGTTCTTATCTTTGGCGTTGCTGTTGTCCATTTGATCCCATACAGATCTTAAAAGAGTATAATGCTCAAGGCGGATGTTTTTTAGTAGTTACAGCTAAACTATTGTTTGGTTTTAAGAAGACTTCAGGGGATATTTTTGGTTTAAGGTTTAAAGTTTATTTCAGGCAGTAGTTCATTTAGCCTCCGTGACTCCAGGAAGTCTGGAGTCCATGAGAATTTGAAATTATGTTCTGCATTTCCCCCCTTTTCATCAGGATTCTTCTATGGACTCTTTGATCAAAATGTTCAGTAATGGTAGCTGGGCACCATCAAGTTCTTGTCTCCTGGAAAGGAGGCAGTTGTTCATGGAGGCAATTATGCACACATTCCATTTCCTTATTCTCTTCCAGACTCTCCTTCCTCTGTTGCTCCCATTGAATGGAGACCAGTTATTGTACCTTGAATGACTGCTTGCCAACTGTTAAGACCCTAGGCACTTCACATAAAACTAGAAGGTAGGACATAGGCACTAAACGTGTTACTAGGCCTTTTAACTGGGATGGCCCATGAAACTATGATCCTAAACTGCCAAATCAAGAAACCAAATCCCATGAGGTTTTTGGGTGTACATAAGCAGTTGTTTTAGGCGTCTAGTGCTGCTGTAACAGAAATACCGCAAGTGGATGGCTTTAACAAAGAGAAGTTTATTTTCTCACAGTAAAGTAGGCTAAAAGTCCAAATTCAGGGTGTCAGCTCCAAGGGAAGGCTTTCTGTCTCTGTTGGCTCTGGAGGAAGGTCCTTGTCCTCAATCTTCCCCTGGCCGAGGAGCTTCTCAGGTGCAGGGATCCCGTGTCCAAAGGACGCACTCTGCTCCTGGTGCTGCTTTCTTGGTGGTATGAGGTCCCCCTGTCTCTCTGCCTGCTTCTTTTATATCTCAAGAGATTGCCTCAAGACACAGTCCAATCCTATAGGTTGAGTCCTGCTTCACTAACACAACTGCAGCCCATCCTTCCTCATTAACATCACAGAGGCAGGATTTACAACATACAGGAAAATCACAATACTGCGAATCATAGCCCAGCCCCATTGATAGACACATTTTGAAAAAGGGGGACATAATTCAATCCATGGCAGCAGTCTCAGCAGTTACTCTTTTTTGGTCATTCTTGTAAACATATCCATCATACAGCTTTTGCCAGTTCAACTTTTTACAGGTGTACAATTTATTGACAACATTTCCAATAATTGACTGTGCAACCCTACCCTTAGTGTGATATTTCCATCACTGTCAACCCCCGCCACCCCATCCCACCCCTGGTAACCACTAATAAACTTCGTTCTCTATACATTTGCCTGTTCTTTTTATGTAAGTGAGGTCATACAATATTTGTCCTTTTGTGATTGACTTATTTCACTCAACATAATGTTTTTAAGCTCCATCCATATTGTAGCATGTATCAAGACTTCATTTCTCCTACTGGCTGAGTAATTCCATTGTATGTGTGTATACCATATTTTGTTTATTCATTTGTTGATGAGCATTTAGGTTGTTCCCACCTTTTGGCCATTGTGAATAGTGCTGCAGTGAACATTGGCGTACATGTCTCTGTTTGAATCTCTGCTTGAATTCCCACCATCAATGGATAAGGGTTCCAATTTCTCTGCATCTTTGCCAACATTTGTTATTTTCTTTTATTATTTTTTTGTTAACCATCCTAGTGGGAATGAAATGGCATCTCATTATGGTTTTGGTTTGCATCTCTGATGGCTTATGATGCTGAGCATCTTTTCTTGTGTTTGGTGGCCATTTGAATGTTCTCTTTGGTGAAATGTCTGTTCATAGAGTACAGGCATACCTCAGGTATTGCGGATTCGGTTCCAGACCACTGCAATAAAGCAAATACTGCGATACAGTGAGTCACACGAATGTTTTGGTTTCCCAATGCATATAAAAGCTATGTTTACACTATACTGTAGTCTATTAAGTGTCTAAAAACAACAATGTATGTACCTTAATTAAAAAATGACTTTATTGCTAAAAAATGTTAACTATCCCCTGAGCCTTCAGCTAGTTGTAATCTTTTGCTGGTGGAGGGTCTTGCTTCAGTGTTGATGGCTGCTGAATGATCAGGATGGTGGTTGCTGAAGGTTGTGGTGGCGATAGCATTGTACTCACAGTAGAAATTCTTTCAAAATTGGAGTCAGTTCTCTCAAACCTTGCTGTTGCTTTATCAACTAAGTTTATGTAATATCCTAAATCCTTTGTTGTCATTTCAACAATGTTTGCAGCATCTTCACCAGTAGTAGATTCCATCTCAAGAAACCACTTTCTTTGCTCCTCCGTAAGAAGCAACTCCTCATCCATTAAAGTTTTATCATGAGATTGTAGCAATTCAGTCACATCTTCAGGCTCTGCTTGTAATTCTAGGTCTCTTGGTATCTCCACCATATCTGCAGTTACTGCCTCCACTGAAGTTTTCAACTCCTCAAAGTCATCCATGAGGGTTGGAATCAGTTTCTTCCAAACTCCTGTTAATATTGATGTTTTGGACCTCTTTGCATGAATCACAAATGTTCTTAACAGTATCTAGAATGGTGAATCCTAGAAGGTTTTCAATTTGCTTTGCCCAGATCCATCAGAGAAATCACTATCTATGGCAGCTATAGCCTTACAAAATGTATTTCTTAAATAATAAGACTTGAAAGTTCGAATTACTCCTTGATCCGTGGGCTGCAGAATGAATGTTGTGTTAGCAGGCATGAAAGCAACATTAATCTCTTTGTATGTCTCCATCAGAGCTCTTGGGTGACCAGGTGCATTGTCAGTGAGCAAGCAGTAATGTTTTGAAAGGAATTTTTTTTCCTGAGCAGTAGGTCTCAACAGCGGGCTTAAAATATTAGTTAAACCATGTTGTAAACAGATGTGCTGTCATCCAGGCTTTGTTGTTCCATTTATAGAGCACAACCCATTGCTGTTGAATTGATTCCAACTCACGGTGACCTTGTAGGACAGAGTAGAACTGCCCCCATAGGGTTCCCAAGGAGCAGTTGGTGGCTCCCAACTGCTGACCTGTTGGTTAGCAGCCGAGCTCTTAACCACTGCACCACAACGGCTCCTTATAGGGCACAGGCAAAGTACATTTAGCAGAATTCTTAAGGGCCCTAGGATTTTTGGAATGATAAATGAGCACTGGCTTCAATTTAAAGTCTCCAGCTGTATTAGCCCCTAACAAGAGAGTCAGCCTGTCCTTTGAAGCTTTGAAGCCAGGCATTGACTTTTCCTCTCTAGCTATGAAAGTCCTAGTTGACATCTTCTTTTAATAGAAGTTGGTTTTGTCTACATTGAATATCTGTTGTCTAGCGCAGCCCCCTCCATCAGTCAGCTAGATCTCCTGGATAACTTGCTGCAGCTTCTTCATCAGCACTTGCTGCTTCACCTGGCACTTTTATGCTACGGAGACGGCTTCTTTCCTTAAACCTCATGAACCAACCTCTGCTATCTTCAAACATTTCTTCTGCAGCTTCCTTATCTCTCTCAGCCTTCATAGAATTGAAGAGAGTTAGGGCCTTGCTCTGGATTAGGTTTTGGCCTAAGGGAACATTGTGGATGGTTTGATCTTCTAACCAGACCACTAAAACTTTCTCCATATCAGCAATAAGGCAGTTTCACTTTCTTATTCATGTGTTCGCTGGAGTAGCACTTTCAATTTCCTTCAAAAACTTTTCCTTTGCATTCACAGCTTGGCTAACTGGTGCAAGAGGCTTAGCTTTCGGCCTATCTCAGCTTTCAACATGCCTTCCTCACTAAGCTTAATCATTTCTAGCTTTTGATTTAAAGTGAGAGACTTGAAACTCTTCTTTCATTTGAACACTTAGAGACCATTGTAGGGTTATTAATTGATCTAATTTCAATATTGTTGTGTCTCAGGGAATAGGGAGGTCCAAAGAGAGAGAGGCAGGGGAATGGCTGATAGGTGGAGCAGTCAGAAGACACACAACGCTTATTAAGTTCGCGGTTTGTGGTGCCCCAAAACAATTATAGTAGTAACATCAAAGATCACTGATCACAGATCACCATATATAATAATAAAGAGTTTGAAATATTGCGTAATTACCAAAATGTGAGAGATACGAAGTGGGCACATGCTGTTGGAAAAACGGTGCCGACAGACTTGCTCGACACAGGGATACCACAAACCTTCAATTTGTAAAAAACCCAATATCTGCGAAGCACAGTGAAGCAAAGTGCAATAAAACGAGATAAGTCTGTATAATTCCTAAGAAGGAACTTTTTTTTGTTGTTGTTTTACAGCTTTTCAAAGGTGACAAATGTTTAGATAGATGTAGTGAGTCTTTTGTCACTAAGTTATTCAAGTTTGAGCATTGACATTACTTGGAAGGGATGTTATAGACAGCTTCAGACCTATGGATCACTTTTACTTGACTATAAAGATTATCCAACCATTAAATAGTCACTGTTCCATCTTTGGATAGTGACTGCATTCAGAATATCTGAAGGAAAAGCCATAGTCCTTTATTTTATTTTTTTTGATTTTTACTGTGCTTTAAGTGAAAGTTTACAGATCAAGTCAGTCTCTCATACAAAAATTTATATACACCTTGCTAGATAGTCCTAATTGCTCTCCCCCTAATGAGACAGCCTGTTCCTTCCCTCCACTCTCTCTTTTCGTGTCCATTCCGCCAGCTTCTAACCCCCTCTGCCCTCTCATCTCCCCTCCAGATAGGAGATGCCAATGTAGTCTCAAGTGTCTACTTGACCCAAGAAGCTCCTTCTTCACCAGCATCTTTTTCTACCTCATTGTCCAGTCCAATCCCTGTCTGAAGATTTGGCATTGGGAATGATTTCTGTCCTGGGCTAACAGAAGGTCTGGGGACCATGACCACCAGGGTCCTTCTAGTCTCAGTCAGACCATTAAGTCTGGTCTTTTTATGAGAATTTAGGGTCTACATCCCACTGCTTCCCTGCTCCCTCAGGGGTTCTCTGTTGTGTTCCCTCTTAGGCCAGTCATCGGTTGTAGCCAGACACCATTTAGTTCTTCTGGTCTCAGGATGATGTAGTTTCTGGCTTATGTGGCCCTTTCTGTCTTGTGCCCTCGTAATAACCTTGTGTCCTTGGTGTTCTTCATTCTCCTTTGGTCCGGGTGGGTTGAGACCAGTTGATGCATCTTAGATGGCCCCTTGCTACCGTTTAAGACCCCACACGCCACTCTCCAAAGTGGGATGCAGAATGTTTTCTTAATAGATTTTATTATGCCGGTTAACTTAAACATCCCCTGAAGCCATGGTCCCCAAACCCCGGCCCCTGCTACGCTGGCCTTTGAAGCATTCAGTTTATTCAGGAAACTGCTTTGCTTTTGGTTTAGTCCAGTTGTGCTGACCTCCCCTGTATTGTGTGCTGTCTTTCCCTTCACTTAAAGTAGTTCTTATCTACTATCTAATTAGTGAATACCCCTTTCCCTCCCTTCCTTCTCCATCCCTCCTCTCATAACAATGTAAGAATATTTTCTTCTCCATTTAAACTATTTCTCAAGTTCTTATAATAGTGGTCTTATACAATATTCATCCTTTTGCAACTGACTAATTTCACTCAGCATAATGCCTTGCAGATTCCTCCATGTTATGAAATGTTTCACAGATTCATTACTGTTCTTTATTAATGTGTAGTATTCATTGTGTTACTATACCATAATTTATTTATCCATTGATGGCCACCTTGGTTGCTTCCATCTTTTTGCTGTTATAAACAGTGCTGCAGTGAACATGGGTGTGCATATATCTATTCGTGTAAAGGCTCTTATTTAGGATATATTCCAAGGAGTGGGATTGCTGGATTGTACAGTAGTTGTATTTCTAGCTTTTTAAGGAAGCGCCAAATCGATTTCCAAAGTGGTTGTACCACTTTACATTCCCACCAGCAGTATATAAGTGTTCCAGTCTCTCCAAAACCTCTCCAACATTTATTATTTTGTGTTTTTTGGATTAATGCCAGCATTGTTGGAGTGAAATGGAATCTCATTGTAGTTTTGATGAGCATTTGTCTAATGGCTAACGATTGTGAGCATTTCCTCATGTATCTGTTAGTTACCTGAATGCCTTCTTTAGTGAAGTATCTGTTCATATCTTTTGCCCATTTTTTAATTGGGTTATTTGTCTTTTTGTAGTTGAGTTTTTGCAGTATCATGTAGACTTTAGAGATCAGGCGCTGATTGGAAATGTCATAGTTGAAAACTTTTTCCAGTCTGTAGGTATTCTTTTTACTCTTTTGGCGAAGTCTTTGGATGAGCGTAGGTGTTTGATTTTTAGGAGCTCCCAGTTATCTAGTTTTTCTTCTGCGTTGTTAGTAATGTTTTGTATACTGTTTATGCCATGCGTTAGTGTTCCTAATGTTGTCCCTATTTTTTCTTCCATGATCTTTATCGTTTTAGATTTTATATTTAGGTCTTTGATCCATTTTGAGTTAATTTTTGTGCATGGAGTGAGGTATGGGTCTTGTTTCATTTTTTTGCAGATGGATATCCGGTTATGCCAGCACCATTTGTTGAAAACACTGTCTTTTCCCCATTTAACTGCCTTGGGGCCTTTGTCAAATATCAACTGCTCATACGTGGGTGGATTTGTGTCTGGATTCTCAATGCTGTTCCATTGGTCTATGTATCTATTGGTGTACCAGTACCAGGCAGTTTTGACTACTGTGGTGGTATAATAGGTTCTAAAATCAGGTAAAGTAAGGCCTCCCACTTTGTTCTTCTTTTTCAGTAATGCCTTATTTATCTGGGGTCTCTTTCCCTTCCATATGAAGTTAGTGATTTGTTTCTCCATCTCATTAAAGAGTGTCCTTGCGATTTGGATCGGAATTGCATTAAATGTATAGATCGCGTTTGGTAGAATGGACATTTTCATAATGTTAATTCTTCCTATCCCCGAGCAAGGTATGTTCTTCCACTTATGTAAGTCCCTTTTCGTTTCTTGCAGAAGTGTACTGTAGTTTTCTTTGTCTAAGTCTTTTACATCTATGGTAAGATTTATTCCTAAGTATTTTATCTTCTTGGGGGCTACTGTAAATGGCATTGATCTCCTCTTCGGTATTCTTTTTGTTGGTGTAGAGGAATCCAACTGATTTTTGTATGTTTATCTTGTATCCTGATGCTCTGCTGAACTCTTTATTAGTTTCAGTAGCTTTCTTGAGGATTATTCCTTAGGGTTTTCTGTGTATAAGATCATGTCATCTGCAAGTAGAGATACTTTTACTTCTTCCTTGCCAATCTGGATGCCCTTTATTTCTTTATCTAGCCTAATTGCTCTGGCTAGGACTTCAGCACAATGTTGAATAAGAGTGGTGATAAAGGGCATACTTGTCTGGTTCCCCATCACAATGGGAATGTTTTCAGGCTCTCTCCATTTAGTGCAATGTTGGTTGTTGGCTTTGTAGAAATACCCTTTATTATGTTCAGGAATTTTCCTTCTGTTCCTATCTTGCTGAGAGTTTTTATCATGTAGGAGTGTTGAACTTTGTCAAATGCCTTTTCTGCATCAATTGATAAAATCATGTGATTCTTGTCTTTTGTTTTATTTATGTTGTGGATTACATTGTTTTTCTAGTGTTGAGCTATCCCTGCATACCTGGTATGAATCCCACTTGGTCATGGTGAATTATTTTTTTGATATATTGTTGAATTCTATTGGCTAGAATTTGTTGAGGATTTTTGTATCTATACTTATGAGCGATAAAGCCCAAAACCCAGTGCCGTCGAGTTGATTCCAACTCATAGCGACCCTGGAGGACAGAGTAGAACCGCCCCACAGAGTTTCCAAGGAGCACTTGACGGATTTGAACTGCCGACCCTTTGGTTAGCAGCCGTAGCACTTAACCACTATGCCACCAGGGTTTCCTTATGAGTGATATAGGTCTATAATATTCTTTTCTTGTGGTGTCTTTACCTGGTTTTGGTATTAGGGATACGGTGGCTTCATAGAATGAGTTTGGTAGTATTCCGTCCTTAACTATGCTCTGAAATACCTTAGTAGTAGTAGTTCTAACTCTTCTCTGAACATTTGGTAGAACTCTGCAGTGAAGCCGTCCAGACCAGGGCTTTTTTTTTTGTTGGGAGTTTTTTGCTTACCTTTTCAATCTCTTCTTTAGTTATGGGTCTATTTAGTTGTTCTACCTCTGTTTGGGTTAGTTTAGGTAGGCAGTGAGTTTCTAGGAATTCATCCGTTTTTTTTCTCCGTTTTCAAGTTTTTTGAGTATAGTTTTTCACAGTAATCTGATATGAGTGTTTTAATTTCAGTTGGGTCTGTGTGATATTGCCCCTTGCATTTCTTCTTCGTGTTATTTGCTTCCTCTCCTGTTTTTCTTTTGTCAATTTGGCCAGTGGCTTATCAATTTTGTTGATGTTTTCCAAAAAACCAGCTTTTGATCTTGTTAATTCTTTCAGTTGTTTTTCTGTTTTCTATTTTTTTTTTATTTCATTTAGTTCAGCTCTGATTTTTGTTATTTGTTTTCTTCTGGTGCCTGTGGGTTTCTTTTGTTGCTTTCTTTCTATTTGTTCAAGTTGTAGGGATAATTCTTTGATTTTGGCCCTTTCTTCTTTTTGGATGTGTGCCTTTATTGATATAAATTGGCCTCTGAGCATCGCTTTTGCTGTGTCCCAGAGGTTCTGATAGGAGGTGTTTTCATTCTCATTGGATTCTCTGAATTTCTTTATTCCATCCTTAATGTTTTCTATAATCCAGTCTTTTTTGAGGAGGGGAGTGTTTGATTTCTTTTCCCTACTTTTCCTGTTATTGATTTCCACTTTTCTGGCCTTATGGTCAGAGAAGATGCTTTCTACTATTTCAGTGTTTTGGATTCTGCTAAGGCTTTCTTTATGACCTCATATTTGGTGTATTCTAGAGAATGTTCCATGTCCACTGAAAAGAAAGTATAGTTGGTTGTTGTTGGGTGGAGTGTTCTGTATATGTCTACAAGGTCACATTGGTTGATTGTGGCATTTAGATCTTCCGTGTCTTTATTGAGCTTCTTTCTGGATGTCCTGTCCTTCCCCGAAAGTGGTGTGTTGAAGTCTCTTACTATTATTGTGGAGCTGTCTATCTCACTCTTCAATGCTGATAGTTTGTTTTATGTATCTTGCAGCCCTGTCATTGGGTGCATAAATACTTAATGTGGTTATATCTTCTTGGTGTATTGCCCCCTTAATCATTATATAGTGTTCTTTGTTATCCTCTCTGATGGATTTAACTCTAAAGTCTATTTTATGAGAAATTAATATTGCCACTCGTGCTCTTTTTTGATTGTTGTTTGCTTGATATATTTTTTTCCATTCTTTGAGTTTTAGTTTGTGTCTCTAAGTCTAAGGTATGTCTCTTGTAGGCAGCATATAGACGGATCGTGTTTTTTAATCCATTCTGCCACTGTCTGTCTCTTTATTGGTACATTTAGTCTGTTTACATTCAGGGTAATTATGGATAGGTATGAATTTAGTGCTATCATTTTGATGTCTTTTTTGTGTGTTCTTGGCAGTTTCTTTTTCCCACTTGATTTTATGTGCTGAGTAGATTTATCTCTATATATTGTCCTTTTCTCATATTGCTTATTGATTTTGTTTCTGCTGAGTCTTTGTTTTTTCCCTTGTATTTTATTTTGATGAACAGGATAGTTTGTGTCCTTTGTGGTTACCTCATTATTTACCCCTATTTTTGTAAATTTAAAACTTTTATTTTTTTGTATCGCTGTATCTTCCTCTCCATATGGCAGGTGTGTGATTACATTTCTTAGTCCCTGTTTATTATTTTAATGTTGTTTTCTTTTGTATAATAACATCTCTGTTACCGTGTTTTGGGTTTTTTTTTTTTTTTTTTTTAAATAATTTTGCTTTGTTTTTTTGGATTTCCCTGTCTGCATTGACTTCTGGCTGCTTTGCCCAGTGTTCTAGTCTTGGGTTGTTCCCTGATATTATTGATTTTCTAACCAAATAACTCCCTTTAGTATTTCTTGTAGTTTTGGTTTGGTTTTTTCAAATTCCCAAAACTTGTGTTCATCTGTAAATGTCTTAATTTCACCTTCATATTTAAGAGACAGTTTTGCTGGATATGTGATTCTTTCCAGGCAATTTTTTTCCTTCAATTTTTTTTAATACGTCATCCCATTGCCTTTTTTCCTGCAGGGTTTCTTGCCGAGTAGTCTGAGCTTATTCTTATTGCCTCTCCTTTGTAGGTGACTTTTCTTTTATCCCTCACTGCTCTTATAATTCTCTCTTCATCTTTGGTTTTGGCAAGTTGGATTATAATATGTTTTGGTGACTTTCTTTTAACATCAACCTTATGTGGAGTTCGATGAGCAACTTGGTTGGATATCTTCTCATCTTTCACAATATCAGGGAAGTTTTCTGCCAACAAATCTTCAGCAATTTTCTCTGTATTTTCTGTTATCCCTCCCTGTTGTGGTACTCCAATCACTCGTAGGTTATTTCTCTTGATAGAGTCCCACATGATTCTTAAGGTTTCTTCATTTTTTTAGGATTCTTTTCTCTGATTTTCCTTTAGATATATTAATGCCAAGTAATTTATATTCGAGTTCAGAAATTCTAGCTTCTACTTGCTCAGTTCTGCTCCTCTGACTTTCTATTTAGTTGTCTTCTTCTGTAATTTTATTGATAATCTTCTGAATTTCTGATTCCTGTCTGTCTATGGATTTTTCCAGCTTATTGAACTCTTCATTATATTCCTGAATAATCTTTCTACTTTCTTCAGTTTCTTTTTCTGTGTGTTCCTTGGCTTGTTCTGCGTATTGCCTCATTTCCTTCCTGATGCCTTGAAGGGTTCTGTATATTAAACTTTTGTATTCTGCATCTGGTAATTCCAGGAGTGCACTTTCATCTAGAATATCCCTGGATTCTTTGTTTTGAGAGCCTGTCAAAGTGATCATGGTCTGTTTGTTTATGTGACTTGATATTGAGTGTTGTCTCTGAGCCATCTGTAAGTTACTGTATTAGTTTATGCTTGCTTACTGTGTCATAGCTGCTTGCTTTGTTTTGTTTTGGTATACCCCTATAGGTTGCTTGAGTGATCTAGCTTGATTATTTTTCACCTTTGGAGCTCTGGTGTCCTGATCTCAGCTGGCTAGAGCTATTATCAGATATATCAGTCTAGTAGTCCATTCAGTTTTCTTGTATGAATTCAGCTCAGGTTTCCAGGTAGCTCATCACCAAGTGTGTGGTACAGGCTCTGTCCTACAGTCTAGAGGGGCAGGGGTGATTGGTGTATATACTGGTGTCTGATTGCAGCAGGGGGTCATGCTCTGAACAAGGCAAGGGCTGACAACCGACTCCCTCGTGTCTCTGAGGGAAATGTGTCTCCGTTCCCTAGAGCGTTCTGGTAGGTGGGTTCTGCAGAGGTACCATGGGCATGCAGAGTTTTTGTTTGTAAGGACTGGGAGGTACCAGTTATCTCTGGATTCCTTTCGTGGTTCGCTGGGTGACCTGAGTGGAGCTACCAGTCCTTAGGTCCCTGATGTGGGTAGGTGAGGACCTTGTTTAATAGGCAAGGAAATGTCAAACGTCAAGCACCCACCTCTCCACTGCACAGCTGAAATGGTTGGAATTTGCCAACAAGGGCCTATTCTCCCGAAATAGGCCCATACAGGTCCATGCAGAAGGGAAAGTTGCTCAAGGTCCACGGATGGTTTATGCATGGACAGGGGCTGCTTCTGTCCTGAGCTCCCCCGGTTAATGGAGGTAGCAAATTATCTTTTCCCCCCAATTACAAATTTTTTCCTTCCCCAAGGCCTGGAGGATGGCTCTAGGTGCTCACCAGGATCTATCTCAGGCCCAGTGATTCAGCCGCTGAAGCTGGCTTGGGAGTGGGGGGGGGGGGTGGCAAAATATACGCAACTATTAGGTTTTGCCAACAGCGCCATTCTCCTCAGGTTCCAGAGGTGTGAGTAGGATGTGTGGCTGGCTGCTTCTCTCTGAGGAAACTGTGGCCGAATGCTAGTAGTAGCCCACCGCTTCCGCCGCTGCCACTGCTCCAGGAATGGTGCCTGAGGGCTCCCCAGGATTCAGGTCTGGTAACTCCTCTCCACTTTTGATTGGTCTCTTCCTCCCCTTGCCCCTCAGTTCGTTGTTTAAGCTTGCCTTTGATGCTCAGGGCTCCTAGCTTGTCAGAAATATACTCGTTTCACATGTTTTTTCAGGTCTTTCTTGTAAAGTGGGCTCCCTGGAAGTGTCTGTTTATTCCCCCATCTTGGCTCCGCCTCCGCCATCTCATTTCTTATTCGGGTTATTTGCTTCCTCTCCTGATTTTCTTTTGTCAGTTTGAACAATGGTTTTTCAATTTTGTTGATTTTTTTCAAAGAATCAACTTTTGGTCTTGTTAAGTCTTTCAGTTGTTTTTTTGTTTTCTATTTCATTTAGTTCTGCTCTAATTTTAATTTTTTTGCTTTTTTGTGTTTCCTGCGGGTTTCTTTTGTTGCTGTCTATTTTTTCAAGTTGTAGGGATAATTCTTTGATTTTGGCCCTTTCTTGTTTTTGTATGTGTGCATATATTGATATAAATTTACATCTGAGCGCTGGTTCCGCTGTGTCCCAAAGGTTCTGATAGGAAGTGTTTTCATTCTCATTGGATCGTATGAGTTTCTTTATTCCATCCTTAATGTCTTCCATAATCCAGTCTTTTTTGAGCAGGGTATTTAAAAAAAAAAAAACAAAATTTTTTTTTTTTATTGTTCAGTTTCTATGTGTTGGATTTATTTTTCCTGCTTTTTATGTTATTGATTTCTACTTTTTTGGCCTTATGGTCAGAGAAGATGTTTTGTAGTATTTTAGTGTTTTGGATTCTGCTAAGGCTTGTTTTATGACCTAATATCCGGTCTATTCTAGAGAATGTTCCTTGTACCCTAGAAAAGAAAGTATACTTGGTTGCTGTTTGGTGGAGTGTTCTGTATGTGTCTACGAGGTCAAGTTGGTTAATTGTGGTGTTTAGATCTTCCATGTCTTTATTGAGCTTCTTTCTCGATGTCCTGTCCTTCACTGAAAGCGGTGCGTTGAAGTCTGCTACAATAATTGTGGAGCTGTCTATCTCACTTTTAAGTGCCGATAGAGTTTGTTTTATGTATCTTGCAGCCCTGTCATTGGGTGCATAAATATTTAATATGGTTATATCTTCTTGGTATATTGTCCCTTTAATCGTTATATACTGTCCTTCGTTATCCTTTCTGATGGATTTCATTTTAAAATCTAGTTTGTCAGAAATTAGTATTGCCGCTCCTGCTCTTTTTTGATTGTTTTTTGCTTGATATATTTTTTTCCATCTTTTGAGTTTTAGGTTGTGTCTCTGAGTTTAAGGTGTGTCTTTTTTATGCAGCATATAGATGGATCCTGTTTTTTAATCCGTTCTGCCACTCTCTGTTTCTTTATTGGTGTATTTAGTCCGTTTACATTCAGTGTAATTACGGATAGGAATTAATTTAGTGCTGTCATTTGGATGTCTTTTTTTGTGTGTTGTAGACAGTTTCTTTTTCCCACTTAATTTTTTGTACTGAATAGGTTATGTTTATATATTGTGTTTTTCTCATATTTATTATTGTTGATTTTATTTCTGAGTCTCTTTTTCTTGTATTTTATGTTGATGTATAGGATAGTTTATCTCCTTTGTAGTTACCTAATTTTTTACCGCTATTTTTCTATATTTAAACCTAACTCATTTCTTTGTATCACCTTCTGTTCATCTCCATATGAAAGATCTATGACTACCTTTCTTTGTCCCTCTTTATTGTTTTAATGTTTCCTTCTTGTACATACAACATTCCTGTTTCTTTGTTTTGAGCATTTTTTCATCTTGATTCATTTTTGTGATTTCCCTGTCTGGGTTGAGTTCTGATTGCTCTGCCTAGTGTTCTAGTCTTGGGTTGATACCTGATATTATTTATTTTCCAACCAAAGAACTCCCTTTAGTATTTCTTGTAGTTTTGGTTTGGTTTTTACCTATTTCCTAAACTTCTGTTTATCTGGAAATGTCCTAATTTCATGTTCATATCCGAGCGATAGTTTTGCTGGATACGTGATGTTTGGGTGGTAATTTTTTTCCGTCAGTTTTTTATATAACTCATCCTATCGCCTTCTTGCCTGCGTGGTTTCTGCTGAGTAGTCCAAGCTTATTCTTATTGACTGTCTTTTGTAGGTGACTTTTTGTTTATTCTGATATGCTCTTAAAATTCTCACATTATCTTTGCTTTTGGCAACTTTGATTATTATATGTCTTGGTGACTTTCTTTTAAAATCTACTTGATGTGGAGTTCGATGAACATCTTTGATAGATGCCTTCTCATCTTTCCCGATACCAGGGAAGTTTTCTGTCAACAAATCTTTAAGAATTCTGTCTGTATTTTCTGTTGTCTTTCCCTGTTCTGATACTCCAATCACTTGTAGGATATTTCTCTTGATAGAATCCCACATGATTCTTAAGGTTTCTTCATTTTTTTTTAATTCTTTTATCTGTTTTTTTCCCAAATATATTGGTGCCAAGTGCTTTATCTTCAAGTTCACAAATTCTGCCTTCCAGTTGCTCAGTTCTTCTCCTTTGACTTTCTATTGAGTTGTCTACTTCTGTAATTTTTTTGTTAATCTTCTGAATTTCTGATTGCTGTCTATGGATTATTCCACCTTATTAAATTTTTCATTATGTTCCTGAATAACCTTTTTAATTTCTTCATCTGCTTTATCTGTGTGTTCCTTGGCTTGTTCTGCATATTGCCTGATCTCCTTCCTGTTGTCTTGAAGGGTTCTGTATATTAATCTTTTGTATCCTGCCTCTGGTAGCTTCCGGAAGGCACTTTGATCTATAAGATCCCCTGATTCTGTGTTTTGAGAGCTTGTTGCAGTGATCATGGTCTGTTTATTTATGTGACTTGATATTGAGTGTTGTCTCTGAGCCATCTATAAGTTATTGTATTAGTTTATTTTATGCTTGCTTACTGTGTTGTAGCTTCTTGCTTTGTTTTGTTTTGATATGCCCAAATGGTTGCTTTAGTGAGATATCTTATTTTTGCCTGTGAAGCTCTGAGGTCCTGTCCCCAGATGGGAAGAGCTGTTATTAGGTATATCAGTCTAGGAGTCCATTCACTTTTCTTGTATGATTTCAGCTGAGGTGTCCAGGTAGCTGATCATCAAGTGTGTGGTACAGGCTCTGTCCTACAGTCTTAGAGGGGCAGGGGTGATTGGTGTAGGTACCAGTATGTGGTTGCAGCTGGGGGCACACTCTGAACAAGGCAGGGGGCTGAGAATCATTCCCCTTGTGTCTCTGAGGAAAGCGTGTCCCTGTTCCCTAGAGCGTATAGGTGGTGGGTTCTGCAGACGGACCGTGAGCACCCAGTGTTTTTGGTTGTAAGGACTGGGAGGTACCAGTTATCCTTGGACCCCTATCGCTGGTGGCTTGGTGACCTGAGTGGAGCCACCAGTTCTCAGGTCCCTGATGTGGGTAGGTGAGGACCCTGTTTAATAAGCAAAGCTGTATCAAACGTCAAACATCCACTTCTCCACCACACGGCTGAAACAATTGAAGGCTGCCAACAAGGGCTTATTCTCCTGAAATAGGCCCACACATGGCCATGCACAGGGGAAAGTTCCTCAAAGTGCACAGACTGTTTATGCCTGGATAGGAGCCGATTCTGTCCTGAGCTCCCCTGGTTAGTGGAGCCGGCAGATTACCTTTTCCCCCAATTGTGAATTTATTCCTTCTCCAGGGTCCGGTGAACAGCTCTTGGTGCTCAGCAGGGCCTATCTCAGGCTCAGGGAAATCAACAGCCAGCTGTATCCAGCTTGGGGGCAGAGGGGCGCAGTAAAATATACGGAAGCACTTAGCTTTTGCTGAGAGTGCCTTTCTTCTCTGGTTCCGGAGTTGTGAGTAGGCTGTTTGGCTGGCTGCTTCTCCCTGAGGAAACTGCGGCAGAACGCTAGTACCAGCCCGCCGCAGCTGCTCCCGGGAATGGTGCCTGAGGGCTTCTGGCGGTTCAGGTCCCGTAATGTCTCTCTGCTTCTGAACCGTCTCTTCCTCCCTCTGCCCCTCAGTTCATTTTCTAAGCTTGTCTTTGATGTTCAGGGCTCCTAGCTTATCATAAATATACTTGTTGCACTTGTATTTTTGGGTCTTTGTTGTAAGAGGGCTTGGTGGAAGCATCTGTCTATTCTGCAATCTTGGCCCCACCTCCCCCAAAGATGTAGTTCTTACTAATGTTTTTTTAGCTCTTGCTTTGTCTTGTCAGGCATGTTTGTCCTTACTTACAGAAGAGGAGATCACATGATAGTGGATGCCATAAATAAAGTTTTGTAAATTGAAATATTTTTCTACTAATTTTTTTAATTAAACTTTTTATTTTGAGATGATAGATTCATATGCAAGTTGTAAGAAATAATACAGAGGGATGTGTGTACACTACCATTTACCAGTTTTCCTCAGTGGTGGTGGTGGTGTTAGTTGCTGTCCAGTCAGTTCTGACTCATGGAGGCTCCATGTGTTTAGAGTAGAGCTACTCATAGAGTTTTCAAGGCTGAGACCTTTCAGAAGCAGATTGCCGGGCCTGTCTCCTGAGGTGTCTCTGGAGTGTTTGGAGCCAACCTTTTGGCTAGTAGTTGAGTTCTTAACTGTGTGCTCCACCCAGCTGCCTCCTCCAATGGTAGCATCTTGTAGAACTATTATATGATACCGCAACCAGGATATTGACATAGATACGGTCAAGGTACAGAACTTTTCCATCACCACAAGTATCTGTTTTGTTGCCCTTTTTATAGCTATACCTACGTCTGATAGGTGTGTATTGATATCTCATTGTGGTTTAATTTGCATTTTCCTGAAGGCTAGTGATGTTGAACATCTTTCATGTGCTTATTTTCTATCCGTATATCCTCTTTGGTGAAATGTCTGTTCATTTCTGTTGCCCATGTTCTAATTGGATTTTTGTTTTTACTGTTCATTTTTGAGAGGTATTTTTTTTTTTTTTTAATGTATCCTTGGTACTAGTCTTTGTTGGATAATGTGGTTTGCAAAACTTTCTCCCAGTCTGTAGGTAGGGTCTTTATTTCCCTTCATTCCTGAAGGATATTTTTGCCATATGTAAAATTTGCTATGACCAGTTTTTTAGAACTCGAAAAACGTGGTGCTCCCTTTTGTCCTTTGTGGTTTTGATGAGAAATTTACTGTCATTTGATTTGGTGCTATCCTGTAAGTAATGCATCGTTTTTCTAGCTGCTTTCAAGATTTTTTTTTTCCCTTTAGTTTTGAGAAGTTTAATTAATTATGATGCGGCTTGGTGTGGGTTTCTTTAGTTTTATTTTATTTGGAGTTTACTCAGCTTTTTGTATTAATATGTTTCATCAAATTCAGAAAGTTTTAAGCCATTACGTGTTTGCATACTCACTTTCTTGCCTTTCCTTCTAGGACTCTGATAAGACTCTTGAGTCTTATAGTCCTTGATAGTCATCATAAGTCCCTGAGGCTCTGTTCATTTTTTTTAGTCTATTTCTTTTTTTTTTTTTCAGAATGGCTTTATTGAGATATAATTCACATACCATGTAATTAATCCACTTTAAGTGTATAATTCCATGGTTTTTAGTTTTGTCACGGATATGTGCAGCCATCACCACAATCAATTTTAGGACATTTTCATCACCCTAAGAAGAAATCCCATTTCCTTTAACCACCACTCCCTTATTCCTTCGTTCCCTTCCCCTACCCCTTCATCCCACTATCGCCCTAAGCAGTCATTTGTCTTCTGTCTCTTTAGATTTTCCTATTCTGGATTTTCATATGAATGAAATCAAGCAGTATGTGATCTTTTGTGACTGGATTCTTTTTCAGTGTAATGTTTTCAAGGTTCATCCATGTTGTAGCATGTATCAGTACTTTATTCTTTTTTACAGCTGAAGAATATTCCATTGTATGAATATTCCACATTTTGTTTAGCCATTCATATGTTCATGGGCATTTGAGTTGTTTCCATCTTTTGGTCATTGTAATAATGGTGCTATAAACATTTGTGTGCAAGTTTTTGTGTGACATATATTTTTATTTCTCTTGGGTATATACCTGGAAACCCTGGTGGTGTAGAAAACCCTGGTGGCATAATGGTTAAACGCTATGGCTGCTAACCAAAGGGTTGGCAGTTCAAATCTGCCAGGTGCTCCTTGGAAACTCTATGGAGCAGTTCTACTCTGTCCTATAGGGTCGCTATGAGTCAGAATTGACTTGATGGCACTGGGTTTGGTTTTGGTTTGGGCATATACTTAGAAGTGAATTGCTAGGTCATGTGATAACACTTCATTTAATCATTTGAGGAGCTGCCAGACTGTTTTCTAAAGAGGCTGGGCCATTTTATGTAACTACCCACACTTTATGAGGGTTCTGATTATATCCTCATCAACACTTGTTATCTGACTTTTTGATTCTAGTGGATGTGAAGTGGTATTTCATTGTGGTTTTGATTTTGCATTTCGGTGATGACTAATAGGAGTCCTGGTGGTGCAGTGGTTAAGTGTTAAGGCTGCTAACCAAAAGGTCGGCAGTTTGAGTCTACCAGCCACTCCTTGGAAACCCTGTGGGGCAGGTCTGCTCTGTCCTATAGGGTCGCTACAAGCTGGAATTGACTCGATAGCAGTGGGTTTGGTTTTTGGTAGTAATGTTGAGCATCTTTTTGTGTGCTGGAGAAATGTCTATGCACATTTTTTGTCCACTTTTTAGCTGGGTTGTCTTTATTACCTAGATACAAGTCTCTTATCAGGTGTATGACTTGCAAATATTTTGTCTCATTCTGTGGATTGTATTTTCAGTTTCTTGATGGTGTCCTTTGAAGCACAAAATTGTAAAATTTATCTTCTGTTGTTTGTGCTTTTGATGTTATCTCTTTAGAATTCTTTGCCAAATTCAAGGTCATGAAAATTTACTCCTAGGATTACTTCTAAGAATTTTATAGTCTTTGCTCTTACATTTAGATCTTTGTTCCATTTTGAGATGATTTTTGTATATGGTTTGAAGAGTCCAACTTAATTGTTTTGCATGTGGCTATCCAGTTATCCCAGCACTATTTGTTGAAAGACTATTCTTTCCCCAAGGAAGGGTTTTGCCACTTTGTCAAAAATCAGCTGACTGTAGATGTGTGGGAAACCCTGGTGGTGTAGTGGTTAAGTGTTACGGCTGCTAACCAAAAGGTCAGCAGTTCAAATCCACCAGGCGCTCCTTGGAAACTCTACGGGGGCAGTTCTACTCTGTCCTACAGGGTCACTATGAGTCGGAATCGACTCAATGGCAGCAGGTTTGGTTTTGGTCGTAGACGTATGAGTTTGTTCCTGGACTTTCAGTTCTGTTCTGTTGATCTGTGTGTCTATTATGTGCCAGTACCACACTGCCTTTATTACTGTTGCTTTGTAGTAACTTTTTGAAATTGGGAAGTATAAATCTTCCTATTTTTTTCTTTTTCAGGATTGTTTTGTCTATTCTGGGTCCCTGGCAGTTCTATTTGAGTTTTATTTGTACAAAGGAGTCAGCTAGGATTCTAATAGGGATTGTATTGAATCTGTAAATCAGGGGGTATTGATATCTTAACAATGTTAAGTCTCCCAGTTCATGAACATGGGGTGTTTTTCCATTTACTTAGACCCTCTTTAATTTCTTTCAGCAACGTTTTATAGCTTTAGAATAAGCTTTGTACTTTTGTTAAGTTTGCTCCCAAGTATTTATTTTATTTTCTTGGATGCTATTGTGAATGGAATTGTTTTTTTTAATTTCATATTTGGATTGTTCATCGCAAGTGTATTAAAATACCTTTGATATTTGTATATTGATCCTGCAGCCCTCCTGAACTCATTTGTTATTTTTAGTTTTTTAGTGGATTATTTTGGATTTTATACGTTCAAGATAATGTCACCTGTGAATAGAAATAGTCTTTGCCTCTTCTTTTTCAATCTGGATGCTTTTTATTTTTCTTACCTAATTGCCCTGACTAGAACCTCCAGTACAATGTTAAATAGAAGTGAGAGTGGGTATCCTTGTCGTCGTCTTTTTTTTTTTTTTATTAACTTTTATCGAGCTTCAAGTGAACGTTTACAAATCAAGTCAGACTGTCACATATAAGTTTATATACACCTTACTCCGTACTCCCACTTGCTCTCCCCCTAATGAGTCAGCCTTTCCAGCCTCTCCTTTCGTGACAATTTTGCCAGCTTCCAACTCTCTCTATCCTCCCATCCCCCCTCCAGACAGGAGATGCCAACACAGTCTGAAGTGTCCACCTGATACAAATAGCTCACTCTTCATCAGCATCTCTCTCCTACCCACTGTCCAGTTCCTTTCATGTCTGATGAGTTGTCTTCGGGAATGGTTCCTGTCCTGGGCCAACAGAAGGTTTGGGGACCATGATCGCCGGGATTCCTCTAGTCTCAGTCAGACCATTAAGTCTGGTCTTTTTGTGTGAATTTGGGGTCTGCATCCCACTGATCTCCTGCTCCCTCAGGGGTTCTCTGTTGTGCTCCCTGTCAGGGCAGTCATCGATTGTGGCCGGGCACCAACTAGTTCTTCTGGTCTCAGGATGATGTAGGTCTCTGGTTCATGTGGCCCTTTCTGTCTCTTGGGCTCTTAGTTATTGTGTGACCTTGGTGTTCTTCATTCTCCTTTGCTCCAGGTGGGTTGAGACCAATTGATGCATCTTAGATGGCCGCTTGTTAGCATTTAAGACCCCAGACTCCACATTTCAAAGTGGGATGCAGAATGTTTTCATAATAGAATTATTTTCCCAATTGACTTAGAAGTCCCCTTAAACCATGGTCCCCAAACCCCCGCCCTTGCTCCTTGTCTTATTCTTGATCTCGAGGGGAAAGCATCCACTTTTTCAAAAAAGTATGATGCTTGTTGTTAGCTGCTATTGTGTTGGCTGTGACTCATGACTGCCTCATGTACAATGGAACGAGATGCTGCCCAGTCCTGTGCCATCCCTATGATCAGTTGTGGATTGGACTTTTGGGGTCCATAGGACTGTGATACGAGATGTGGGATTTTTTAGATGCCCTTTTCAGGTTGAAAAAGTTCCCTTCTGTTCTTAGTTTGTTGGGTGTTTCTCTTTTTTAAATTATGAAATGGTGCTAGATTTTGTCACATGCCTTTTCTGCATCTCTTGAAGTGGTCATGTGATTTTTGTTTTTCTATTCTGTCGGTATGATGTACAGGTAGTCCCTGAGTTATGAACGTCTGACTTACAGACAGCTCGTACTTAAGAACAGACTTCCATAAAGCCTATTAATAATTTGAGTCATATACAGTGGTTCGTAGTGAGGAATGCACACAGTACTTTGTGACACTCGTGAGAACATTGTGCAGTTTGGAAGTGTTTAATATGCATAGGTAGGTAAAATATACACTATATACTAAGACAAACATTTGACTAACTGACGCTAAATAAGAATCATTATGTACCTGTTCTGACTTAACCCTAGAAATTTGACTTAAAGACAGACTTAGGAATGAATCTTGTTCGTAACCTGGGACTTCCTGTATTATATTAATTGATTTTTTGACATCCAGATAAAACTCAAATAGAGTTGGACGTCCAAAAAAGAATTTATGCTGGATTTGGTTTGCTAGTGTTTTGTTGAGGAATTCTGCACCGGTATTCATAAGGGATACTGGTCTGTAGTTTTCTTAGGATGTGTTTGTCTGGTTTTGGAATCGGCAGATAATACTGCAATGATTTGGCAAGTGTTTCCTCTTCTGTTTCCAGGAGTTTGTGGAGAATTAATATTAATTCTTTGAATGTTTGACAGAATTCAGTGGTGAAGCCATCATTTGGGTCTGGGATTTTTTTTGTGTGTGTTTGTATGCATAGTGTTTTGATTACTGATTTGATCTCTTGTTATCGGTCTGTTTAGATTGTCTATTTTTTCTTGAGTCAGTTTTGGTAATTTGCGTCTTTCTAGGAATTTGTTCATTTCATTTAAGTTAACTAATTTATTGGTATGAAATCATTCATACTGTTCTTTATAATTTTTTTTCTGTGAGATTGATACTAATGTTCCCTCTTTCTGATTCTAGTAATTTGAGTCTTCTCTTGCACAGACTAGCTAAAGGTTTGTCCGTTTTGTTGATCTTCTCTAGAGAACTACCTTTGGCCTTCATTGATTTTTCTCTGTCGTTTTTCTATTCTCTATTTTATTTTCGTATTAATCTTTCTTTCCTTTTGCTTAAGTTTAGTTTGCTCTTTTTTCCCCACTGTCTTAAGGTGTAACATTTGGTTATTGATTTGAGATGTTTTTAATTTAGGCATTTATAGCCATAAATTTCACTCTAAGTACTGCTTTAGCTACATCATCTAAGTTTTGGTATGTTTTAATTTTCATTCATCCTAAAGTATTTTCTGATTTCCTTTTTGATTTATTCTTTGATCTGTTGGTTTTTAGGAGGGTGTTGTTTAATTTCCACATATTTGTGAGTTCCCAAAATTTTCCGTGTTAATTGATTTCTGATTTCATTTCATTGTGGTCAGAGAATACACTTTATACTCTTTCTGTCCTCGAGATGGATTGATGTGGTGGCTACAACAATGGGCTCAAACATAACAATGATGGTGAGGATGGCATAGGACCAGGCAGTGTTTCATTCTGTTATACATAGGGTAGCTATGAGTTGGAACCGACCAGCCAGCATCTGACAACAAAATGTATTGAAATTTGTTTTATGGCCTAGCATATGGTCTATCCTGGAGAATGTCCAGTGTTCACTTGAGAAGAATGTATATTCTGTTGTTATGTGGAGTGTTCTGTATATGTCTGTAAGGTCTGATTGATTTATAGTGTTTGTCTCATCTTTTATCTCCTTGTTTATCTTGTTTTACCCCATTGTTTAAAGTGGAATATTGAATTCTTCAACTATTGCTGTCTATTTCTCCTTTTATTTTTGTTAGTTTTTGCTTCATGTATTTTGCTTCTCTGTTATTTGATGTGTATATTTTTATAATTGTTACATTTTTTTCTGATAGACTGACCCTTTTATCATTATAAAAAGTTCCTCTTTATCACTAGTAACATTTTTTATTTTAAAGTGTATTTTGTCTGATGTTATAGCTACTCCAGCTCTCCTGTGGTTGCTGTTTGCATAATACATCATTTTCTGTCGTTTATTGCAATCTCTTTGTGTTTTTGATCATGTCTTACTGACAGTATTTGCCTTTTGATTGGATTGTTTAATCCATTAATATTTAACGTTATTATTGATATAGTTGCTATGATGCTGAGCAGGTTTCAGCACAGCTTCCAGACTAATACAGACTAGAACAAAAGACCTGGTGACCTACTTCTGAAAAAACCAGCCAGTGAAAACCCTGTGGATCACAATGTCCCGATCCCCATTCATGGAGTCTCCATGAGTCGGGGCCGATTTGACGGCAGCTAACAACATTTTCCTCACATAGTGTTAGGTCTCTGATGTTCCTCAAGGAGATAACAGGTTTGGGTATGCCTACAGTCACCATGGGATGACATTGGTATTAGTAGGGTTCTCTTTCCTTCTTTCCCTGACCAAACCCAGCTGTTACACCCTACTAATTGCAAGCTGATTGCCCTATTGTTTAAAGTAATGCCCTTCAGCATGAATTCTTCTACAGCCTAATCTAATCAAATTGTAGCTCCTGCCATGGAACAGTTTCTGATGTCAGTGTTTGACAAATGTTCTGCCCTCAAGAGGGCTTCTCCCAGCTATCTTTTTCCTGGGTTTTCTACTGCAGAATATCAGGCCTCAGGTCTAGGCCGTATTTTCATTAGATCTGTGAATCTCCTTTCAGTTCTCTTCACTAGAACCTCCACTGTCTTTGAGAGGGCTCTTAGGTTTGAATTTCTCCATGGTTTGTTGCAGCTGAAGTCAGTTCATTTGGAAGAGTTTAGGAGCTATCTGTTTTGAGGCCTACTATTCCCCTCAGGCAAAATCTCTGAGCCTGGGCTCTGGAGCTGGTTGTGGGGGCAGTGGCAAGCTCCTCTCTCGGAGTGACGGGCACCACTCCAGTTGCTGAGCACCTGGTGGAGGGGTGTAGTAGCTTGAGGTATGCTCAGCTTGCCTCTCATGTTGTGGAATCACCACCTTAACAAGGTGGGAGAAGGGCTCTTGGGGCCCCAGTATTCACTTCGTGCCATGCCTAAGATAGAGCATGTGTTCCATGTGTGGAAGTTTGGTAGAAGAAGCAAGTCTTCCATTTCACAATTGCCCTTGCCTGGGACTTAGCCTCAGCAACAGGCATCTAGGGTCAGAATGAGAAATGTTGAAATCCTGTTTCTCCCAGGAAGAAAGCCTTCCACATGGGAGCTAGTGGGAGAGGGAGCCCTGTGTTCTTGGCTGCAAATGTCTGCAGTGGAGTCTTTACCTTGCTGAGCTGAGAAGAGGAAGGCAGGTAGTGGTTCAAATACCACAGTTTAGCCTTTCTTACTGAATTTTTGTAGATGTTCTTGAATAGGTGTTTCTTTGCTGTGTGACTGTAGAACCATTTCCAGAGTCTTTAAATGGTTGTGTTTTAAATAATTTTCATCAGTTTCACTGGGGAGTGGGTCAGTGAAGCTCCTCGCACTGTCATGCTGGAAGTCAATCTCCTTCAATCTCTTTTCTTGTTCAAGTTGGCTAAATTCTATTGATCTGTTCTCAAGTTCACAGATTCTATTGTCTTATCATTTCATCTCAACTTTCTGACCCCATCTAGCAAGTTTTTAATTTTGTTTACTGTATTTTGTGGTTTTATAATTTCCATTTGGTTTTCAAAAAATATTTTTTCTTTGCTGACATTTTCCGGTTTTCATTTGTTTCAAGAGTATATTTGCTTGTTGAAGCATTTTTACGTTGATTGCTTTAAAAATCTTCGTCAGATAATTTGAACATCTGATTCATGTCAGCGTTTAATCTGTTCATTGTCTTTTCTTATGTTGTGCTTTCATGGCTCTTGGAATGGCAAATGATTTTCAGTTGTATCCTGGGTGTGTTGGATATTGTATTATGAGAACTCTAACCAAACCAAACCCGCTGCCATTGAGGTGATTCCAACTCCTAGTGACCCTGTAGGACAGAGTAGAACTGCCCCATAGGGTTTTCCAGGCTGTAAATCTTTATGGAAGCAGACTGCCACATTTTTCTCTTGCGGAGTGGCTGGTGGGTTCAAATCGCCGACCTTTCGGTTAGCAGCCGAGAGCTTAACCACTCTGCCACCAGGGCTCCTTACAAGAACTCTGGGATCCTGTCAATTCTTTTTTATTAGTAGGCAGTCAGTCTCTCATTGAGGTGTAGCGCAAGAGCTGGTTGGGTACATATGATGAGCTTCTCCTTGGGCCCTGCTGACACCACCCTGGCAAAAGTGAGGCACTGACTCACACTGCCTTTATGCAGACTGGTGGGATGGAACTTCAACTGACTCCTCATCCTCATCACCTGGCTGTGTCTGAATAGGAGGTGTAAGATCAGCTTCCCAATGGGTCCTGCTGTCTTAGCAAGAGAGGGAGCGGAGGGCTCATTTACACTAGTCTGATGATGGATGGTGGAGCAGAAACTCCTTACTTTTTACTGTCTCATTCTGCTGAGTTGTTTCCAGGAGGTGGGGGGGAAGCTCAATTCTCTATTGGGCCCCACTGACGCAAGGATAATGAAGGGCGGCAAGTTAATGCTGGGTGGGGTGGTCTCAGCTCCCCACTGGGCACCACTGGCACCACAGGCTAGGTGAAATGGATTGTAGGGTACTCTAGGTTCCATACCACTTCATTTAGTCTCACTGCTGGGTGAGTATGGAGATTCAGGTTCCCACTGGTCCCTGTAGACACCAGGGGTTGGGGAAAAAGTAAAATGCTGACTGGCCCCAACTCATACCCCAACTTACACTGCCTTGTTTAGTCTTGTTGCTGCCTGGCAGGAGCGCAAATTTAGTTCCTTGCTATATCCTTCTGATACCAGAACTGGAGGGTGACGTGAAGTGTAGTGGTGACTAACCTTGCCTCACACCATTTTGTAAAGCTTTGTTGCAGTTGGGTGGTGGCGGTGGCTCAGTTTGCTCCTAGAGTTCTTTGACAATACTTTAACAGGTGAGTCCTAGCACCACCTGCTTCTGCTGGGTGGGGAATGGAAGATCAGCTCTTAATCAAATGACGCGTTGCGTTGGACAAATCTGCTGCAAAAGACCTCTTTAAAGTGTTGAAAAGCAAAGATGTCACTTTGAGAACTAAGGTGTGCCTGACCCAAGCCACGATGTTTTCAATCGCTTCATATGCATGTGAAAGCTGGAGAATGAATAAAAAAGACTGAAGGAGAATTGGTGCCTTTAAATTATGGTATTGGTGAAGCATATTTAATATACCATGGAGTGCCAGAAGAATGAACCAGTCTGTCTTAGAAGAAGTACAGTCAGAATGCTCCTTAGAAGCAAGGATGGCAAGACATCGTCTCACATACTTTGGATACCTTCTCAGAAGGGACCAGTCCCTGGAGAAGAACATCATGCTTGGTAAAGTAGAGGGTCAGTGAAAAAGAGGAAGACCCTCGATGAGATGAATTAACACAGTGGCTGCAGCAGTGGGCTCAAGCATAACAACGATTGTGAGGTTGGCACGGGACGAGGCAGTCTTCACTCTGTTTTACTTGAGTCAGAACTTGTATATGAGTTGGAAGTGACTCGATGGCACCTAACAACATTTCACTCTTGAAATGGTTTTCTCCCCTTACTTTAATTGCATTGTATATCTGGGTTTCCTTTCTATTGACTGTTCTCTCCCTGCCTCTTTTTAGTGTTATTCTTCTTAAATATGGTTAGCCAACCATATTTAAAGGAGCCCTGGTGGTGCAGTGGTTAAAGCTAACCAAAACATCAGTGGTTTGAACCCACCAGCTGCTTCACGGGAGAAAGATGTGGCAGTCTGCTTCCATAAAGATTTACAGCCTTGGAAACCCTGTGGGGCAGTTCTCCTCTGTCCTGTAGGGTTGCTATGAGTTGAAATTGACTCGACAGCAGTGGATAACCATATTTAAGGTTCTTTCTACCTACTGTTGTTATTTTGCTTGTCCAACCTTAAGCACTACGAAGTGTCTTGGTGTGGATATCTTTGAATTTAATCTTTTTGGAGTTCATTGAGTTTTTTGGATTGTGTAAATTGGAATCATCTCAATTTTAATGAAAATATATTTTTCTTCCTCTTTCATTTCCTTCTGGGATTACTGTTGTTCATATGTTGATACACTTCATAGTGGCCCACGGGTCTCAGGCTTTGTCTGTTTTTCTTCATTATTGTTTCTTTCTGTTTTGTGATTGGATAATCTCCTTTGATTTGTCTTCAAGTTCACGGATTCTCTGTTCTGCCTGCTCAAATTTGCTGTTGAACCCCTCTAGTGAATTTCTAATTTTAGTTATTGTACTTTTGATCTCCAGAATTTCTAGTTGGCCTTTAAAAATTTTTTTCAATAATTTTTTTCTTTATTGTTGTTATATTTTCTTTTACTTCTTTAGACATAATTTCCCTTAGTTCTTTGAACACGTTCATAGTAGCTGATTTAAAAGCTTTGTCTATTAAGTCCATCATTTGGGCTTTCTCTGAGTGTTTCTGCTGATTGCATTCAGGTCTTTCCTGGGCATGCACCCAGCCCTGTGCCTGCACTTGGCCTTCTTGAATCTGAGGCATTCCATATTTGTTGGAGCTTTTCAAAGACCTTATGGATATCTCATTTACTTGCTTTTCCTTTTAAGCTTTTTCGTTAGTCTATTGTCTGTCCCAAATGATATCTTCTGCATCAGCCAGCTTCAAAGTTAATGAAGTTTTGAAGGAGCTTCTGCCCTATTCTGTCTCTCTGCTGGCTTTCAGGCTGCTGGTTTTTGTTGCTCATACATACCATTAGTTTTCAAGTGTGCCATGCAGGGGGAGAATGTGACTAGGGTAAGTTTAAAAGCCACAAAGCTCTCTCTCTTTTTAAACCAATATTCAGCTGTTTTTCTACAGAAGACACTCCCTTGATTGCTACAAGCCTTTGATTAGTTTTCAGAGTGGAGCTTTGAACCAGTTCTGCTCAATTCAATCATGGCTGAGGAAGCGTCACCATAACAGACTTGAATTAAAATTAAAATTTGGGTGATTCACCACAGTACCTGGAACAGGAAAAATTCCAGTCGAAGCCCAGCTAGATACTTAATCTCTCTCTTGGACGCAGCGTAAGCGTTGCATCGCAACCAAATCTCTTGCCCTCGAATTCTGAGCAGATTTGGAAACAGCACTGCCCGGCTCAAAGATAGCGGTGCCCCACTCAGAGATGTCAGTCGACCGTGCTGCTTCGAATGTGTTTTTCTGTCTGTAGTCCTGCCAGTAATCCAGTCACACACATCATGCTCGTGAAAGGGCTCACTACACTTTTTCCAAGTCTTCCATTCTGGGGCTTCAACCTGTAATTTTTTCCCCATTCTGGGTACCGTGGCGAATCTAATTGTAAAAACTTGGATCTGTTCCTGTTTAGCCGTGACTGAACTGGTATGAAGCCCTCTTTCAGAGTTATGAAAAAGTTGATTCTGACAATTTTTGCCAGTTGTCTCATTAGAGAAGAAATATTTGGAGGTCCTTAACTCTGAAATTTTTGTTGGTATCACTTTGCTTTTTTTTTTTTTAAGGGTAAAACAAGTCATGATTCACTTGTTTGATCTTTTAAGTTCAAATTTAGGACTACAGTGCTTTGTCATCAATTTTAAATGTCTTTTCTCCTATGTTTAAACTTTTGATCCTGAAAGACAGCAACATAATTACTCAGTTACATTGACAGTGTCAGAATAACAGTACCATCTTTACCATGAACTATGTGGTTACTCATTGTAGCTTGACTTTTTTTGTCCTTAGTATATATTCCATTGGGAATGTTTGGTCATATTACTGTGTTTTAAAATTCCTTGAAATGTTCTCTGGGTATGTTTTTAACTGGCTACACAGTAAAGTTTGTTGCTTTTGATGTCTTAGGAGTTGCTTTAAAAAAACATTTTTTTTTTTTAAACAATGTGACATTTAAAATATTTACATGGTTAAATATTTACACTGTTCCAAAATCAAATCTACCGTGATAGCCTCTCCCTAAAGGTTTTTTAAGTTCTAAGTTTATAAAAAATACAGACCAATACGTAGATAGTATGCATACCCATGTGTTTGTGTGTGTATATCTATATCCATGGCTATGATTTTTTTTCTCTCTGCCTTTTTCTTTGCTTGGATATTGTAGTACAGGCAGTCCCTGGGTTACAAATGATATCTGTTCCTAAGTCTTTCTTTAAGTCGAAGTTGTAGGTAAGTCGGAACAGGTACATATGGTTATTATTTTGTGTCAGTCAAATGTTTGTCTTAGTATACAATATGTGTTTTACCTCTCCATACGTATAAAACATTTAAGCATTTCCAAGCCACGCAGTATTTTCATGAATGTCACAAAGTAGTGTGCGCGTTTGTTATTTGACTCAAAATTTTATTTGAGCCATTGTATTTAACTCAAATTTTTAATATAATAGGCTTTATGGCAGTCCGTTCTTGAATACTAGTAGTCCATAAGTTGGACATTCGTAATCTGGAGGACTTCCTGTAGTCTCCCAGATTGTGGTTTCTTCAGAGAACCATTCTCTGTACTCCCTCCCCTCAGTGATAACTTCTTTCTGAAAATTCTTTGATTTTTTTCCTGTGAGCTAAAGTGGCATTTGATGTCCCTCAGCATTTGGGTCCCCATACAAACTGTTTAACCTCATTCTCCATACTTCTCATCTTCATTGCCTTTTTATTTCAAGACATTATTCAAATGCCAACCTTTCCCTTTTTATGAAGTTTTTCCCTGTCCTATACAAGTAGAGCTAATAGCTCATTGTTTCCAGAATATGCTTTTTTTCTTTTAAATTTTAATTCTCCTTTTTGTCATCAGTAGCAGCTCTATTGATATATATAAGTCACATACCATGAAATTTGCTCTTTTGAAGTGTACAGTTCTACTTAAATTTTTGTGTAAAACATTACTCCCACTCTGCAAAGGCATCCTTTTTCCATTCCTTTAGCTCTTTCTTCTGGCATTTACCACCACATTTCAAATTGCCTATAGTAGTATTTCTTGATTTTTAAATTTTAGACATTTTTCTAAACGTCCTCCCCAAGTCTCCCACCCTATTTACCCCCATATTTCCCTTCTCCCCCATAGTGTTATGTTTTTGGGTTAAATCAGTGTGTTTAGGTTATTAAGCTTGTATTCATAAGTGCTCTTCACTTAATCAAAAAGTGATTACTTTTCCTTTTTTATACAAGTTTTTGTATTTTTAGGAGTTAATTGGCTTTTTGTTCTTTCAGTTTTCTATGTATCTTTCATGCATTTAGCTCCAACACATTAATTAGTTTTTTTTTAATTAACCATATTATTCCTTTTTTTTTCCCCACCCCAAATTAGCCATATCCTTTAAAGATTGCTGTGGCTGTGTGTAGGCCACTATGCTTGTTGGACAACTGGCATTCTGGGACTTGCTGTCACCCTCATCCTGGGGTTGCAAGAAGGATAAGCCTGATAGCTAGTGCTTTGGTAGCCAGACTAAGTGGGCCATTAGGCCACTTCTCACCCTAATCTGTGTTTGATGTTTCTGTTTTTATCAGAAACAGAACAAGTTACATTTAACTCTAGAGATGTGAGGGGAGGGACAGCATAGTCTGGAGGAACAGATCTAGAAATCTTACTAGTTCTCATTCAGTTTTTAAAATTTTTTTCATCAGTCCTCCTGTTTTCAAGCCCTGCTACCATTGCTTATACCTTTCCAGTATTCTGGTACTTGAAGGGGCTTATGAATTGTTGGCTGAAACCTGAGACACGTGGCATTTCATTTGCTTAGTGCTTTTCAGAATTTTATTGACCTGCTTTGTCTGCTGTTAGTTTCTCTCCCTTTCTGGTCTGGTTGTCTCCCTGTATAACAAACCACCCCAGACTCACCATTTTATTATGTTCACAGAACCTGTGGGTCAGGAATTTGGCAAGGGTACAGCAGGGATGTTTCTTTTTTGCTTCACATGTTTGGGACCTCAGCTGTGATGACCCAGATGGCATAGGGAGACTCAAACACCTGGGGCTATAGGAGCAACTTCCATGATGGCTTCTTTACCACATGTGTGGCGCCTTGGCAGGGATGGCTGGACATCTGGGCTCAGCTGTGATTATGGACCCAAGTGCCTACATGTAGCCTTTCCAGTATTGTAGCTTTAGGGTAGTTGGATTTGTTATGTGGCAGCTCAGGGATCCAAGAGTGAGTATTTAAGAGGACCAGGTAGAAGCAACATGCCCTTTTATGACCTGCCCTCAGAAGTCACACAGTGTCATTCCCGCCACAGTCTATTGGGCAACGCAGTCATGAGCCCACCCAGATTCTAGGGGAAGGGAAATAAGCTCCATCTCTTGAAAAAAAAATTTTTTTTTTCTTGATGAGAGAGTGGCAGGGTCACTGCAGAAAAGCATGTGAGATGGGTGATGTTGGTGCGTTCATTTTTTGAAAATATAATCTTCCACACTTATTTGTTCTTAAGAGTTGCTTTCTTTTAATTCCTCCATTCTCATTTCAGAGCTGTTGGGAGGGAACAGAGATAAATTTAATTGTTCCGATTGTCATATTTAACCAGAAGTTCCTTGCATGATGATTTTTGTTCTTAAGTAAAAATTTTTAATTGAAGTGTGACAGTTGAGAGCACATATCGTAAGTATGCTGCTCAGTGAGTTATCACTAAGTTCACACATTTTATAAATGTCACTCCAAATCAAGAAATGGAACAGTAGGAGAACTGAATCACCTCATGCCCCTTCGGAGTTGTTATCTTTAACCCCCCCCCCCAAAGATAAACAGTATACTGACTTCGTTGTCATAGATTAGTTTTGGTTACTTTTGAACTTTATATGATGGAATCATATAATATGTACGCTTATGTTTGGAAACCCTGGTGGCGTAGTGGTTAAGTGCTACAGCTGCTAACCAAGAGGTCAGTAGTTCAAATCCGCCAGGCGCTCCTTGGAAACTCTGTGGGGCAGTTCTACTCTGTCTTTAGGGTTGCTGTGAGTCGGAATCGACTCTACGGCAGTGGGTTTCTTATGTCTGGCTGCTTTTGTTCAACAAATACATTTGTGATTCATCCATGTTACTGTATATAGCACTAGTTCTGCTTTTACTGCTGAATAGTATTCCAACATACAAATAGTATGAATTTATTTACCCATTTTGCTGTTGATGTTTCCTATAATGGTTATAGCTCTTTATAGATCTTGATATTTTTTACTCACATAGTGGTCCCATCAGTTAATAGCTCTTATGAAAAAATGGCTTGAGGGCAGTACCTGACTTCCTCTAACTTCACAAGGGGGAAGCAGAATCAAGATCAACAGCCCAAGGCTGATTCCTATGAGGCGGAGGGTCAGACATGCCTCCTGTCTCTCTGCCATCTTTACTAATTGTGATACCAACTGTCCCTCCCATGGCACTCTCTACCTCTCTGCTGAGTTCGATAATTCATTGCAATGGCTACACAGAACTCACAGACATTACTCACAGTAAGGGGGTTTATTAGGGAAGTAACAGGTTACAATTCAGGTTCAGGAACACTCTGGATACAGTTCTTCCATCAGGACAGCCTCTTCTCAGCTGTGCCCACAAGCACACCTCTCTCTGGTCCCTTAGCCTCTGCCCTGCTCAGATAATTATTACAAAGCTCTTTTAGCTCTGCCAATAGGTGCCCCAAGGTACCCCACTCTGCCAATAAGCCTCGAACTGAAGCTTTCTTGCTGCATGGGTTCCCGGCCTACCGCGCAGTCCCCTGCTGATCTCCTGCCATTGCTTCTGCTGTTTCTCTGCGACAACTCGCCGTTTTCGGTGTTAACAGCTGTCTATCTCGTTCTCCTGGCTCCAGGAGCTTCTCAGTGCAGAAATCCTGGATCCAAAAGATGTGCTCTGTTCCTGGCTCTTCTTCCTTGATGGTCGTGAGATCCTCTCCTCTCGCCCCTGGATGGCTCATTTTAAGCCTAGCAGGATGGCAAAACTGACCAGTCCCTTCTGTAGGGTGCCATATACCTTGTTTGCATAGTCCCGCTCAGTCATTGTGTGTGAATCACAAAGACTATGGCTACAAGGGCCATATTAAGGAATTCATTGCACCGTATCTTATAATAGCTTTTCTTTACCTTCAAACCTCTCACCTCCTATAATAATATTATTATTATATCATTTGTACTATCTGGAGTACCCTTATCCACCATTCTCAGCTTTCTGGAATGTACTGTGAAATAAGAAGTAAGCCAAAAGAAAAGGTCTTCAAGCCAAAACTTATCTCACAGTCCATGCACTGAGTTTATGTACTTTATACATGGGAGAACTGCATGAGACTTTCATTTTTATTTCAGATGCTACTCTAATAAGGATGACTGCTTTTTGGTTTACTGTCCCACAGAAGATTAGATGATATGAATTAAGAGAAAAGAAAAGCTGCCAGATGCTGGCATATTGACCTCAGATAGGGTAGTTGTGGGGAGAATCAGGTAACCATGCAAAAAGAGAAAAGGAGGTACAAGCATAGCAATTTGGGCCTATTTAGTTTAGGGTGCATTCCTAATGGCCTTGTTTTATTAAAGTGTAATGACCAATTGTTTTTGTAATGATTATTTGGTTAAATTAACTTTCATTTATATATTTAATTTGTAAATTAAATTATACTTAATTTAACTAAAGAAATAGCTTAATTGTGTTTTCTGTACTTGGTTTAAGAAGATGGAGAAATCTTGGATAGATTGTATTCCTTGAAAGTTTTAAAAAGTAGCCATAGTGGAAACTCTTAATTATCTTTAAATTTGACCAAATGGAATGTCTCATTTGCTAATATAACACAGGAATGAAGGGTTACTTTTATTTTTTTGGCAAACCTTCAGAGCAGTGGTGTCAGATTTTTTTTCTCTCACGACAGTGGGAAGAAACACATTTTACATTGTGATTCACTTGCACCATCTCTTTTTTATAACTGGAAAATTTTTTTCCCATAAAATAATACTTTGGAAAAACACTGGTTCATATTGCTAAGGTAAACGGTTCCATTGTCTTGATTATACTTTTTGTAACATTTCTACAGCCTAGAGGCGAATTAGTACATGATTATGGTTAAGGAAAGAGTCTTAGTGGCACAGTGGTTAAGTGCTCGACTGCGAACCGAAAGGTTGGCAGTTTGAACTCACCAGTCACTCTGGGGGAGAAAGATGTGGCAGTTTGCTTCCATAAAGATTTCAGCCTTGGAAACCCTGTGGGACAGTTCTTCTCTGTCCTATAGGGTCACTATGAGTTGGAATCGACAGCACTGTGCATTTATTGGTCATATTTATGACCAAAAACCATACCTGTTACCGTCGAGTTGATTCCAATTGATAGTGACCCTATAGGACAGAGTGTTTTCACGACTGTAATCATGGAAGCTTTCTCCTGCAGAGTGGCTAGTGGGTTCAAACCTCTGACCTTTTGGTTAGCAGCTGAGCGCTTAACCACTGCACCACCAGGGCTCATATTTATTGTACTTTAGATGAAAGTTTACGGAACAAATTAGCTTCTCATTAAACAGTACACATATTGTTTTATGACATTGATTAACAACCCCATGACATGTCAACACTCTTCCTTCTCTACCTTGGGTTCCCTATTACCAGCTTTCCTGTCCCCTCCTGCCTTCTAGTCCTTGTCCCTTGGCTGGTGTGCCCCTTTAGTCTCATTTTCTTTTATGGCCCTGTCTAATCTTTGCCTGAAGGGTGACCCTCAGGAATGAATTCGTTACTAAGCTAAAAGGGTGTCCGGGTGCCATATTCTCGGGGTTTCTCTAGTCTGTGTCAGGCCAGTAAGTCTGATCTTTTTTTGTGAGTTAGAATTTTGTTTTACATTTTTCTCCAGCTCTGTCCAGGACCCTCTATTGTGACTCCTGTTGGAGCAGTCAGTGGTGGTAGCCGGGCACCATCTAGTTGTGCTGCATTGCACTCAGTGTGGTGGAGGCTGTGGTACTTGTGGTCCATTAGGAGGGGTCATATTTATGACAGTGCATTAAAATTCTCTCTTTAAGTGCCCCACCCTTGCCCCCGAGAGCATGGATCTTTTATTTGTCTTTGTTTCCTCGGTCTGTCATACTATCTGATATAGGGTATCTGTGTAATAAACGTTCACATGTAGGTTAAATCCTTTTCCGTTAAAAAATGATGACAAGATAGTTATATTCTGGTGTATTTCTGACATCAGTTGTTTGTATCACTTGAGCTTTTGTGTCCAGCAGGAAGAGAAAGCATATTGGTAACGTTGGTAGGTTTTATGCATCTTACACTTGATTATGTGAGATAGGCAGAACAGGGAGTATTTTTATTCTACACGTGAGGAAACTGAGGCTCAGAGGGTTTTCAGTGGCTTCACTAAGATCACACAGTTATCAAATAGTAAAGCTGGGAGTTAAACCCAGGCTTGTTAAGTACTTGAGTTTTATTTTTAATCTGAGTTGTAAAGTTTTTAGTTTATTTAATAATGACTAGATAAAAAATTTATGTTTTTGCAGCTTCTTAAAATTTCAGTTTGCCTTTAATGTTATATGTTTAACTATTAGATGCATATATTTAGTGTGAAGTATTGTCTGCATTTTTAATGTCTGCATTAGAGTACCTTTGGGTTACCTAAAATACAAGTGAACATATTCTTCAGTAAGTTTAATGACTTATGTGTTACAGGTTTACAGTGCTTTATATGGGGGCACTGGGGTTTTTTATATGAGGGTAAATGTAATGTAGAAAAACTTGCAAAGACTGTTGGCTTGACGTATTTATTCTTTAACGGTACTTAAATTTGTTCAAACATCAGTAAATTTGTTATGCCTATCTTTTCTATAACTAGAAAACAGATTTATAAATTAGATTTATAAATTAAATATAAACCAAACTAAAAAAAAAATGGAAAAGTAATATTAATACACAATGGATGATGTTATTTTGCCAAAATGAATTTGTTTACCCATTTACCTCTTTAGATTGTATCTTATTTTTGGCTATTACAAATAAAGCCCCTATGAACATTTGCACACAAGTCTTTGTATGCATATATACTTTGATTTCTCTTGGGCAGATACATAGGAGAGGAGTGGCTGGTTGTGGTAGGTATATAACTTTAAGAAACTGCCAAACTGTTTTCCAGAGTGATTGTACTATATTACATTGTCACAAGCAGTGTATGAGAGTTGCAGCTGTGCTACATTCTCATGATCAGATTAAAAAACATTGAAACGTAGTTTTAAAATTTTAGTAATTATATAGTGGCATCTCATTTTGGTTACAATTTTCATTTCCATAATGAAGTAGTGGTTAAGAGCTAAAGGTCCGCAGCTCGAATCTACCAGCTGCTCCTTGAAAACCCTATGGGGCAGTTCTTCTCTGTTCTGTAGGGCCCCTATGAGTCTGAACCAACTCGACGGCACCCAACAACAGCAATGGCTAATAATGTTGAGCATCTTTTTGTTTGCTTATTTGCCATCCATGCATCTTTGGTGGAGTGTTTGTTGAAATCTTTTGCCCATTTTAAAAATCAGGCTGTTTCTTAAGAGTTCTTCATATGTTCAAGAGACAAGTCCGTTGTTGGATGTATATTACACAAATATTTTCTCTCAACTTGGGACCTGCTTTTTTCATTTTGTGCAGTATATTTTGAAGAAGAAAGTTTTTAATATTGAATTTTTAAAAAAGTTTGTAATTTTTGTGTACTCAAATCTTTGCCAGACTAAGATTACTAAAATACTGTTTTTTCTTTTTCTGAAGTTTTAGGTTTATAAGCCCGTTCAGGTTAGTTTTTGTTCTCTGATGTGAGCTAAGTGTCAATATTAATTTTTTTTTGCCTATGGCTACGGAAACCCTGGTGGCGTAGTGGTTAAGTGCTATGGCTGCTAACCAAGAGGTTGGCAGTTCAGGTCTGCCAGGCACTCCTTGGAAACTCTATGGGGTGGTTCTACTCTGTCCTATAGGGTCGCTGTGAGTTGAAATCGACTGTACGGCAGTGGTGGGTTTTTATGGCTGCCTAGTTATGTAGCGCCATTTGCTGAAAAAATTATCTTTTCTGCATTGAATTGCTGTTGCACCTTTGCCAAAAAAGAATAAACATAAACGTGTTTGGGTTTATTTCTGGACTCTATAGTCTGTTCCATTAATCAGTATTTCTGTCTTTGCCAATAGCTCTTTGTTTTGATTACCGTAATTTCATAAAGTCTTGAAATGAGGTAGTATTAAAAAAGTCTTTCAACTTTATTTTTCATTGTAAAAGTTGTTTTGGCTATTTAAGTCCATTGTATTTTCGTGTACATTTTAGAATCAGCCTCTTAGTTTCTACAAACAGGCCTGCTGGAATTTTATTTGGGAATGCTTGACTCTATAGATTAAATTGGGGAGAATTTACATCTTAAAAATATTGAGTTTTCTAATGTATGGACATGATGCAGCTCTCCATTTTTTTTGGTCTTTTGTTTTTTTCAGAAATAATTCATTGTACAGGTCTGTCACATGTTTTGTCAAGTTTATCCTATTTTATATTTTTGGATGCTATTTTAAAAGAGACTGAATTCTTAATTTCAATTTCTGATTGTTTATTTTTAGCATATGGAGATAAATTTGGTTTTTGTATATTAGCCTTATATCCTACAGCCTTGCTGAACTTACTACTTCTCATAGCTTTTTGTAGATTCCTTTGGATTTTCTGCGTAGAATAACATGTCATGAATGAAGGCAGCTTTACTTCTTTTCAAATTTGGATGTATTTTATTTCTTACCTTCTTTTCTTGATTGGTTAGAACCTCCAGTACAATATTGAATAAAAGTGCTGATAGTGAGCATCCTTGCATTATTCGAGGAGAAAAGCATTTAGTCCTTTTATTTCTAAGTGTGTTTTTTGTAGATGACCTTTATCAGGTCAAGGAAATTTCCCTGTATTCCTAGTTTGCTGAGGATTTTCACCATGACTAGAGATGAGATTTTTTTTGTTTGTTTTCTTTTTCCTGCATGTTATAGAGATACATCATACAATTTTTCTTTTTAGACTGGTGGCAGTTATGTTGTTGGATTTTTCAAATGTTAAATCAATCTTGCATTCTGAGAATTAACCCTGTGTTTGCATTTGATTTGCTAGAATTTTCTTTTTGTGTGTGTGTGCGTTAGGTCAAAGTTTTCAGAGCAAATTAGATTCCCGTTTGATAGTTTGTACATAAAGTGTTTCATTTCCTACAATGTGTCAGCACTCTCCCCATTTCTGCCCTGGGTTCCCTGTTTGTCTTCATCCTGATTTCCTACCCCTTCCTGCCTTCTCATCTTTGCTTTTGGGCAGATATTGCCCTTTCGATCTTGTATAGTTGATTGTTCTAAGGAATATGCTCTTCTCAGGTATTATTGTTTATTTTATGGGCTTGTTTATTGTTTGGCTGTAAGGAGGTCTCTGGGAATGGCTTCAGTTCCAGATCAGAAGAGTGTCCTAGAACTGCCCTGTAGGGTTTCTGAGGCCGTAAAGCTTTACCAAAGCCTTCTTTCTCCTGTGGAGTGACTAGTGGGTTCTAACTGCCGACCTTTTGGTTAGAGACTGAGCAGTTAACCACTGCACTACCAGGGCTCCTTGTGTGTATATCTTACTGGCATCAATTGCATTAGTCAAGCTGTACAAACTTCACCCATATTTGGTGCCACCTTTCCCATCACCATAAACAAAAAGTGAGAATAAGTAGCCCTGGTGGCTCAGTGATTAAAGCACTTGACTACTAACATAAAGGTCGGTGATTCGAACCCACCAGCCGCTTCGCGAGGGAAAGATGGTGGCATTCTGCTTCTATAAAGATTTATAGCCTTTGAAACTCTATGGGGCAGTTCTGCCCCACCCTATAGGGTTGCTATGGGTTGGAATCGACTTGACAACAGTGGGTTTGGTTTGGACCTAGACAGTGATTCCCCCTCTGCACCCTACCCCTGGTAACCACCAGTGAACATTGGTTTCTATATATTTACCTCTTCTTATTTCAGAAAAGTGAGATCATATAATAGTTGTTCTTTTGTGATTGACTTTGCTCAGCATAATGTCCTACAGGTTCACCCACTTTTCAAGACGATTTGGGAACTCGTTTTTCTTTATAGCTGAGTAGTATTCCATTTATGTATGTTCCACATTTTGTTTATCCATTCATCTGTTTATGGGCACTTAGAGTGGTTCCACCTTTTCGCTATTGTGAATAGTGCTGCAATGAATATATGCAATGTGCGTATGTCTGTTCGTGTCACTTCTATTAGATCCCTAGGAGTGGAATTGTTGGGCCATATGGTAGTTCTATTTTTAAATTGTTGAAGAATCACCATACTGTTTTCCTCCACTAGTGGATAAGAGATCCAGGTATATGATTTAGTGATACCAATTACGTTAACCATGTTGTATAACCACCACCCACGAGGACAACGCTTTCTTATTAATACAAGTGCACAATTCCTTAAGTCTTTGGGGCCAGATGTGTATTAGAATTCAGAATTTTTTTGAGTTTACAAAGATAATGTGCTGCATATATTGCATACAGGAATTCTTTTATAGTCAAACTTAGGAATCTAATATATTTGGATAGATTTTTAGATCACCCTCGGTATCGACCATTCACTTGTCAAAATTTAAGATTCTGATAACCCATAATCCCATGCTATCCAAATTCACAGCCTGGGCACTTGCCATTGGAATCAGGAACAGAACAGATTTGGAGAGTCAGGGAATACTTGTATTTCATAATACCCCTACCTGGGTCTGAGTCAGCACTCTCTTATTCAAATACATTAATGTTTCCTCAACGAACTGTGTATAACTACGTTAAAAGTGGGATTAAATAAAGACTAGCACCATGTTTGTGTTTGCGGCCAAATAAAATTTTGGCACTGAATTTAAGAAAACCTTTTTGGCTTCCAGAGCTCTGTGGTTTTTGAAATTGCAGAAGAGAGATTTTAGACCTGTATTCACCCAAACTTAGCCTTTGCTTTGCTGTGAGGCTTAAGAGGATAAGCTCATGTTTTGCAGCCCAATTGCCTACAGTGAAATGTTTTTTTTTCATTACCAAAGCAAATTGAATTCCAATTCAATCCTACCCTCCTTGGTGCCACCATGTCCCCGGTTTTGGCCTTTTGTTTTTTTTTAAGCATGCTCTATTACCAGGTATACAGTTAGTGTGTATATGTTTCCTCCTGGAGGATGGGAATTTGGAGTAAATGAATATTTTATCAGAATCAGCACAAAGCTGGTTCCTATGAGGCAAAGGTTAAAGATGTCCCAAATGTCCAGCTTTTCCAAGCTGCTGTACCACTCCATCTTCTCTAACATCAACTACTCCCTCTCTCCTCAGCACTCTCCCTCCAATCTTTGGGTTCCCTAATTTGCTGCAACGTCTCACAGAACTCACGAACCATGTAAAGAAATGGCTCACGCAGGTGTGGAGGCTGACAAGTCCCAAACTGGTGGGTCAGGCGTAGGCTTCTTCTTGGCCCTCAGTTTCTGCCCAAAGGTACTCAGCTTTCTCACTCTGTGACCGGGAAGCCCACTGTGCTGTCTCCTGCCAGTCTGTCCTTCCTTGGTGGTAGTGGGCTCTTCTCTGTGCTCTGGAATTGGCTCTCTTTTAAGGCAAAACTGACCAGTCCCCTAGGTGGGCCACAGTTTTCTTATTTGCACAGCCCTGCCCAGTTACCTGCGAGGGAGTCACAAGACCATGGCTAGAAAGGCCACACACGAAAGTAATTAATCGCACCACAGGAGTATTTTTATACATCATTTATTCTACAGATAAAAACAAAAAACCAAATCTGTTGCTGATGAGTTGATTCTGACTCATAGCCACCCTATAGGACAGAGTAGAACTGCCCCATAGAGTTTCTAAGGAATGACTGGCGGCTTCGAACTGCCGACCTTTTGATTAGCAGCCATAGCTCACCGTAGCTCTTAACCACTGTGCCACCAGGGCTCCATTGGATGTTGCTAATTACCAATGTTATTTTTATGTTTATTAAAGTAGGGTCCAGCCTCCCCTGGCTGGTAGTGACCAGCCAAGGGCAGTATAGGAGGATGGGTAGTTTTGGATGGCTTGAGTTTGTTTGTACACGTTGCATGTAACATATCCATGAAATTGCTGGGGATGTCATGTTAAATGGTTGAACATTTACAGTCTTGGAGCTCAGGCAGGCATATGGTAAATTTTAGCATAGGGGAGACAAGTTAAACTTGGAGGCATGGGGAAGAGACCGGAAAGAGCAGGTAAGATCACCTATTTGGAGAATGTAGAATGGAGCAGCTTTTCCTACACACTTTTGGCCCCTCTAACTTCATGTTAGCTAAGAAGGTAATGCTGTTAAAAAAACAGCAACAACAACAAAAGAATCTTGCTGGCCGAAAATAAAGAGTGTTGTACCATTTACTGTAAGATTATATGGTTCATTGTTTCCTTTGATTTAAAAAATTAGGAATCATGTTATTTTTGCTTGAATCAAAGCCTAAAGTCTCTTTATAAAAAAAAGTCTTTATAGAAACCTGCTTTTATGGAAATAATGATTGGCTTATTTGTCAGAGTAATTGCTCACTTAAAGGTGTAATGGAAGAAGAATGATGAAATTAAATTAAGGGTAATTCCAAACCATGGTCATAATGTTAAACAAAGTAGATTCATTGTAGAATTGTTAATATTATCAGAGGTTAGAAAAATCTTTGCTAGTCTACAGGTGTAATCTGAAGGCATAAAAATAAAAAGTATGCAAAAGATTAGAAACGTACAGTTACCACACACATTGTATAATGCAAATAGTCACATGGCTGTTATTATTAAAATCTTTGGCTGTTTGTCGGCTGAGGTCTTCTTTTTCCCCACACACATTGAAAAACAAAGCCTGTGCAACGTGATTTTGTCACTGAACAAACCACCTGTAGTATAAAATTTTAAGTAGTTCTTGGATGCAGGGAGCTTAGACCTCCCAGGAACTGACAGTGGCTTCTGTACATTTCAGTGGAGGCAGTCAGCTTAAATATTAAAATGTCACTCTTCATATTTGTAGTACTGTTTGACCGTTCTTGAATAAAAGTGCTGGATCAAGCTCTTGGATAAATGTCATTAATTTGAAAGATTCTAGGGTGAGATCTTTCACTTGCTAATCCTTCAGTCTTTTGTAGCAGCTTCATTTTCGTTGGCTGTGTCTCTCCCCTTTCCTTCCCTATTCTTTTTTGCACTTTTAGAAAAAAGATTTAGGGCTAGAGAAGAGATCCCTCTAGACTTTGATTTGTCATAAGAAGCAACTTTGTGCAAGGATAAGAACACAACTGCTTTGCTGTTGCTCAGACTATATCCAACCCCCCTACTCCCAGTACTCTTTTTTTCTGATGAGTAGCTAGGAAACTGATGGTTGAAAATGAATAGTGGTAAAGAAAAGTATACTTCTGTTAACCATGCAAATTGAGTATAACTTGTCTGGAAAACTTAAAGTTGAGTATACATGATATTGGACTTAATATATACCCACACATTTTTGGGCTGACTGAAATGAGTTGATTATAACCATTTCATTCACTCAATTATAATGTAGAAAATGAATCCTAGTCTAGAGAGAGGTATTGTTAACAGATTGGTCTGTTTCTTCTAAAATGTTTTATATGCATGTAAATATTTTTCCAAAATTATTTTGTAATTAGCCTTTTCTTTAAATTTTAGCAAAGTAGTACATGTGTATCCCCACCTGTCTGCCAGTTTGTCATACCGTGGTGGCTTGCATGTTGCTGTAATGCTGGAAGCTGTGCCACTGGTATTTCAAATATCAGCGGGGTCACCCATGGTGGACAGGTTTCAGCAGAGCTTCCAGCCTAAGACAGACCAGGAAGAAGGGCCTGGTGATCTGCTTCCTGAAAATTAGCCCATTAAAGCCTTATGGATCATTACAGAACATTGACTTGCTTGCTTTGGACACATTATCAGGAGGAAACAATTGCTGGAGGAGGACACTGTGTTTGGTGAAATGGAGGGCCAACGAGGGTGACTCTAGGTGAGATGGATTGGCACAATAGCTGCAATGATGGACTCGAACATTCTGCTGATTGTGAGGATGGCGCGGGACTGGGCAGTGTTTCATTCTGTTATACACAGGGTCACGGTGAGTTGGAATTTACTTGATGGCATCTTGACCTTCTGTCCATCTGTGCATCTATCTAGTACATGTATGTAGTTTAGAGTCAGGAAGTCCTATAAAGCTTATAAAAACAGTAACCATTAAGTCCCCACCAGTTTTCTCCTGCCCGGTTTCACCTTTTTATGCAAATTATATGTACCTTCATGTCTGTAAACAATATGCTTGTATTGTTATTTTTTCATTTTTCAATTTTAAGCATTTTTGATAGATTTTCCACTATGGAAGATGGGGACTTAGCTTTCTTTTTTTCCCCACTGCCCTACTGTACTTTATACTTGTGTCTTCAACCTCAGTATTCAGTGTTTGCTTTATTGTGACTATGTAAACTGTAATCATGGCTGAGGCATGTGATGAATTATGATTTTTCTCAGCAAAACTTGTTTTCTCCTGAATTTAATGATTTTTTTTGTTTGCTTGCTTTTCTATGTATTTGTCACACATTTGGATTCATCCCCTAATTCTTCATCAGTTATCTAAATTGCCCCTCAGGATGTTGCGATATATGAAAAACATGATCACTTAATTTTTCTAAAGAAGCCTCTTCCGTAGCCTTTTGACTTGCTCTGGTCTGATCCCCCCCTCCCCGCCCCGCAATGCATATAATAACGTTATTTGACAGAAGAAGGCCCCTTTTATATATCTGGGGCTTCTGTGTTGGTACCAGGGCTTTGAACCAGTTTATTCCAGTTCGAACCCCTGCTGAGAATTTGTATTTCCACTCCACATATACTGAATCCGAATCTACATTTTAACAAGATCATATCTGGGGATCTTGTTAAAATGTAGATTCGGATTCAGTATATGTGGAGTAGAAATACAAATTATCAGTGGGGGTTTAGAAATACAAATTATCAGTGGGGGTTCAAACCACAATGAACCGGGTTGGAAGCTCTGGTCAGGACAGTAGGTCTTGTAATTTAAAATGACTGCTGGGTATTTTCCGATATGGATGTGCTATAATTTATTTAATTCCATATCGATGGGCATTTGTGTTTCCAATTTTGTACAAGGCAAACAATACATAGGTGAGCATTTTTAGGTGTGTGTTTTTACACAGCTTTGCTTTTTTTGCATAGGACAAATACCTTAGAGGTGGAATTGCTGGGTGAAATGGAATAAACATTTAAAATGCCTCACAAGAGGCTCTTTACAGTTTCGCTGAGGTGTCCTTCAGTGTCTTTTTCCTTATAGTCTAGACAACATTAAGTTTTTTTCCCCGATCTTATTGGTGAAAAGCAGTATTTTATAGTTTTAACTTATTTCATTATTAATGAGATTAAGTATATTTCTCCTCTTTATTGCCTATATGTAATTCCTCTTTAAGGAGCCCTGTTGGCACAATGGTTAAGTGCTCCCCTGCTAACCAAAAGGTTTGACCAACCCCTTGCAGCTCCCCATGAAAAAGACCTGGCAACCTGCTCCCATAAAGATTATAGCCAAGAAAACCCTGTAGGGCAGTTCTACTCTGTCATGTAGGGCCTCTATGAGTCCGAATCAACTCAGTGGCACCCTTCAACATAACAAATTCCTCTTTGGTAAGTAAGTCCCTTCATGTCCTTTGCTTATTCTTTTTAGTTCCTTGTCTTTTTTTGGTATATTTTTGTAAGGCAAAGAGTTCTTTATGATTTAAATTTCTGATTGAACAGGGAATATTTTGTGAAGAGTGAGATTTGGAGAAACAGTTGATGTCACTAAGGACCAATTCTATAGAAAAAGTAAAGCTTTGTGATTTAAAATGCTTTATATTTCTTGGAATGGAGATGAACCAAGTAACAGAACCCAGCTCTGGCTGTGTATAAATGTTCCCTGTTGGGTGGGGAGGGAGGTATATGCTTATCAAGCTTAAAGGTTTACCCTGGAATGTCAGTTCTACTTGGAATTTTTGAGACAGGCAACTGTTTTTGTATTAAAAATAACTTGCAGATATTATGGACTCTGTTTTAGGATAAAAACATCACAAAGTTTAGTAAAGCAAAAAGAATGGTTTTATTCAGCATGTATTTAAAGAGGCAAAAGTAGGAAAACGGACACGCATGCTGCTAGAGCCATACCTGTCCAAGTCCAAGGAAATATTACAGAATGAGCAAAAGTGGGAAAATGAACAAGGATGTTGCCACAGCCATGTCTCTCCAAGGAACATTACAGAATCGTCAGTATATATGAACATTACAGAATCGTCAGTATATATTAACATTACAAATGGGCAGAATCATTGAAAGCATCACCTTTTCACAGATTGGCTAGAAACTCTGATCCTACATTTTGAATTGTCTGTCTTAACAATCATTGGTACAGGTCAGGAGGGTCTTCATTGGTCCAACAAATTTTCTGTTCACTACATGCTAATAGAAAAAGATTAAGAGTGGAAAGTCTTTTGTGTTCTGTTTGATTGGCTTATGTGAAAGGTTCCCTAAAAGATATTTTCCAACATTATCCTAGCTGGTGGGCTTGGGTGTCTTTATACCTCAGGGCCCAGTTGATGTGTCTTTGTGTGTCCTTGTCCTGCTCAGTGACAGGGAATAATGATTCCAATATTAATTCCTAACTGAACTCTTAAAATTTATATGAATTTTGAAGTTAAAACATGAAACTTCTGTAATAATTTTAATACTATATCCCTAAGATCCCCACACTTTTCAGGTATTACGTGTACTTTAGTGTTTATATGAAATTTTAACAGTAGTTACTATCGGCTGAAACATATAAAATAGCATTTTTCAAAAAATGTTTTTACCGTGACCCACTATAATGAATTTTATATTGCAGACCAGTATATATGCAGAGTCATATAACAAAAATTTAATGAACTTTTACTTATCCTTACAACTTAAGATCCATCCTGATACTTATTTTAAAAAAAAAAAAATCTGGTTTTACAAACTAGATTGATTTCCTTTAGATTGTGACTTGAAGCTTGAAATTGCTTAGCATAGTACTTATTATAAGAAGTCATCTTTAGACGCTGTATAGAGTATAGCTTGGTCTTGTTTTGCTACTAGTTATCTGTGTGACTTTGGGCAAGTTACTCAGTCTCTCAATTACTCACTTCATGTCTGTCAGAGTAAGAACTGTGCTCCTTAGGGTTTTAATGGCTGATTTTTTTTTTTTTCCTGGAAGTAGATCTCCAGGCCTTTCTTCCAAAGCACCTCTGGGTAGAATTGAGACTCCAGACTTTCTGTTAGCAGCATTAGCCTTTGTACCACCCAGTGACTTCTTCCTCAAATACTGGAATACTGAAAGCAGCCACTATCCCATAGAATAGTTGTGAGGTTTAAATGAGAGAATGCAGGGGAGATACTCAGGCATATACAGCTATCAGTGGTGAATTGGGGTTATAAATTTCAAAACAGAAGAACTTAAAACAGGACAATACCTCCCTCCCCTCTGTTCAAAGGGAAAAAAAAGTCCGTGAGACATTTCTATTTAAGATATAATGAAGTGACTTTGGAAGTTATAGTATCGAAGAACAAGTATTTCAAAGTATTCACTTACTGAGAAGTGCATTTGAGGCTTACTGCATTCCTTCTGCCCACCCCACCCTTCTAAAAAACCTTTCCTTTTTTTTTTTTAAAGTATAAACAAGAAAACATAAAATGCCCACAAAATAACACCCAGATACCACTGCTGACATAAAAAAGTAGCACATGCATAATTGAAATAGTGAAGAAAGAGGTAAGTCCAAAAAAATAATAAATAAATAAAATAAAGCTTTCCCCGATCTCCCTACCCATTGCCGTCGGGTAGATTCCAAGTCATAGCGACCCTATGGGACAGAGTAGAACTGCCCCACAGGGTTTCCGAGGAGCAGCTGGTGAATTTGAATTGCCGACCTTTTGGTTAGCAGCCGAGCTCTTAACTATTGTGCCATCCATCTCCCTACTATTATTACCAGTTTTTGTTAAAGTTTGTTCCAGTGCTTGGGGTTGTATTTGCTTTTTCAAAAATATATACAATGTTAAAATTTTTTTTGCCTTTTTTTAATATATTACTTGGAGGTTTCTCCAGTATCAGAAACATATTACCAGTTCATTCTTTTTAGCTGTTCTATAATATTTCGCCATGTACAGATGCTGGAATTTATTTAGTAATCAGTCCCTATTGTTGGATAATTGTTTCTAGTTTTTTTTTCCCTTAACTTTTCATTTTGAAAAGTGTCAAACCTTTGGGGGAAAAAAAAAAACCAAACCTGATGCCATCGGGTCAATTCTGACTCATAGCGACCTTAAAGGACAGAGTAGAACTGCCCCATAGGGCTTCCAAGGAGTGCCTGGTGGGTTTGAACTGCCAACCTTGTGGTTAGCAGCCATAGCTCTTAACTACTATGCCACCAGGGTTTCCTTCATACAGTTTGAAAGGATAGTACAAAGAAAAGCTGTACTTCACCTAGATTCACCAATTGTTAACGTTTTCCCACATTCGTGCTTTTTTCACATTTTACCAAACTACTTGAAAGTTACCTAAACACTCCGGCATGAATTTCCCAAGAACAAGGGCATTGTCCAAAGTAACCACAATACAGTTACCAACTGTTGAGAAATTTAACATTCACAATATTGACACTCACTCACTCACTCACTCACTCACTCACTCACTCACTCACTCACTCACTCACTCACTCACTCACTCACTCACTCACTCACTCACTCACTCACTCTCACTACTTTGTTTAAATTTCTTCGTTCTTCCTATAGTGTCCTTTACAGTTATTTTTTAAATCCTGGGTCTATTTAACATTGACGATATTGTTATACACACACAGCCTATGTTTAAATTTCTTCATTCTTTCTATAGTGTCCTTTGCAGTTGTTTTTTTTAATCCTGATTCTATTTAAGAATCTCATTTTGCATTATACTGTCTTGTCACTTTGGTCTGCTTTACAGTTCCCTAGGGCCCCCCCCCTTTTTTTGAAAATTTCATGATATTGACATTTTTGAGGAGTCCAGGCCAGTTGTTTTCCAGAATATCCCTCAACTTGGATTTATATGATTTGTTTCTTCATGTTTGGAGTCAGTTTTAACATTTTTGGCTAGATTATTACACAAATGATATTGTATCCTTCTCAGTGCCTCATATCAAGGAAGCACATGATTATGTTGTTAGTTTGTTCCATTATTATGCTGAATGTTATTATTTAATGGTAATGTCCACTATATTTCACCATTGTAAAGTTGTCTCTCTTTCTTTGTTATAAATTATGACTTCACAGATTACTTAATGCAGTGCATATATTCTTATATAACTGGAGCCATGCAATATGTGGTCTTTTGTGACTGGCTTCTTTTACTTAGCATAACGTATTCAAGATTCATCTAAGTTGTAGCATATCGATACTTAATTCCCTTTTATTGCCGAGTAATATTGCATTGTGTGGATATTTTTAGTAATCTTTTAATTTTCCTTTGAGTAAATACCTAAGAATTGAATGGCTGGATCATATAGTAGGTATATGTTTAAATGAATAAACTCCCCAACTGTTTTCCAAAGTAGTTGTACCATTTACATTCCTACCAGCAGTGTATGAAAGTTCAATTCTCCCACATCCTTGTCAACATTTGGTATGGTCACTTGTTAATTTTAGACGTTCTAAAGATAACCACTTTGGTGACTAAGGTGTACCTCTCCCAAGCTTCATATGCATGTGAAAACTGGACAAAGAAAAAAGAAGTCATAAGAAAAATTATATACATTTAAATTGTGGTGTTGGCAATGAATATTGAATATACACCGTGGACTGCGAAAGGAACAAACAAATCAGTCTCAGAAAAAATAAAACCGGAATGCTCCTTAGAAGTGAAGATAGTGAAACTTTGTCTTGCTTACTTTGGGCATGTCATCAGGAAAGACCATTCCCTAGGAAAGGACATCATTTTTGGTAGAGGGTCAGTGAAAATGAAGGAAACCCTTAATGATATGGATTTGACACAGTAGCTACATTATGGGCTAAAACATATCAAAGATCATGAAGATGGCACAGGACTAGGCAACGTTTCGTTCTCTTACACACAAGATCGCCATGAGTTGAAGCCCACTTGATGGCAGCTAACAACAATATGTGTGCATCGGTATCCCATCTTGGTTTTAGTTTGCGTTTTCCCAGTGATGTTGAGCATCTTTTCTTGTATTTATCTGTCATTTGCGTATCTTTGGTGTATCAAAATATACATGGGTATATTTTGCCCATGTATGTTGTTGTTAGGTGCTGTCAGGTTGGTTCTGACTCATAGTGACCCTTGGTACAATAAAACGAAACACTGCCTGGTCCTGTGCCATCCTTACAGTCGTTGTTATGCTTGAGCCTGTTGTTGCAGCCACTGTGTCAGTCCATCTCGTTGAGGGTCTTCGTCTTTTTTGCTGCCCCTCTACTTTACTAAGCATGATGTCCTATTCCAGGGACTGGTCCCACCTGATAACATGCCCAAAGTACGTGAAATGGAAGTCTCACCGTGCTTGCTTCTAAGGAGCATTCTGGCTGTACTTCTAACACAAATTTGTTTGTTCTCCTGTCAGTCCATGGGTATATTCAGTATTCTTTACCAACACCATAATTCAAAGGCATCAGTTCTTCTTCGGTCATGCTTATTCATTCTCCAGCTTTCGCGTGCATATGAGGTGACTAAAAACACCATGGCTTGGGCCAGGCACACATTAGTCCTGAAAGTGACATCTTTGCTTTTTAACACTTTAAAGAGGTCTTTTGCAGCAGATTTGCCCAGTGCAATGTGTCTTTTGATTTCTTGACTGCTGCTTCCATGGGCATTGATTGTAGATCCAAGTAAAATGAAATCCATGACAATTTCAATATTTTTTCCATGTATCATGAAGTTGCTTATTGTTCTAGTTGTGAGGATTTTTGTTTTATTTATGTTGAGGTGGAATCCATTTTGAAGTCTGTAGTCTTTGATCTTCATCAGTAAGTGTGTCAGGTCCTCTTCACTTTCAGCAAGCAAGGTTGTGTCATTTGCATATTGCAGGTTGTTAATGAGTCTTCCTCCAATCCTTATGCCCTGTTCTTCTTTTTACAGTCTGGCCTCTCAGATTATTTGCTCATCATACAGATTGAATAAGTATAGTGAAAGGATAACAACCCTGGCACATACCTTTCCTGATTTTAAACCACTCAGTATGCCCGTGTTCTGTTCAAACGACTGCCTCTTGATCTATGTAAAGGTTCCTCATAAGCACAATTAAGTGTTCTGGAATTCCCATTCTTTGCAATGTTATCCATAATTTGTTATGACCCACACAGTCGAATGCCTTTGCATAGCCAATAAAACACAGGTAAAAGATCTTTCTGGTATTCTCTGCTCTCAGCCAGGATCCATCTGACATAGGCAGTGATATCCCCAGTTCCACGCCCTCTTCTGAATCTGGCTTGAATTTCTGCAGTTACTTGGTGGTGTACTGCTGCAACCTCTTTTGCATGATCTTCAGCAAAATTTTACTTGTGTGTGATATTAATGATATTGTTCGATGATTTCCGTATTCTGTTGGATCACCTTTCTTTGGAATGGGCACAAATATGGATTTCTTCTAGTCTGTTGGCCCGGTAGCTGTCTTCCAAATTTCTTGGCACAGATGAGTGAGCGCTTCCAGCACTTGCATCAGTTTGTTGAAATATCTCAATTTATATTCCGTCATTCCCTCAAGCTTTGTTTTTTGCCAGTGCCTTTCAGCTTGGACTTCTTCCTTCAGCACCATCGGTTCTTGATTATATGCTACCTCCTGAAATGGTTGAACATCAACCTATTCTTTCTGGTACAGTGACTCTGTGTATTCCTTCCATTTCTTTTGATGCTTCCTGTGTCGTTTAGTGTTTTCCCTGTAGAATCCTTCAGTAGTGTAACTCAAGGCGTAATTTTTTTCTTCAGTTCTTTTAGCTTGAGAAATGCTGAGAGTGTTCTTCTCTTGGTTTTCTAACTGTAGATTTTTTGCACATTTCATTAAAATACATTACTTTGTTTCCTTGAGCCACCCTTTGAAATCTTCTGTTCAGCTCTCTTATTTCATCATTTCTCTTATTCTACTTTCAAGAGCAAGCTTCAGAGTCTCTTCTGACATCCATTTGGTCTTTTCTTTCTTTCCTGTCTTTTTAATGACTTCTTGCTTCATGTTTGATGTCCTTGATGTCATTCCACAACTCGTCTCATCTTTGGTCATTAGTGTTCAAAGCTGCAAATCTCTTCTTGAGATGGTCTCTAAATTCAGGTGGGATATACTCAAGGTTGTACTTTGGCTCTCGTGGACTTGTTCTAATTTTCTTCAGTTTCAACTTGAACTTGCAAGTGAGCAATTGATGGCCTGTTCTGGAGTTGGCGCCTGGCCTTGTTTTTTCCGAAGATATTGAGCCTTTCCATCGTCTTTTTCCGTGGATGTAGTCAATTTGATTCCTGTGTATTCTGTCCGTTGAGGTCCACGTGCGTAGTTGCTGTTTATGTTGTTGAAAATAGATATTTACAATGAAAAGTCGTTGGTCCTGCAAAATTGTATCATGCAATCTCCAGCATTGTTTCTGTCACCAAGGCTATATTTTCCAACTACCAATCCTTCGTTTCCAACTTCTGCATTCTAATCACCAGTAATTATCAGTGTGTCATAATTGCATGTTCGATCAGTTTCAGACAGCAGAAGCTGGTGAAAATCTTCAGTTTCTTCATCTTTGGCTTTAGTAATTGGTGCGTAAATTTGAATAATAGTTATATTAACTGGTCTTCCTTGGAGTCGTATGGCTATTATCCTATCACTGACAGCATTGTACTTAGGATAGATCTTGAAATATTCTTTTTGACAATGAATGCAATGCCATTCCTCTTCAATTGTCATTCCTGGCATAGTAGACCATATGTTTGTCCAGTTCAAGATGGCCAATACCAGTCTCAGCTCAGTTATATCTAGGATATTAATGTTTATGTGTTCCATTTCATTTTTGATGATTTGCAATTTTCCTAGATTCATACTTCGTATCTTTCTTGTTCCTATTATTAATGGTTGTTGCAGCTGTTTCTTATTTTGAGTCGTGCCACATCAACAAAGGAAGGTCCTGAAAGCTTGACTCCATCCACATCATTAAGGTCAACTCTACTTTAAGGAGACAGCTCTTCCCTGGGCTCATCTTCCAGCACTATATCAGACAGTGTTCATAAGGTTTTCAATGGCTGATTCTTTTCAGAAATGGACCGCCAGGTCCTTCTTCTTAGGCTGTCTTAGTCTGGGATCTCCATGGAAATCTGTCCACCATGGGTGGCCCTGGTGATATTTGAATACTGATGGCATAGCTTCCAGCATCACAGCAACATGCAAGCCCCCAGAGTACGACAAACTGACAAGAAGTGTCATGACTCTGTGTGTGTGTGTGTATATAAATTGAGTTGCTTGTTCTCTTATTGTTTAGTTTTGAGAGTTCTTGGTGTATTCTGGATACAAGTACTTTATTAGATATATGATTTCCATAGATTTTCTCTATGTTGTGGCTTGTCTTTTCATTCTCTTAGCAGTATCTTTTGAAGAATAGAAGTTTTTAATTTTGATGAGGTCCAATTTATATTTGTTTCTTTTATGTATTATGGTTTTAGTGTAATATCTAGAAATTTCTGTTTTCTTGACATATGTATCTGGATGTGTATTCTAGATATCATACTAATTTACAGTGTTCCTTATTTTCTGCAGTTAATTTTTTTATTTTTTATTTTGTTCTTCCAGAACTGAGATAATCCTTGCATTCAGATAAAGTACCAAACATTTTTTGGGGGGCAGAATATTATTTCTTGTTTAGAATGCTATTTTCATAGTTAGATACTTGATTCCTAAGTGTACAGCAGATGAAAAGTAGCTTTTCACAAGTAAGACAAGTAATAGACTTCTCTAAGTGACCACATTTTGGGAGCTCTGTCTTTTTTTAAAAACGTATTCTATACATTTTGGCTCAGTGTTTCAAAAGAGTTCTATTTAATTCAGAACGTGCTCTTTTAAAGTGTGCTGGTGCTATGCTTGCAGCAGTACAGTTTTCCTTTTTATATCTTAAAATTTATTCTTATTTGGAATTATATAAAACGATTTTCAAAGGTGGGAAATAGTGGCAGTTAAAGCTATTAAACTATTTTCAGTTAAGTTGAAAGGTATACAAAACTTTCATCCTTCAGGATATACATGGTCGTAGGCGCTCACCCTTTGAAGCAATCTGAAAAGTTGATGTCAGAGAATCATCTCTTATTTATATGTGGAATTAAAAAAAAAATTGCTGCAGCCAAGCATTCTTAGCTAATGTAACACAAAACACAAAAATGTCTATTCCCATACCCCTAAATCTGAAGAATAAACATAAGATGGCACGTATGTCGCCTTTACATTTGAATTTTTAACACTGTGTTTTCTTGTCTGAAACATACGTTTTTTCCATTTCAAAATTTGGTTCTCTCCTTTTTGTGTGTGTGTGTGTTTTTCTTTTGTTAGCATTTTCTTTACTGATGCATAATTCACGTAATGAAACCAGTGGTTTTTAGTATATTCACTGTGTTGTGAAACCATCACCACTATCTAATTTCAGAACATTTCCATCACCTCAAAAAGAAAACCCTGTACCTATTAGCCATTAATTGCCATTCCCTACTTTCCCTATCCCCTGGCAACCACTACTCTGCTTTTTATTTCTATGGATTTGCCTATTTTGGACATTTCGTATAAATGGAATGATACAATATGTGACCTTTTGTGTCTGGCTTTTTTCACTTAGTGTAATGTTTTCAAGGTTTATTCACATTGTGTTTTATATCAGAACTTCATTCCTTTTTATGGCTCAAAAATACTCCATTGTATGGATGCACCACCTTTTCTTTATCCTTTCATCCGTTCGTGGACATCTGGGTTCTTTCCATCTTTTGGCTATTGTGAATAGAGCTGCTGTGAACATGCATATACAGTGGGTACCTGTTTTTAGTTCTTTTGGGTATATAACTAGGAGTAGAATTGCTGGGTCACATGGTAATTCTATGTTTAACTTTTTGAAAATCACCAAAATGTTTTCCATAGCGACTGCACCATTTTACATTAAAAAAAAAAATGTATGAGGGTTTAAATTTCTCTACACCGTCACCACCACTTGTTATTGCTGGTCCTTTGCTTTTTAAGCAAAAACACCTTTAAAATTAATCTTATTTAGTGTTGTTTTAGTTGGACAATGGGTGAGCTTCAGTTTTTTTTCCCACAGTAACTTAATGTCACCTAATGTTTTCTTCTCAGCACCAAACCCTTATAGCTGGCATTGGGTTGATGAAAAGGAATCCATGCATGGGAGATGGAGATAGTCATTAGTCTTCTTTTAGGTCAGAGTTCATTTCTTAGGTCTATACTTTGTCCAGTTATGAGTATCTTCATCCTATTTAATACCCAATAACCCACCCACTGCCTTCGAGTCGATTCCGACTCATAGCGACCCTATAGGACAGAGTAGAACTGCCACATAGAGTTTCCAAGGAGCGCCTGGTTGATTTGAACTGCCGACCTCTTGGTTAGCAGCCATAGCACTTAACCACTACGCCACCAGGGTTTCCAATTTAATACCCAATAGGCTGTATAAAACAGAATAGAGAACAGGCCAACTCTGTGTGAAGATAGAAGCCTTTACCCAGTATTATTTTTTTTAGTTTAATACCTTCATCATGGAATCATGAAATGAATGAATGCCTGTCTAGACCTGCTGATGTGTCTTAAACTGAATGGCAAGTTGCTTATATTTTACCTGACCTTTCAGCAACATTTTACGCAGTAGACTATTGCATTTTTTTAAAAAGCTTTTTTCTTATGTTTTTTTTTTTTTTTGCTACGCCAAGTTCTCTTGATTTTCCTTTTATTTAACAGGACATTTTTCCCTTTTTCTACTGACTTAATTCATTTAGTCCCATGGCGTTCACCACCCTCGTTTAATTGTAAATATTTATTAAGCCCCATATTCACTTGTCTTACCCATGCATTCTTTTTATTTTTGTAAATTTAGAAAATAAATGTACATAGTTAAAAAAAAATGACTCAAATGAGTCTACAAGGCTTATAGTAAAAAGCAGCAGTCCTTCTGCTGTTCCTCAGAGGCACTACCTCTGAGGTGTTACTTTTGATATTTACTTCAATATTTCTAAATAACATGGTTATAGTGCTGTCCCTCCCGCCCTCCCCAATGTCGCACATTCTACTGACTTCCTATTACCCAGACCTAGAACAACCTATTACGGAGGTTAAAGATGATTTTTATCATCTCCTATTGCCTTTTCTCTATCTTTCCAGTATAAAAGCTTTTGGTTAAATTAATGAAAGGTCCTTGTGTGGCACAAATGGTTTGTGCTTGACTACTAACTTAAAGGTTGGAGGTCTGAACCCACCCAGCTGCATCACAGAAGAAAGAACTGGCAATGTGCTTCTGTAAAGATTACAGCCAAGAAAACACCGTGGAGCAGTTGTACTCTGTAGACACGTGGGGACACCATGGGTTGGGATTGGCTTGATGGCAGTGGGTTTTTTAAAATTCTTTTTTCTCTATTTTTCCAGTACAGAAGCTTTGGTTAGGTTAATAAGCAATGTTTACCTTATTATTTATAGTCCTACCGGTAAGTCAAAAAGTGTATTATGATGTATATTTACAAGTTTTTGTTTTTCCTGGGGCTAAATGCCCTTTTTTCCCCATTTTATTAAGTTTTCTTCTTACTAAGTGTTCTATCTTGGAAGAAGTACAACCAGAATGCTCCTTAGGAGCAAGGATGGCGAGATTGTGTCTTACATACCTTGAACATGTTGTCAGGAGGGGTCAGTCCCTGGAGAAGGACATCATGCTTGGCAGAGTTCAGGGTCAGTGGAAAAGAGGAAGCCCTCAATGAGGTGGATTGACACGGTGGCTGCAACAATGGGCTCAAGCATAACAACGATTGTAAGAATGGCTCAGGACCGGGCAGTGTTTCGTTCTGTTGTACATAGGGTCACTGAGTCGGAACTGAGTCGATGGCATTTAACAACAAGTGTTCTATGGATTCAGATCCCTAATTCTTGCCAAATAACTGTAAAATGCCTCTGACTACTTTTTCCTGTTTTTCAGACACATTGTATAATCTGTTACTTCTGGATAACTTCCTCTCCTAAATCCCTGCTGGTGCCCTCTTCTCTCCTCCTTTATTGTTTGACTTGCCATCGTCATGGGAAGGGGGTCGGGGGACCAGGGTCTTCACCCTTGACTTGCTGATGACAGACTCCATTTTTCTCTGAAAATGTCTTTACTTCATGTTCATGAGGTATGTGGTGAGGTTCCTTTTTTTGGATAAATGAACTTCCATTTGTTTCAACGTCATTTGTTGAAAAGACTACCCTTTTTCTATTGAATTGCCTTGTGCCTTTTCAGAAACCAGTTGATTGTATTTGTTTGAGTCTTTTTCTAGGCTCTCTGTTTTGTTGCATTGCTCTAGATATCTGTCTTTTAGTCAATACCATATTGTCTTGATTACTGTAACTTATTATATTGTCTTGAAATGGGGTAATATGAGTCCTCTGACTTTTCTTCTTTTTCAGAATTGTTTTGGCTATTCTAGTTTCTTTGCCTTTCCACATAAATCTTAAAATCAGTTTGTTGAAATGTGCAACTAAACTTGGTGAGGTTTCGCTTGGGATTGCTTTGCATCTGTATATCAAATTAGGGAAAGTAACATTAATGTTTTGTTCTTTTGTTGTAATAACTACTAAATCTTTGTCTAGATCTGTGATTCTTTTTGAGTTAATATTTATGTAAGATGTAAGGTTTAGGTTGAGGTTTACTTTTTTTTCATAGTAATGCCCAATTGTTCTGTTAATAGTTGTTGAAGAAAGTATCATTTCTATATTATATTACCTTTGTACCTTTGTCAAAAGTCAGTTGATATTTGTATGGTTCTGTTTCTGGACTTTATTTGGTTGATGTGTATTTATGCTTTTGTCAATAACACACACTGTCTTGATTTCCATATCTTTATAGTAAATGTTGGGAGTCCCTGGGTGGCAAAAATGGTTAAGTACTTGACTATTAACTGAAGGGTGGATAGTTCAAAACCACCCAGAGGTGCCTTGAAAGAAAGGCCTGGTGATCTGCTTCTGAAAGGCCTTGAAACCCTATGGCATGCCGTTCCACTCTGCAATACTTGAGTCATCATGAGTTGGAATCAACGTGAGGGCAACTTTTTTTTTTTTTTATATAGTAAGTCTTAAAATTGGGTCATGTGAGTCTTCTGTTTTTAATCCTCTTTTTAAAAATTGTTTTGGTTATTCAAGTTCTTTTACCTTTCCATATAAATTTTACAGTCAGCTTGTCTGTAACTACAGAAAAACCCTGCTGGTTTCCCCCTTCCCCCCGTTTAAGTTTTATCGATTGACACAGTTGCTGCAATAATGGGCTCAAACGTAGCAACGATTGTGAGGATCGTGCAGGACTGGCAGTATTTCAGTCTGTTGTACATAGGGTCACTGTGAGTCGGAACCAAATCGATGGCACCTAAAAACAACAAAATACATATAATACAAAATTTGCCACTTTAATCATTTTTAAGGTGATTTTTCAGAGATTTTTGAAAGTCTGAAAGCATGTAAAAAGCAAGAGGTGATTGTTAAAGTTCCAAAAGTTGTTTCGCAGTGCATTAATCCCATAACAGCAAACCTTTTAAAGGCACGTATGCCTGAGTGAAATTAACAGATGCCAACATAATTTTTAAAACATTTTATTATACATATGCACAACAAAACATTTGCCATTTACCCACTTTTAAGGGTACAATTCAGCGACGTTAATTACGTTTACTATGTTGTGCAACCATCACCACTATCCATTTCCAATTTTTTTTTTTTTTTTGTGATTTAGGTGAAAGTCTACAGAGCAAATTCATTTCTCATTAATCAGTTAATACACATATTTTTTTGTGACGTTGGTTGCCAACCCCGTGATATATCAACACTCTCCCCTTCTCCACCCCATGTTTCCTTTTTCCATTTGTTCACTTTTCCTGTCCCTTCCTACCTTCTTGTCTTTTGGGCTGGTGTGCCCATTAGTCTTGTAGACATGATTGAACTATGAAGCATGTCCCTCGTGTGTTATTGTTAGACCTGTGTAATCATTGGATGAAGGGTGAACCTCAGGAGTGACTGAAGTACTGAGCTAAAAGGGGGCCATTCTCTTGGGGTTTCCCCGGTCTCCAAATTTTTAAAAAATTTTATTTTGTTGTTGTTGAGAATATGTACAGCAAAACATACAGCAATTCAACAGTTTCTGCGTGTACTGTTTAGTGACACTGATAACGTTCTTAGAGTTTTGCAACCGTTCTCACCCTCCTTTTCTGAGTTGTTCCTCCCCCATTAACATAAATTCATTGCCCTCTAAGGTTCCTGTCTAGTCTTTGAGTTGCTGTTATCAACTTGATCCCATACAGATAGTTGTTAAAAGAACATAATGCTCAAGGCAGACTTTTTTTTTTTTTTTACTAGTTAAGCTAAACTCTGGTTTGGTTTTAAGAAGACTTCAGGGGATATATATGTGTGTGTGTATAATTGTGCTTTAGGTGAAGGTTTACAGAGCAAATTAGTTTCTCATTAAATAATGCACATATTGTTTTGTAACATTGGTTGCCTACGGTGCTCTGTGTTAGTATTCTCCCCTTCTTGACCTTGGGTTCCCCATTTCCATTTGTCTAGCTTTACTCTCCTCTCCTGCATTCTTGTCCTTGTTCCTGGGCTTGTGTCCATTTAGTCTTGTATATGTGGTTGAACTACGTGTATGGTTGGTTGTTTTATGGGCCTGTCTAATCTTTGGCTAAAGGACGAACCTCAGGAGTGACTTCAGTACTGAGTTAAAAGCGTGTGTGGGGTTCATACTCTTGGGGTTTCTCCAGTCTCTGTCAGACCAGTAAGGCTGTTTTTTTTTTTTTTTTTTTTTTTTTGTGAATTTGAATTTTGTTCTACTTTTCTCTTCAGCTCTGTCCTGGATCCTCTATTGTGATCCCTGTCAGAGCAGTCAGATGTGGTAGCCATATACCATCTAATTGTGCCAAACTCAGTCTGGTAGAGGCTGTGGTCCATTAGTCCTTTGGACCAATCTTTCTTCAGGGGATATTTTTGGTTTAAGGTTTAAAGATTATCTCAGGGCAGTAGTCTCAGGGATTCATCCAAACTTCATGGCTCTAGAAAGTCTGGAGTCCATGAGAATTTGAAATTATGTTCTGCATTTTCCCCTGATTAGGATTCTTCTATGGAATCTTTGATCAAAATGTTCAGTAATGGTAGCCGGGCACCATCCAGTTCTTCTGCTCTCATGGCAGAGTAGGCAGTTGTACATGGAGGCAATTAGCCACGTGTTCCATATCTGCCTTAGCTATCTAGTGCTGCTATAACAGAGATACCACAAGTGGATGGCTTTAACAAAGAGAAATTATTTTCTCACAGTCTAGTAGTAGGTTACAAGTCTAAATTCAGAACATCTGCCCTAGGGGAAGGCTTTCTCTCTCTGTCGGCTCTGGAGGAAGGTCCTTGTCCGTAGCCTTGTGCTGGTCCAGGAGCTTCTCAGGCGCAGGGACCCCATGTCCAAAGGACATGCTGTGCTGCTGGTGGTGCTTTCTTGGTGGTGTGAGGTCTCCAACTCTCTGCTTGCTTCCCTTTTATCTCTTAGGAGATAAAAGGTGGTTCAGGCCACACCCCAGGGAAGCTCCCTTTATCTTGGATCAGGGAGGTGACCTAAGGTAAGGGTGGTGTTATAATCCCACCCTAATCCTCTCAACATAAAATTATAATCACAAAATGGGGGACAACCACACATGGCGTGACCAAGTTGATACATTTTTGGGGGGACATAATTCAATCCATGACCATATCCTCCTCCTATTTCTGACTCTCTTTCTTCCTCTGTTACTCCAGGTGACTAGAAACCAATTGTTGTGCCTTGGATGGCCGCTTGCAAGCTTTTAAGGCCCCAGGTGATATGCAAAGAACTAGAATGCAGAAGAGAAGCACTAAACATGTTATTGGGCCAGTTAACTGAGTTGTTGCTCGAAATCATGACCCAAAACCTCCAAACCAAGGAACCAAATCCCATGATGTGTTTGGCTGTACATAAGCAGCCTTAGCAGCTACTCTTTTTTATGCCATTGTTGTAAATATATGTATCACACAGCCTTTGCCACTTCACCTTTTTACAGGTATACAACTTATTGACAACAGTTTTTTTTTTTTTTTTTATCACTCATTAGGTTGGCATGAGTCAGAGCCGACTTGACAGCAACTAACAAAGAAAAACTCAGTATCCCTTATGCAATAACTTCCCATTTTGTCCCCCTGTTACCAATTGCCAATCTGACACAAAGAGTCCTTGTCTTTTCCCAAGTAAGAATACACGCAAAGACAAACTTTATCTTCAGCAAGCTTTATTTTACCTGAGTCAAGCAAAAGGATTTAGCTGGGATCTAAGCCTCTTCAAAAGACTGACTTGAAAAGGGAAGCAAGGCTAGGGCTTACATGGGTTCAGTGGAGACAAGAGAGTAATGAATATTTAGTGGGCTTCTTTCAAGGGATGGGTACTTCTCAGAATGGCGGGGCATGTTAATTAGTTTGCCCGTGCATCTGGAATCCAAGATGGAAGCTGCTGATATTCAAGATGGAGTCCTCCAGGCAGCCCTTGGCATCACGTATTATGGGATATAGCACAAGTGCACCGATCTTTGGCACTACATCACCATCTTCCGAGGGCTAAGGAAGGTTAAACAGCCGTGGAACTTTGGCATGCAGGAGCCCGTAAAGGGGGAAGGGACTAGAAAAACACTAAGAAGAAGATAATAATTCATGGGTTATTTCAGCCTTATCTCATGTTGACAGGGTGTGGTTCCTGTTTACCCAACTTCTAGATGGTAATCTTGTAACAGCTCTTTTGTTCTGCCAGTGCAGTTAACACTATCTGCCTTACCCCCCTCCCCCGCATGCCCTGGTAACCACTAATAAATTTTTGTCTCTCTACATTTATTTGCCCATTCTAGATATTCTAGGTGTTTCATGTAAGTGAGATCATACAGTATTTGTCCTTTTGTGTCTGACTAACTTCACTTAGCATAATGTTTTCAGGGTTCATGTCATAGCATGAATCAATTTCATTTCTCTTTATGATTGAGTTGTATGGATATACTACAGTTGGTTTATACCTATTCATCTCTTGATGGACTCTTGGGTTGTTTCCATCTATTGTTGTTGTTAGGTGTTGTTGAGTCAATTTTCGACTCATAATGACCCCATGTGACAGAGTAGAACTGCCCCATAGGGTTTTCTTGGCTCTAGTCTTTATGGAAGCAGATGGCCATGTCTTTCTGCCGCACAACAGCTAAGTAGGTTCAAACTGGGAAACTTTTGATTAGCAGCCAAGCACTTAGCCATTGTGCCCCCAGGGCTCCTCTCCCACCTTTTAGCTATTGTCAGTAATGCTGCGGTGAACATTGGTGCATAAGTTTCTTTTTGAGTTTCTACTTTCAAGTCTTTCGGGAAATATATCTAGGAGTGGAATTGCTGTTCATATGGTAATTCTATGTTTAACTTTTTGAGGAAGCACCAAACTTCCACAGCAGCTGTACCATTTTATGTTCCCACCAGCAGTACACAAGGGCTTCAATTTCTCTGCATTCTTGCCTTCTGCTGGGATTTTGATTCGAATTGCATTAAATCTATAAATTAATTTGGGAAGACTTGATATCTTAACACTAACAAGTCTTCCAATCTATGAATATACTATCAGCACTTATTCTTGACTTTTTTTCATCAGAGTTTGGTAGTTTTCAGCGTATGAATCATGCTGCACATGACGTTGTTGGAATTATACCTATAAATTTAATATTTTTTTTAGCTGTTGTAAATGGCATTTAAAAATTTTGTTTCTTATTGTTCTTTGTTAGTATAAAGAAATACTATTTATTTTTTGCATGTTTACCTTGTATCCTGTGACCTTGCTAAACTCACTTATAGCTTTTGTGGTAGACTTCTTCAGTGAGTTGTGTTTTTAAGAGGTTTTGTAAAATAAGAAAAATGTCTTTTACAGTACCCCCATTTCTGGTGTTCTTCATTCTAGTGCATGGATCAAGATTTTCATCTGGTATAACTTTCCTTCTGCCTAAAGAATTTCTTTTAACATTTCTTAGACTGCAGGTCTATGGGTGATGAATTCTTTCAGCTTTTGTGTATATGAAAAAGTATTTATTTCACCTTTGTTTTTGAAAGATATTTTCGCTGGGTATAGAATTGAAGATTGACAGTGTTTTTTTCTTTCAGTAACTTTAAAGACGCTTTTCGACTTTATTCCAGTTTGCATTGACTCCTGCAAGAAATTTCCTATACCTGAGTGTCTATAGGCAGTAAACTTGGGGTAATTATAAGGCTTGAAGCCCTTTGTTTTCCCTTTCTAAAGGATTATTGTCATCTCTTTTCTGAAAACCTTTATTGTATATGTTTTCTGTGGGTTTTTAGTTGCTTGATTCAGGAGTAAATCTAGTCCTTTTTGCTGTATCTTGGCCAGAAACAGAAGCCCCCAAACCTAAGGATTTTAAATTTCAAAATTCCTTATAGAATAGAAGATTGAGATGTCAAGAAGTATGTTATTCCAGTAATTCAAATTTATCTCTTGTGTGGAGAAGCTGGACTTCAGGTTTCTCTAGAGACCAGTGAGTTGGTATTTATTTCACCAATTTAAAATAAAAATTTGAATATAAGCTTAGATACTCAAGCTAAGTTCAAATGGTGTTTTAGAGGGTTAGTTTTTTAATATAATGGTCTCACTTTTAAAAATTTAAGCATGTGTGTTTAAGGCCACCACCACCACCATTTGCTATGGAGTAGGTTCTGATTCATGGTGACCTTGTGTGTTGGAGTAGAACTGTGCCCCATAGGGTTTTCAATGACTGATGTTTTGGGAGTAGATTTTGCCAGGCCTTTCTTTTGAGTTACCTCTGGGTGGACTTGACCGTCTAACCTTTTGGTTAGCAGGTGAGTACATTAACTGCACCACCCTGTTTTAAGGTAGTAAATGTATAATTTATAAGGATCAGCACAAAGCTGATTCCTATGAGGCGGAGGTTAAAAGTGTCCCAAATGACCAGCTTTTCCAAGCTGCTGTACTACTGCCTCATTTCTAACATCAGCTACTCCCTCTCCCCTCAGTATTCTCCCTCCTGTCTTTGGGTTCCCTAATTCGCTGCAACATCTCACAGAGCTCACGAACCATATAGAGGAAATGGCTTACGTGGTTATGGAGGCTGGCAAGTCCCAAATTTGTGGGTCAGGCATTGGCTTCCCCCAACCTACATGGCTGCAGGAGCTGACAAACTCAAACTAGTAGTTCAGACCACAGACTGCTGGCTCACAAGGCTGTGGAAGCTGGTGAATCAGGTCACATGACAGACTGCTGGTCTGAAGGGCTGTGGAGCCTTCGAATCCCAGGTTGGATAGCAGGCCTCTGGAGAGGTCAATTGATCATTAACCAGATGCAGAGAGAGAAAGCCTAACCAGGACATACACATATATCTTAGATGCAGGCCACACCCCAGGGAAGGGTGCAACTTTAGTAAGGGTGGGGCTTGAGTCACACCCTTCCTCGATGCTGGGACCTAAGACATGCCTTATACCAATCCTGCCTCATCAACATGTAGAAGTCAGGATCCACAACATATAAAATGAAGGACAACCACACAGTATTGGGAACTGTGGCTGAGCCAAGTTGACATACAACCCCAACCACCACAGGTTCCATATACCTTATTTGCATAGTCCCACTCAGTCACTGTGTGTGAGCCACAAAGACCATGGCTAAAAAAAAAATTTTAGTGAATTTAAAAATGCTTTTAGGACTGGTTTTTCAGATGAACATTTTTCAAATTAGTTTTCATGTTTAAAAGAACCACTAATGGGAAATACTTGGATTTGTTTCTTATTTTTATCCTTTCGATACCTAAATGAAAAACCTTTCAAGTCATTATCAGGAAAATTTGTAGTAATGATTGACTGGAGCAAGGTTACTATCTAATGGCTTAAGGAGACATGAGCAGTACTTTGTGAAAAAACTAAAAAGTATCTAAAAAAAACCCATTGGCATAGAGTTGATTCTGACTCATAGCGAGAGTATAAGACAGAGTAGAACTTTCCCAGAGGATTCCCAAGGAGCGCCTGGTGTATTCAAACTGCCAACCTTCTGGTTAGCAGCCGTAGCTCTTAACCAGTACACTACACCACCAGGGTTTCCCAAGTATCTAAGGTAGTGGGTAATATAACTGTTTGACCTTTGATCTGTATCAATCAATGAAGAATTTGATTGTGTTTTGCTTTATTGCTTATTATTGAGATTTGCAGATCACAGTGGCAGACTAAAATCTCCTCAGTACACAACACACACAGACACGCACATATATTCAATTGAGGTTTTTTTTTTTCCTTAACTGATTCCTAGGAGTTCCTTGTATATTCGAAATATATGAATGCTTTGTCACTTTTTATGTTGAAAGTAATATTTTCCCAGTTTGTGGCTTATCTTTACAGTTGTAGTTGAATTAATCTATCAGCCTCCCCCCCATAACTTATTTGTACTTTTTGTCAGTTTTAAAAGAAATTGTAACCTTATCTTGATGTCAGAGACATTTCCTATGTTTTCTTCTTAAAGGTTTATATAATTTCGTCTTCCGCAAATACAATAGGTTTTGTATTTGTAACTATAAGAGTCCAATTTCTTTTTTCTTCCCCTTACATGTAACTTGGTTTACCACCGTTTTTAGATTAGGTTATTGATTGCCCATTTTGTCATAAGTTTGCACACATATGGCGGTCTATTGCTGAGCTAAATATTTGTATTCATACACCAGTTGTTTTTACTTTTGTATTTTTATTATAATTCATGATATCTGATATAGTACTAGCTTTTCTTTTGGTAATGTTTGTGTAGTATTTTTCTTTTTCCTTTAATTCTTTCTATATTATGTTTTAGATGTGTCTTATAAATTGGATAAATCTAGATTTTACAAAATCTGCAAACCTAGCATATTTATTCCATTTACATTTGTTGTGATTAAAATACTACGTTTGTTGTTGTTGCTGGTTGCCTTTGAGTTGATTCCAATTCATGGCAATCCATATTTGCAGAGTAGAGCTAACTGCTCCATAGAATTTTCAAGACTGTGACCTTTGGGAAGCAGATTGCCAGACCTGTCTTAACGGGCGATTTTGGATAGATTTGAACTGTCAACCTTCAGTGCTTTGGAGTGCCTAACTGTTTGCACCACCCAGGGACTAATACTGTATTAAACAGTAAATGCTTGTTTTAATATATTAATTTAATATGTCAATATTAACATGTTGATTGCCTTCTTTCATCTGCTTCCACCTCTTCTTGTTTAGTGATTTTTTTTTTTTAATAAGCTGAATAGTTCATTTTCTTTGGAACTATGGAAATTCTTTTATGCCAGGGATGTGATATAGTGTGTTTTTGACCTGTACTTTGGATCGCTACTAGCCTAGAACTATGCTGAGTTAAATTCTTGCCTGAAGTTTACATGTTCTACCCTGGTGGAATGAATTTAGGCTTATGGTTACGTATTCCCAGGAGATTTTCTTCTTCACCCATTGTCATCTTGGGATGGGCATTTTCTTTGTCCTTCAGGACAATAAAATTTGAAAAAGCTATTATTTTTTAGTTTAAAATTAGATTGAAAGTGTAGTACGTTGAGACCTCAAATTTATGAGGAGGGTGTCTTGTTTTACTCCCCTTCTTGTGTGGCCCCTGGCTTTGTGTTCTTTCCTGATGGGATCTCTAAGCCCAACACTCAGGTTCACGCAGGCTTTCAGATGACCTCAATGCAAAAAGTTGCTTCAGTGCTCTCTCTGCCTCTGCCTCTCTGAGTTCTGGTTCCCTCCATTGCCACAAGCTCTTTCTTTATAACTTTCTTGCTAGGTCATGTATTGTCCTGCATTCCAATGTTTTATCTGACGTCTTTATTTTTTAGCAGGAGTATGTTGTCCAGGTTGCCTCAAGTGGAAGTCCTTCTCAACCCTTTTTATTTTATGGCACACATGGACAAATGAAATGGTGGTTTGTAGTAATTACAGGGATAAACTATTGAGGACCCATAAGATTGACAGTGGTACATACCCACGGTCACTGACTGAGAGGCTCTGGCTGCTCTTGGTACCCTGGGTGTCTTATGCCTGGCAGCCTCAGTCGAGGCTGTCTCTGTCTCAGTACTCCTGTCACCCATTCCTGGTACATTTGTAGGAAAGCTCTGGTAGTCTAATACAATTTATATTAATCTCAGAAACAAAGCATGTATGTGTGTGTGCGTTAAATTTTTAGTTCATGAAAGAGGGGAAATTACAGATCCTGAGTCATTACAAAATTGCACAGGGAAGAAAAGTGCAGTTAGGTCCTACTTAACAATAGAAGAAAGTATTGGTGAATATTTATCGGGTCAGAGGCTGGAGATTTTCTAATTCTGAACTTAATATATATACTGTAAAGAAATGGTGATTGTTATTGAGAAAAATAGGAAACTTTTTGTACCAAATGCTCCTTTAAAAATTCATAGATAAATGCAGACTGTAAAAGGAAATTCTGTAAAGCATGATGAATGGTAAGAATCTTTTATATAAAAATCCATTAAAAAAACATCCTGCATCCCACTTTAGAGAGTGATTTCTGGGGTCTTAAACGCTAGTAAGCGGCCATCTAAGGTGCGTCAATTGGTCTCAGCCCACCTGGAGCAAAGGAGAATGTAGAACACCAAGGACACAAGGTAATTATGAGCCCAAGAGACACAAAGGGCCACATAAACCAGAGACTACATCACCCTGAGACCAGAAGAACTAGATGGTGCCCGGCTACAACAGATGACTGTCCTGACAGGGAACACAACAGAGAGCCCCTGAGGGAGCAGGAGAGCAGTGGGATGCGGACTCCAGATTCTCATAAAAAGACCAGATTTAATGGTCTGACTGAGACTAGAAGGACCCCGGAAGTCATGGTCCCCAGACCTTCTGTTAGCCCAAGACAGGAACCATTCCCAAAGCCAATTCTTCAGACAGGGATTGGACTGGACTATGGGATAGAAAGTGATACTGGTGAAGAGTGAGCTTCTTGGATCAAGTAGACACATGAGACTATGTGGGCAGCTTCTGTCTGGAGGGGAGATGAGAGGGCAGAGGGGATCAGAAGCTGGCCAAATGGACACAAAAATAGAGAGTGGAGAGAAGGAGTGTGCTGTCTCATTAGGGGGAGAGCAACTAGGAGTACATAGCAAGGTATATATAAATTTTTGTATGAGAGACTGACTTGATTTGTAAACTTTCACTTAAAACATAGTAAAAATTAAGAAAAAAAAAAAAGAATCCTTTATATATAAATAACCAGTTGCTGTGAAGTCAACTCTGACTCGTGGTGACCCCATGTATGTTAGAGTAGAACTGTGCTGCTTCACAGGGTTTTCAATGGCTGATTTTGGAGAAGTAGATCACCAGGCCTTTCTTCTGAGGCACCTCTGGGTGGACTTGAAGCTCCAACCTTTTGGCTAGCAGCTAAGTACATTAACTGTTGGCACTACCCAGGGTCTCCTTATATATAAATAGCATCTGACAAATATTTAGGAAAAAAACTGTTTATAATCCAATAAAGAAATGTGCACAATCTATGAACAGGTTGATAATTCATGAAAGTGGTAGGAAACTTAGCTGATAAATATTTGGAAAAAAGTTACCAAAGAACTGAAAATTGAGCACTGCTGTGGAAGGTTGTATTGGTTTAGGTTTGCAGGTGAGCTTATCTAAAACTTAATTGTGCTTTCCATTTGACCCTGAAAATTTATCCTAAAGAAATATAAATTTGCCAAATTATGTTCTTCTTCTTTTTTTTTTATGTTCTTAAAAAAAAAAAAGTTAGGGAGATAATAACAGTGAAAACTTGGTTAACAAGTAGATATTTTTCAGTAGAAACAAATTATGGCTTAACTGTTTAGTAAAATGGTATGCATATGTTAATTTTGAGGTAGTTCTATATATTTTGGTGGTAAGCAGTTAATATATTGAATGAAAGAGATAGTTTATGAAATTGGATACAAAGATTTGTACCATTTGTATATATGCAGAGAGAAGTCTGGAAGGGTGTATTCAAACTGATTAAAAATTACTTTTTTTAAGTACTTTATTTTTTGGGGAGGATCATTACTATGTAGCAGTTTCTCTAGTTTTAGGATCTGATCGTTTATTCGGTAAATCTATAAAGTGCCCACTACATTTTAGAAGTTGTAGAATTCAAATCGGATTATTTTTAGTGGAACTCATGCTCATAAATGCAATCTCTTTCAGCCCTTTCTCCAGACCTCAAGTGCTTGCTCCTTAACTTTTTGTGTGCATTTATTATTTGACAGATGTGATGAATGAATGCAGACATGGCTGCCGAAGATACTAATTTTGAATTGTGTATATATCCAGGTTACAGCAATAGACATCATCATTTACCTTCATGAAGATTTGATCTATATAATTTTGTTGAAGACAAGCTTGCTTTTTACTTCCATATTTTTGGAATTCTCAATTAAATAAGTACAACTGAATTGACAGAGAGAAAGGTTGCTGTAAGATTGTCTCTGTCTACTGCCACAAGCCCTTTCTTCCTAACTTTCTTACTAGGTCATGTATTGTCCCCCTGTCCCCATGGAGTTGATTCTGACTCATGGCGACCCCATGTGAGTCAGAGTGGAACTGTGCTTCTACTCTGGGTCTTCAGTGGCTGACTTTTTGGAAGTAGAACTGCAGGCTTTTCTTCCAAGGTGCCTCTGGGTGGACTTTGAACCTACAACCTTTTGGTTAGCAGCCAAATGCATTAGCAGTTTGTACCACCCAGGATCTCCAGACTGTGGAATAGCAAGCAAATGAGGTTTAAAAAAAAAAAAGGGTATAATGCCTACTGCTTTATATGGGAAATTGCAGGATCACTCTGGGCTTTATTCACAGAAGCCACTCTGAGCTGAAGTTCTGTTATCCTCTCCTTACCTCCAAATTTTAAATATACGTTATTTTTAAGCTTATTCAAGGCTTAATCTGCATGCTTAATTTGAATAAGGAGGCTTTATAAATACTGTACTTGAGTATGCCCCATTTCTACAATATTACATTTAGTATGCTACAGAAAAAAATATTTGGAAGATAACTGAACTGTTTTGACACAACAGCTTCTTTTTTTTTTTTGATATTGGTCCTGGGTGTGTATATCTGCACTCATGCAAATATAGAATTCATTAGTTTGCTTGGCTGGTGCATCAATGGTAAAGTCTTCCTTCCTGTAGGGTGGTGGAAAGCAGGGAAGATCTTTTGTGTTGCTTTGCTCTTGCCGCTTAGTATGAAAGTAGAGTTGGGTAAGGGAGCTATTGTGTAGGAATTTAAGGGGGAAGAACTGATTCTGGAGGCCCTCTTTCTTGGAAATGACTTTAGGTCCCTAGGCTTGGCCTGAGTTGAATACCTGACTGCTCCTAGGCTCTGGAACAATGCTGTTTGCATCCAGCCTCTCCTAGTTACTAGTCTATGACCTTGAACATGGGATTTACCTTCTCTTTGCCTCAGTTTTCCCATCTGTGAAGTAGGGGACAATTACCGAAATAGACCCTATCTAAAAAAAAAAAATTTTTTTTTTTTTTTATCTCATAGATAATTGTGAGAATTAAATGTAAAATGCTTAGAACAAACAGTGCCTGGTACATATCAAGAAGTCAGATGTTAACTGTCAATACTTTATTAAATTATCTAGTTTGCTTTCAGTAGTATATTTGCTATTGCAATAGCAAAGCATTTGAAATAGTTTATTTGAAAAGAATGGTACTTAAGGTGCTGTGATAGTTTTCTGAACGATCATTAACATCCAGCAATCCACTGAATGCAGAGTAGGTCCAGAGAGCATAAGAAATACAGAACCAAGACTGATATGCTTAAATTTTGTTATACTGACTTTGTTGTGATGCAAAAGATGTATATTTGTTGAATATAGGCGAGAAAAGGAGATAGAGAGTAACAGATGTATAAGTTCTTGGCTTTGTAGAATTGATATCTTTTCTAAAACATTAGGTGTGGGTGACGAACTGGATTTCTTTTTTCCTCTATCCCTTTTGCATGTGTCAGTGATTATTTTATTATGCTGCAGCTGCTTTTTTTATGATGGAAGAGGATTACACATTCATCTATTTCTTACATAAAAATTTCTCAGAGGCAGTCAGTTCCCACCTGCTCTTGGAACTTCACTGTTCCAGGGACTTGGGCTCCTGTTAATCTGTTCTGCCATCCTTAAACTGTGGCGTCTACCTCAGAGTCTGAGGGAATTACTGATGTTCCTGCTACCTAGGTGATTCCAGCCAGTGGGTGGAGAGGGGTTGAAGTGGAGCAAATCCTTTCTCTCTAAGAAGTACCTGTGTGCTTATATCCCCATTGGCCAGGAATTAGTCAGTAGGCCACACCTACAAGGATGGCTGGAAATCTCAGTCGTTATTCTGTGTGAACAGGTGCCAAATTAAGCCCTGGTGTCTCAGTGATTAAGAGCTCGGCTGGTGAAAGGTTGGCAGTTCACATCCACCAGCTGCTCTTTGGAAACCCTCTGGGGTAGTTCTGCTCTGCCCTAGAGGGTCGCTATGAGTCAGAATGACTCCTTGGCAATGGGTTTGGTTTGGTTTTGGTTATTAACAAAGAAGGAGGGGAGGAAGGATAGTGGTGATATCTAGAATCTCTAGCAGGGTACAGAAGTGTTTATGTAAATTTTTATAATGAAGTGGGAAAAATGTGCTTGTATCTGCAAAAAATCTTGAATATTGTAAAAAAAAAAAAAAAAATTGCTTCCAGGAAAGGGAACTAGGGGGCTGGGGTTATGATTGGGAGAGAGACTTTTCACTATATACCCTTTTAAATTAACTTTTCAAATATAGTATAAAAAAAGTATAGTGGAATTAAAAAGAAAAATGTGGAAGTCTGATATATAAGTTCAGAAATAGATGTCCTTAAGAATCAATAGTACTTAAGATTATCATAAAAAGTGTCATATGCTAAACTTTCAAAAATAGTTTAGATTCAGGTAGTGGCCCATCCTTTCACATTCCTAAGTATATTTAAGGTGTTTTAAAAGCAGTTAGTCAAAGATACTACTGAGTACCTGGTAAAGGGAAGAATTCTCTACTAACTTATCAGGCATATTTCTAGGAAGGACATCAACCTAATGATGCAGACATTTTTAAAACTTTTTGGGGGAGCGAGACAGAAGAATAATATGTTTGTTTAGAAATTTATTCTGGAAATTCAGAGTGAATTAACTATAGCCTTAGAACTAAGAGAGATTTGCTTGGACACGAGTATGCATGTGTTTTTGTGAGTGTGTGTAATTATATATAATATTACATGTTGTGTGCTTATATATTACGGCTTTTTACACAAAATCTAGAAAAACAAAATACTCTAATAAATAAGTGAATGGTTGTGGTGGTGGTGCGAAAGAGAAGCACCCTTTTCTGATGTCATTTGGATTGCTGTAACAAATTGTTTTACTGATCTTTGTTGGAAGTAGCAAGAGTGATCTACTCCAGTTACTCATTTTACCACCTCTTTGGGAGTGTCTGATTAGCAAGCAGTTAAAAATATATAGAGTTCGTGCGAGGAGTGAGTTTGAAGATGATATGGGGTGAGAGTAGAGTGAACTTTTTGTGGAGGAACAGTGAAAGAGAAAGTTGTGGGTATGTAGGGTAGAACTGGACCTAAGTACTCACTTTTAGAGGCAATAGCAAACAATTGAAGTTTGAGGGCAGGAAAACATGGCTTTTAATAACGCTGCTTGGAGAATGATTTTGTTATTTAGGATATAAGTTGGGCTGTAGAAACATCTGTCATGGAGCAACAGGGGGCAGCAGTGCAATAATATAGGTGTTCATTGAAATTGGGGAAATGATGGCTCAAAAGAAAAAGGAAAGAGCAAAGGCTGTAAGAGAAGCGTTAGGGAATACTCAATAGTAATTGATTTGATGTGTAGGGATGAAGAAGTGAGTAGATCAAAGGTAACTGAATAGGTTTGAATTGGTGTTTCTAATGGTAAAGGAAAGTTATCAGTTGCTGTCGAGTCGTTTCCTACTCATGGCAACCTCATATGTGCAGAGTAGAACTGCTCCATAGGGTTCAAGGCTGTGACCTTTCAGAAACAGATCACTAGGCTTGTCTTCCGAGGTACCACTAGATGAGTTCAAATCGCCAACCTTTCAACTACTAGTCGAGTGCTTTACTGCTTACGCCACACAGGGACCTAAAGGAAAGTTAAGAGGGAGAAAATTCGAACAGGGCAAAAAATTTAATTTTTACTTGTAAAACCTAATATACTTTTGGTGTATCTAAATGGGAAAAGTCTGGTATGTTGATTAGAATTAAAAGATTTTGGCGTCCTCAGCATAAAGGCTTAACGAAGACCTGAGTTGTTTGTTTTTGAAAGCAAGAACACTTAAGTAAAAGTGTATCTGGCACAAAAGTCACCTTTCGAGAGCATCTTTAGTTAAGGGGAGTCCCTGGGTGTTGCAAATGGTTAACATGCATGGCTGCTAACCTAAAGGTCATGGTTCAAGACCACCCAGAGGCCTCCGAAGAAAGGCCTGGCGATCTACTTCTGAAAAATCAACCATTGAAAACCCCAGCGGACCACAGATCTACTCTGACACATATAGGGCTGCTATTGAGTTGGAATTGACTCCATGGCAACTGGTAGTTAGTTAAGGGTCAAGATAATGAACTGGAGCTAAAGAAGGAAGAGGAGTGAGAAAGGCTGGTGGGGTGGATAAGAATATCCAAGAGAAAAAAATGATGTGGAAGGGAGAAAAATTGAAGTAAAGGAGGTAGGAACCAGTGTGCTTTCACTTTTGATGCTGTACTAGCCAATAGTGTGTCCCATAATATATATTATCATAGGTGAGATCAATGATGAGTGCCTACCATAATACTAAGTATTTTTATGAAAATATTTGCAATATTTACCTCCTTAAAAACAATATACAGGTTTTTCTTTTTCCCTTTTATTGAGAAAGTTTTGAGCTTCTAAAACCATGATTCTTGTATAATTTTTCCAGAGTTAAACTTAGAATCTTAGAAACTCAAGAAATCTTAAAAAATGCCATTCAGAATTGTATCCTAAGTAAAAAAGTTGCCTTTTGCACTCGTACTAAAATAGTTTAATAATTTATGCTTTAATTTTTTGTATTGACATGAGCCAGAGATGGCCCATTTCATTTTTGGCATATATAAGTTTTTCTCCTTTCTGATTGAACTGGATTAAACTTGTTTGTTATATCCATTCATTGTACAATTAACCTTCTCTCCTAGGTGACAGCTTTATGATTAATCATCAGCATTCCTGATGATTCTCCTCAGTTAAAACAGTTTTCATATGACAGTTCTCACATCCTTCACCAACCTTTTAACCCTCTGTATTTTATCATCTGTTAAAATGTGGTACTCAGAATTGATGATAATGTTAAAGATCTTGTCAGACTAGACCTTGGTGAGCTGATTATTGCTGTTAATTTGTATACTATGCTTTATTAATTTGAGTCATGGGTGCTTTTTTAGTAGCCATAATTGGTTATAGCTCATGGATGACACTGACCTGTTGCCTGCTTAAACCCCTTAATCTTTTTGTAAGTAGTCTGCTGGCTGCTAAACCATCTTGTAATGTCTATGCTTGGCTTTTAAAATTATGGGCTGGATTGTATATTTGTTTCTCTATTATCTTTAATCCATAAGTTTTGTTCCTTTGAAACCATTGGGATATTTAAATCCACATTCATTTTCTCTACCAGTTTTATGTCATTTAGCTACTTCAGTTAATTTTTTTCTTTATTTTTTTGAGTTTTTTTAATTGTGCTTTTAGATGAAGGTTTACAGAGCAGATTAGCTTCTCATTGAACGATTAATACACATACTGTTTTGTGACATTGATTGCCAACCCCACAACGTATCAACACTCTCCCCTTCTTGGCCTTGGGTTCCCCATTTCCATTCGTCCAGATTTCCTATCCCTTCCTGCCTTCTTGTCCTTGTTCGTGGGATGGTATGACCACTTAGTCTCCCATACATGGTTGAGCTATGTGTATGATTGTTTGTCTAATCTTTGGCTTAAGGGTGAACCTCAGGTGTGACTTCAGTACTGAATTAAAGGGTGTCCAGGGGCCATACTCTCGGGTTTTCTCCATTCTCTGCTCAGACCAGTAGGTCTGGTCTTTTTTTGTGAATTACAATTTTGTTATTGTTTTTCTCCAGCTCTGTCCGAGATCCTCTATTGCGATCCCTGTCAGGTCAGTTGGTGGTGGTAGCCAGGCACAATCTAGTTGTGCTGAACTCAGTCTGGTGGAGGCTGTGGTAGTTGTGGTCCATTATCAGTTAATCTTTTAAACTGGAAAAAAAATGTTAACTGGAAAAAAAAAGTTGCCTATATTTAGTAATTCTAAAATATTTACAACAGTGTAATATTTTAGCTAGGTACTTTCATCATAAAAAGACTTTAATACTTTAGCATTAAAAAAAATAGATGCACATGATCATGAGCTCTAAACCTTATCTGGCAAGATTGAATAATAGAGGATAATGTTACTAATCTGCGATAACTGATTTTTCAAATAATAAAAATTTAAAAAGCAGATACCAAGAACAAATCATATTGAACATTGTAGAAAATGGCACTCTAATGGGAAGAAATGCATCCAACCTCTCTACCTAGCTGGGAAGAACTTAGTTTACTCTTGTTGGTTTAACTGTTTATTTTCCTTCTTGATTTTTTTTTTTTAAATAGATGTAAGGATTATGGATATGTAAGCCACCAACTATAAACAATTATAGGATGTAACTGGTTTTTGTAGAGGGCATTATTCATTCCCAGTACAAGATATTCTATTATTTTTTATAGGCTTTCCATTTATAAACATAAGAAATTTTGCTTTCCTAATTTTTTTTAATATTTATTTTAGGAGTCTCTGGGTGCTGCAAATAAGCAGCTACTAACCAAAAGGTTGGTAGTTTGAACCCACCCAGAGGTGCCTTGGAAGAAAGGCCCAGAGATCTGGCAGTTATATGGTTTGAATATTCAGTTGTTTTTAAGCTTAAAACATTACCTAGATCTGCACTATTCAGCATGGTAACCATTAGCTACAGTGTCTGTTTAAATTCAAATAAAAATCAAAATGAAATAAAAATAAAAAATTCAGTTCTCCAGTTGCAGTAGCCATGTTTTTAAGTGCTCAATAGCCAGCCATGTGTCTAGTGGCTACTGTATTGAACAGTGCAGATTATAGAACATATTTATCATTAAAAAAGTGCTGTATTGGATGATGCCGATCTAAATACAGATGATTGATTTTCATTTAAGTTTCTGACTAAATTCATCCTAAAGGTATAATGAATCTTAGAAGAAAGCAAAAATGATTCTTTAATAATTTTTACAAGAAGAGAAGCAGTATAGGTTACTTGTGAAAAATCTAGGAAATGTAGATAAGTAAAATGAACAAAATGAAAAGCAGTTTCTGTATGGCCTGACTCATTTTGTAATTTTAACATTTTACATATTCTTTTTCTCTGCAACCGTATAAACCACATGCTCATCCTTTATGGGGACAATTTTTCCATGTGCACATTTAAAATAAAAGAAACAGAAGCAAGAATATAACCCTTTTCACTGGAAATAATCTTACTTTATAGAAGTTTACCTGAACTTCGTTCTAAATTTAAACAACTAGTATCTTCTCTCTATGTTTATCGTTAGCCTTTTGACTAAAAATAGTGTTGTAAAAATACTATTTTATTGTAGATTATTACATGAGTTGGGAGCGTTAGAAATTATTCCCAGTTATTTTCCTTTAAGTAAGTATTCTTTTAGAATTGTGTTAGTGTTTGTTTCTATCTCACATCAGAGTTTACTTAAAATAGTCTCATTATGAAATGGTAACATGTAATGTGCTTCGGAAACCTTATTTTGCCTTTTTGCTCATCTTCATCTCATTTGATATTTGGTTCTGTTAGCATCATCTTTGACTTGTGGGAAAATAATTAAGAATTTGTTAATCAAACCTGAGTGTATGGGTATGTGAATTTTAAATCTGCCCGTTCGGTTTTTTACATGGTGTTATGTTTCATAGCACTAAGAGTTATGCATAGTATTAATTTTAGGTGTGTTCCTTTGTGTATAAGAAATGGAAAATATTCTATAGAATCCTTTTTTTTTTAACCATGAAAACATATTTGCTTACAAATGAATTTTAATTGGCCATAATTATCAAAGAGGAGTAGGAACCAGAAGTTTCTTAATATCTTGCTAAGAGTTTAACAAAAAAAGACAGTAACTACTTTAATGAGTGCTTTATTTACAGTACAATTATTAACTTTAAAAAGTCACTCATTTTATTTAGTGTAAAATAAAAATTCATACTATAGAGCAATAATTTATGAAATTCTATATTATAAAGCACTATAATAAATTATATTTTTATGCTGTATCCATTTACCAGCTGAGACCTATATATGACTTAAATTCAAGAGGGTTTTGCAATTTCATGCCTCCAAATTATAGTAATTTTGACACTTCAGTATAGCATTAAAAAAAAAAAAGACTCTCTTAATTATAGGAAAACAGAATGATTAGTTTTCAGTGATTGTGATTTGGTACATACGCACATTTAGACAGCCAAGAGTAGAATAGGAACAGGATTTTAAGACTTTAAGGACAGTAGAGTCATTCCAGAATTATCTTGTTTAGGATGGGTTCTCTATACTTGCTGAGTATTTATGTATGTGCTTTGGTTATGTAAACTTTAGGATATTCATTTTGAAACTCTCTATCAAAGGCTCTATATGGTACAGAAGAAGAAACACATCAAGGGATTCTAAGTGGGACTCTATGCCACATGACACTTTGTTATCCCAACAAAAGTACCAGAAGTGGTGGTGAAAGGATTTTTTGATGATAATGGAAATTATTGTGGGTACCAAACCTGGGAGTGTTCCTGGGAGTACACCCAGAGATTTGAGAAATCATACACATTTCTTTCTTTAGTGACCCCAGGAAACATTATAACACAGCAACATTGTGGAATATTTAATGGAGAGGAAAAGTTCCCTAGCAGCTCCTGTAGCTAATGACACCTGGAATTTGTAGCCACACTCCAGAACTCTGTTCTTTCTATTCTAGTAAGGTCTTCATTTCCTCCAATTACAGTATCCTGGATTAAAACAAAAATTGATATCTTTATAATATTTTTTACTCTGGGGATGAAAAAGCAAGAATATAAGTGTTTATGTATATGTTGGATTTGGGGTAAGATTTGGAATCTGTTTGGAATAGGAGTTGGTATGTTTGAAGTATATTGTGAGAAGGGAGAAGACAATTGAAAGGTAGTTTATGGTAATTTGAAACTGCTGGTAGAGTTTCTGGCAAAAAGTAGCTGTTCATTGGAAATTGTAGCTATTATTATTACACTAGAGAGTCTATGAATTCTCACATAATTCAATAAAGGTCTTTCTGCCTGTGGGAAATCTGGATATTATTTGTATTTGAGAGCAGTATTGTTTATATCGGCAAGGACTACATTAATAATTTAGACTTGGAGTTTATGAATAAAGTTATCAAGGTGCTCTTACACCTTATTTGGCAAGTATTCTATTTTATAGATGGGAAAAGTACTTATTCCATAACTAGTGGCTCATTTAATAAATAGGTAGGGAAGTTGTTCCTTCTGAAGAATGCTGCATTTGAATATGTCTGAGGTAGAGGTGAAATAACATTGATTTCTTGGGCAGTTGAATGGAGGATATATGCATTCTCTCAGAACGGAAATGCAATTTAGGGTTTTGTCTTTTTCTTAAATGTTTGTATTTTTCATTTCTAGGCTGTTCGCTGCTACGAATCTCTAATCTTAAAAGCTGAAGGAAAAGTGGAGTCTGATTTCTTTTGTCAATTAGGTCACTTCAACCTCTTATTGGAAGATTATCCAAAAGGTAATTTTTTTCCTTCGTTAATTACTATTTGACTTATGTATGCATTTCAAGTAACTGTAATTGTACTGTATCTTTATTAGGGATGTTACCATTTTTGGAGCCCTGGTGGTGCAGTGATTAAGAGCTTGGATGCTAACCAAAAGGTCGGCAGTTCGAATCCACCAACCACTCCTTGGAAACCCTATGGGGGCGGTTCTGCTGTCCTGTAGGGTCCCTATGAATCAGAATTGACTCCATGGCAGTGGGTTTTTTTTTTTTTAATTCCCATTTTTACTTCTAGGAAATTGTAAGCTCACGAACATAGTAAACAATGAGAAAGAAAAGTGGAATAGTTGGTGTTAAAAAGAAAATTTCCACAAGATTAAATTTGTGTATGAGCTTATAAGCTTTATAATTCACGTATGGGGGTTGGGGGGGGCAGCACCCGGTCTAGAGTCAGACAAGAGCTCCAAAGAGTGGTACAAAACTGAAGGGTTTTTATGGGCACAAACACAGAGGAACAAGGAAGCTGGAGGGCATTTCTTATTTGGAATTGAGGGGAAATTTTGAATTAAGTTAAAATAAGCAGACAAGTGCTAATTGGTTAGCTTAGACTTCTGTTTCTGGGAGAGTCAATTGATTGACTTAGGTTTCAGCTCCTGGGAAGGTAGGGCATTTACAGGAAATAGAAGCGTGCTAGGTTTCAATCTGCAGAGGGCTCAGCAAAAGGGACTCTATCTTGGGCCTAGTATAATCAGGTTGACAATAGAAATGCGAAAATTTCATGTAACTCCATGTAAATCATCAGTAAATTGATCATTCAGTAAAACTGATAACCACCTACATGTGCAATGTTGGTTTTGTCCTGCCTTGTGAAATTCACTGCCCTTCAAAGGCTCTATCTACCCTAGTAAAAAGTAAGCCAGTTTGATTTATATGTGGCCATTTTGTCCACGTTGGCAGACACTTTGGAAAAGGCAACACAAACTCAGCATTTCTCTCTTTTATTCTTTATCCTGTGTGTAATACTTACTCATTTTAGCCAGAAAATATTTGAATGAAAATCTGACCTGTACCCGTGTTATTTATTATAAGGTAAATAATACAGAGAGATGACCACAGATGAATTTGAGCCTTGAATAAAACAATTTTTTATTCAAAAATTTTCCCTTTATGAAATAGGTGTGTTAAATAACTGAAGATAGTCCCCCAAGATGTGCTCTTATTCACAGTACCAAGATGCCAACCCCCAGACCATTACTCACTGATTTAGAAAATAATATTGGAATCATTATTCCCTGTCCTTGAGCATAGAGAATGTGACCCAACTGGAGCTGGGCTCACAAGGACACATCAACTGGGCCCGAGGTATAAAGACAACAGCTAGGATAATGTTGGTAAATATCTTTTAGGGAACCTTTCACGTAAGCTGATCAAACAGAACACAAAAGACTTTCCACTCTTACCTTTTCTATTAGCATTTAGTGAATAGAAAATTTGCTGAAACAATGAAGACCCTCCTGATTATCCTGAAACTTGTACCAATGATTGTTAATACAGTTCAAAATGTAGGATCACAATTTCTAGCCAATCTGTGAAAAGGTGAAGCTTTCAATGGTTTTGCCCATTTATAATGTTAATATGGAAACCCTGGTGGCATAGTGGTTAAGTGCTCTGGCTGTTAACCAAGAGGTCAGCAGTTCAAATCCACCAGGCGCTCCTTGGAAACTCTATGGGGCAGTTCTACTTTGTCCTGTAGGGTCGCTATGAGTCGGAATCGACTCGATGGCAGTAGGTTTGTATTTTTTGGTTTAATGTTAATATATGCTGATGACCCTGTAAAGTTCCTTGGACTTGGGCAGACTTGGCTCTAGCAGCATGCTTGTCTGATTTTCTATTCTTGCCTATTCTGTAATATTCCTTGGACTCGGGCAGACATGGCTGTGGCAGCATGCTTGTCCGTTTTTCCACTTTTGTCTTTTTGAATATATGCCGAATAAAACTTTCTTTTTGCTAATTTACTAAACTTTGTGATGTTTTTACCCTACAACATCACTTAGGAAGTTGAACCAAACCCAAACAAACCCACTCATAGTGACCCTGTAGGACAGAGTAGAACTGCCCCGTAGGGTTTCCAAGGAGTAGCTGGTGGATTCAAACTGCTGACCTTTTGGTTAGCAGCCAAGCCTTTGGCCACTGTGCCACCAGGCTTCAAAAGCAGCCCCAAACACTGCCCCCAATACCAAAGGAAAAATCAATAGCAAAGAAAAACTGTATTCTTGTAAGCAAGAGTGTTTTAACCTTTTGATGATAGTGAACATCTTGATGTGGAGTGCGTGGATGTGTTGTACTTGTCAACAAGTGTGCTTTTAGTGGGTAGAACAACTGGCAGATAGTTTGAGTGAAGGGTTGTTGGTGTGTTGTATTGATGTTTTATCATACCACTTTTGTAGTAGGTGAAGTGAACACTTTCTTAATGAAAAGGCAATTTTAGTTTGAGATAGGCACACTCTATGGGGTTTGCAGCTATGTTTATTTACCAACTCAACTCTTTTTTTTTTACAGCTGCATTACCTCAAACAGATTATATAACATCCCTGAACTTCGTCTTTAAATCTGTAAAGGGGTGGGGAGTGGGAATGATAATTCAGGGGTTTTGTAATTGCTATGTGAAACAGGTTAGTATTTAGAAAAAGGTCTTCAATTCAGCAGGATAATAGTTGCTAATAATGCTCACTTATTTATACTTTGTTAGATATTTTAACTTTTATTAAAACTGGTAACTTATTTAAAGAAAACCATCATACAAAAGAAATATGTAGAATTCTACACAGTCTGCTAATTTTTCAATGCTGCACCTCTTACTTGGGGCGCACACTAATTTGAAAGCACATAAAGACCCAGACTTGAAAGTTAAGTTCGCATATGGGGCTGTCTGTTCTTGCTGCTCAGTGGTCGTTAAACAATACATGTATATATTTTAAAACTATTTAAAAACTTTATTAGTCTATGAAATTTAGGTATATTTTCCATTTATATAAGGTTTGTCTGTGAAGGGGATGAAAAATCCAGGTACATTGTGTTTTTTTCTTTTTAGAGGGTGGGGTGTGAGTATTATTTTTTAAAATGCTCCTTGAGACTTTATTGGCCACATTCATTTTTTTTTAAAAAAATTCCTTTTGAATACTAATTATTGAATTCTTTCTGTCCATTCTCTTCACTGTCTTTCTGCAAGTCCAAAACTAGAACCATTTCCCTCAACTAGAACACACACACCCGGTCACCCTCTCTTCACCAATTTATGGAGATATTTTTTACCTCAAGTTGCTCCCCTCTTTGGACCCTGTACAAGATAAGAGAACTGCCAACCCCAGGCAAATAGGTGTTTATCCTTAGAGAACAGATTTTAAACCATAACTTTTGGGAATAAACATAAACTACACAGTGAACATATAACTCTGCGAGTAAACTGCTCAGGTATATGTATGTGAGGAACTTATTGACCCTGTTATTCTGAAGACATTTGCTCTGAGTCATCGTCGTTGTCTTTATATTACATTTTCTGAGCTTGGGGTTTCTCTGAGGTTAGTCACTTGGGAAAAATTGCTTCTACTTATACAGTAGAAAATAGCAGAACCAGTTTTTAGTACATTTTGGACTGTGGTTTTTCTGCCCTTATTTTTCTTCATACTGATCCCATCTCTCCCATTTACAGAAATTCCTAAAAAAAAAAAAATTCTGGTCTGCAGATGGCATACTTTGGTTATCATTACTGTTGAAGGTTTATTCATTAAAAACCACTTTTTCTGTCATTTTAAATGGATTTGAAGCAGAAGGAAAGAGGGCATTGTAAGACATTTTCCTAGCCTTTCTGGCTGATAACATGTATCAAGAATTAAACATTTTTGTTGCCTGATTTGACCGTTTTGCTTCCAGGAATTTATCCTGACACAGTAATTGGGAAGGGGATTCTGGGAAAACAGAGGCTCAGTGCACTTGACCTATTGTCATGGGTTGGACTCCTTGGGAAGCAGACTCTGACAGGCAGTTTAGCATACAGGATGTTTGGTAAGGAGTGCCTTTGGGAACACCTCTGGCCACTATGAGTCAGAATAGACTCCACAACAAGAAGTTTGATTTGGTTTGGTGAAAGGGAGAGGATGAAACCAGGGTTGAGCATAGGGAGAAGTTAAGCTGTGACAACAGCCTTGGCCAACTCCAAGGAGAGCTCTGGAGTTAGAATGGCCTGTCATAGTTGTCCTAAGTTGGGCCAAGATGTCCAGACCTTTATGTTCCATCCATTAAAAATTGGATGTGAACTAGCTTGGGAAGGAGGGCGACGTTGGGCAAGGTGGCTCTCTACAGTTGAGGTAGTCCCTGAAGAGTCTCAAAGCTGGAGGCTGTCTAAAGGCAGTATTCTCAACAGCAGGGGCAACAAGTCCTTCCTTGAAGTAGGGGCTCTTCACAGTGTCTACCATACCTCCTTTCAATTTCTAACTCCATAGCTAACCCATCAACCTCTAATGAACCAAATAGCTGATGGAGTTGGCAGTCTTCTTTCTGTGATTTCTCTTCTTCTGGTTGGTGGAGAACCCGAGGTGCAGTAGACAGAGAGCCCTGGGTTGAAGGACAAGCATATGTATTCATATAAATATACGTGATGGCTCTTGCGAGCAGTTTAATTGATAGAAAATCTTGACCTCTGTATATGTATGTGGTTAAATTATAGAAGGGAACCGAGTTAAGTTAAATAGAAAATCAAGTGGCAAATTACCTCAAAGTACACAACAGATTATAAATAGATAGAAGTTATGAGGGAAAGGGTAAAAAAAAATTGGGGAATAAGTAATAGTAATTCCAGAAGGGAAAAAAAAAGCAGTTGAAGGAGGTATAATAATTATTCCTAATATTAGGGTGAAAACCTTGAAACCTTTTTAAAAATAATTTCTTCACATTTTATGGTGAACTGGAAATTTGCTCAATTAAAAATTCCTTGAAATTCCAGCCAATGATAGTTTTTTTCCCCCCTCTTCCTTTCTTTTAGTAGTGATTGGTCATTTGTTGTATTGTTTGTCACTGTTGGGCAAAATAGGCTTTGGTTGTTTTAGTACCTGAGCAGTTACAAATAGCTAGGGCAAGTTATACGCCAAGAATTGTTAATCTGGGGAAACTTTGTCAAAACTTCATGAGCTTTCTTTCTCATTCTTCATTTCTGTCTTTCTTGGATTGAATGACAGTGTTCCATGCTGGGATATATATAAGGGCACCATGTGCATATTTTCCAATAATAGGTCTTGAGCTTGACTTCTCCAAAATATATAAAAAATTTTTTTCATTCTTTGAAAAAAGGGTATTGTTGTTACTGCTGGAACTAAAGGTTGTGATTCTTTTAAGAATCTGCTCTTTATAACATTTCTTTCAGATAGAGATTCATTAGGAAATAGTTTGTATTTTAGGTATATATATGTATACGCACACACGCTATGCAATGAAAATTTACTTTGTGTTGTACTGAAATAAAAAAAATCAGAATTATTGACAAACTGGTGATTATAGAATGAATTTTACATATCTCTCTGAAAGCTGATAAATTTTTGTATGTTTGCCTGATGTGGTTGATCATGTGTTTTCATTGCATCCACAGGTATGGCACTCTTATTTCTCTATATAACTAATATTTAAATGTATTTATTGTTTTTTGAAGTGTAATTAAAAAAAAAAATCACTAGTACCTCTACTCCCTCCATCACAATTTGGGAATCACTGATTACTAGTTCAATCTACTCATGGCATAGAATTAGAAAATGCAATTGAGAAGTACCCAGGAAGCAAAATAGTGACCGTAATCCATGTTGTCAGAAGCTCATGTCCATGCTTATTTTTTCTTATCATACCATTAGTTTATAGAATTGATAGTCAAGCAACAAGCAAAAGTTCTAGTAGATTCAAGAACTAGAGAGCTGGTGGCAGAACACATTGAAGGAACACAGAGAGGAACAAAACCTACTTAGAATCTTTTGTAGTAAACCAATTTTGAAATACTAAGAACCTTGAGGAGTATGTTATTTTAATAATGACAGAGAAGTAGTAAATCTGACATTTCAGGAGATGCATTAGTCTGACTTGAAGACTTCAGTGAAGATGCTGATATAGGAGTAAAAGGATTGTTTCTTTGCTTTTCCAACTTCCCATCTGCTGCTTTTCAAGCCTGTGGAGAGAGGGGGACACGGGAACAAATAGTCTGTTGTGGTGGATGCTGACAGAAAGGTCACAGCCTTGAAAACTATGGAGCAGCAGTTCTACTCTACACACATGCAGTTGCCATGAGTTGGAACGGACTCGAAGGCAACTAGCAACAACAACAAAAATAATATGTATTAATGTAACGTCTTAGGGGAGATGTGTTTCGGGTAGTCATAGACTTGAGAAAGGTGCTAGAGAGCTAGGTATATCAGTCTTTGATATATAATGAAACAGTAATAATATAAGCTCTCTGAGATATCATATATCCCAGGTTATAAAATTTTCAGTCCAGCCTCAGGAAAACAAAAACAAAACTAGTCAAATCTGTTGACCTAATAACCTTAGACAACCACAACCTATTTTAGCCTAAAGATAACAGTGCAACTAAAAGATTTGTCTTTTCCTTCCTTCCCTTCCTCTCCTCCCACCCATAGACTCACCCCCTTGCAGCTCACTTAACTGCCTGTAGTATCACACATTGAGCTAACTTTTAGGAACAAAAAGAGAAATATTGAGTTCTACCGGAGATTAGTTTATAGTCTGACACAGGAGTATAGATTTAATTTTAAACCTTTTTTTTAACTTTCATTCTTATTGCACCTAACACTGAAGAAGCGGTCTCTCTTCCTGGCAAGGTTACCATCTCTTACCTACATTGTTTCTTTTCATCCCTGTGCTGTTGGCATGAACTTGACATCAGGTATACCCTCTTCCTCTTGTTTTGACAATCTTAACTCAGCCATAATATTTCCAAACATTCTGAAGTCTCTCTCGCCTTCTAGACCTTTATCTTAACCCTGCCTACTCCTTTAGTCTATTTCTCTAGATCTTTACTTAATTTCAGACTAGGACTTGGAGCCACAGTCTCTTTAAGAAGTGGCGAGGCCAGGATTAGAATCCAGGTGTACCTAAAGCCATTTTCGCCCCAACCATGTCTTGCTGCCTCTCTAGGGCTCCCATTGATAATATCCCCTACTCTTAACACAAAAGCATGTTTGTTTTAACATTTACACATGCTGTTTAAAAAAAATACTAGAATATATACAACTAAAAAAGGTAAATAGTATGAAATATAGAGCTATGTGTTTGTTTTATTCGCATCTGCATTTCACTGCATGTAGCTTGGTACTTGACACTTGTATTAGTTGCCTAGGGCAGCTGTGACAAAAATACCACAAGTGGGTGACTTTAAAGAACAGAATTTTAGAGGCTAGAAGTCCAAGTTCAGGTCCTCGGCAGGGCTGTGCTGTCTCTGTTGGCTCTAGGGGATGGTTCTTCCTGGTGTCATGAAGCTTGTAGGCCTTTACATGGTGTAGATCTTCACATGGTATCTTTCCCCTGTATGTGTCTCTCTGTGTCTGTTTCCCTTTTTAATCAGAAGGGATTAGGTTTAGAGTCCTCTGGTATGACCCCATTAACATAACAAAAGAACAACCCTATTTCCATACAGGTTAACAATCACAGGTGCAGGGGTTACGACTTCAACATATCTTTTTGGGGGGGGAGGGGATACAGTTCAATCTATAAAAATGCTTAATACTTAAGAAATACTATGTGAATCCATTAATGATGGTCTTTTACCAACTAGAGGCAAATCTTTTTTTAATATACATCTTTAGATACTTTTCTGTCACTGTATTTTCAAAATTTAAAAGTTGAATTAAACTCTAACTTTCTTTAACTCGTTGTATATCATGTTACTCTTTCCATCTCAAAAGCACAATTTTATAATGTTACAATTTCCTGCATAGTATTCTAACATAAAAAAAGAAAAACTAAGTCCACTGCTGTCAAGTTGATTTTGACTCACAGTGGCACTATAGGACAGAGTAGAACTGCTTTGTAGGGTTTCCAAGGAGCAGCTGGTGGATTTGAACTGCCGACCTTTTGGTTAGCAACCAAATACTTAACCACCGTGCCACCAGGGTTCTGTTCTACCACATAGGTAGAACAATTCCTGTTAGACATGTAGACTGGTTTTTTTTTTTTTTTCTATTGACATTATCACTATGTTGTCTATCCTTGTAGCTAAATATTTGCACATACCCATGTTTATGTTCTTAGAAGTAATATCTTGTGATACTGGCCTCATGAGCAATATGTATATTTTAAAACTTTTGACAGATAGTGCTAAATTATCCTGTTAAAAGATCTTACCGGTTTATATTTTCATAGCAGTAAAATGAAACTGCCTATTTTCTTGAATTCTTGCCACTGTTGGATATTTCCATTATCATGATAGTGTGTTACTATTATTATGTAACTTTATCATTTTCATACATGAAAAATGGTGCAGCACGATTATGAAGTTAAAGGACAAATGCCTATGTGTAGCATCCTCTTCTAGCTGCGTAGCTTATTCTTTTTTCCTTGTTATTCTCCTTGTTTGATTCTGCTCCTCCTCCTATTTCTGTGAGATAAAGGGCAGAATAAAAGAATGTGTGAGAAAGAGTAAGAACCCTTAAGTTGTTGTAGTAGTTAAATTTAACTTGCCTGTCATTGTTTTCTTTTGCATTTTTTCCTTTTGTACTTTTTCAGACCCACCTCCTTTGTTAGTACATTGCTAGTTTTCTGTAATCCTTTTAATTCATCATAGTTTTCTTTTTTATCTAAAAAGACCAAAATAGCTTATTTCAAAACAAAATAATATTCAGAAAAGAATTATGAAAAAATAATGGGAAGTCTGTCCATAAATAAAATTGGCTCCAAGGGTTAAAAGGATCTAAGCATTAGAAATAAGAGGGTTAATCTTAAAATGTTTGGGAACACCATTCATGGTTAATTGGAAAAAGAAAACTGCAGTCTTGCCTAAAGTAACGTTAAAAGGATTTTCTAGTGGGATGAACAAGGACTTTTTGAGCAAGTAAAGAACCCAGGGATTACAAAGTCAAGATTATATGATTTAGGGTCTAAAGGAAGAACCCAGTTAGACATTTGCTACAGTCATTATGAAAAACAGGTTTAAAGCATTATAAGAATACCCAAACAGATGATTTCCTTCATTCTCTGTTAAAAAGTCTCTGGAAAGATATGGTTACAGTGGGATTAGGAATTTTTTTCATGGGTAGGTAACTGACTTAAATATTAGAAACAACGACAATAATCTGGATAAAAGGATTTCACTAGAGAGACTCTGGTGATGAGAACTTGTTTGTATAGCCTTTTGAGTTTCAATGATTATGTGGAATAGGAAACACAAAATATGTTAAGCTCTTTCTTAAGATGCCAAGCCTAATAGGAGTAGAGTATAATTCTTGAGAAACTGTGTAGATGAATGGAAAGATAACAGATAATCTTGGAAGAAAGGACTCAATTACAAATCTATGCCTGCAGTTTGGAGCATCTACTTTTGTGACTTTGAATTTGAGGGGTCATATTTATTTCTCAGTTCACCATATCATTCTATGGATGCCACATTTCTCCCAACTGGTAATCACACAGTTTCTCGTACTTTAGTTTCATTTACTGTGGAGGACTTCATATGATCTCTTTAAGGACTCTCCCAAGGTTCTAAAAGGCAATTTTAAAAAGCCATGTAATAAACCCACTCCTCACTTACAGACATGGTTAGGTCCCAAAGACCAGGTTGTTAACTCAAAAAACCACTGAGAATTATGGCCCCCCTCAAGTTGGCACATAACCATCACAGCCAGCATTGCTCTCGCCTCACGTCTTGGCGTTCGTTGCTGCCAGATGTACATTGTTAATTGCACAAAATAGTCAGGTAGTAGATTTTTTTATTGTTGTAAATGTGAAATGTTAGATAACAAAATAGTTGATGAGTGAGGAATAGGTGTATATATTATTAATCAGATTATTCAAAACATACCCTTCAAATTTGTTGACATTCCATAATATCATTAAAAGGGCAGTCCAGCCTCCACCAGACCAAGTCCAGCACGACTAGATGGTGCCCAGCTACCACCACCAACTGCTCTGACAAGTCATAGTAGAGGGTCCCAGACAGAACTGGAGAAAAATGTAGAACAAAATTCTAACTCACCGCCCCCGCCAAAAAAAAAAAAAAAGACTAACTGGTCTTACAGAGACTGGAGAAACCCCAGGAGTATGGCCCCGGACACCCTTTTTACTCCGTACTCAAGTCACTCCTGAGGCTCACCTTTCAGCCAAAGATTAGACAGGCGCATAAAACAAAAGGGGCACACCAGCCCAGGGGCAAGGACTAGAAGGTAGGAGGGGCAGGAAAGCTGGTAAAGGGGGACCCAAGACCAAGAAGGGGAGAGTGTTGATATGTCATGGGTTTGGCAACTAGTGTCACAAAACAATACGTGTATTAATTGTTTAATGAGAAACTAGTTTGCTCTGTAAACTTCCATCTAAAGCACAATAAAAAAAAAAAAATAAGGAAACAAATAAAACTGCAAAATGGATAGCCAAAAAATAAAAATAAAAGCTGTCAAAAGGGCAATCCAAGTTTGGTATGGTGACTGCACAAAATTATCAGGGACCTAGGTGTCTATCGATTAGGATGTTTTTAGGTATAACTCATGTCCTTTCATGTGAAAGCTGGACGACGAATAAAAAAGACTGAAGAATTGATGCCTTTGAATTGTGGCGTTGGCGAAGAATATTGAATATACCATGGACTGCCAAAAGAACGAACAAATCTGTCTTGGGAGAAGTACAATCAGAATGCTCCTTAGAAGCAAGGATGGCGAGACTATGTCTCACATACTTTGGACATGCTATCAGGAGGGTCCAGTCAATGAGCTCAGGTATAACAACGATCTTGAGGATGGCACAGGACCGGGCAGTGTTTAGTTCTGTTGTACATAGGGTTGCTATGAGTTGGAACTGACTCGATGGCACCTGACAACAGCAACATGTCCTGTGACTCTAGCTTAAACAGTAGGACTTATTACCTCACATAATTGGAATTTCATATGTGCGTTGTGCTCTAGGCATAGTTCCAGGTTTGGAAGGACCTAGGTACTTTCCCTCTGTTTCCTTGGCTATCTTCTATGGGCTTCATCCTAATAATGTTCCCCTTTTGGTGGCAGTTGGTGCTATACCACTGCTGGATGTTACAATTATTTTCATATCCAGTAAAAGAGGGAGAACTACTCCTTTGACTGCCGTGTATAAATTAGTAGGCCACTTGAGCTCATGTGCCCATTCCTGGACTGAAACGATCACTGGGAATGTCGTGAACTGATATCCTCTTAAATCAATGATCGTGGGGTGAAGGGGTGCGGGGAGGCTGGGATGGGCCTGGCCAGAAATGGATGTCGGAATGTCAGTCATGCTTTTCACTACACAAAGTGATGTTTGACCATCATGTTCCAGCTAGTTTGATTTACTTCATCCTACTTTCCATGGTTGGGATGAGTCAGAATCGACTCGACGGCACTGGGTTTACTTTCCATGGAAGAAGGTAGGTTTGCTTTTCGTTTTAGAAGATCATTCGTTAATGACCTTTATAAGCTAGCTACACTCATGTGTGATGAACTAGAAAGTGAAGAATGGCTTAACACCAGTCCTTTGCCACAAATGGAAAAATTACTCACAGTATAAATGTCCTAACGAGAGAATGGTTGGCATCGTCTTTACGCAAAACTGATGAACATCATGCAGATATAAAAGTTACTTGTTCAGATATGGGATTGATGTTTTTGTATAATGCTTCTCTAATTTGAACATATTCAAAAAGTTCTCTATATGGTATTCGTATATATCTTGGCTGTTTACCAAAAAACAATATGAAAACAGTACAAACGGAATTTTAGAAAATGCTCATTTTCATTTTTGGTTACTGTTCTTTTATTCCATGTTTGATATACAGTCAGGAGATGATGTTTTACTTAACACTTTGTTATAGAAGCAGCTTCGTCAGTGGTAAATGTGAACATGCAACATGTTCCAATGTTTTTTTTTTTTTTGCTGGTTTCCAGTCCTTAAAAAAATGCTTTTCCTCTTAAATTGAGCAATGTACCATTAAAAAAAAAAAAAAAACAAAAACCCAGCACCATCGAGTCGGAAATAAGATCTCGAGCTTAATGGGAGTAAAGTATAATTGTTGAGAAAATGTGTAATTGATGTATCATGTATAAGGAAAGTGTCTAAAAATATACGTATGGTTTAAGACCATTAAAATTGACACTCATCTAACTACTATGCCGTTTAAGAAATAGAATGGTACTGGTACTTCCACCTCACACCTCTGTTCTCTGCAATTTCATGTTCTTCCTTTCCTCCATAGGTGTAATCCATGCCTGGCTGTGATGCTCAGTATTCCCTTGCTTTTCTTTTTTTTTCTTCCCCCTCCTCCTCCCCTCCTTTTTCTCTTCTGTTTCTTCCACTCTCACCTTTCCCTTTCTCCTTTTTAAAAACCACTGATGATGAATGTGTCCCTCAAAAAGATATTGTTTCATTCTGAAAATCTGAGCAGCAAACACGCATACATCTATGGAAGGAAAGGGCCATATTGCCACTGTTCGAGAGGAGGCTCTCAGGAGAAGTTAAACCAAACAGATTCTGGGTCATAGTCTGACTTCTGATTCCATAAGAGTTCACAAGAGCCCCTTTTGGGGAAGTCAGTGGGCTAGGTCATGTGTGAATCCTGGCAAACGTAATACACAGCAGTAGTTAGGGAATTTGATAGGACTGTAAAATATGGGGCAGTTACTAGAAAATCTGTCAAGAATATGACCAGAGAGAGTGGGCAATTCAGAAGTAGATCAAAGCAGACCACTTCTGTGGGATGATATATGAGGGCCCTCATGTCATCTAGTTTGTAGGAATGTGAAAGGGAAGAGTGGAACTTCGTCAGCACATGGTCAAGAAAAGCCAAGCCAAGATAAGAATCTGTGCCAGACTTATATGCATATACTGTTCTCCAGTTAAGAAGGGGGTACTAGGGCAGTGGGATATTGGGTATTGATAGGCCTCAACAGACTTGGGTCTGGGGCACAATTGCCACCCTGAGAGCTCCCTTTTTTCTCGTCTTAGGTATTCCCATGGTCTCTCTTCTTCTCTGTTGGATTTCCTTATTCCTATATAAACCACATCTTCTTTTTTGGTGTATACTCTCATTTTAGGAAAGTATGTTCTTCAGCACCTTCTTGGGGAAGGATACCTGGGAGATGAATATATTTTGAGACTTTGCATATTTGAAAATACCTTTGTTCTACCTTTGTAACTGTTGCTAGTTCGACTGAACGTATTCTAGGTTGAAAATAATTTTCCTTCAGAATTTTGGAAGCATTGTTTCATTGCGTTATTTCTAGAATTACTCATCTGTTGTGGGTCCTTTCAAACTAGTAACTCATATCCTTCTCATCTGAGAATTTTTCCAGAATTATTTCTTGAACTTTTTCCTTACTTTTGTTCTTACGTTCTTTTTGGATCTCCATTACTGCTATATTAGACCTCCAGGATAGGGTCTCTAATTGTATCCTATTTTCTGTTTCTGTCTTTTCGTTTATTTCTTAAGGGATTTCTTCAATTTCTTATTCTAGCCCTTTTATTGAATTATTCATTTCTCTATTATATTTTGTTCTCTGAATTTTATTTTACTTTGGAGCATCATGTTTGTTTTTTCCTTTTCTTTATGTAGGCAACATTTCCCCTTATTTAAGACTAAGAATAGTAACCATTTCTTGAAGAATTTTTTCTCCCTGTGTAGTCCCCTCTCAACCCCTATTTTAAGTTGCTTTTCTTCTTTTTGTGTTGGTTTCTATCTCCTTGGCTAGGAGCTTTCTTTAGGTCTCCGGTAATTTTTAGCTGTCTGTTCATATTTAAGATAGGAGGAACTGAGAACTGATTGATTTGAAGCATGTGAAGGGAGCTCTTTTAAGTTGATCTGCATGGTATTTTTTTTGAGAATCTTTGTGTCTGTATCTAGTAGGGATGTGTTTGTGTGTGTATGGCAGTGGTATCAGTGAGTGAGTGAAGGAATTTAGTGAGCTAACTGCTTTTCAAGTAGTTGTTACCTTAGTACTCTTATTTTAGCCCCTGTATGTTGAACCAGGAATAAAAAAAAAAAAACATTATTTTATTATATTGAACCGGAAATTAAAAAAGTTCTTCTCCAACTAATCATCAGGAAAATATGGTTCCCCTGTGTTTTCGTCTAGGAGTTTTATGGATTTGTTTTTATATTTAATTCTTTAATCTATTTTTTGAATTGTGTTACTACATGATGTGAGTTAGAAATTTCACTTTTTTGCTTTCATATAAGTACTTGAGTGCTGGTTATTATGTTAATTTCCTGTTAATTGGAAATGCCACCTGTATTCCTGCATACACCAGGGTCTCATTTTGGGCTTTCAGTTTTGTTCTGTTTCTATTTCAATTGTTGTAAATTTTGATAATTTCAGAATATGATAGAACAAGTTTTTTCTCCATTATTTTTTGTTAATTTTTCTCTTTTGTCTGCGTTAAATTTATGAAAGCATTTCAAGTAATGTTTGCAATTTGCTTCTATTGTACAAATGTCTGAAGTTCATAAAATTGTCTCAAGTCCTAAAACCTCCCCAGCATATTAGAATGTGTCCAAACTGCTGCCACTTTGCTGTTCTGCTCTTGTTCCCATTTACTGCCTTTGTCTTTAGGATGGTGCTTAGTCCCAGCTGTACTTTTAGGATCACCTAGGAGGTCCTTTAAACATATAAGTGGTTAGCCCATACCCTAAGAGATTCTGATGTAATTGATCTGGATTGGGGTTTGCTCATCAGTTTTTTTAAAAAAGCATTTCTCCACCATTCTAAAATGTGCATATATAGCTTTTAATTACTCCTTTATTCCCACCTCACCTGAATTTTTAGGTTCACAGGAACTATTTTAATGGTTTCCAGATCCTTATGCCTTGAGATGGATTTAGGGGTATGGGATAGATACACTTTATCTTGGCAATGAATTGGATGTAGCCTAAGAGTAAGGTAATGGTGAGTTGGGTTTTTTTTTGTTGTTGGTGGTGGTGGTGCTGGTGCTGGTGGTATGAAAGGAAGTATCATAAAAGAAATAGTTCCTTCTTTGAGATAGGTGAGTTCTTAGTTATTCTAGGAAGTGAGGTCCCCTGTAGAAAAAAACAGTACATCATATTCTGCAGTAAAAAAAAAAAAAAACAGAGAAAAAACTTAATTCTTCATCAGTTTTGGTCTCTGAGGAAGGTTAAATTGATTGATGGGGTAGCCTAGATTTTATATCTGCTCAAGTACAGGACTTAGATTTGACCATGGTTTTATATCACTGAACTTTTATATATTTGACACTATGGTTGACTCTTAGAAGGGAGGCCCCAGATTTTTTAATTGTTTGGTTTTTGGGGAGGTAGGTATGGTGGGAAGTTTGTTATATGTTACTTAAAACTTACTTATTATGAAGTGTTACATTATTGTGACTCATCATTATTTTTTCTCTTTCAGCATTATCTGCATACCAGAGGTACTACAGTTTACAATCTGACTACTGGAAGGTTAGTCCACATTTGCATGCCTATTTGTTTTTTGGTCGGTTTATAGCTGGTTATACTCAAAATGAATTACACCCAGTCCTCACTTACTGACATGGTTAAGTTCCAAAGACCAGGTTGTTATGTGAAAATCAACATTTTGCAAAAATGGAGAAGAACCACATCAGATCACAAAATGGAGGATGAGTACATCATTACATAACGGCCAAGTTAATCATAACATAGCTGTCAAATTATATTATTACATAACTTCCAAACCACTGAAAATCATGGCCCAGTCAAGTTGACACATAACCTTAATCATCTCAGCCAGCCTTACTCTGACCTCACACTTTGCAGTTCATTACTGCCATATATACATTGTTAATGTACAAAATAGAGATTTTTTACTATTGTCGTAAATACAAAATGTTGAATAATGAGAGAGTCGGGAAAAGCTTGGAAAAGGGAAAATGAATGTCATTTTGCTTGTGCTATCTTATATGAACCACCGTGTATTCGATTAAAAGAATTAGATTGCTTCTGATACTTTCTCTTGGCCACAAGTGATTCTAAACTGTGATAACTTAAAAGCAAGGAAAACCAACTAAACAACAAAGTGATTCCTTGGTTTTCTTAAGTTGGAACCGGGAGGTAAAAGATGTATGGTGGTCAGACTGAAGTGTATCGGGCCAAAAGAGAAGGTGTAATGGGAACGTTATGATGAAATCTTTCCTGGTACAGCCTATCTGTAATTAGAGCTTTGAGGAGAGCTGAAAACCATTTTATAAGCGATATACCTAAATGAAGAACTGTGTGTAGCAGTGAATCATCCGCTTTCTTTCCCAGCTTAGTTTCAGCAGTGCATAAAGTTATCCGGGAAGGTTAATCTTTCCATCATATTTACTTTTCAGTATAAGTATATTGACCAGAATGTTTTCTTTATCTGAATTGCTATTTCAGATTTTTTGTGGATTTTTTTTTTCATATTGCTACTTTATCTTTCTTCTTGATTTGTAGGAGTTTAAAAAATACGTCTCGATAATTTTTTTCAATGTATTGAAAATATCTTCCCAAGTCAGTAGCTTATCTTTTTTTTTAAAGCTTTATTGAGGTATAATATATGCATTTTTAAGTATGCAGTTAAATGCTTTTTAGTAAAATTTGAGGGTTGTGCAACCATTACCACAGTTTTATCTTAGAACATTACCCCAAAAGAAACCTTGTGTCCACCCCCAGCCCCTGACAACTACTAATCTACTTCCTTTCTCTATAGATTTACCTTTTCTGGGTATTTCATATAAATGGAGTCATATATTCATGCATTTTATGTTTATGACTGGCTTCTTTCACACACACACATATCTATTTAATTTTTATTGTGCTTTAAGTGAAAGTTTATGAATCAAATCAGTCTCTCCTACAAAAACTTATATACACCTCAGTGTATGCTCCTAGTTGCTCTCTCCCTAATGAGACAGCACACTCCTCTCTATCCTGTATTTCCGTGTCCATTCAGCCAGCTTCTGTCCCCCTCGGCCTTCACATCTCCCCTCCAGACAGGAGCTGCCCACATACTCTCATTTGTTTATTTGATCCAAGAAGCTCACTCCTCACCAGTATCATTTTCTGCCTTACAGTCCAATCCAATCCCTGTCTGAAGAGTTGGCTTTGGGAATGGTTCCTGTCTTGGGCTAACAGAAGGTCTGGGGACCATGACTTCCGGGGTCCTTCTAGTCTTAGTCAGACCATTAACTCTGGTCTTTTTACAAGAATTTGAGGTCTGCATCCCACTGCTCTCCTGCTCCTTCAGGGATTCTCTTTTGTGTTCCCTGTCATGGCAGTCATTGGTTGTAGCTGGGCGCCATCTAGTTCTTCTAGTCTCAGGCTGATGTAGTCTCTCATTTATGTGGCCCTTTGTGTCTCTTGGGCTTATAATTACCTTGTGTCTTTGTGTTCTTCATTCTCCTTTGCTCCAGGTGGGTTGAGACCAATTGATGCATCTTAGAAGGCCGTTTGCTAGTGTTTAAGACCCCAGATGCCACTCTCCAAAATGGGATGCAGAATGTTTTCTTAATAGATATTATTATGCAAATTGACCTAGATGTTCCCTAAAACCGTGGTCCCCAAACGCCCACCTCTGCTATGCTGGCCTTTGAAGCGTTCAGTTTATTCAGGAAACTCCGTTGCTTTTGGCGTAGTCCAGTTGTGCTGAGCTCTCCCGTATTGTGCGTTGTCTTTCCCTTCACCGAAAATAGTTCTCGTTTACTAATTAGTGAAAACCCCTCTCTCTTCCTCCCTCCCCACTCTTGTAAACATCAAAGAATATTTTCTATTCTGTTTAAACTCTCTCTCAAGATCTTATAATAGTGGTTTTATACAATATTTGTCCTTTTGCAACTGACTGATTCCAATGAGCATAATGCCTTCCAGATTCCTCCATGTCATGAAATGTTCCACGGATTCATCATTGTTCTTTGTCGGTGTGTAGTATTCCATTGTGTAAATACACAATAATTTATCCATTCATCTGTCGATGGGCACCTTGGTTGCTTCAATCTTTTTGCTGTAGTAAACAGTGCTGTAATGAACAAGGGTGTGCATATATCTGTTCATGTAAAGTCTCTTATTCCTCTAAGATGTATTCCAAGGAGTGGAATTGCTGGATTGTATGGTAGTTCTATTTCTAGCTCTTTAAGGAAGTGCCAAATCGATTTCCAAAGTGGTTGTACCATTTTACATTCCCACCAGCAGTGTATAAGTGTTTGTCTCTCCAACATTTATTATTTTGTTTTTTTTTTTTGGGGGGGGAGTAATGCCAGCCTTGTTGGAGTGAGATGGAATCTCATTATACTTTTGATTTGCATTTCTGTAATGTCTGGAAACGCTGGTGGCATAGCACAGTTAAGTGCTACAGCTGCAAACCAAAAGAGCAGCAGTTCAGATCCGCCAGGCGCTCCTTGGAAACTCTACGGGGCAGTTCTACCCTGTCCTATAGGGTCACTATGAGTCGGAATTGACTCGATGGCAGTGGGCTTGGTTTTTTTTTTTTTTTAAATAATTTTTATTGTGCTTTAAGTGAAAGTTTACAAATCAAGTCAGTCTGTCACATGTAAGCTTATATACACCTTACTCCATACTCCCACTTACTCTCTCCCTAATGAGTCAGCCCTTCCAGTCTCTTCTTTCGTGACCGTTTTGCCAGTTTCTAGCCCTCTCTACCCTCCCATCTCCCCTCCAGACAGGAGATGCCAACACAGTCTGAAGTGTCCACCTGATACAAGTAGCTCACTCTTCACCAGCATCTCTCTCCAACCCATTGTCCAGTCCCTTCCATGTCTGATGAGTAGTCTTCTGGAATGGTTCCTGTCCTGGGCCAACAGAAGGTTTGGGAACCATGACCGCCGAGTTTTTTCCAGTCTCAGACCATTAAGTCTGGTCTTTTTATGAGAATTTGTGGTCTGCATCCCACTGTTCTCCTGCTCCCTCAGGGTTTCTCTGTTGTGCTCCCTGTCAGGGCAGTCATCGGTTGTGGCTGGGCACCATCTAGTTCTTCTGGTCTCAGGATGATGTAAGTCTCTAGTTCATGTGGTTATTTCTGTCTCTTGGGCTCGTAGTTATCGTGTGACCTTGGTGTTCTTCATTCTCCTTTGCTCCAGGTGGGTTGAGACCAATTGATGCATCCTAGATGGCCGCTTGTTAGTGTTTAAGACCCCAGACGCCACACTTCAAAGTGGGATGCAGAATGTTTTCATAATAGAGTTTATTTTGCCAATTGACTTAGAAGTGCCCTTAAGCCATAGTCCCCAAACCCCCACCCTTGCTCCGCTGCCCTTCAAAGCATTCCATTTATCCTGGAAACTTCTTTGCTCTTGGTCCAGTCCAGTTGAGCTGACCTTCCCTGTATTGAGTCCTTCCATTCACCTAAAGTAGTTCTTATCTATTAACTAATCAGTAAGTAACCCTCTCCCACCTTCCCTCCCTCCCCGCCTCGTAACCACAAAAGAATGTGTTCTTCTCAGTTTATACTATTTCTCAAGATCTTATAATAGTGGTCTTATACAATATTTGTTCTTTTGCTTCTGACTAATTTCACTCAGCGTAATGCCTTCCGGGTTCCTCCATGTTATGAAATGTTTCACAGATTCGTCACTGTTCTTTTTCGATGCGTAGCATTCCATTGTGTGAATATACCACAATTTATTTAACCCTTCATCCGTTGATGGACACCTTGGTTGCTTCCATGTTTTTGCTATTGTAAACAGTGCTGCAATAAACATGGGTGTGCATGTATCTGTTCGTGTGAAGCTCTTATTTCTCTAGGGTATATTCCGAGGAGTGGGATTTCTGGGTTGTATGGTAGTTCTATTTCTAACTTTTTAAGAAAACGCCAGATAGATTTCCAAAGTGGTTGTACCATTTGACATTCCCACCAGCACTGTATAAGAGTACCAGTCTCTCTGCAGCCTCTCGAACATTTATTATTTTGTGTTTTTTGGATTAATGCCAGCCTTGTTGGAGTGAGATGGAATCTCATCGTAGTTTTAATTTGCATTTCTCTAATGGCTAATGATCGAGAGCATTTTCTCATGTGTCTGTTAGCCCCCTGAATATCTTCTTTAGTGAAGTGTGTGTTTATAACCTTTGTCCACTTTTTGATTGGGTTGTTTGTCTTTTTGTGGTTGAGTTTTAACAGAATCATATAGATTTTAAAGACAGGCGCTGGTCGGAGATGTCATAGGTGAAATTTTTTTCCCAGTCTGTGGGTGGTCTTTTTACTCTTTTGGTGAAGTCTTTAGATGAGCATAGGTGTTTGATTTTTAGGAGCTCCCAGTTATCTGGTTTCTCTTCGTCATTTTTAGTAATGTTTTGTATTCTGTTTATGCCTTGTATTAGGGCTCCTAACGTTGTCCTTATTTTTTCTCCCATGATCTTTATCGTTTTAGTCTTTATGTTTAGGTCTTTAATCCACTTGGAGTTAGTTTTTGTGCGTGGTATGAGGTATGGGTCTTGTTTCATTGTTTTGCAAATGGATATCCAGTTATGCCAGCACCATTTGTTAAAAAGACTGTCTTTTCCCCAATTAACTGACACTGGGCCTTGTCAAATATCAGCTGCTCATATGTGGATGGATTTATGTCTGGATTCTCAATTCTGTTCCATTGGCCCATGTGCCTGTCGTTGTACCAGTACCAGGCTGTTTTGATTGCTGTGGCAGTGTAATATGTTCTAAGACGAGGTAGTGTGAGGCTTCCCACTTTGTTCTTCTTTTTCAGTAATGCTTTACTTATCCGGGGCCTCTTTCCCTTCCACGTGAAGGTGGTGAATTGTTTCTCCATCCCATTAAAAAATGTCACTGGTATATGGATCGGGATTGCATCGTGTCTATAGATCACTTTGGGCAGGATAGACATTTTTACAATGTTGAGTCTTCCTGTCCACGAGCAAGGTATGTTTTTCCACTTATGTAGGTCTGTTTTGGTTTCTTGCAGTAGCATCTTACACTTTTCTTTGTATAGGTCTTTTACATCTTTGGTAGGATTTATTCCTAAGTATTTTATCTTCTTAGGGGCTATTGTAAATGGTATTGATTTGATGATTTCCTCTTTGATGTTCTTTTTATTGGTGTAGAGGAATCCAACTGATTTGTGTATGTTTATCTTGTATCCTGATACTCTGCTAAACTGTTCTATTAGTTGCAGTAGTTTTCTTGAGAATTCTTTAGGTTTTTCTGTGTATAAGATCATGACATCTGCAAACAGGTACTTTTACTACTACTTTACAAACTGGATGCCCTTTATTTATCTAGCCTAATAGCTCTGGCTAGGACCTCCAGCACAGTGTTGAATAAGAGCAGTGATAAAGGGCATACTTGTCTGGTTCCTGTTCTCAAGGGGAATGCTTTCAGGCTCTCTCCATTTAGGATGATGTTGGCTGTTGGCTTTGTTTAAACACCCTTCATAATGTTTAGGAATTTTCCCTCTCTTTCTATTTTGCCGAGAGTTTTTATAATGAATGGGTGTTGGACTTTGTCAAATGCCTTTTCTGCATCAATTGATAAGATCGTGTGGTTCTTGTCTTTTGTTTTATTTATGTGATGGATTACATTGATTTTCTAATGTTGAACCATCCCTGTATACCTGGTATGAGTCCCAGTTCGTCCTGGTGAATTATTTCTTTGATATGTTGTTGAATTCTATTGGCTAGAATTTTGTTGAGGATTTTTGCGTCTAAGTTCATGAGGGATATTGGTCTGTAATTTCCTTTTTTTTTTTGTGGAGTCTTTACCTGGTTTTGGTATCAGGGATAAGCTGGCTTTGTAGAATGAGTTTGGGAGTATTCCATCCTTTTCTATGCTCTGAAGTACCTTTAGTAGTAGTAGTGTTAACTCTTCTCTGAAAGTTTGTTTGAATTCTCCAGTGAAGCCCTCAGGGCCGGGGCTGTTCTTTGTTGGGAGTTTTTAAATTAGTTTTTCAATGTGTTCTTTTGTTTATGGGTTTATTTAGTTGTTCTGCCTCTGTCTGTGTTAGTTTAGTAGGTAGTATGTTTCTTGAAATTTGTCTATTTCCTCTAGATTTTCAATTTTGTTAGAGTACTACTTTTCATGGTACCCCGTTATGATTTTTTTAGTTTCAGCTGGGTCTGTTGTGATATCATTTGGAGTATTTGCTTCATCTCCTCTTTTTCTTTTGTCAGTCTGGCCAATGGTTTATCGATTTTGTTAATCTTTTCACAGAACCAGCTTTTGGTCTTGTTCTCTTTTCAGTTGTTTTTCTGTTTCATTTAGTTTTGCTCTAGTTTTTGTTATTTGTTTTCTTCTGGTTCTTGAAGATTTCTTTTGTTGCTGTCTTTGTATTTGTTCAAGATGTAGGGATAATTCTTTGATTTTGGCCCTTTCTTATTTCTGTATGTGTGCATTTATGGATATAAATTGACCTCTGAGCAGTGCTTTAGCTCTGTCCCAAAGGTTCTGTTAGGGAGTGTTGTCATTGGATTCTATGAATTTCTTTATTCTGTCCTTAATTTGTTCTATTATCCAGTCGTTTTTGAGCAAAGTGTTGTTCAGTTTCTGTTTTTTGATTTCTTCTCTGAATTTTCTGTTACTGACTTAGGTTTATGGCTCTATGGTAAGAGAAGATGCTTTGTAATATTTTGACGTTTTGGACTCTGTTAAGGCTTGGTTTGTGGCCTAATATATGGTCTATTCCAGAGAATGTTCTATGTGCATTGGAAAAGAAAGTGTACTTGGATGCTGTTGGCTGGAGTGTTCTGTATATATCTGTGAGGTCAAGTTGGTTAATTGTGGCATTTAGCTTTTCCATGTCTTTATCGAGCTTCTTTCTGGATGTTCTGTCCTTCATTGAAAATGGTGTGTTGAAGTCTCTTACTGTTATTGTGGAGCTGTCTATCTCACTTTTTAGTGCTGTTAGAATTTGTTTTAGGTATCTTGAAGCCCTGTCATTGGGTGCATAAATATTTAATATGGGTATATCCTCCTGGTATATTGTCCCTTTCATCATTATATAGTGTCCTTCCTTATCTTTTGTGGTGTATTTAAGTTTGAAGTCTGTTTTGTCAGAAATTAGTATTTCCACTCCTGCTCTTTTTTGATTGTTGTTTCTGTGATTTATTTTTTTTCATCTTTTTGAGGTTTAATTTGTGTCTTTAAGGTGTGTCTCTTGTAGGCAGCAGATAGACAGATTGTGTTTTTTTATCCATTCTGTAACTGTCTGTCTCTTTATTGGTGCATTTAGTCTGTTTACATTGAGCATGATTATAGATGAGTTTAGTGTTATCATTTTGATGTCTTTTTTTTGTGTTGACAGTTTTATTTTTCCACTCATTTTTATGTGCTGAAGAGTTTGTAAATTGACTTTCCGATTTTCATTGAAGTTGAATTTGTTTTTGCTGAGTTTTTTTTATTTTGATATATAAGGTTGTTAGTCTTTTTTGTGGTTACCTTAATTTTTTTTTTTTTAATATTTACCCGTTTTTCTAAGTTTAAGTCCAACTTGTATCACCCTCTATCACCTTGATTTCCCCTCCATGTGGGGATCTATGTCTACTTTATTTAGTCCCTCTTTACTGAGTTAATGTCATTTTTTTACATAATGATGTCACTAATTCCCTGTTTTGAGCATTTTTTTTTTTTAATCTTGATTTATTTTTGTGGTTTCCCTGTCTGGTTCGATATCTCATTGCTCTGTTCTATGTTCTAGTTTTGGGTTGATATCTGATATTATTGATTTTCTAACCAGAGAATTTCCTTTAATATTTCTTGTCGTTTTCTCTTGGTTTTTCCAAATCCTCTAAGCTTCTGTTTATCTCAAAATGTCTTTATTTTGCCTTCATATTTGACAGACAGGTTTGCTGGGTATATGATTCTTGGCTAGCAGTTTTTCTCCTTCAATGCTTTATATACGTCATCCCATTACCTTTTTGCCTGCATGGTTTCTGCCGAGTAGTCCGAACTTAATTCTTATTGGATCGCCTTTTTAGGTGACTTTTCGCTTACCCTTAGCCGCTCTTAAAATTTTTTCTTTTTCTTTGGTTTTGGGAAGTTTGATTATAATATGCCTTGATGACTTTGTTTTTGGATGTACCTTGTATGGGGTTTGATGAGCATCTTGGATAGATATTGTCTCATCTTTCACAATGTCAGGGAAGTTTTCTGCCAACAAATCTTCAACGATTTTCTCTGCATTTTCTGTTATCCCTCCCTGTCCGGTATTCCAGTCAGTTGCAGGTTATTCTTACTGATAGAGTCCCACATGATTCTTCGGGTTTGGTCATTTTTTAAATTCTTTTATCTGTTTTTTCTTGGAATGAATTGTTGCCAAGTGTATTATTTTCCATCTCACTAATTCTGCCTTCCACTTCCTTAATTCTGCTCCTCTGACTTTCTGTTGAATTGTCTAATGTTGTAATTTTTTTATCCATATTTTCTTTCTTTGTTAAAATAATTTTCATTGTGCTTTAAGTGAAAGTTTACAAATCAACCCAGTCTCTCACACAAAAACGCATATACACCTTGCTACACACTCCCAATTACTCTCCCCCTAATGAGACAGCCTGCTTTCTCCCTCCACTCTCTCTTTTCGTGTCCTTTTCGCCAGCCTCTAACCCCCTCCACCCTCTCATCTCCCCTCCAGGCAGGGGATGCCAACCTAGTCTCAAGTGTCCACCTGATCCAAGAAGCTCACTCCTCACCAGCATTCCTCTCCAACCCATTGTCCAGTCCAATCTATGTCTGAAGAGTTGGCTTCGGGTATGGTTCCTGTCCTGGGCCAACAGAAAGTCTGGGGTCCCTGACCATTGGGGTCCTTCCAGTCTCAGGCAGACCATTAAGTCTGGTCTTAGGAGAATTAGGGGTCTGCATCCCACTGCTTTCCTGCTCCCTCAGGGGTTCTCTGTTGTGTTCCCTGTCAGGGGATTCGTCGGTTGTAGCTGGGCACCATGTAGTTCTTCTGGTCTCAGGATGATGTAGTTGCTGGTTTATGTGGCGAATTATGTAATGATTAGTTAATAATAAGTTAATCATTTGTATTTTTGATTGTTCTCGCTCTGTGGATTCTTGCAGCTTATTAAATTTTTATTATGTTCTTGAATAATCTTTTTAATTTCTTCATCCACTTTATCTGTGTGTTCCTTGGCCTCTTCTGTGTTTTGTCTGATCTTGTTCCTGATGTCTTGAAGAGTTCTGTGTACTAATCTTTTGTATCCTACATCTGGTCATTCCAGGAATACATTTTTGTCCGGGACAGTCCTTGTTTTTCTGTTTTGGGAGTTTGTTGAAGCAATCATGACCTGCTCTTTATGTGCTTTGCTTTAGAGTTTTGTCTCCTAACTATGAATAAGTTATTGCATTCATTTATTTTATGTTTCCTCACTGTGTCCTAGTTTCTTGCTTTGTTTTGTTTTGATATACCAGATAGGCTACTAAAGTGAGCTCACTTGATGATTGGAGCCTTTGAAACACTAATAGCCTGTTACGAGATGGCTAGAGCGGTTACCAGGTATATGAGCCTAAGAGTCCATTCACTATTCTTGTAGATTCAGCTCAGGTGTCCTGAGAGTTGGTCACCTAGTGTGTGGATTAGGCTCTCATCTGCTGTCTTACAGGAGCAGTGGTGATGGGTGTATGCACTGGTTTCTGGTAATGGTAGGGGGCCACATTCTGAGGAAGGCAGGGGGATGACAACCTTTCCCCAAGTGTCTATGAGGAAGACACGTCCCTGTTCTCTAGAGCACTCTGGTGGGTGGGCTCTGCAGCTGTACCATAGGCATCTAGTGCTTTTACGTGTAACGGCTGGTAGGCACCACTTATCCTTGTAGCCCTTTCATGGGAGGCTAGGTAGCATGGTTGGAACCTCCAGTCCTCAGGTTCCTGCTGTGGGTAGGTGAAGGCCCTGTTTACAAGGAAGAGCGGTATCAGACATTCAATCCTGTCTTTTCTCCACACTTTCAATATAGTAACAGTGAGGCCTCAAACAGATTCGCCCTTACAATATAACAGATCCTGTCTGGTGTAGTGGAACCACCTGGATTCATGCAGGTGTGAAAGACAAATTCTGTGGATCACTTGTGCCTGGACTAGAGCTGCTTCTGCTCTGAGTTTCCAGATTATGGGGGTCGGCAGAGTATTTTTCCCCGTTGGTTAATTGGTTATTTCTCCAAGGCTAGGAGAATGGTTCAGGGATCACAGAAGGACCTATCTCAGGCCCAGGGAAATCAATTTTTAACGAAGGTGGCTGGGACAGAGGGAGGATGTATCAAAAAGATAGGAGAGTTCTTTGAAAAGGAGGAATTATTAGGTCAGCACAATAAATTAGACAAAATCACTTTCAAAATGACTTTTCTTGTGCTGAGAGTGCTGTTTCGTCTCAGATTCCAGAGCCATGTGTAGCCTGTGTGTGCTGGCTGGGTCCCTGCTGAAATCGCCCCAGGGGTTAGGGCTGCGTCACGCGTGCTTGTCTTCTTTTGCTGAAGCTACTGAGTCCTAAATGCCACTGCCCGCCCCACTGCAGAGACTCCACAGTTTCAGGGGTGTACCACTTTGCCTTCTTCCGCTAAAGTGGCTGTGTCCCCAAAAACTGCCATCAGACCCGCTGCCGTTGCACCAAGGAATCGGGGCTGAGGCGCTGCCATGGGCACAGCAACTTCTCGCTGCTTCTGCACCGTCTCTCCCTCCCGTGTCACTCAGTCTGATTTCTTAACTTTGCCTTTGATGGTCAGGGTTCCCAGCTTGTCATGTATATAATCTATTCATTTGTTTTTCAGGGTCTTTGTTGTAAGAGGGATCACCAGAAGCGCCTGACTACTCCGCCATCTTATATTTTTAAGGTTTATCCATGTTGTAGTACATGGATTAGTCTTTTTTATTACGTAATAATACTCCATTGTGTGGATATACCGTGCTCTTATTTCTCCGTGGGCATTTGGGTTGTTCCTACTTTTTGGTAGTTTTGAATAATGCTGCTGTGAACTTCCATGTAAAAGTTTTTGTGTGGAAATGTTTTCTTTCTCTTGGGTAGATACCTAGGAGTGGAATTGGTGGGTCATAGGGTAAGTTTTTGTTTAACATTTTGAAAAAGTGCCGAAAGTGTTTTCCAGAGTGACTGTACCATTTCCCATTCCCACCAGCAATGTATGAGGGTTCCAGTTTCACCACATCTTCGTCAGCACTTGTAACTGTCTGCTTTTTGAGCGTAGCCATTTTAGTGAGTGTGATGTAGCATCTTATGATAGTTTTGATTTACATTTTCCTAATGACTAATGAAGGATCCCTGGTGGCTCAGTGGTTAAAGTGCTTGGGTGCTAACTGAATATTTGGCAGTTTGAACCCACCAGATTGTCTGCAGGAGAAAGATGTGGTAGTTTGCTTCCATATAGATTTGTTGTTGTTAGGTGCTGTTGAGTCGATTCCGACTCATAGCGACCCTGTGCACGACAGAAAGAAACACTGCCCAGTCCTGTGCCATCCTCACAATCGTTATGCCTTAGCTCATTGTTGCAGCCACTGTGTCAAACGACCTCGTTGAGGGTCTTCCCCTTTTCCACTGACCCTGTACTTTGCTAAGCATGATGTCTTTCTCCAGGGAATTATCCCTCCTGACAGCATGTCCAAAGTTTGTAAGATGTAGTCTCGCCATCCTTGCTTCTAAGGAGCATTCAGGTTGTACCTCTTCTAAGACAGATTTGTTCGTTCTTTTGCCAGTCCATGGTATATTCGATATTCTTTGTCAGCACCACAATTCAAAGATGTCAGTTCTTCGGTCTTCCTTATTTAACGTCCAGCTCTCACATGCATGTGATGTGATTGAAAATGCCATGGTTTGGGTCAGGCACACCTTAGTCTTCAAGGTGACATCTTTGCTTTTCAGTGCTTTAACGAGGTCTTTTACAGCAGATTTATCCAGTGCAGTGCGTCTTTTGATTTCTTGACTGCTGCTTCCACGGGTGTTGATAGTGGATCCAAGTAAAATGAAATCCTTGACAGCTTCAGTCTTTTCTCTGTTTATCGTGATGTTTCTCATTGGTCCAGTTGTGAGATTTTTTGTTTTCTTTATGTTGAGGTGCAATCCATACTGAAGGTTGTGGTCTTTGATCTTCATTAGTAAGTGCTTCTAGTCCTTTTCACTTACAGCAAGTAAGGTTGTATCATCAGCATAAAGCAGGTTAATGGGTCTTCCTCCAATCCTGATGTCCTGTTCTTCATATAGTCCAGCTTCTCTTGTTATTTGCTCAGTATACAGAATAGATTTGATGCATTGAACACTAGTTACCAAAGACCAGGCAAGTTGTGGAATGACATCAAGGACATCATACATGAAGAAAGCAGGAGGTCGTTGAAAAGACAGGAAAGAAAGAAAAGACCAAGATGGATGTCAGAGGCGACTCTGAAACTTACTCATGAACGTTGAGCCTTTAAAGCAAAAGGAAGAATCGATGAAGTAAAGGATCTGAACTGAAGATTTCAAAGGGCCTCTAGGGAAGACAAAATAAAGTAGTACAATGACATGTGCAAAGAGCTGGAGATGGAAAACCAGAAGTCAAGAACACGCTTGGCATTTCTCCAGGTGAAAGACTTGATGAAAAAATTTAAGCCTCGAGTTGTAATAGTGAAGGATTCTATGAGGAAAATATTAAACGACGCAGGAAGCATCAAAAGAAGATGGAAGGAATACACAGAGTCATTATACCAAAAAGAATTAGTCGATATTCAACCATTTCAAGAGGTAGCATGTGATCAGGAACCGGTGCTACTGAAGGAAGAAGTCCAAGCTTCTCTGAAGGCATTGGCAGAAAAGAAGGCTTGAGGAATTGGTGGAATATTAATCGAGATGTTTCAGGAAACGGATGCAGCACTCTGTCTATGCCAAGGCGTTCACTGGTCTGTGCCAAGAAATGGGGAAGATAGCTTCCTGGCCAACTGACTGTAAGAGGATCCGTATTTATGCCTGTTGCCAAGAAAGGTGAGCCAACTGAATCCAGAAATTATAGAACAGTATCATTAATATTACATGCAAGCAAGATTTTGCTGGAGATAATTGCAAAACAGCTGCAGCAGTATATCGACAGGGAACTGACAGAAATTCAGGCAGGTTTCAGAAGAGGACGTGGCACCAGAGATATCATTGCTGATGTCAGATGGATTGTGGTTGAAAGCAGGGAATACCAGAAGGACGTTTACCTGTGTTTTCTTGACTGTGCAAAGTCATTTGACTATGTGGATCATAACAAACTATGGATAACATTGTGAAGAATGGGAATTCCAGAACGCTTAATTGTGCTCATGAAGAACCTTTACATAGATCAAGAGGGAGTTGTTTGGATAGAATAAGGGGATACTGATTGATTTAAAGTCAGGAAAGGTGTGTGTCAGGGTTGTATCCTTTCACCATACCTATTTTTTATTCAGTTTGTATCCATATAGATTTACAGCTTTGGAAACCCTGTGGGGTAGTTCTCCCCTGTCCTATAGGGTCGCTATGAGTCAGAATTGACTTGAAGGCAGTGGGTTTGGTTTGGTTTAATGAATAATAAAATGTCCCGGGGTGGCGTAAATGGCTTGTGCTCAAGTACTAACCTAAACATTGGTGGTTCATATCCACCTAGTGGTACTGCAGAAGAAAGGCCTGACGGTCTGATTATGTAAAGATTAGAGCCAAGAAAATCCTATAGAGCTGGTCTACTGTGTAACAGATGGTTTTGCAATGAATTGGAATGGATTCGATGGAAACAGGTTTTTTTTTTTTTTCCCAATCACTAACGATGTTGAGCATCTTTTTTGAATGTCTTAGTTATTTGTATGTCTTCTTAGGTACAGTGGCTATTCAAACCTTTCATCCATTTTTAATTTGCATTTTAAAATTAAAGTTATCGAGTTGTAAGAGTTCCTTATATATTTTTAATACAATCCCTTATCAACTATATAATTTGCAAATATTTTCTCATCGTGTTTGGCTTGTCTTTTCACTTTCTTTAATGGTGTGTTTTGAAGTATGAAATTCTGAATATCGTTGAAGTCCAATTATCAATTTATTCTTTTATTTTTGTCATTTTGGTGTTGTATGTACAAAATCTTTGCCTTACCCAGGGTTAACAAAGACTTACTATATAGTTTATTCAATCATTTGCTTCTGTGTTGTGCTTTTACAGATACTGCTGCAGTCAACAGACTAGTAAAAGTGTCTTTTAATATTACCGTTAATGATTCTTTGTTAAAGGTTCCTAGAAGTTTGATTGCTAGACCAAAGGGTAGGTGCTAAATGTCACTCCTTTGCAACTGAACTATTTTGCATTCCTTTCAATAATATACGTGAGTGCTTGTTTCTTCTTGGTCTTTTCAAGAAAGTATATGTAAGGAGGATTTTACCAACCTTTTAGATGAGAAATGGTGTGTCATTGTAGTTTTAATACATTTTCTTAATTGTTCTTAAGCTTGAGGTATTTGTGGGAGGGCATTTAAAGACCTTTTGCATCTCTTTCTCTGAAATATTTTGTGCACATCTCTTGCCGTTTCCTATTGCACTTGTTTTTGTTTTTCTCTTTAATATAGTCACACTTCATGTATTAGGTATATTTGTCTTTTATTTGTGATATAAGTTGGGCAGATGTTATCATCCGGTTTGTCACTTGTTGTTTTACTTTGCTTTTGTGTGTTTGGTTGGTTGTTTTTGCCCATGGAAAAGCTTCCTTAGCTTTTGTTTTTATTTGTATGCAGTCAAATCTATCAGTCTTTTCCTGTATTGCATCTGTGTTTTAAATCATGGGACAGTTTTTTCATCACTCCCAGGTGTTAGGGAAGTTCACCCATATTTTCTTCTAGCGCTTGATGGTTTTATTTTTTACATTTAGATCTGAGATCCATTTGGGATTTTTCTTTGATCTATACTGTGAAGAATATCTAATTTCATGTTTTTCCATATGGTTAATTATCTCAGCACATTTTTTTAAAATTCACATTTTCTTCCACTGATTTGAGGTGTTACTTTAACTGTATACTAAGTAATCATGTGCAAATTTCTCTTAAGCATTCTCTGGCCTGTTTCATTAGTCTATTCATGAATTACTACCACATTGTTTTACTTGTAGAAAGAGCCCTGGTGGCACAGTGGTTGAGTGCTTGGCTGCTAACCGATAGGTCAGAGATTCAAACCCAGCAGCCACTCTGAGGGACAAAGATGCAGCAGTCTGCTCCCATAAGGTTTACAGCCTGCAAAAACTCTATTGGGCAGTTCTGCTCTGTTCTACAGGGTTGCTATGAGTAGGAATCGTCTTGATGGCAGTGGTTTTGAGTTACTTATACAAGTTTGGATTATTTATAGACGTTTTATACTATGTTTTAATATATGGTAGGGCTAAAGCATTCTTACTACGATGGTCTTGTTTTTAGGATTTTCCTGGCTCTTCTTCATTGCATGGTTTTCCAAACAAACTTTATACTTAACTGTCTAGATCCACAAAAATATGTGATGTTTTATATATTTTTATTAGCTTTTTGAAGTATAATTTACATTATTTGAAGTGTACAGTTTACTGAGTTTTCGTGGTTGTATAGAATTGTGTGGTTGTACCACACTCAAGACATAGAACTCTTTTATCAAAAGTGTTCCCTTTTGCCCCTTTCTAGATGATTCCCACTTCTAACCTCTGGTCCCAGACAATAATTTACCCTCTGTTTTGTTTGTTTTCTTTTAAATTGTAGTTTAGATGAAGGTTTACAGAACAAACTAGCTTCTCATTAAACAGTACACATATTGTTTGATGACATTGATTAACAACCCCACGGCATGTCAACACTCTCCCTTCTTGGCCTTGGGTTCCCTATTACCGGTTTTCCTGTCCCCTCCTGCCTTCTAGCTGTTGTGCCCTTTAAGTCTCGTTTTGTTTTATGGGCTGCTCTAATCTTTGGCAGAAGGGTGAACCTCGGGGGGTGATTTCATTACTGAGCTAAAAGGTTGTCTAGAGGCCATAGTCTTGGGGTTTCTTCAGTCCCTGTCAGACCAGTAAGTCTGGGCTTATCTTGTGAGTTAGAATTTTGTTCTACATTTTTCGTCAGTTCTGTCTAGGACCCTCTATTGTGATCCCTGTCAGAGCAGTCAGTGGTGGTAGCTGGGCACTATCCAGGTGTACTGGACTCAGACTGGTGGTGGCTATGGTAGTTGTGGTCCATTAGTCCTTTGGACTAATCTTTCCCTTGTGTCTTTAGCTTTCTTCATTCTCCCTTGCTCCCGAAGGGGTGAGGCAAATGGTCACAAGCATTTAAGACCTCAGATGCTACTCACCAAAGTAGAATGTAGAACATTTATAGACTGTGTTATGCCAGTTGAGCTACATGTTACCTGAGACCATGGTCCGCACCGCCCTCAGCCCAGTAATTTGGTCCTTCGAGGAGTTTGGATGTGTCTAAAGAGCTTCCATGACCTTGCCTTGTGCAGTTTGTGCTGCCTTCCCCAGTATTGTGTACTGTCTTACCCTTCACCAAAGCTACCAATTATCTATTGTCTATTTAGTGTTTTTCTATCCCCATCCCTCCCCTCCCTCGTAACCATCAAAGATTGTTTCTTTTTGTATGTATGCTTTTTCATGAATTTTTATAGTAGTGGTCTTATACAATATTTGTCCTTTTGTGACTGACTTATTTCACTTAGTGTAATGCCCTCCAGATTCATCCACGTTGTGAGATGCTTTGCCTATTGATCATTGTTCTTTATCGTTGCATAGTATTCTATTGTGTGTATGTACCATAGTTTCTTTATCTGTTCATCTGTTGATGGGAATCCGGGTTGTTTCCATCTTTTTGCTATTGTGAACAATGCTGCAATGAACGTAGGTGTGCATATATCTATTTATGTGATGGCTCTTATTTCTCGAGGATATATTCCTAGGAGTGGGATTGCTGGCTCATATGGTATTTCTATATTTAGCTTTTTAAGGAAGCACCATATTGTTTTCCAAAGTGGTTGTACCATTTGGCATTCCCACCAGCAGTTCATAAGAGTTCCAGTCTCCCTTCAGCCTCTCCAACATTTGTTATATTCTGATTTTTTTGATTGCTGCCAATAATGCTGGGGTGAGATGGTGTCTCATTGTGGTTTTGATTTGTGTTTCTCTAATGGCTAGTGATCCAAGCATTTCCTCATATGTCTGTTAGCTGCTTGAATGTCTTCTATCGTGAAGTGTCTGTTCATTTCCTTTGCCCATTTTTTAATTGGACTTTTTGTCATTTTGTTGTAGAGATGTTGGATTTTCCTGCAGATTTTAGAGATTAGACCTTTGTCGGATTTGTCATAACCTAAAGTTTTTTCCCAGTCTGTGGGTTCTCATTTTACTCTTGGTGAAATCTTTTGATGAGCATAAGTGTTTAATTTTTTTTAAGATCTCAGTTATCTACCTTATCTTCTGGAGTTTGTCTGTTGTTAGTTATGATTTGTATCCTGTTAATGCCATGTATTAGGGCCTCTAGTGTTGATTCTATTTTTCTTCAATGATCTTTATAGATTTTGGTTTTATATTTAGGTCTTTGATCCACTTTGAGTTAGTTTTTGTGTATGGTGTGAGGTATGGGTCCTGTTTCATTCTTTTTGCAGATGATCATCTGGTTTTGCCAGCACTATTTGTTGAAAAGACTATCTTTTCCCCATTTGACAGACTTTGGGCCCTTGCTGGAGATCAGGTGACTATAGGTGAATGAATTTACATCTGGGGTCTCAGTTCTGTTCCATTGGTCAGTGTATCTGTCATTGCTCTAGCACCAGGCTGTTTTGACTACTGTGGCGGTATAATAGGTTGTAAAATTAGGTAGTGTGAGGCCTCCCACTTTGTTCTTCTTCTTCAGTAATGCTTTACTTATCTGGGGCCCCTTCCCTTTCCATATGAAGTTGGTGATTTGTTTCTCCATCTCATTTAAAAATGCCGTTGGAATTTGGGTCAGGATTGCATGGTATCTGTATATCGCTTTGGCTAGAACTGACATTTTCACAATGTTGAGTCTTCCTACCCATGAACAAGGCATGTTTTTTTCCACTCATGTAGGTCCTTTTTGGTTTCTTGAAGTAGTGTCTTGTAGTTTTCTTTGTATAGGTCTTTTACATCTCTGGTTAGATTTATTCCTAAACATTTTATTTTTTAGGGGCTATTATAAATTTTTTTTTTATTAAAAATGGTATTGTTTTCCTGATTTCCTTTTCATCATTCTCTTTATTGGTATATAGGAATTCAACTGATTTTTGTAAGTTTATCTTGTATCCTGCTCTGCTGAATCTTTTAGTTTCAGTAGTTTCTCATGGAGTCTTTTGAGTTTTCTACGTATAGTATCATATCATCTGCAAAGAGGGACAGTTTTACTTCTTCCTTAGTAATTTGGATGCCCTTTTTGTCTTTTTCTTGCTTTATTGCTGTAGCTAGGACTTCCAGCACAATGTTAGATAGGAAGTGATGATAAAGAGCATCTTTGTCGTGTTCCTGTTCTCAAGGGGAATGTTTTTAGCCTCTCTACATTAAGTTTGTACATTAAGAATGATATTGGCTTTGATTTTGTATAACAAACATAAAAAAAAAAACATAGATGCCCTTTATTATGTTGAGATTTCTAGACCTATTTTATTGAGAGTTTTTATCAGGAATGGGTGTGGACTTTGTTGATTGCCTTTTCTGGGTCGATTGAGATGATCATGTGATTTTTTAAATTTATGTGGTAGGTTACATTGATTGATTTTCTAATGTCGAACCATCCTTGCATACTTGATATGAATCCTACCTGGTCATGGTGTATTATTTTTTTGATAAGATGCTGAATTCTATTAGCTAGAATTTTATTGAGAAATTTTGCGTCTATATTCATGGAGAGATATTGGTGTGTAATTTTGTTGTTTTGCGGTGTCTTTGCCTGGTTTTGGTATTAGGGTTATGTTGGCTTCATAGAATGAATTTGGGAGTATTCCTATGTTCTGGAATAGTTTGAGGACTATTGGTGTGAGTTCTTCCTGGATGTTTGGCAGAATTCTCCAGTGCAGCCATCTGTGCTGGTGCTTTTTTTTGTTGTTGAGAGATTTTTTTTTTTTTTTAATTAATTTTTTTTTTATTGTACTTCAGATGAAGGTTTACAGAACAAACTAGTTTCTAACTAAATACATACTGTTTTATGACATTGGTTAACAACCCCACGACATGTCAACACTCTCCCTTCTCAACCCGGGGTTCCCTATTACCAGCTTTCCTGTTCCCTCCTGACTTCCAGTCCCTGCCCCAGGGCTGGTGTGGCCCCTTAGTCTTGTTTTGTTCCATGTGGCTGTTCAATCTTTGGCTGAACGGTGAACCTCAGGAGTGGCCTCATTACCCAGCTGAAAGGGTGTCCGGGGACCATACTCTCAGGGTTTCTCCAGTCTCTCAGGCCAGCAAGTCTGGTCTTTCTTTTTGAGTTAGAATTTTTACATTTTTCTCCAGCACTGTCCAGGACCCTCTATTGTGATCCCTGTCAGAGTAGTCAGGGATCACAGCTACTACCAGTGATGGTAGCCAGGCACCATCCAGTTGTACTGGACTCAGTCTGTTGGAGGCCATGGTAGATGTGGGCCATTAGTCCTTTGGACTAATCTTTCCCTGGTATCTTTAGTTTTCTTCATTTTTCCTTGCTCTTGAAGGGATGAGACCAGTGGAGTATCCTAGATGGCTGCTCACAAGCTTTTAAGACCCCAGATGCTTTTCACCAAAGTAGAGTGTACAACATTTTCGTTATAAACTATGTTATGCCACTTGAGCTAGATGTTCCCTGAGACCATGGTCCCCACAACCCTCAGCCCTGCAATTCGGTCCCTCAGGGAGTTTGGATGTGTCTATGGAGCTTCCATGACCTTGCTTTGTACAAGTCGTGCTGGCTTACCCAGTATTGTGTACTGTCTTACCCTTCACCAAAGTTACCACTTGTCTATTTAGTGTTTTTCCATCCCCACCACTCCCCTCCCTCGTAACCATCAAAGATTGTTTCATTTTGTGTGTAAGCCTTTTCAATCTCTTGTTATGGGACTATTCAGATTTTCAACATCACTATGTGCTAGTTTGGGTAGTTAGTTTGCTTCTAGAAATTTGTTCATTGACTCTAGGTTTTCATATTTGTTGGAATATAGTTTTTCATAATACTTATGATCCTTGTTTCAGTGGGGTCTGCTGTCATGTCCCCCATTTCATTCCTTATTTGGATTATAGGGGGTCCTGGACAGTGCTGGAGAAAAACGTAAATCCTCTCCTGTTTTTCTTTTGTCAGTTTGTCCAGTGGTTTGTCGATTTTGTTGATCTTTTCAAAGAACCAGCTTTTGGTTTTGTTGATTCTTTTTATTGTTTTTCTAATCTCTATTTCATTTATCTCTGCCCTGATTGTCATTACTTCCTCTCTTCTGGTGGCTGTGGGCTTCTTTTGCTGTTCTCATTCTATTTGTTCGAGTTGTGTAGCTAATGTTTTGATTTTGTCCTTTTCTTCTTTTTTGGTATGTGCATCTATTGCTGTAGTTTGACCTCTGAGCATTGCCTTTGCTGTGTCCCAAAGGTTTTGTTATGATGTTTTCATTCTTGTTTGGTTCTTGGAATTTTTTTATTCCAACTTTGTCTATTCTGTTGTTTTTGTTGTTAAATTCTGTCTAGTTTCACCTTATAGTGACCCTGTGTATAACAGAATGAAACACTGCCTGGCCCTGCACCATGGCAAGAATCATTGCTGTGCTTGAGCCCATCGTTGAGCTGCTGTGCCAATTCATCTCCTTGAGGATCTTCCTCTCTTTTGCTGACCCTTTACTTTACCAAGCATATTGTCCTTCTCCAGGGGCTGCTCCCTCTTGATAGCATGTCCAAAGTATGTGAGTCAACGTCTCTCCATCCTCGCTTCTAAGGAGCATTCTGGTTGTACTTCTTCCGAGACAGATTTGTTTGTTCTTCTGGCAGTCTGTGGTGTATTCAATATTCTTCACCTGCAGTATAATTCAAAGGAATCAGTTCTTCTTGCGGTCTTTCTTTTTCATTGTCTAGGTTTCACTTGCACATGAGGCGATTGAAAATACCATGGCTTGGGTCAGGTGCACATTAGTTCTCAAAGTGACATCTTTGCTTTTTAAGATTTTAAAAAGTTCTTTTGCAGCAGATTTGCTCAGTGCAATATGTCATTTGATTTCTTGACAGCTGCTCACATGGGCGTTGATTGTGGATCCAAGTAAAATGAAATTCTTGACAGCTTCCATCTTTTCTGTTTATCTTGATGCTGCTTATTCATCCAGTTATGAGGAGTTTTGTTTATTTTGAGGTGCAAGCCATGCTGAAGGCTGAAATCTTTGATCTTCATCTGTAAATGCTTCAAGTGCTCTTCACTTTAAGCAAGCAAGGTTGTATCATCTGCGTATCTCAAGTTGTTAATGAGTCTTCCTCCAATCTTGATGCTGTGTTCTTCTTCATATAGTGGTTTCCTCAGATTATTTGCTCAGCATGTAGATTAAATAAGTGAGGTGAAAGGATACAATCCTGATGCATAGCTTTCCTTTAAACCATGCAGTATCCTCTTGTTCTGTTCAAACCACTGCCTCGTAGTCTATGTACAGATTCCATGTGAGCACAGTAAAGTGTTCTGGAATTCCCATTCACTGCAGTGTTATCCATAATTTGCTCTGATCCACTTAGTGGAATGACTTTGGTTAGTCAATAAAAAAGAGGTAAACATCTTTCCGGTATTCTGTTTTCAGGCAAGATCCATCTGATATCAACAGTGGTATCCCTCATTCCACATCATATTCTGAATTTGGCTTGAATTTCTGGCAGTTCCCTGTCGATGTACTACTGCAACCGTTTTTTGAATTATCTTCAGCAAAATTTTACTTGCGTGTGATGTTAATGATATTTTTCGATAATTTCCACACTCTCTTGGGTCACCTTTCTTTGGAGTGGGCAATAATGTGGATCTCTTCCAGTCAGGTGGCCAGGTAGCTGTCTTCCCAATTTCTTGACATAGATATCTGAGTGCTTCCAGTGTTGCATCTTTTTGGTGAAGCATCTCAGTTGATTCCGTCAATTCCTGGAGCCTTGTTTTTTGCCAATGCCTTCAGTGCAGCTTGGACTCTTCCTTCAGTACCATCAGTTCTTGATCATATGCTGCCATCTGAAATGGTTGTATGTTGACCAATTCTTTTTGGTGCATGACTGTGTGTATTCCTTTAATCTTTTTTTGATGCTTCCTGCATGATTATTAAACTGCAGGACACTCCAAAAGACTTTAAAGAGTTTCACAAAAAAAAAAAAAAAAAGGAAACCTTTTTAGATTTACCACAAGGTGTAAAAAGACAAGGGAACCGTGACTTCAACTTGAACTTGCATACAAGCAGTGAATGATCTGTTCAGCATTTGGCTCCTGGTCTTGTTTTAACTGATGATACTGAACTTTTCCTTTGTCTCTTTCCACAGATGTGGTCGATTTGATTCCTGTGTTTTCCATCTCAGGAGGTCCACTGTATGGTTGCCATTTATGTTGCTTAAAAAAAGTACTTGCAGTGAAAAAGTCGTTTGTCTTGCAAAATTCTATCGTGATCTGCAACATCATTTTTGTAGCTAAAGACGTATTTTCAAACTGCTGATCGTTCTTCGTTTCCAGCTTTTGTATTATAATCCCCAGTAATTATCAGTGCATCTTGATTGCATGTTTGATTAATTTCAGACTGCAGAGGCTGGTAAAATTCTTCAATTTGGCCTTAGTGGTTGGTGCATACATTTGATTAATAGCCATACTAACGGGTTTGCCACATGAACAGATGAAGGTCCTGAAAGCTTGACTCTATCCACATCATTAAGGTCAACTTTACTTTGAGGAGACAGCTCTTCCCCAGTCGTATTTTGAGTGCCTTCCATTTATTTTTGTATATCTAGTGTTTGGGATACTGGATCACATTGCAAGTGCAGGTTTAACAGCTAAAGTAATTTGCAAAGTGTCTGTAATATTAATGTTCTTAATAGTGATATGTGAGATTTGCGGTTGTTCCACATCCTTCCTAGCTCTCAGTATTGTCAGTGTTTTTTACTTTAGTCATTCTAGTAGGTAAGTTATGATTTCTTATTTTGGTTGAATTTGCATTTCTCTGATGACTAAGTGATGCTGAACATGTTGTATGTGCTGTTGGTTTTTGTATACTTTTTTTGTGTGTGTATGAATTACCTGCTCTAACCTTTTCTCCATTTTAAAATTGGTTTTTCATTATCTTAATTGCATGAGTTACTTGCATATTCTGATGAAAACTCTTTCTCAGATACATGCTTGGAAATACTTTCTCACTGTCTGGCATGCCTTTTTGTTTTCTTGTGCCTTTTGAAGAGCGGATTTATAAATTAAAGTCTGTATAATGAGTTTTTTATATTATAGTTTGTGCTTTTTTTGTTCTGTTAAGAAAACTTTGACTACCTCAGGATTATAAATATTTTCTTCTCATTTGTTTTCCTGATCTTCTGTAGCCATACTCAGTTTTCCAACATCATGTTTTGAAAAGATTAACCTTTGCAAATTGAATTACCATTTTATCTTTACCAAAAACGAATTGGCCATGTAACTTTGTGTTTATTTCTGGATCCTCTGCTATGTTCTGAAGTTCCATTTGTCTGTTTTTATCCAATACCACATTGTTTTCGTGACTATTGTCTTAAAATAAAGCACTGTAAGTTCTTGTATTCTTTTTCAAAATTTTTTTGCATTTTCTATGTTCTTTGGCTTTCCATGTAAAGTTTAGAATCAGCTTGTCAATTTCTTCAGCTAGGATTTTGATTGGGTTCTCATTATATGTATGGATTAATTTAGGGAGAATTTCTGTCGTTTATAATACTACATTTGCTTGTCCATGAACATGGTGTATCTCACCACTTCCTTAGGTATATTAATTTATTTAACTTAGCAGTGCTTTGTAGTTTTCAGTGTACATTTTTCATTAAGTTTATTTCGATTGACTCAATAACAACAGGTTTGCTTTTTATTACATAGAAACAATTGATTTTTGCATACTGATTTAGTATGTATACTGTTTGTGTCACCATGTATTTTAGTGTACAAGTAGACGACTATACGGATATATGTTAAAATGGTGAGCAGTTCTGATAGATCCTGATGATTTTTATCTTGTGTTGTTTCCTTAGCAGTTTTTTATGTACGTAGTTATAATTGTGAATCTTTAAATAAACAAAAGAAAATCTTTTTCCCATTTGAATTTAAGAAAAGGAAGATTTATAAGCAAGTATGAAGAATAGTCTTTTTCAATTTGAAAAATAAATTGACCTGTTAATAAGACTTGTAGAATGTGTAATTTTTTTTTTTTTTTTGGTAGCTTGATTGATTCATTAAGGAGCCCTGGTGGCACTGTGGTTAAGAACTGTGGCTGCTAACCAAAAGGTGGGCAGTCAGAATCCACCTTGATAACACTATGGGGCGGTTCTACTCTGTCCTGTAGGGTCACTATGAGTCAGAAGTGACTCAGTGACAGTGGGTTTTTTTTTTTGATTCATAAAGTATTGGTAAATATAGTTTTTCTGATTACCAAATCACTGATCAGTTAGTTCATTAAGTTAAAAGAAAACATACTTTTACCATGGCTTTGAAAAGAGTTGGGTAGAAATTTAATTAGCATTCTGAATAAAACTAATCGGTAAATTAAGATTTATAATATCATGGGGCTTTATAATATCACTGCTGAAGGAGTTCAAGTATTTCAAGAATTCAAAGCTTGTGGAGATTAATTTACATATGTTTTAGATACGCTAATTATAAACAATTCTCCTCCTTGAAGCAGATTCACTAAAGAGGTCTACCCAGTGCCATCTAAAATAATACTATTTTGCTGCCTGATTCAGTACATGCTTGAAAATTGTAATGCCGTATTTCTTAACAGTTCAGAAATTTGTGCTGGCCTTCTTTCCTATTTGAACCCATTTAGTAGGCTTTTCTTTAGTCTGTTTAACTCCCATATGGTTTTATTTTTTTCGTTAATGTCGAACTGATGTGGGATTATGGGTTAATGTGGGGTAAGAGGGAGATGTTGAGGGACAAATTATTATAATGGAAAAACTTAAGGCTCTTCTAATTCAGATTTGTGTTTTGAATTTGGAAATATATTGAATATTTAAATGCAGCAGTCTTGAAGTGCTTCATAACATGAAAATATTTAAAACTTTAAGGAAAGACAGAACTCTAAATGTTTCTACAAGCTTAATGTTTAAATTAACTAAAAAAAAGGGGAGGGATTTACCGGCAGATGAGACCAAGAAAATGATGTGGGAAAAGTTAAAAAGCAGTATATTTGGGAGTAAGAGTTAGATTTTTAAAATTTTTTTTTACAGTTTTAGAAATAGAACACATAAATCATTGTTTAATCCCTTTACTGTATGTACGGGCATCCTGTGTACAGACTGGTTAAGGAGGCCCCTAGGTCAGCACAATTAGGTAGTGATTAAACTAGTGGAATTTACACTCATATTCTGACTTTTTAGTGACTTTTTTTCTGTTACACTATTTCTGCCACAAGAAAAGAGAAAAGGTAATTACATATTGTGGCAAGCACAGTTAGTGACAGTAGTTGTGACATTTGTTGTTGCTAGTTGTCATAGAATCAATTCCGACTCATAGTGGCCCCAAATGTGCAGAGTAGAACTGTACTCCATAGTGTTCTCAAGGCTGTGACCTTTCAGAAGCAGATGGCCAGGCCTTACTTCTGAGGTGCCCCTGGGTACATTTGAACCTCTAACCCTTTGGTACAAGGCTTAACTATTTGTGCCATCCAGGGACTTCCAAGCAAGATGCACCCCCCCCCCCCATTTTGTTTCCAACATCCTCAGTCAGGATACAACTTCATGATTTACACTATTAAATTCACAGACACTAGAATAAACATGGCTTTCCCATTCTCATCTCAGGGTTGGTAAATCAAAAAACTATTTTGTTGGTCCTATGCTATAAGACCTGGTGATCTGCTCCTGTAAAGATTTTCGCCTAGGAAACCCTACAGGGCAGGTCTACTCTGTCCTATAGGGTTGCTATGAGACAGAATCGACTTGCTAGCACACAGCAACAACAAATGCTTTAAGAGGAGCTGCCTGGTGGTGCAACAGTTAAGCACTCATCTGCTAATGGAGGATTGACTTTGCAGGAGAAAAACCTGGGTCGCGATCTGCTCCTGTAAGATAACAGCCTAGAAAACGCCATAAGGCAGTTTCTACCTGTCACATGGGGTCGCTAGGAGTCAAAATGGACTCAGTGAAATTTAACACCGCCAACGGTGCTATAAGAGGAGTCCCTTGGTGGTGCAAATGGTTAATGTGCTCAGTTGCTAACCAAAAGGGTAACAGTTTGAGTGCACCCAGTGGTGCCTCGAACAAAAGGCCTGGTGATCTTCTTCTGAAAAAATCAGCCATTGAAAACCCTATGGAGCGCAGTTCTTCTCTAACAAACTTAGGGTCACTATGAGTTGGAATCAACTAAATGAGTTGGAATCAACTAAATGACAACTGTTTTATTTCTGTCAATCACTCTCTTTCAGTGGACAAGGACTCTGTTGGCAATAGAGAGATAAGTAAGATGTTTCCTGCTCTCAGGTTGCTCACGTTCTTGTAGGTAACATATAAGTAAACATTATGAGTTTTTGTTAAGTGATAAAATAATGGAGGTATTTAGAGCTATATGGGAGGCAAAGATGCATGTCTTTGTGTAGGAAATGTGGAAAAGTCTGAGTGGGAATTAGGGAAGACTCACAGAAGGTGATACTTGAAGGAACAATAGATGGGAGTTTTCAAGATGTTGTAAGATGGGGTTGAGTCAGTTCCGACTTATAGCTACCCTGCATACAACAGAACGAAACACTGCCAAGTCCTGCACCATCGTTACAGTCATTGCTATGTTTGAGCCCATTGATGCAGCCAGTGTGTGTCGATCCACCTTGTTGAGGGTCTTCTTTTTTGCTGACCCTGTACTTTACCAAGCATGATGTCCTTCTGCAGGAACTGATCCCTCCTGAATAATATATCTAAAGTATGTGAGACTAGTCTTGCTGTTCTTGGTTCCAAGGAGCATTCTGGTTGTACTTCTTCTAAGACAGATTTGTTTGTTCTTTTGGCAGTCCATGGTATATTCAACATTCTTCCCTAGCACCACAATTCAAAGGCGTCAATTCTTCTTTGGTCTTCCTTATTCATTGTCCAGCTTTCACATGCATATGATGTCATTGAAAATACAATGGCACCTTAGTCTTCAAGGTGACATCTTTACTTTTCAAAGCATTAAAGAGGTCTTTTGCAGCAGATGTGCCCAATGCAATGAGTGTTTTGATTTCTTGACTGTTGCTTCCATGGGTATGGATCCAAGTAAAATGAAATCCTTGACAACTTCAGTCTTTTCTCCATTTATCATGATGTTGCTTATTGGTCTACTCATGAGGATTTTTGTTTTCGTTATGCTGGGGTGTAATCCATACTGAAAGCTGTGATCTTTGATCTTCGTCAGTAAGTGCTTCAAGTCCTCTTCACTTGCAGCAAGCAAGGTTGTGTTATCTGCATAATACAGGTTGTTAATGAGTCTTCCTCCAATTCAGATATGAGACCTGGAAAGGTTTTCCAAGAAGAGAATCAGCACATGAAAGTACAGTGTGTATTTAGGAAACTCCCAAATTCTGAGTCTAGAGCAGAGGTCCACAAACTTTTTCTTGAATGGCCAGAGAGTGAATGTCTTTGGCTTTGTGGGCCAAGAGGCAAAATAGGTTATTATGTAGGTATGTAGGTAATCATTTACAGTGTAACCATTAAAAAATATAAAAAATCATTCTTCGCTGTCAGACCTTAAAGAAGGGATTAGGCAGGCTGTAGTTTATGGACCCCTGTTTTAGAGCTTAGGAGTGTGGGGGCTTTAAGCCTCATACACTGTGGAAAAGGAAGGCAAGGAACAGATGGAAACTAGATTTGCAAAAGTCATCACAAATTTGGAGTCTTAGATTATTTGTCTTATTCTTTGTCAAATATCTAGTCAAACAGTATAGTGTTAGAAACTATAGTCATAAAGTTTAAGTAATGGTGACTTGCAAGGATTTGATTGGAATTGTATTAATTTGGTACATTCTTTTTTTGAAAACTGATGTCTTTAAGAGACTAGTATGTTTCTTGATAACATTTTACATTTTTTTAATAAAGTTCTTTCATGTCTTATAAATAATGTGTTCTTTGATATCTTTTTACTGATATTATAAATGCAGTTTTAATTTCATTTTTAATGTCTTTTCTGGTATATAGAAATGTAGTTGACATTTATACGTTAAGTTAAATTTATCAAGCAACTTCACTCACTTTTATTAACCTGGATAAATTGACTACATTATTTTCAATTTTCTATATAGTTTTTTTTTTATATATAGACTATCTTACCTTTGTAAATAATTTTGTCTTCTCATTTACAGTTTTAATGATCTTTTTCTCCTGTTACTGTAATAACTGGGATTCCAGCATAATATTGATTGACAGAGGTGATACGGTACATTTAATTGCCTTCCTTCCCATCTTAAAGAGAATGCTTTTAATGGTTTACTGTTAAGAATGCTTGCTGTAAGTTTATAAAATGTGTGTGTGTATATATATATACACACACACAAACACATACATATGTATCTCAGTCATCTAGTGTTGCTACAACAGAAGTACCACAAGTAGATGGCTTTAACAAAGACAAATTTATTTTTTCACAGTCCAGTAGGCTACAAGTCCAAATTCAGAGCTTCTCTCTCTGTCGGCTCTGGAGGGAGGTCCTTGTCATCAGTCTTCCCCTGGTCTAGAAGCTTCTCTACACAGGAACCCCAGGTCCAAAAGGAGGTGCTGTACTCCTGGCACTGCTTTCTTGGTGGTATGAGGTCTGCAACTCTCTGTTTGCTTCCCTTTTCTTTTATCTCTTGTAAGAAAAGGTGGCTCAGGCCATACCCCCAGGAAACTCCCTTTACATTGGATTAGGGATATGACCTGAGCAAGGGTGTTACATCCCACCCTAATTCTCTTTAACTACAGGTGGAGATTACTATTTATAATACAAAGGAAAATTACAAAATGGAGGACAACCACACAGTATTGAGATTCATGGCCTAACCAACTTGATACATATTTTGGGGGGACACAGTTCAATCCATTACACTATATAATTTTTTCTTTTTTGGAAAACAGCAGACTAAGAACAGAAAGGAACTTTTTTCTGCTAGTGAAAGTTATCTTTTTATAGTTTTTTTATTTCGTCATTGTTGTGAATATACATGGCAAGACATATACTAATTCAAGAGTTTCAACATGTACCATTTAGTGACTTTGATTACATTGTTAGAGTTGTCCAACCATTCTCTGTTATGGGTTGAATTGTGTTTCCCCAAAAATGTTTGTCAGCTTGGCTAGGCCATGATTCCCAGTATTATGTGATTGTCTACCATTTTGTCATCTGATGTGATTTTCTTATGTGTTGTAAATCCTACCTCTATGATATTAATGAGGCAGGATTAGAAGCAGTTATGCTAATGAGGCAGGACTCAATCTACAAGATTAGATTGTATGTTGAGCCAATTTCTTTTGAGATATAAGAGAGAGACAGAGGGACCTCCTACCACCAAGAAAGAAGAGCCGGGAGCAAGTGTGTCCTTTGGATCCAGGGTCCCTGCACTGAGAAGCTCCTATACCAGGGAAAGATAGATGACAAGGACCTTCTTCCAGAGCCGATAAAGAAAGCTTTCCCCTGGAGCTGGCACCCTGAATTTGGACTTCTAGCCTCCTAGACTGTGAGAGAATAATTTTTCTTTTTTAAAAGTCATTTACTTGTGGTATTTCTGTTACAGCAGCACTAGATAACTAAGACCGAGAGTGTGGGGTGCTGCTCTGACAGATTACAATGCAGAAGTGGTTTTTGAATTGAGTAATGGGTGGAAACTGGAAGAGTTTTCAAGTGCCTAAGTAAAAGTCTAGATTGTGTTGAAGAGACTGTTGGTGGAATTATGGATATCAAAGGCAGTTCTGGTGATAACTCAGAAGGAAGTGAGGAGGGCTGTTACACTGGAGACAGTGCAGGCAGCAAGAAGCAGCAGCAGAGAAATGTCAGCAGCAGAACCAGGAGACCAGCGCAAGAAGACAGTGCTGGAGCTGACCCACGGGGTGAGAGAGCTGAGCCAGGAGGCTTCTTGGCAGAGTCGGGTGCCTCTAGGCACTTAGTGATGGAGCTAAGCTTGTTGACCCATGGAGTAAGGGAGCTGAGTGCCTTCCAGCCGAAGGTTTCTGGCAAAGTGGGGTGCCTCCGGGCACATACCCGTGGAACTAAAAAGCTTTGGAACACTTGCCCCAGCAGGGCAGACTCGGGTGGCAAGGCCAAAGGGGCTGAGAGGCCAAGGAACCAGGAAGCCGAAGCCTGAATGACAAGGAACACAGGGAGCAGAGCTGCCTCAGTCTCAAAGGGTGGAGCCATGGCCTCTGGGGTTTTAAGGGTTGGGGACACAGCCTCCTAGGTTACAAAGAGTCAGGTCTTCACCAACTCTGTTCTGGAGTGCCAGTGAGATGGGGCTGGATCTTCTGCCCAAAGCTGAAGAGGTGGGGCTGCCATGCCCAAAGGGCAGAAGAATGGAGCCTGTGGAGGCTGAGGGGGTAGGGCTGCCACTCAGATGAACTAGGAGAATGGGGTCATCCAAAGCCTAGGGAGCTGAGTTGCCATTGCAGTGGGCCTGGAAGGCAAAGCTAAAGCCTAAGGGGTGGGGGGGCCTCCATCCAGAATCCAGAGAGTGTGGCCAACACCCAGAGTCTGGAGGGCAGGACCATTGACTAAATGGTCTCAGAGAACAGAGGATTATTTTCCAGCCTTGAGATCTAATGTAATGTGCTCTGCTGACTTACTTGGTGCCTGTTATCCTTCCTTTTCTCCAATTTCTCTCATTTGTAATGGAAATATCTAGCTTGTACTTTGGTAGCAGATAGCTTTTATTGTAGATTTCACAGATGAAGAGGAATTTTTTAACTTTGGACTTTGTGTTGATTTAAGACTTTTGCTATGATAAGATGGATGAATGTGTTTTACATGTGGCAAGGACATGAATTCTGGGGGGCCAAAGGGTAGAATGTTATGGATTGAATTGTGTTCCCCCAAAGTATGTGTCACCTTGACTAGGCCATGATTCCCAGTATTGTGTGATTGTTCACCATTTTGTCATCTGATGTGATTATTCTATATGTTGTAAATCCTACCTCTGTAGGGTCGCTATGAGTCAGAATCGACTTGACGGCAGCGGGTTTTTTAAATGATGTTAATGAGGCAGAATTAGAAGCAGTTACATTAATGAGGCAGGGCTAAATCTACAAAATTAGGATTGTGTCTTAAATCAGTTTTGAGATATAAGAGATAGAAGTGATCAGAGAGACAAAGGGACCTCCTTCTACCAAGAGAGAAGAACCAGGAGCAAGGATGTCTTTCGGACCCGGGGTCCCAGCGCTGAGAAGTTCCTAGTCTGGGGGAAGATAGTTGATAAGGACCTTACCCCAGAGCTGATAGAGAAAGAAAGCCTTCCCCCAGAGCTGGCACCCTGAATTTGGACTTCTAGTCTCCTAGACTGTGAGAGAATAAATTTGTCTTCGTTAAAGCCATCCACTTGTATTTCTGTTTTAGTGGCAGTAGATAACTAAGACACTCATTGTCCTTTTCTGAGTTGTTCCTCTCCCATTAGCATAAATTCACTGCCTCCTGAGGTTCATATCTAATCTTTCAAGTTGCTGTTGTCAATTTGATCCCATATAGATAGTTCTTAAAGATCATGATGCTGAAGGAAGATATTTTTTACTAGTTAAGCTAAGCTATGGTTTTATTTTAAGAAGACTCCTGGGAATATTTTGGTATAAGGTTTAAAGATTATCTCTGGGCAGTAGTTTCAGGGTTTCATCCAATCTTCAAGGCTCTAAAAAGTCTGGAGTCTGTAAGAATTTGAAATTCTGTTTTGCTGTTCCCCCTTTTGATCAGGATTCCACTATGGAACCTTTGATCAAAATGTTCAGCAGTGTTAGCCGGGCACCGTCCAGTTCTTCTGGTCTCATGGCAAAAGAGGCAGTTGTTCAGGGAGGCAATTAGCTGCACGTTCCATATCCTACTTTTTCTGACTTTCCTTCTTCCGCTGTTACTCCAGGTGCATAGAGACCAGTTGTTGTGTCTTGAATGGCCTCAATGAACAAGGAGATAGAGCAGAAGCACTAAATAAGTTAGTAGGGCAGTTAACTGGCTTGTCCCATGAAACCATGATCCTAAACCTTCAAACCCCTTTAGTATGTTGGTTGAACATAAGCAGCCTCAGCAGCTACTCTTTTTGTTTTCTTGTCATTGTAAATATGTCTATCACAAAACTTTTGCTAATTCAACTTTTTACAGGTGTACACCTTATTGACAGCAATTACAATAAGCAGCTGTGCCACCCTAGCCTTACTCAATGCGATATTTCCTTAACCATTAACCCTCCTCTCCCCCTCCTTCCTGCCCCTGGTAACCAGTAATAAACTTTATTCTTTGTGCATTTGCCATTTCTTGTCTTATTTTTATATAAGCGAGATCATACAATATTTGTCCTGTTGTGATTGACTTATTTCACTTAGCATAATGTCTCCCAGCTCTATCCATATTGTAACATATATCAAGACTTCATTTCTCCTACTGTCTGAGTAGTATGCCATTGTATGTATGTACAACATTTTATCTGTGCATCTGTTGATGGACATATAGATTGTTTCTACCTTTTGGCTGTTGTGAATAGTGCTGCACTGAACAATGGTATACAAGTCTCTGTTTGAGTGTCAGCTTTCAAGTCTTTTGGGTATACACCTAGGAGTGTAATTGCTGGATCATATGTTAGTTCTGTTTTTAGTGTTTTGAGGAGCCACCACACAGTTTTCCGAAATGGCTGTATCATTTTGCATTCCCACCAGCAATAAGGTAAGGGTTCCAGTTTCCCCACATTCTTGCCAGCATTTGTGATTTTCATTTTTTTTTTTTTTAATCTTAAGCCATCCTACTGGGAAGAAATGGTTTTCATTTGCATATCTCTGATGGCTAATCACACTGAATATCTTTTCATGTGTTTGGTGGCCATTTTAATGTCCTCTTCGGTGAAATGTCTTTTCAGGTTCTTTGTCCATTTTATGATTGGGTCGTTTTTGTTGTTTAAGTTGTCGAAGCTTTATATATATTTAGGTTATTAGATTATTGTAGGGTATATGTTTTCCAAAGATATTCTCCCAGTTGGTAGCTTGTCTTTTCAGTTTTTCAGTGAAGTCTTTTGATAAAAAAAAGTTTTTAATTTTTATGAAGTCCCATTTATATGTTTTGTCTTTTGCTGTTTGTGCTTTTGCTATTATGTTAGATAATTCATTGTTGAAAGCTAGGCCTGACGGTGTTGCCCTTTTTTTTTTCCTAAGGATTTTATATTTTAGTTTGCACATTTAGGTCCTTAATCCATTTCCAGTTTATTTTTGTATATGGTATGAGTCATGGATCCTATTTTATCTTTCTGTGGTTGGAAACCCAGTTTCCCCGGCACCATTTATTGAACAGACTCTTCTTTCCCCATAAAATGGCCTTAGCACCCTTGTCAAAAACCAGTTGACCATAGGTGTGTGGGTTTATTTCTGTACTCTCAATTCTGTTCCATTAATCTATGTGTCTATTGTTATATCGGTCCCAGGCTGTTTTGATTACTCTATTTGTACAGTATGTTTTAAAATCAGGAAGTGTGGGTCCTCCTACTTTTTCTCTTTCAACATTGCTTTAGCTATTTGTGGCCCTGGTGGAGCAGTGGTTGTTAAGAGCTATGGCAAGGGACGGCTGTGAACCAAAATGTCAGCAGTTCAAATCCACCAGCCACTCCTTGGCAACCCTGTGGGGCAGTGCTGCTCTGTCCTGTAGGGTTGTTACCAGTTGAAATTGACTCGATGGCAATGGGTTTTGCCATTCTATGTAAAGTTGAGGATTGTTTTTTCTATTTCTGTAAAGAAGACTATTGAAATTTGATTGAGATTGCATTGAATATACAGGTTTCTTTGGGTAGTATTGACATCTTAACAATACTAAGTCTTCCAGTCCATTAACTCAGAACATCTTTGCATTTATTTAAGACTTTTTTAATCTCTTTCAGCAGTGTTTTATAGTTTTCATTGTATGACTCTTTCATGTCCCTATTTAGATTTATTCCTAGGTATTTTATTGTCTTAGATGCTACAGTAAATGGAATTGTTTGCCCAACTTCCCTTTCAGATTTCTCACTGCTGGTATATAGAAACCCAACTGATTTTTGTTCGTTGATCTCACACCCTGCTATTTTGCTAAATTCCTCTATTAGCTCTAGAATTTTTCTTGTGGACTGTCTTGGGATTTTCTATTTAATGGATCATGTCATCCATGAATAGAGATAATTTTACTTCTTCTTTTCCGATCTGGATACCTTTTACTTCTTTTTCTTGTCTTACTGCTCTGGCTCAGCATCCCCTTGTTCTGTCTGAACAGCTGCCTCTTGATCTATGTAAAGGTTCCCTCTTGAGCACAAGTAAGTGTTCTGGAATTCCCATTCTTTGCAGTGTTATCCATGATTTGTTATGATTCACACAGTTGAATGCCTTTGCATAGTCAATAAAACACAGGTAAACATCCTTCGGGTATTCTCTGCTTTCAGCCAGGATCCATCTGACATCAGCAACGATATCCCTGGTTCCACGTCCTCTTCTGATAAAAAACCGGCCTGAATTTCTAGTAGTTCCCTCTTGATATACAGCTGCAGCCACTTTTGAATGATCTTCAGCAAAATTTTGCTTGTGTGTGATATTAATGATATCGTTCTATAATTGCCACATTCGGTTGGATCACCTTTCTTGGGAATAGGTGTAAATACGGATCTCTTCCAGTCAGTTGGCCAGGAAGCTGTTTTCCATATTTCTTGGCATGGACAAGTGAGCACCTTCAGTGCTGCATTCGTTCATTGAAACATCTCAATTGATATTCCACCAGTTCCTGGAGCCTTGTTTTTCGCCAGTGCCTTCAGTGCAGCTTAGACCTCTTCCTTCAGTAGCATTGGATCCTGATCATATGCTACCTCTTGAAATGTTTGAACGTCCACTAATTCTTTTTGGTATAATGACTCTGTGTTTTCCTTCCATCTTCTTTTGATGCTTCCTGCATCATTTAATATTTTCCTCATAGAACCCTTCACTATTGTAACTCGAGGCTTGAATTTTTTCATCAGTTCTTTCACCTTGAGAGATGCCAAGCGTGTTCTTCCTTTCTGGTTTTCTATCTCCAGCTCTTTGCACGTGTCATTATAATACTTTGTTTTCTTGATCTGCCCTTTGAAATATTCTGTTCAGTTCTTTGACTTCATCATTTCTTCCTTTTGCTTTATCTGCTTGATGTTCGTGAGCAAGTTTCAGAGTCTCCTCTGACATCCATTTGGTCTTTTCTTTCTTTCCTGTCTTTTCAATGACCCCTCGCTTTCTTCATGGATGATGTCCTTGATGTCATTCTACAACTCGTCTGGTCTTCGGTCACTAGTGTTCAGCGCATCAAATCTATTCTTGAAATGGTCTCTAAATTCAGGTGGGATATACTCAAGGTTGTATTTTGGCTCTCATGGACTTGCTCTGATTTTCTTCAGTTTAAGCTTGAATTTGCATATGAGCAATTGATGGCCTGTTTCATAGTCAGCCCCTGGCCTTGTTCTGACTGATGACATCGAGCTTTTCCATCATCTCTTTAGTCAATTTGATTCCTGTGTGTACATCAGGAAAGGTGTGCGTCAGGGTTGTGTCCTTTCACCATACCTATTCAATCTGTATGCTGAGCATATAACCTGAGAAGCTGGACTATATGAAGAAGAATGTGGCATCGGATTTGGAGGAAGACTCATTAACAACCTGCGTTACACAGATGATACAACCTTGTTTGCTGAAAGTGAAAAGGACTTGAAGCACTTAACTAATGAAGATCAAAGACCACAACCTTCAGTATGGATTGCACCTCAACATAAAGAAAACAAAAAATCTCACAACTGGACCAATGAGCAACATCATGATGAATGGGGAAAAGATTGAAGTTGTCAAAGATTTCATTTTACTTGGATCCACAATCAACAGCCATGGAAGCAACAGTCAAGAAATTAAAATGACGCATTGCATTGGGTAAATCTGCTGCAAAGGACCTCTTTAAAGTGTTGAAAAGCAAAGATGGTACCTTGAAGACTAAGGCGTGCCTGACCCAAGTCATGGTATTTTCAGTCGCATCACATGCATGTGAGAGCTGGACGTTAAATAAGGAAGACCGAAGAAGAATTGACACTTTTGAATTGTGGTGGTGGTGAAGAATATGGAATATACCACGGACTGCCAAAAGAACGAACAAATCTGTCTTTGAGGAAGTACAACCAGAATGCTTCTTAGAAGAAGTACAACCAGAATGCTCCTTAGAAGCAAGGATGGCGAGACTGAGTCTTACATACTTTGGATGTGTTGTCAGGAGGGATCAGTCCCTAGAGAGGGACATCAAGCTTGGTAGAGTACAGGGTCAGCGGAAAAGAGGAAGACCGACAACGAAGTGGACTGACGCAGTGGCTGCAACAATGAGCTCAAGCATAACAACGATTGTGAGGATGGCACAGGACCAGGCAGTGTTTCGCTCTGTTGTGCGTAGGGTTGCTATGAGTTGGAACCGACTCAATGGCACCTAACAACAATAACACTTCCCTGGCTGGGACTTCTAATACAGTATTGAATAGAAGTGGTAAGAGGGGGCACTCTCATGTTGTTCCTGATTTCAAGGGGGAAGTTCTCAGTCTTTTAAGTATAATGTTGGCTGTTGGTTTTTCATATATGCCCTGAATCATATTGATGAATTTCCCTTCTATTCTTGTCTTCTTTAGGGTTTTCATCAAGAAAGGGTGTTGGATTTTATCATATTTTTTTTCTGCAGCCATAGAGGTCATCATGTGATTCTTTTCCTTTGTTCTATTTATGTGATGTATTACTTTGATTGATTTTCTAATGTTGAACCATCCCTGCATTCCTAGAATAAATCCCACTTGGTCATAGTGCATGACTCTTATAACATGCTGTTGGATTCTGTTTGCTAGTATTTTGTTGAGGATTTTTGTATCTATATTCATTGTAGCTAACTGGCCTGTAGTTTTCTTTTCTTGTGGGAAAGGTATCTTTTTTAAAACTTCCATTTAAAAGCCAACATTTTTATTTTGTAAGTCAGTGCTTTTTATGCATCTACCGAGATAATTTTATATCTTTTTTCTCCTTGAGCAATCTTGCATTCCTGGTAGAAGTTCAACTTGGTTATGTTTTTATCATCGATAGGTATTTCTGGATTAGGTTTGCTATTATGTAGAAGCTTTACATTTTTATTTTTAATTGAGTTTGACCTATAAGTTTATTTTCTTGGATTATCTTTATCTAATTCTGGTATCAATATTATAAACATTTCATAAAATGTCTTTGAGGATGTTCCCATATTCTGTATTTTGGAATACCTAAATAAATCTTAAAAAATCTTTTTTGAATATTTGGTCAAACTGACCCATAAAACTATTTGCGTTAGGTGTATTTCTCTGTGGGAAGATTCTGCATGACTGATTTAATTAATTGCCGGCTATCTACTGCTTTTTATGTTGTCTCTGCTGTGTCTGTCTATTGTATTATATGCTTATAGTTAACATATCTATAGTTATGTTCTTAATTTTATTTCTGATATTTTTGCCTTCCTTGCTTCAGTCAAAGGTTTGTCAGTTTTATTAGTGTTTGATTTCAAAGAACAAAATTTTGGCATCGCTGATCATCTTTAGTGTTTTTTAGCTTTTTAAAATAGCAATAGTACCTGCTGTTTCTTTTACTTTCTTTGGGTTTATTCTTTTACATTTATTTAAAAAAAAAAAAAAGATGCTGAGTCAGTTCTGCCTCATGGCAATCCTGTGTGTGTCAGAGTAGAACTGTGCTACATGAAGTTTTCAGTGGCTGATTTTTCAGAAGTAAATCGTCAGGTCTTTCTTCCAGGTGCCTCTGGGTGGACTCTTGCACTTAATAACTGAGCGTGTTAAATATTTTTATATTTTGTTGTTGTTAGTTGCCATTGAGTTGATTCCTTCTGAATGGTGACCCTATGTGTGCAAAATAGAACTGATCCATAAATTTTTCTAGACCGTGCCCTTCCAGAAGCAGGTTGTCAGGCCTGTCTTTTGAGGTGCCTCTGTGTGGGTTTGAGCTTCCAACCTTTTGGTTACTAGTCCAGTGCTTAATCATTTGCACCACCCTGGGACTCCCTTTTGTGTGGTTTTTTCTATATGTGTATACATGCACAAATTTACCTAATTTACTTCAATGTCTTCTGTGTCCTTTTGTTAAAACCAGCATATGCTCTGGAATCACACATTGGAACTGTGTTTGTTGATTAGGCGTCATTTTTAGCGCAGTTTCCCCTCGTCATCTTTTCGGTGGGGGGAAGTTTTACTGGCTTAAAGAGATCAGTTCATTTGTCTTATACAGTGTTTCCCATCTTCTGACTTTATTTTGTTACTTTCTTTTGGCGTGCTTTAGCATACTCCTCTATCCTTTGTATTTGTTTTAAGCAGAAGTGACTCATCAACCGTTTGCTTATTTTTTAATGCATGCCTGGCTCAGTTTCGTTAGGTTTCACGGAAATTATTTTAAACCCCCCCCACCCCATATTTATGCATTTTCTTCCCCGAACAGGTTGCAGGGTAAATTACAGATTGCATGACATTTTAGTCCTTAATATTTCTGTATGTCTTTTTACAAAATTAGGAAATTTTCAAATAACCCTAATACTTTTATCACTTGACACAGTTAACAGTACCGTATTTTATTGATTCAAAGATGCACATATTTTCTTATTTTAACCCCACTGAAATCAAAATGTCTTATAATCATGGTATTTTAAATCTGTCAGGCAACTGGTAGTCATGACATAGTTGTTAATGCCTGTGCATGCTTAACTTTTTTGTTTTTCTTCTTGGCATGACTAGACAACTGTTACCCTTTGTTTCAGTGGGCAGATCACTTAAGGATCATTTGAGATAAAAATACGAGTTCTGATTGTTGTCTGAATACTTTCTGTTCATACCTGTTATTAAAAAAAAAAGTGACAGTATCAAACTTCGCAGAAACGGTGTCCATAGACAACAGTGATTGCCATCATTTTTGATGGCCCAGAAATCGATATTGTGTGGAAAAACATGAACATGAAGCATGAATGACAGGATTGAAAAGTAATTAGAGAATTCAGTTTTAACTTTAGGATATCTTAATGACTGAATTTATTTCACTTATGTTTTCCTATCCTCCACATGTCTGTCAGTTTGTCATACTCTGGGGGCTTGCATGTAGCTGGAAGCTATGCCACTGGTATTCAGATACCAGCAGGGTCACCCATGACGGACAGGTTTCAGCTGAGCTTCCAGACTAAGACTAAGAAGAAGGACCTGGCAGTCTACTTCTGAAAAGAAGTAGCCGGTGAAAACCTTATGAATAGCAGTGGAATATTGTCTGATATAGTGCCAGAAGATGAGCCCCCCAGGTTAGAAGACACTCAAAAGATGACTGGGGAAGAGCTGCCTCCTCAAAGTAGAGTCTACCTTAATGACGTGGATGGAGTCAAGCTTTCAGGATCTTCATTTGCTGATGTGGCTTGACTCAAAATGAGAAGAAACAGCTATAAACATCTATTAATAATTGGAACATGAAATGTAAGAAATATGAATCTAGGAAAATTAGAAATCGTAAAAAATGAAATGGAATACATAAAGATCGCTATCCTAGGGATTAGTCAGCTGAAATGGACTGGTATTGGTCATTTTGAATCAGACAATCATATGGTCTACTGTGCCAGGAATGACAACTTGAAGTGGAATGGCATTGCATTCACTGTCAGAAAGAACATTTCTAGATCTATCCTGAAGTACAGTGCTGTCAGTGATAGGATAATATCCATACGCCTACAAGGAAGACCAGTTATTATGACTGTTATTCAAATTTACACACCAGCCACTAAGATCAAAGATGAAGAAATTGAAGATTTTTACCAACTTCTGCAGCCTGAAATTGATAGAATATGTAATCGGGATGATTTGATAATTACTGGAGATTGGAATGTGAAAGTTGGAAACAAAGAAGGAGGATTGGTAGTTGGAAAATAAAGTCTTGGTGATAGAAACGATGCCAGAGATCGCGTGATAGAATTTTGCAAGACAAACGACATCTACATTACAAATACATACCAGCTGGAACACTCAGAAATCAAGACTACATCTGTGGAAAGTGACGATGGAAAAGCTCGATATCATAGTCAGAGCAAGGCTAGGGGCTGACTGCTGAACAGACCATCAATTGCTCATACGCAAGTTCAAGTTGAAACTGAGGAAAATTAGAATAAGCTGATAAGAGCCAAAGTATGACCTTGAGTATATCCCACCTGAATTCAGAGACCATCTCAAGCATAGATTAGACACATTGAACACTGATGACTGAAGACCAGATAAGTTGTGGAATGACATTAAGGACATCATCCATGCTGAAAGCAAGAGATCATTACAAAGACAAGAAAGAAAGAGAAGACCAAGATGGATGTCAGAAGAGACTGTGAAACTTGCTCTTGAACGTTGAGTAGCTAAAGCAAAAGGAAGAAATTACGAAATAAAAGAGCTGAACAGAAGATTTCAAAGGGCAGCTCCAGACGACAAAGTAAGGTATTTAAAATGACATGTGCAAAGAGCAGCAGATAGAAAACCAAAAGGGGAGAACACGCTTGGCATTTCTCAAGGTGAAAGAACTGAAGAAAAAATTCAAGCCTCGAGTTGCAGTACTTAGGGATTCCATGGGGGAAAATATTAAACGACATAGGAAGCATCAAAAGAAGATGGGAGGAATACAGAGTCACTATACCAAAAAGAATTGGTTGACGTTCAACCATTTCAAGAGGTAGCATGATCAGGAACGAATGGTACTGAAGGAAGAAGCCTAAGCTGCACTGAAGGCACTGGTGAAAAACAAGGCTCCTGTAATTGACGAATATCAATTGAGATGTTTCAACAAATGAATGCAGTGCTGGAAGCGCTCACTTGTCTGTGCCAAGAAATTTGGAAGACAGCTACCTGGCCAACTGACTGGAAGAGATCCATATTTATGTCTATTCCCAATATAGTTGATATAACCAAATGCAGAAATTATCGAACAATATCGTTAATATCACATGCAAGTGAAATTTTGCTGCAGATCATTCAAAAGCGGCTGCAGCAGTATATTGACAGGGAGCTGCCAGAAATTCAGGCTGGAATCGGAAGAGGATGTGGAATGATGGAGATATCATTGCTGATGTCAGATGGATCCTGGCTGAAGCAGAGAATACCAGAAAGACATTTACCTCTAGTGTATTGATTATGCAAAGGCATTGGACTGTGTGGATCATAACAAATTATGGATAGCAGTGAGAAGAATGGGAATTCCAGAACACTTAATTGTGCTTATGGGGAAACGGTACATAAATCGAGGCAGTTGTTCGGACAGAACAAGGGGATACTGAGTGGTTTCAAGTCAGGAAAGGTGTGTGTCAGGGTTGTATCCTTTTACCATACCTATTCAATCTGTATGCTGAGCAAATAATCCAAGAAGCTGGACTAAAGAAGAACAGGGCATCAGGATTGAAGGACGGCTCTCATTAACAACCTGTGTCATGCAGATGACAGAGCCTTGCTTGCTGAAAGTGAAGAGGGCTTGAAGCACTTACTTATGAAGACCAAAGACTTCAGTGTGGATTATACCCCAACATAAAACAAAAATCCTCACAACTTGGACCAACGAGCAACATCATGATAAACAGAGAAAGGATCAAAGTTGTGAAGGATTTCATTTTACTTGGATCCACAATCAACAGCCATGGAAGCAGCAGTCAAGAAATCAAAAGACTCATTGCGTTGGGCAAATTTGCTGCAAAAGACCTCTTTAAAGTGTTGAAAAGCAAAGATGTCACCTTGAAGACTAAGGTGCGCCTGATGTTTTCGAACCATGGTATTTTCCAGTCGCATCATATGCATGTGAAACCTTGACAGTGAATAAGGAAGATCGAAGAAGAATTGATAACTTTAAATTGTGCTGTTGGCGAAGGATATCGAATATACCATGAACTGCCAAAAGAGCGAACAGATCTGTCTTGGAAGAAGTATAACCAGAATGCTCCTTAGAAGCAAGGATGGTGAGTCTCCTTCTTACATACTTTGTACATGTTATCAGTAGGGATCGGTCCTTGGGGAAGGACATCATGCTTGGTAAAGTATAGGGTCAGCAAAGAAGAGGAAGACCTGCAAGAGATGGATTGACACAGTAGTTGCAGCAGTGGGCTCAGGCATAACAACGATTGTGAGCACAGCGCAGGACTGGGCAGTGACTCGTTCTGTAGTACATAGGGTCGCTGTGAGTTGGAATTGACTCTACAGGGCCTAACAACAACAACAACAACATGTTTTTATGTAAGTATGAAAAAGACCAAAATGTGATAAAAAAATTTTATTTTTCAGTAATTATAAAATAATTTGAAGTGCTAATAATTCTGAGTGCAGCTACAGCTTAATTGGAAGCATTTTCTTTTTTCCCTTTCATAGTGATAAATAAGATCTTAAATTTGATGAGGTCTTAGGTTCAATGATAGATAATTCCATAATAATAAGGTTGTATTTATAATGTATTTTTCTTGCATAAATGCATCTAAGTTGTTTTTCTGCCACATCACACTGAATTTCCACACAGATTTTTAGCTTTAATGGATGCTTTTGAAAAGTTAGTGATGTATATAGCTCTTTTGAAGATGATTTATCCTCTGACTTCTTTTAAGATAGTCTTTGTCTTTTGTGTTCTGCAACTTCCTTTGTGTCTAGAATTTCATTTTTTTTTTTTCAGCTTACTGAATATGGGAATTGTTTTTTTCAGTACTAGGAAAATTTCGTATTTAAATATTACCTGTGTCCCATTTCCTTTTTCCATTCTTAGGACTGACTTTAGATATATGACTGATTTTTCCACTGTTCCTTACGTGTCTTTTAACTTCACTTTCATATTTTCCATCTCTTTCTCTTTGCCACGTTGTGTATAATTTCTAGTGCACTAGTTCTCCATCTACATTTGATGTGAAGTTTCCCTTTCCTCTGTTTACCACAGAGGCAAAGTTTTTTTTTTTTTGTTTAGCCCATTACTGGTGAGTCGATTCTGACCCATAGTGGCCCTGTAGGACAGAGTAGAACTGCTCCCTAAGGTTTCCAAGGCTTTAAATCTTCATGGCCACGCCTTTCTCTCTTGAAGGGACTGGTGAGTTCAAACTGCCGACCTTTTACTTAGCAGCTGAGCACTTACGCACTGTGCCATCCGGGCTCCTTTTTTGCTTTAGAATTATATATTTTATCGCTTACCATTTTACTTAGAAGGTAGCTTTCGGGTTCAGATTTATGTGGAAAATCTTGGGTACAAACAGCATCCTTCTGTGTGTAGTGCTTAATTTGTTTCTTGTTCTGCATGGCTATTGAAGCCAGAGTTCTAGGTCACATTGCATATTCTTGGCTTTCAGCGTTTGGTTACCTTTCTGTTTTTTAAAAAAATTTTTGGCCTTCTTCCTTTTGTTGCCAGCACAGCCATTCTTACAAATATGTTTTAAAATATTTTATCTAGCATTTTTAATATTTTGCCTCAGGAATGTTTTCGAGTATATCTTTTTTGCCATTGGCCATTGGCCATATTACTGGAAATGGCAAGACACAGAAAGACCTCGGTCCCTAAACAGTATTATTGTATCATAATTAAAGTAAACATAAATGAAGGTATTAGATTGCCTTTTTAAAAAAAAAAAAATCCTTTCATTTGTTCATGCTTTAAATGTAATGACTAGTGTTGTTGAATCAAGTTTTGGGGACATAAGTTTGTGTGACCTTTCTGAATGGCATTTGGCTATATGGAGCATAACCCTGAAGTAGTCATACTCTTTTACCTATTAATTTTTGGTTCCACTTCTAGAAATTAACTTTGAAGAAATGATGATTTATATAGGATGGCAGATAAGATATGTATTACATGCATTACCTGTTACTGTTGAGTCCATTCCAACCCATAGCGACCCTATAGGACAGAGTAGAACTGCCCCGTAGGGCTTCCAAGGAGCGGCTGGTGGATTAGCAGTCTAGGTCTTAACCACTGCATTACCAATGCTCCTTATGTGCATTACGGAGACTTAACAGTGACTTTAAGGAGCCCTGGTGGTGGTGCAGTGGTTAAGCAATTGGCTGCCTAACCAAAAGGGAGGCAGTTCGAACTCACTGCCCCACTCCGCAGAAGAGGATGTGGCAGTGTCTGTTTCCATAATGATTTACAGCTTTGAAAACCCTGTGGAGCAGTTCTGCTGCATCTTATAGGGCCGCTATGAGTCAGAATTGACTGAACGGCAGTTTTTTTTTGTTTTTGTTTTTGTTTTTTTAAGAGAAAGTGCTTAATCTCTTTCTCTGATAGTCTATAGGTAGATATTCTAGAGGTGGTAAGCCAACTTTGTTCCATAATACTGTTTAGGGACGGAGGTCTTTCTGTGTTTTGCCCTTGAATGCATGGCCCAAGATACCTTGTAGCCAGTTCTACATTCCAAGGAGGCGGTCTGAGGAAGAAGAAGCAGAGGGCAACACTCCTTTCCTTTAAGGGAATCTGGAGATTGTATACATCCCCTCATTCACATCCCACTGTCCAGAATTTAGTAATATGAGCACTGCTAGTTGCAAGAGAGTTTGGGAAATGTTTATTTTGTCTGATCATGAGAACAGTTAGAACAGAAGACATTGAGAAGCTACACATGTTGTAAAATAGACTACTAGTAGTACAAATTAGTCATGTGTTACTAGTAAATAAGAGAATTATGTCAATGTAACATGAGAGTTTTATTGCTTTATTTAAATGTTTTCCTAGATAGTAGAAGTATAATTATAAACTTCAGTAGGAAAGGAAAAAACTGTCAATTTGGCTGCTACACTGTCCACAGGAGTCCTTTAGTCTAGATTTTAAGAAAATTAAAGAGGAGAACTGCCCCCAATCTTGTGCACCTCTCACTTATTTTCATTGTCTCAGCATTTGCCGGCTCTGCTCTTATTAAAGTGTTGCCAGCATTCCAACTTTACTGTTCTTGTACATTTTTAATATCAACTGTGGCCAAGCTAAGCTTCCAGGTTGAGTGATTCAGGCTATCTCCTGGTACCAGTTACTGTTTTGGAAATCTGGTTACAAAGTTGCATAGGTTTTGAATGTTTGTCGATACCCTTTTTCTTCATAGGTCTTGTTACTATTATTTTTAATGAATTTAGGAAGGTTTTTTTTTTTTGTAATCATCACCACTATTTACAGACTTTTTCACTACTCCAAACAGAAACTCTGTACCAATTATGCAGCAATTCTATAGGCGCCCCTCCCCCCAGCCCATGGTAGCCATCAATCTACTTCCTGCCTCTATGCATTTGCCTGTTGTAGATACTTCATGTAAGTGGGATCATAGATCATACAATATCTGTCTTTTTGTGTCTGATTTATTCTCTCAGCATAATGTTTTCAAGGTTCATCCATGTTATAGCATGTATCAGAGCTTCATTTCTCTTTATGGCTGAATTATTCCCCTATATGTCTTTTTTTTTTTTTTATGTCCATACCATGTTTTGTTTATTCATTCATCTGCTGATGGACAGTTGGGTTGTTTCCACCCCTTGGCTATTGTGAAAATGCTGCAATAAATATTGATACACAAGTTATCTGTTTGAGTCCTGCTTTCAGGTCTTGGGTGTATACCTAGGAGTGGAATTGCTGGGGCATGTGCTAATTCTGTGTTTAACTTTATTAGGAACTGCCAAACTTTTCTACAGTGGCTGTACCAATTTACAATTCCACCAGCAATGTACAAGACAATGTACAGGGGTTCCAGTTTTTCTACATCCTCTTCAACACTTGTTATTTTCTGTTTTCTTCTTTCTTTTATTAAAAACCATCCTAGTGGGTACGAAACACTGTGATTTTTGGTGTTTGTTTTATAGCATCTGAGAATTACCAAGAATTTTATTTATTATGCTGTAGTTGAAATGATGCTTGAATGATCCATTGAACAATTACCATATGCTAGCTTTTTTTTTTTTTTTTAATATTCTTAGATATATATATCTTTTTCTTCTCACAGGAATCCTAAGTGCCAGGTAGTATTTTAATTATTTTACATGTATTATCTAATTCCTCAAAACAGCCCTATGAAATAGAGATACTGCTTTCTTCATTTTACAAAGATGAGAAAATTGAGACTCAGGTCAAGTCAATTAATTTGTTTCTTGAGTCTTGTAACTAGTTAAGTGACAAGGCTTGATTTCTAACCCAAATTTGATGGCCTCCACAGCCTGATTTTTTGATCGCCATGTAATACAACTCATAGGTTATGGAAGCAGAACTTTTGCTTTAATGCTATTACTTTTGACTGCATGGGTATAATGAACTTTAGCAACCTCTTCTGCTATATTATTATAACTAGGAAAAATCTTTTAAGCATCAAAATGGTAGCTCAGATTATATTAAAGAAGTGATACCACAATGTAATTTGAATCAGCGAAGTATTAAATTCTTTGACGAAAACAGTGTAATAGGTTTTTTTTTTTTCTTTAAAAAGCTGTAACAGATTGATTGATTCAGCAGCCAACCTTTTCTAAATAATTTATGTCAGATACGTTGTCGTAGGGATCAAAAGAGGATTTGGATCTCTTTCTACTATTTACAGACTCATATTCTAGTGGGGGAGGTAAACATATCTTTTACAGAGATACGGGCATTCATTTGGAAACATGTATGAGAAAACATAACTCTCTTTGTATTTGAGAATAGTGTTGTATTAAAGGATGGATAGGAAATTACCAGATTGAGGAGTCGAAGGAAAAGATGTCAATGCCTTTTTCAGGCAAAGGAAGCAAACATGTTTAAAAGTACAGAAATGTGTAAGAGCATATATTATTCATAGATCTGCATGTTATTTTTCCTCACTGAAGTAGTAGATATGAGATTGGGAAAATTGAGTAAGAGTCATAAAATGAAGGCCTTTATAAATCAGGCTATATTGTGGGGGATTTTCAGTGGGGAATTGCAAGGGGGAAAAAGTGAGACAGGTTAGAACTTTTGAGTTAAATTAGGAAACTACTGCAATAGGAAGGTAGACAAAATAACACCCCCCCCCCCAAAAAAAAAGACCAAACCCAGTGCCGTCGAGTCGGTTTCGACTCATAGCGACCCTGTAGGACAGAGTAGAACTGCCCCATAGAGTTTCTATGGGTAGACAAAATGGAGGCCCTAAATTATCTAGAGAAAGTGAATAGGAATGAAGGAGTAGATTCAAAGGCTTTTAGATTATAAAATGAGCCTTGTAAATTCCATGAATGTGGTTTATTGGTGGTAGGAGGTGAGAAAGAAAGATAGGCCTACTTTTTTGGCTTGGTCAACTGGTTGACCACTATGTAAAATCTACAGCACCATTCGAACATCAGGCTCTGTTGTTCATTGTAAGATTCATAGAGTTTGAGGTTTTTGTAGCTTGTTCAACAGGTGGAGGTAGGCAGTAGGCACTTGGAAATTTATGCTGGAGCCTTTGAAATATCTTCATAACCTTTATTTTTTCCCCCTTTTGGTTCCCAGTAGAGTGAATAGCAGACTTTTTCCTCTGTGTCACTGGCTATGTGGAATTTGTATCAGAGTACAATAAAATTAAGACACTTAGTATTTTTTAACAGTTTGACATGGTTTTATTTTTTAATAAGATCCCTACATAAAAATATGATTGTCTTCAAAGATGATTACTTAGGTGTGGGCTGCTGAGTGGTGGTGCTACAATCAAATTATTATTCTACCCAGAGATAAGCAACATTATGACAATGTCTTAGTAGCCTTATCCTTTAGGAATTAATTAGTTGCACTTAATGATGACCTTTGACCTATGACTTGTCTAATAAAAGTTTCAGAAGCTTTTACATTACTTTTACTAACATTCCCTTATGTTAATTCTGCCTTCCCTTTGTCTGGGAAACAGCTGCCTTCTTACTGTTGTTGCCTAGGTCTAAACACTCCTCTAAACCATGGTAGATAGCAAATAGCCCAGCCCTCAGAGGAGGACCAGTGTTCAGATCTTAAGCTTATTGGGACTTTACTGCTGTCTGTAAAGCTCATTTTTCTTTAAAATCGTGAAATGTCATGATTGCCACTCCAGCCCCTGCCCAGTCTAATTTTTACACAGGGTTGCTGTGGTGACCATGAAAGAAAAAGGATGGGAGACACTTAATGCAAAAAAAAAACAAAAGGTTTCCTAGAAACCCCGTGGTCAAAATCTGCTTGTCTTACTTGCTAGAAGTGTGTCACATTGCCAGCTTTTTGTCACTGGAATGTGGTCAGAAAGGAAGGGGGGAGGTTGCTCAGCCAACCAACAGTGTCTTCCATGGATTTCATAGACAGATTGAAGAAAATTTGGCAGGCAGAAAGTCTGACCTAAGGTTGCTAACTTTTTATTTTATCTTTGTTGTTTTAAAACTCATTGTTTTTGTATAATTTAATGTATCACTCTTGGATTCCAATCCACTTTTACATAGGTATGTTCATGAAAATGGAAGCAGAGCCCTTAATCTTTAATGCCCTTTCCTTCAATTTGGAAATAATCTGGGGAAAATGAGAGAAGCTGAGGAACAGCTCCTCTCCCCTATTTCTTGCTGCTTTTTATACCATCTCCCTATGGGGCTAGAAGGAATCAAGCTTGCAGTGCCTTCAGAGGAATGGGGATCGCTCACCTCTTACACCTGGGGTTGTACGGCCTGGAGCTCTGATTATGGAACACAGCATTCAGGAATTTCTCTAAGAACTGTGTTGGGGCTCAGTGAAAATACCACTGCGAACCCTGGTATTGGTGAACTGCGAACTTGACAATAGCAACTACTGTAGGCCCAGTGTAAGAACCCTTGGTGTAAACTGATAGTGATCACATCAAGTTATAATTTCTTAATTTGAAATTGTGATGGGTACTATAATATACTATACTAGAGGCTGTCAAACTTTTTTGGTAAAGGGCCAGATAATAAATAGATGGGATTTAGCTAGTACAGAAATAACAGGTTTTTTGAGTCCTGTCACAGCTACTCAACTGCCCTTGTAGCTGAAAGCAGCCGTAGACAATACATAACCAAGTGAGCCATGACTGTGTTCCAGTAAAACTTCAGAAAAACAGGTGGCTGGCAGGATTTAGCCCGTGGGCCATAGTTTACCAACCCTTGATGTAGGTTCTTTAACTTCTAATGGTTTGGATTGTTGCAGGGAGTATCTTTTATAAACAGTACATTTCCCAGAAAGGAGCCCTGGCGGTGCAGCGGTTAAACGCTTGCCCGCTAACCAAAAGGATGGCAGTTCGAACCCACCCAGTGGCTCCGTGGGAGACAAGCCTGGTAGTTGCTACCGTAAAGATTGAAGCTTAGAAAGTCCTATGGGGTTTCTGCTCTGTCACATGGGTTGCTATGAGTCAAAAATTGACTTGACGACACCTAACAACATTTTCCAGAAAGTTACTCCCCTAATTCCTCACAATAGGTTAAAGAATGGCCACATCAAATTTAAATTCATTTTCACGTCTGTGCCTTTGCTTGAGTCATCCTTTTGCATAGACCCATGTTTCTCAGTGGGAATGCTATTGGCATTTTTGTTGAGATAGTACATTGATATTTTTGGAGGGAATACATGCATTTTAGAACATAGCAATTCATGCCCCTAGGTCACTAAAAGCTAGTAGCATCCTCTGTTTTCTCCATCATTTTGATTACCCTCCACTTTGCTTTACCAAATGCCCCCAAATGAGAACCACTGACCAAAGCAGTCCAAAACTGATTTTTTAAATGGATTTTGGACGACCAGATGTAGCCTCCAACATATTTCTAAAGATGTCTGGTTTAAAATCACCAGCCGAGATATAATGTTTCTCCTCCTCCTTTCCCAACTATGACTGTACCCAAGTACTACCTTTTTTCCTAATTCTTATTATACTTCATTAACTCTTAAATGTTTGTAGCTTGTAGTATACTGTTATGCACTTAATTTCATAAGCTTTTGTCATTAGATTGTAAGCTCATTGAGAATAGGGGTTTATATCTGTTTTGTTCACTACTGTCTTCCCTGTGGAGCCCTGGTGGTGCAGTGATTAAAAGCTCAGTCGCTAACAAAAAGGTTGGCAGTTCGAATCCACCAGCCATTCCTTGGAAACCCTGTGGGGCAATTCTACTCTGTCCTATAGAGTCGCTATAAGTCGGATTTGACTCGATGGGAATGGGTTTGGTTTTTTGGTTTTATCTTCCCTGTGCCTATAACTTCTGTGACTTATACAAGGTGTTTAAATATTTGAACTACATTGTTTACTGTTACAAGAGGTGAGACTTAACTCCTTTTTAAGATTTATAAGCTCCTAAGGGACCATGCCTTACACTAATTCTGTGTCACCCTTGGAGCTGAGCCCACAGGCTTAATACTGGGTGACTCAATTTAGTAAACCTTTGTTTGGGCATCTACTATATGCAAGACACTTGGTAGGTGATAATAGGGGGTACACTCCCCTGCATTTGTGGTATTTTTGTCTGATGGGATGGAATTTTGCCAATACTATACAAATAACAAAAACAACAACAAAGAAAATGGTGGTTAAGAAAACAAAAACAACAACAAAGAATATGGTGGTTAAGAATGAGCATACCTACTAGATTCAGTTCCTGTTGTCTTCTGCTTAGTACCTGTCTCCTTGAGCAAGTCGCTTAATCTCTCTGATTCTTGAGTTTTTTTTCATTCTATAAATGAAGGGCCCCCCGCCTCGTGGTGCAGTGGTTGAGTGCTCAGCTGCTAACCAAAAGATCGGTGTTCAAACCCACCAGCTGCTCTGAGGGAAAAAGATGTGGCAGTCTGCTTCTGTAAAGATTATAGCATTGGAAACCCTATGGGGCGATTCTACTTTGTTCTATAGGGTTGCTGTGAGTCCTAATTGACTTGATGGCACACAAAAGCAACCTCCGTTTCTTAGGGTTGTTAGAACCTTTTAAAGATGACAAATGTTATCATTTTGCATAAATTTAAGTTTTACTATTATATAATAATGTCGTATGATAGAGATATTGCACTAAGGGCAAATTCAAAGGTGAGAAAGATCTCTGGTTGGAGGCGGAGAAGCAGCAAAGCTTCATGGGAAAGGTGGCATTTAAAATTGATCTTGAATGATTGATAGAATTTATAGGGTGGCGGGTGGGAATAAGATTTCCTAGAGGTGAGAAGGATGAAGTATGAACAAAGTAAGCACAGTGGAAAATGCAGATTGTGTCCTGAAAGCAGCAAATGCCCCTCAGTAAAACCATATTTCCACCATACCCCATACTACCTTATCTGAGTAATTACCAAAATTGTTGAAAGATGTTGTCTGTTGTTACCCAATCCATGCTCCCCACAGAAAAAGAAGACCCTTATCTTTCACATCTTGACTTCCTAGACTGAACACATTATGACACTGAATTAACTAATGCATTCAGAATATCCATTTTTTCCCCCCTTTTTTTACTGGATTGTGTAGGGGAAGTATATTTTAGTCAGTTTGGCTTTTCAATCCTCAAGTACTGTCCATGGCACCTAGTAAACATTTGCTCAACCTTTTTGGTGGCCGGGAGGGTGGGGAGGAGCAAATAAGTGGCTCTAATTTTAAAAAGTTCCAGTGGAATTAAAAATCAAATATGAACTTTTGAAAGGATTGTCATCTGAGACCTTTGTGAATCCCCAAATTTGTGACTATCCCTGTAGCATATAATTGCTTTTGGAAAATGGAATTATGAGGATTTAATGAAATTAAATCACCATTTTATTACATTTTAATATGGACTTAGGAAACATTTTTCCGTGTTTCCAGAAAGGTGGTTAAAATTCAAAGGAAAAGCCTAATATAATCCTATAACAAATTTTAGTATTAAAAATCATTACATACCAAAAAGTCGCCTAGCACCTGAAAGCAGGGAGCCAAACAGATATTTATACACCAGTGTTTTTTACAAAAAAGTCGCCTAGCACCTGAAAGCAGGGAGCCAAACAGATATTTATACACCAGTGAGAAATGCAACCTAAGATAGTATGGCAGAATCATTTTAATATTTGTTTATTTTTTGAAAGTTTAGAATATAGGTTTAAATAAAACTTGTTCACAGGGATCAGCGTGAAAAATTTTTTTTGTAGGGAAGATTTGGTAAAACAGATTAAGCTGATTTTTGATACAACACAGACGTGCAAATGTTTGCCCTTTTTGAAAGAAGGGAATGGCTAGTTGTTACTTGGAGGCCAGTGATCAAAATGAGCCTGGATGAAGTGTTGGCATCTTTCTGTTTTGTGTTGCAAAAAGAATCAGTGATAAAGCCCCAAATGGAAGTGGCTAGATGAAGGTTTGGCTTTTTTTTTTTTTAATACTAACATTTGTTCTAGGTTTATATTGTACATATCTTTGAATTCTAACTACCTTCCTGGCAACACTAAACATAAAACTAAATCCAGTTCAAGAAGCAGAGAGAACCAGAGAAAGAATAGGATAGTGTAGTCCGAACATTTTCTTATCCCTGAGTAATAGGCTGGTAAATGTTTGATTTCAGGGCAGGCAGTGGTTGTTTTTTTTTTTTTTTTTTTGATTAAAAAGAAACCCAGAGTATCTCTCCAAGTCGATTGAATTCTGTGCCATCTACTGACTCATCATTGTAATTTTTGTATTTTAAAAATACATTGTGAATATATTGTACCGAATGATAAGAGTTTAAGAACTTAAGACACCTTGGGTACTATATATTAATAACATCATATGCATTAGATATAAATGCTTTTCCTAAAAGCCCCTTTTCCCCTTTCTTTACAGAATGCTGCCTTTTTATATGGTCTTGGTTTGGTCTACTTCCATTACAATGCATTTCAGTGGTAAGTTGACGTAAAACTAATAATGCCAGCTGTTTCCAGTAAGTGGCTTGTTTTTGTTTGTGTACATGAGTGTGTGTGTGTGTGTAATAAACACATAAAATATTTTAATGTCAGTAAACCTACGTTTTTCAATAGTAGAAGTTTAAATGATTAGATTGTTCCTTCAGAGGTATTGACCCACCTTAGATTTTTCGAGTTCTGTATGTTGCTAAAGTAATCTGGTGTAAGATTCTGGTTAAAGAAGGCTTAGATTAGAAACCTTTTAGGAATTTCTCGGTCATTCATGCGGAGCAGGAGGACCACCCCAGGTTATTTGAATTGGGGAATGACTATGCTGCTCATTTAAAATCTCAAGTTCTGTGGGTAAATGATCTATGAATACCAGTAATTTTGCCTTTTCAGACTTCAAGACAGATTGACTGCTTCCTTCCCTCCTCCCCCATCCCATGCACACCTGCTAGTAATTTTCAGTTTCCAGTATTATAAATTATCAGTTCTCTCTTCTATAGAATCAGAGATTAAATATGATAGTAATATGTAAGATTTTATAGCTCTAAAGTATAGGGCCATGTTATTATGGCCTTTGCCCTATTGTTGTTTTTCTTTTTACCAGACAAGACAGTAACATTCCGTAATGAAAAGAACATAGAATTTGGAGTTGGAAGATCAGTATTCTGGTCTGAGTGCTGCCACTTAGTTTGATCCTGAATTAAATAGCATCCTTAGGTCTGTTTCCTTATTTGTTTATTTTTAAACAAGCATATTGTGATCACATACTTTTTCTGTTTAACAGATAATGTACATTTTTTAAAACTGTAAAGACCCATGTGGACATTTGTTATTTTGAAGTGTATCTTACTTTGTCAGAGTCCCTTCTGTTCCCCATAACTTTAAGCTGAGTGAATGCCATGAGTGTCCAAAGGAAGGTGATGGAGCATTTGGCCAAAGGTTACAGCTCTGTCCTATACCTGTTGGGCACTCTGAATATTTATCACAGAGTTTTTAAATATGTATTAGCAGTGATTTGAAATGGTTCCCCTAAAGGTGATCATTTAGGCATGAATGGCTTTTTCTAGTGTCTATTCTTCCCTCTTTGCTTTTGGGCCTGTTTGTTTTTGATTATGTATTGAAGAACTGCATTGTTAGAGAACACTTGTGTGGGTATATAGTCTTGTGATCATTCAGAACCCTGATTTTCTTCGTAATCTTTACAAAGCTATAATTGATCTTTATAAAGAAGCTTTTTAATTTTTTTCTGTTAAATAATCCATTGCTTTAGGGCAAGCTTAAGTCTCCTAACTTCATGTCTAGTGCATCATATTTAAAACCGAGAATAGATTGGGACTGTTTAAAATATCTTTTAGCTTCTTGAAGATACTATTCATAGAATTCACAATTCTAAGTTTTTAAACCTAGACATGGTCTTAGAAATATCTTAGTTTTCTCCCTTAATTTTGTAGCTGGGGAAAGTGAAATGTGTGTGTGCGCGTGCACGTGCAATACGAGTGTGTATGTGTTTAACTCAGTATTACATAACTGTTTAATTAGTGGCAGAAACAAGCTTATGCTCAGATTCCCCAATCTAATATTTTATTCTATCGTACTGAGCCCCCAAGTCTGAAGATTGAAAGGTGATTACTGTTTTAATCAGTTTTTGTATTATTCTCCTGAGCACATTGATACAATTTTTATAGCCAGGCAGAAATAATTTAGGTGAAGCACAAGCAAGAAACTCTATACTTTAGGAATGGAAATGTATGCTTCAAACCAGCTAATTTTCACATATCTGTGATAATTTGTGAGCTCCCTATAGAGTGAAGAGATGAAATTAAAATCACTAGTGAGGTGAAGCCATCGTCAGTTCAAGATACCGATTCCTTTAATATGTATGTGACTATGTTAAGTTAGGAGGTCTGGTAACTATGGAAAATTATTATATCATTTGGTTCCTTATCTATGTATGATTTCTATATCCTTCAGCTGACCTGAGAAAAGAAACTGAACGACATAAGGACAATGCAATGTCTGAATTAATTGGTGCCCTCTGCTCTGTTGATCCTGTTCTGGTCACCACCATTTTCTCATGTCTTGAGTTTCAGCTTTGTAGCTGCTCCCTAAAACTACATATCTCACACCCTGTCTATGAATTTACCCTGGATGTGTGGTTTCTGTCTTGCTGTTCAAATGTTTTTTTTTTTTTTTTCCATAAACTCTGTAGCCCAAATTTCTCCTTTAACTTATCTTACAGTTTTTTGAATAGCCACAAAATTAGAGAGCATAGAGTAGTTGCTTGGTAAGGGTTTTAGAGTATAGCCGTGGTTAATACGACTTTCCTTACGTTAAAATTACATTTGCATAAAGGGTTATTTATAGATAAATATTATTTGCTGGAATCAGGCCTTTTTTTTTTTTTAAGCATGTCAAATTCTTTGGAATTTGTTGAAAAAAATGTTTCCAGAGAAGAGTATGGTATGTCTTTTTTTCTTTTTTTGGTATTGTTAGCACAAAGAATCTGCCTAGGCTGTCTCAGAGGTTTGTGTCTCTGATATGTTTATAATTTAAGTAAAATTAGATGTTTGATAAATGGTACCTGTGGGCTTTTGTTAAGACTAAGTATTTTATAATGTGTGAAACCAACCTGTGTTTGGGTTGGTGATAAAATAATATATTATTAAGTGCAGTTTTATTAACTGTAGTGTTATCTGTCAGCCTATTTGTCTTCTGTCATATTAAAAAAAAGTACCCATTTTTCAGTTAGAGTTGATTTATTGATCAACCTTTAAAATCAGTTCAATTATTTGGTCAATTTTTCCAAGTTTCAGTTGCAGCCTTTTCTTAGACAGTGGAGCCCAGGCCAGAAAGCAGTACATTAGAGTGACTCTTAACATCCTCTTTGGACTTACGATGATTATTAAACTTTACCATTATCCTGTTCAGTACTCTGGGACCAAACTTAAAGATGCCCAGAAGGAGAAAAGAAGACATAGACACACAAGTAAAATACAGCAGAAAGCTAGCAATCAGTCTCTAATAAGCCATTACTTTACATATGCACACATGCCCATATCCTTCTTGTTTGAGAAGGTATTGAATTGCTAGGAGTACCTTGAACTGAGCTTCTCCTTACCTTTAAATCTATGACATAGATTTCTTACTAGATTTCTAAATCTATATATCTCTCTATATCTTACAAAAGAGAAAAAGAGTAGGCTGACAGAAAAAGATAGTTGTTTCTTGACAGGAAACAATAAAATTATTCCTCCTAGTATAATGTATAGCTATATCTCTAAATCTCCCTAAAATCCTCATCAGTCCTGTCTTGATTTGTAACCTTTGTATTCTTTCCATTGATCAATACCAGGATAGTCTTATGGTGGCAAATCTAAGAAATATATTATTCTGTGCTAGAAGCATAGAATCTTGGTAAGCTAGTGTAAAATTTCTTTTGTATTCATTTCCATAGCACTGTACCAATCATAAGTGTCCGTAGGAATGTAGAAATCTGCTCTCTGGTATAGTCACTGCTTTGGGTGCAGTAAGGAAAAAGAGAATAATGATTTTAAAACTGACTTAAAGCTTTCAGATGAAATGAAAGAGAGTAATAATGTAAACATAAACCTAATGTAGTGATACCATTGATTCTGAGGCTTGTCTGTTACGGAGCCTGGTTAAAACCTAATATTTAATATATTTATGTATTTATGAACTATCATAATGCAAGCTAATGCTCTTAGATTGAAAGTTTAATTTTAAGTATATTGCCATTAAAACAAAACAGTTCATGTCAACATATGATGAGTTTATTATGTATGCTTTTATTTTGGAAAAAAAAGCAACAACAAAAAACTAACAGATAACTGAGGCAGTTCTGGTAAAGTTATGTTTTACCAGTGACACATACATTGCTTGAGAGAGACTGGAAGGGCTTTGATTAATTAAGCCTCAGGGAAATTAAGGATTAAAACATAAATCTTGATTCTTGCAGTAGGAGAGGAATAAAAGTATTTCATTGCCTGGAATGATGAAATAGAGTGTTTGGCTAGAGAGAGAGCAAAAGAGCCAGGAAAGGTGATACATTAGCAAATGTAAATGTGAATAACCCAAAGCATGGTAGTTCTAACTTAGCCTCTCATATTTAAAATCCTCTCTGTTCAACCATAAATGATCATTCTAGCATTACTGTTCCCCTAAATGTACCCTTTGTGTCAGTCACACTGTACTAACATTTCCCTGAAAATGACTTAAGTACTTTTTGGCTTTGTGACTTTGTTCCTGCCATTTACTCTGTTTGGTCAGCCTTTCCTCCTATCTCCACCTTTTAAAATCTTACCAATGTGTCTTTTTGATACTTCATCAACTCTTTCTAATTGTCTGATTTAGAAAAAACCTTTAAATTTCCTAATAGGCAAGTGTATAAGTGTGTGTGTGTGTGTGTATACGTTATTACTGATTTAGAGCCTAGTATATTCTCCCTTCAATTACTTTGAAATTTTGTGGAATTAGATCATCTGTCTCTTCAGCTATTTCTGAGAGAAATCTCCAGACTTAGCTTTACTAGTCCTAGAGAACTTTTTTCAGATTTAAAGGGGGAAAAAAAAATATGCCAGTGATAAACACTGCTATGTGTCCTCTTTGTTTTAGTAGCGAATATGCTTTCTAAGTATTTGGAAACTATAAACCTTTCCAGGTATTGTATCATAAAAGTGTTTTGTAGTTTTTGGTAACTCTTTCTTATGTTCTAAAATTCTCTGTTAATCAGAATTCTGAAATCAGCAGAAGTTCTGTGTGTTGGTGATTTAGTTTAGCTTGCGCTTCAGAGATCATGTTCTGGCTACGTGCAGTTTGGCAAGATAAGGATGAAGTAAAATGATGTTCAAGATTAGAGTGTAGTTTGAGTGGTAACCCCCCCCCCCTTTCTTTTTTTGCTGTGTGTGGGGAAAACTGAAGAAGCATACAGGAGAAGAAAGATGGGCTAAAGGTTTAGAAAAGAAAATGAACTTAGATGTTTGATGTATTTTTTGTTAGATAACGGGAACTGATTAGTGAAGAGACTGAAGCCTATCCTCTTCACGCACCACCCCCCCCTTCTAGCAGAAAGTCCATACAGCTAACTGTAAAAGTAATGGCATCAGTAAACATCTTTTCAACTTAAACCTTTTATTGAATTATTTAAAAAATAAAAGAAGGATCTAGACCTCAAGGTCTAGACTTGGAAAAACTAGAGACAGTATACCAGTAGATAAAAAAATAAAATGATTTGATTATAGAGGGGACCTACTGCCAGTTAAACTAAGCAGGATAGTAGTTGGTTTTGAGTTTGGGTGGTGAGTCCTGAAGATAGTAGTGAATTTAGACTGAACCAGAAGAATAAACATAGTGTGGGCCAGACGTAGTGTGCTTTGGAGCATGTGCTTTTGTTTATTGGTTAATGGTTCTTTCTTCATATCCAGTGTGTTTGCATACCCAGAGAACTTATTAGACTGAACCCATGTTTCTTTGTACCTGTGTGACATTGTGAACTAAGTGGATAAGATATCTGTACTAAAGGCACCTATGGAATAAAACACACAAATAGTAGATTTAGGGAAAAGGCTAGAAATAGAAACAGAGAGACAGTAGGAATTAATATTTCTCCTGAGGAGTTGTTATTGATGCTCTGTGCCCCTTCTTCCTCTCTCCCTCACACACCCTTTCTTATACCTTTTTTCCTTCCTAACTATTCTCTTTTCTCCTTTCCTTTTCCTGTCTTCCACTTCTATTCTTTTTCCTTCATAATAGACATTTTTATTTGTCATTATTTTAATACTCATTTTGAGTAGGCAGTACATTTACATGATGATTAAATTAAAGACTATAAACATGTATTAAGTAAAATTTGGTCTACTGGTAATCAAGACCTGTTATAAAAGATAGAATGTGAATTTGGGGCAAAGAAACTGATAGACCAGTGGAAAGTAGAGAACCCAGAAGGAGACCCACATGAATATGGACATTTGGTTTAGGACAGAGGTTGTACTGCAGAGCTGTGGGGTATGGATGATCTTTTCCACAAATAGTACAGAGACTATTTTATTGTGTACCTGCATGCAAAAAACGAAACCAACACATACCTCACATTATGTACAAAAGTAAGGTCCACCTCGATTTTAAACTTAAGTATGAAAGACATACGGAGCATACTGGAAACAGGATTAGTTCCTCTTCCCTTAAAAACAAAATCTGCGTATCCTCTCCATCCCCCCAAGAAATTCTATCAAAAATGAAATCAGTTATTTACACTGAGAATTTTACTGAGCCATAAAATATTGTTCGAATAATTGTGAATAAATTCAGCTGATCTTCCCTTTCCCCCTTTATATTAAGTTAGAGTGTACAATTCAATTATATAAAAGACCCAAGAGCACCTTTCCAGTCTTTTTTTTTTTTTTTACTATTTATTCATTCATGTCATTTTTTATAAAACTGACATTTCCTTTAAAACAGAAACAGACCCACATGAATATGGACATTTGGTTTAGGACAAAGGTTGTACTGTAGAACTGTGGGGTAAGGATGATCTTTTCGACAGATAGTGCAAGGACTGTTGTATATCTGCATGCAAAAAGTGAAAACTGACCCCCACCTCACAATATATACAAAAATAAGGTCCACCTGGATTTTAAACCTAAGTATGAAAGACATACCAAGCATACTAAGAAACAGAATTAATCCCCCTTCCCTTTAAAACAAAACGTGCCTATCCTCTCCATCCCCCCAGAAATTATAGCAAAAATGAAATCAGTTATTTACACTGAGAATATCATAAAATATTGTTTGAATAATTGTGAATAAATATGACCTTTTTTCCCCATTTATATTTAAATCATACAATTCAATTATATAAAAGACCCAAGAACACCTTTCCAGTCATTTTTCTTTTTTTTACTATTCATTCATTCATGTCATTTTTTATAACACTGGCATTTCCTTTAAAACAGTATTGCATAAAACAAAAGTTTTACTGTACTACCAAGCAGAAATTCATGCAAGTGTTAAAAAGTTAAGATATCTTATGTCTATATTCTTTCAGGGCAATTAAAGCATTTCAGGAGGTGCTTTATGTTGATCCCAGCTTTTGTCGAGCCAAGGAAATTCATTTACGACTTGGGCTTATGTTCAAAGTGAACACAGACTATGAGTCTAGTTTAAAGGTAGGTTGTTGAGTCCCCCCCCCAGATACGATGTTTCATTTTTATGTTTTTTGTTGTTGTTTGTTAAATATTAGAGCACTGAGAAATGTTGGCCTTTGTATTAGCACTATAAAAGAAAATCTGAAATTTTAGATGACAGAACTGTTTATCAGCTATGAATTGGAAGACGCCTAAGAGTACAAAGTAGACTTGTGTGGTAACTAATTATACCTTTTTAAAAATTTTAACTGAGGTCTATCATCAGGAAAGGGTAAAGGTTTCAATCTCAGTTTGAATATCTAAGTCACTCCCGTGTAAGTGACTAGCCACTACAGAGGTCAGAAGCAGCTGCTTAATGATGCTGTATCTGTGACCTAATCATTGGCCATCCATTTGCATTGGTTTACTAGGAATCTGTCCACCTCTACCAGCAGGGCGCGTCTCATAATAATAAAAAAAGAGTGTGCTCTGCAAGGCATTTGGACTACTGGTTCGTGAGTATAAACATTATCAGGAAAAAATAATGTATTGTTGGTTAAATACCTTACTTCTAATGGAAATTTGATATTACCAAATTTTTCACTTTTTATTGAGTTTCTTATACTGTCTATGCCATCACTGCAGGTCTTAATGGGCTTTTAATGAAAATAGTGCTTCCCTGCAGGACAAAAGCAATTAATTGAAAGGATTAGCGATTCTAGGAAAACACGTTTTTGTGAATTTTTTACTATAATGGTTGCCGTTTCTAAATATCTTCATTGCAGATTGTCTTGATTTTAAAGACAGAGAGAGCGAACAACAGAGAGCAAGCGAGCTACAGAGAGCAAGCGAGCAAGCAATAATAAGGGGAATGATAAAGACTGACTTTACAGTGGGTTGTAACTTGCAGTGGTTAAGAGCTCAGCTGCTAACTAAAAGGTCGGCAGTTCGAGTTTACCAGCTGCTCCTTGGAAACCCTATGAGGCAGTTCTACTCTGTCCTGTAGGGTCGCTATGAGTCGGATTCAACTTGACAGCAACGGGTTTGGTTTTTGGTTTAATAAGGCGCTACTAAAGATTAAAAAAAAAAAAAAAAAAAAAAACTGTACTTAAAAGTGCCTAATTGTTCTAGGTTTTTAAAGTAAGTTATACAAATACAGTTCCTACCTTTTATGAGTTATAAAGCACAATGTTGATTTTATGAAAGTCAGATATATAACCAAAAACATTAAAACAAGTAGATTGTGAAGAATTTAGATCACACAGTGGTCAAAGGTAAGTGCAGTTGAGGTGTAGGCTCCAGGGTTAAATGTAAGTAGTGTGGAGAATAAGGGATGCTGGAAGCTACCAGTTTTCTTCAAGTTTAGAGCAGCATTTCTCAAACTATACTATGGAATGCCTGGTTTTGAAATGGCAAATAAGTTCAGATAAACCACCTTGTGTATTTAACCTCCTCTTTGATTTTTTTTTTTATATTCACAGTGTATGTCAGCCATCAAAGAATCTTAGAATGTTTTGTAGTACAAAATAAATTTGCTTGAGCATTTTGCAATATTCTCACACCATGCCTATTATGTTGTAGAAGTGTTTTTGGTAGCAGTTTGGTAAATGTTGATCAGGAAATATATTTGAGGGGAAAAAAGTAATCAGGTATTTTGAAAATCATGGAATGGGATCATCTCTGAATATCAATACAGTGATATCTTAAATCGGTGGATGCAAAACTCCATTTTCATGAAGGTGGTAATAGTTAATAAAGTCCCTTTAATCAAGGGAAGCAGTGTTGGACAGTGTTCCATGGCTAATTGGAATCGTTCTGCTTACTCATGCTCAACAGAAACTTTCCTGTATACAACTTTTGTTTGTTCACACATAGTTAAAGGCTAACAAACCTTCATTCAAGTCATGGCGATTTTAGCAAAATTGCCTTAGGTAAGTGCAGCCTTCTTTTTCTGGGCCTTTTCTCTTTTTATTTAAAATACTTGATATCATTCTGATGTCTATTTCATTTGTATGAATATAGAAAATAATTTTAGGAGTCCTTGATATTTTCCTGCCTCATAGTTTAGGGGTCTCATTTGGTTTTTATCTCATCCTGACATTGGCTTTTTAAGCCTTCTCTCTCCAATATTCCTTGTTTATTTTAAGAATTTTAGGCATCAGCATATTTAGTTGAGGAGGAGGTATTTCTGTATATTTCTATAAATGCTTACCATTCGGTATAAATGAAGGAGGGAATCAGAAGGAGTGATAATCCCCTCTCACCTTAGATGGCCTTTTCCTAAAGTGCACTGGCTAGGTAGATGTGGAACCTCTGATAACCTTTCTACTTCATTAAACTTTTTCCTAGTACAGTATGTTGGTATACATGCTTTGGGCTACAACCTCAGAAACTCCAACTCAAGCTGGTTAAAATAACAAAAATATACTAGCTCATATAGTGTGAATTCCATCCTTCAGGATAGGTTGATTCAGCTGTTCGGAGTTTTCATCAAGGATTCATTTTCTTTTTTGTTCTATGTTGGCTTATTTTAATGGCCGGTTGCTCTATTTGATGATATAAGTTGGTTGCTGTGTGCAATCAAAGTGAAATTACTTTCTTGTATCTCATATAGAAACGTTAGAGAGTAGTGGCTTAGGTGCTTAGTGTAGTACTGTAAGTACTCAATAAACGTCTCATTATTATTACCATTTCATGGAGGAGAATGACCTTGGCTTCTTGTTGATCTCTTCAAGAATGAGAAATAATTTTCATAGAAGCTGCCAGTAGCCTTGCATCTCATTGGCCAGAAAGGCCATATGGCCATTCCTAGCCTATTCCTGATCAAAGGAGACCAGTTATGCCCGTTCTTTGAACAGGGTTCAATTCCCCCAATACCCTGTTCCTGTCTAACGGAGGAGATGGATAAAATGAGTATTTTGGTATGTTTGTGTGGTGGGGGGAGGAGAGGGGTGGTGGAGGGCAGTCCTACTGCAGATCAGGTTGTCTCTACCACATTTCCTTTTCTAATGCCCGGAGAGGGATGTAGCATGTATAATATTCTTTAGATGGTAAAACATTTAAATTAAATACAGTTTATTTCCTTAGTCGATTCCTTTTCACCCACACATGAAATGCATTCCAGAGCCTCCTGTTTCATTTGTATCCCTGGTAATAACTTTTCTCGCAAAAATGTGTCTCTGAAACAGATTCATCCTGTTTTGGTCCTGTATAAACACCTCTGAGAGTAAGCAAATTTGGTTTTAAAATTTGATCTTACCATGTAACTAATTGTGTGACTTTGAACAAGATGCCTAATTCTTCTGATCCTCTCTGTGTCTGTGGAATTGGAATAATTATACCTACCTCACAAGATTGTTACGAAGATTAAATTTTATGTATATGAAAGTATCTGCCAAATTTTTTTCAGCTCCTTAGTTTTCAGTTTATTGTCTAAATTTTTTTCTAATTTAGTCCAAGTTTGTGAAATCCATTTTGCCATCACAGAATTTAATCCTTGTTTTTTGTCACTCTGCTCGACCTCAGAAATGTGAAGCTAATGCCCAGCTTAGTTTTCAATCATGTGATGTTATTTTTCTATTAAATAGGCTAGTAAAAATTTTATGTGCTTAGTGAGTGGTGGAGATACCAATTCTTAGGAACTAGTTTAGTTGAATATTACTTAAACCAGAGTCCATACCAGGGTGACATTTCTACATGGTATTTTGTTATTGTTCTTTCCTGCTTCAGATATCCCCTCCAGGTGGGTTTGGTTGCCTATTTATATAAGTAGTTCAGAAATTTATTTCATTATCTTTTAATGATATTAACAATAATTACTTACATTTGTTATATATTTGAAGCAGTCTCCTATTACTTCAGTAAAAGTACACTAATTTTGATAAATAGTTTTAAATAATGACTAATTTTCATCTGGCAGACTTAAAATTATTTCCTTCATGTGAGGCTAATAAATGCAAAATAAGATGTGATAATACTCATATTCTTCAGCCAGTTAATGCCAATGCATGTATTTAATGAAAATTATCCCTAATATTTATCTATCTGTACAATGCTGGGTTTCCTTAAACTATGTTAATATTAGAACTTTTTTGGATTTTTAAAGGTAAAGTAACTAAAGAGGGTGGCTTTTTTATGGGAACCTAAGGAGAGTTGGCTGCGTACCAATGAATATACATTCCCCTATAATTTCGTAGTTGAAGAGGATAAGTGCAGAATGAAGGGGTTAATATAAGGGGATAGGAAGATGCGAACCATAGAGTTCAGAGGAATGGCTTGATGTCAAAGGAGCTATGTGTGTTAGCTTAGCATTTTACTAGATGCATAGTGTTTCTTTTTTTTTTTAGTGTTTCAAAGAAGCTATAAAATGATAAAGTGCCTGTTCTGTAGGATCGGCTGGAAAAATAGAAAGCGGAGGAAAAAAAGCTTGTCGTATTCATCATCTCAGGAATGTTTTTCTGTACAAGCTAATAGTGCAATTGTCTTCCCCAAATGCCCCAGTTTACCAGTATGTCTCCCCCTCTATAAGTGACAGGAAACTTCTGAGTGAAATAGCAGTTCTGTTTTCTTTTTTACTATACTCTTTGGGAACTGTTTCATTTCCATGTGTCTGATTAGATCTTTTTTCCTTTATAGACTCAGGAATTTTGTCATACAGGTAGTCCCCGACTTACGATGAACCACACTTAACGACCGTCTGTGGGGTTTTTTTTTTTTGGTACATCTTATCATTATTAATATGTACTACATGCAGTGTTGCACCTCATACTTTGCTGATGTTATCATTCTCACATGTTCACTCGTAGGTGTTCAAAGATCAGATTTATAAAAGGCAATAATAATGAAAATTAAAAAAAAGAGGTGTTTGACTTATGTCAGAACCATCTGTCATTGGAATGAAACCCTGTTGTAAGTCGGGGAGTGCCTGTATTTTTTATGTGCAGAGGCATAAATAAAGTTTTTAGAAAACACCTTTGGAACCTGTAAAATGCCACCCGTTATTTATTATTTATTAATGAATACACAGATAATTTGCTTCATGTAATTAAATTAAGATACTTTGATCTCTATGTAATGAAACCCTGTTGTAAGTCGGGGAGTGCCTGTATTTTTTATGTGCAGAGGCATAAATAAAGTTTTTAGAAAACACCTTTGGAACCTGTAAAATGCCACCCGTTATTTATTATTTATTAATGAATACACAGATAATTTGCTTCATGTAATTAAATTAAGATACTTTGATCTCTATGTATTACAGAAATATCTGTTGAGAATTTGAATATTAGCTATTAAATTAATTTCATCAATGCTTTAAATTTCTAAAATATCTGTAATATTGCTTTGTTTTAGCTTTATTGGTATATTTTTGTTAGTTGTTTGAAGATAATGAAAGTTACTGTTACTGCTTCATATCTTGCCCTGCCCTGTTTTCTTCATGATGCTTACTTCATGGTAACAACAGGCAGATACCAAAAATATTAGCAAATCAGTCTTGGAGAGTCTTAAAAAGAAAAAAAAAAAAAAAAAACTCAGTTTTTGTTGTACTATATATTTCTTCTTCAGTATAACTATTGGTTCTTTATTCATAAAATTCATATTGTCAGATTTTGCCTGGCTTTTTATGATTGGCAGAGGAGTGGATTATGATTAAGGATGCTGCAAACTAGTTCATTTCCTTTTATTTAAATCTTTTCGTTTTAGTCATTGGCAGTGGAACTTGGTTTCACTCGAATGTAATGTCATTGTTCCTTTTGGCACAGGATGGTCATTGCCACTTAGTTTTGTTTTCTCTCCATTTTTCTTGTGGGCAAAATCTTTCCCCTGTTGTTTCCTTTTTCCCCTACTCACCAACTTGTACTTTCCCTTTTAATGTTGCCTACATATTCCCTGTTATGGGATGATCTCTTAACTGATTTACCATCCACTCAATAACGGTTTCTCCACTTCACTCTGCCTGTCTAGTTTTGTTTTTCCATTTGATATTTAGTTTTGCCTTGAGTTCTATTACATACTTCCAAATGTGAAGTACTAGAAATTCTGAAGTACTTCAGTACCTCAGAAATACACAATCGAAAAGGAAATGGCTGCTCGTATACATGCAGTAACCACTCTCTGATACTGAGGATTAGGATGTTTCAGGGTTTCCCAGGTCACAGTTTTCTCTCCTCAAATATATTTAAGCTACAGAAGTCATTTCTAATTAAAAAGTAATTTTTGCTGTTTACCCATAACTAATTAAACTTGTGGTTATAAATATTTGGCTTTCAAATGCAGCTTTATGAAGCATTCAATATGATATCGCATTAAAAACGACTGTTCTAAAACAATTTTACAGTAGAAATTGTTACAGTATTTCCTTCATAAAATACATATCATGTTCTCATTGTGTTTGTGTATATACTAATCTTATTGTGATGGGAACAGAAATTGTGCACTAGATTGAAAGAATTTGGAAATTAGAATGACACATTCTGTTCATTTGTGTCCACAAGATTAAAAAAAAAAAATAGATACTAGAAACTATATTTTTATTGTGCTTTAGGTGAAAGTTTATAGCGCAAATTAGTTTCTCATTCAAAAATTTATACACAAATTGTTTTGTGACATTGGTTGCAATCCTTGCAATGTGTCAGCACTCTTCCCCTTCTCTTTCCACCCCAGGTTCCCTGTGTCCATTTGTCCAGTTTTCCTGTCCCTTCCTGCCTTCTTGTCTCTGCTTTTGGACAGGTGTTGCCCATTTGGTCTCGTATACTTGATTGAACTAAGAAGCACATTCCTTACGTGTGTTGTTGTTTGTTTTATAGGCCTGTCTAATCTCTGGCTGAAAGGTGGACTTTGGGAGTGGTTTCGGTTCTGAGTTAGGGTGTCTGGGACCATAGTCTTGGGGGTTCCTCCAGTCTCCATCAGACCAGGGAGTCTGGTCTTTTTTTGTGTGTGTTTGAATTTTGTTCTACATTTTTCTTTTGTCCGGGACCCACTATTGTGATCCCTGTCAGAGCAGTTGGTGGTAGCCGGGCACTAACTAGTTCTTCTGGGCACAGGCTGGTGGATGCTGTGTTTCATGTGGTCCATTAGTCCTTTGGACTAATATTTTCCTTGTGTCTTTGGTTTTCTTCATTCTCTTTGCTCCGGATGGAATGGGACCATTCGCAAGCTTTTAAGAACCCAGACACTATTTACCAAAATAGGATGTAGAACACCTTCTTTATGAACTATGTTTTGCCAGTTAACCTAGATGTCCCCCGAAACCTTGGCCACCACCCCTCAGCCCCAGTAATTCATTCCCTCGTGGGGTGTTTTGATGTGTCTAGGAAGCTTCTATGACTTTGCTTTGGTCAAGTTGTGCTGACTTCCTGTATATTGTGTCTTTTGTCTTCATCAAAGTTAACATTTGGCTACTATCTACTTAGTGATTTATAGTCTCCACCCCTCCCCTCACTCATAACCATCAAATAGAAGATTGTTTTTTCTGTGTGTAAACCTTTTCTGTTTCCAGCTTTTTAAGGAGGTACCATGGGTATATCGTTTTCATAGTGGTTGTACCATTTTACATTCCACAAGCAGTTCCTAAGAGTTCCAGTCTCCCTTCAACCTCTCCAACATTTGTCATTTTCTATTTTATTCTTATTATTATTACTGCCAGTAATGTTGAAGTGAGATGGTAGCTCATTGTGGTTTTGATTTGCTTTTCTCTAATGGCTAAGGATTTCGAGCATTTCCTCATGTGTCTGTTAGCAGCCTGAATGTCTTCTTTGGTGAAGTGTCTGTTCATATCCTTTGCCCATTTTTTAATTGCATTATTTGTGTCTTTTTGTTGTTGACGTGTTGAAGTATTCTATAGATTTTAGAGATTAGATCCTTGTCAGATATGTCATAGCCAAAAATTGTTTTCCAGTCTGTAGGTTCTCCTTTTACTCTTTTGGTGAAAGTCTTTTGATGAGCATAAATAAGTGTTTAATTTTTAGGCGGTTAGGAACTGTTTTTTTTCCCTCCCTTTTAAGAAATTTTCCAATCTGTTATATACCTTTGGGGAAACCCTGGTGGCATAGTGGTTAAGAGCTACACAAGAGGTAGGCAGTTCAAATCCACTAGGTGCTCCTTGGAAACCCTATGGGGCAGTTCTACTCTGTCCTGTAGGGTCGTGCTATGAATTGGAATTGACTTGACGGCAGTGGGTTTGGTGGTTTTTATATACCTATGGATTGACACGGTAGCCTCAACAATGGGCTTAAACATACCAAAGCCCATGGAGATGGCGCAGGACTGGGCAATGTTTGTTCTCCATGAGCTGGGGCTGTCTTCACAGTAAGTGACAACAGCATGCTTATACTTTTGGAAAATACAATAGAAACTAGTAGTTGAGAGACTAGTCTCAACTGTCACAATTATAGGAAGGAAGATGAGCAAGAGCAGTAGGATAGATTAGTTCTCCTAGAATGCGTGGATGGATAGATGGAAGATAACACGTGCTAGAGATCTTTAGGAGATTTATTAACTGACTAGCAGGGAGGAGAATCCCAGTTCATTGGGTTGGATCACTTTTTTTGTGACTAAATTAGGGGGTAAAGAAAGTAGCGGCAGATTTTGGAGTTAGGAGGTGAAAAGGCTCCGAAGGTGAAAAGGCTCCGAATGGAGATGGATCATTTGGGAGTATAATGAGTTGAAGGTACCTGAGGGTTATCAGATTTTGGTGTAGGCAGATGTAAACCTGGAGCTGAAAAGAAGGGCTAGACATAAGGTTTTAAACATCTTCAGTATATGGTGTATTTTGACTTTATTCTTTGTTAAAGAAATTTTTGGAATAGACCAGACTGGTTTACTTCAAAGAAAGAGCCTCTTAGGGCAGAGATTGCCAGAATGCATTAGCCATTAAGAAGTCATTGGTGTACAGTAGAGTCTGTCCTAGAAACAGTGGTAATAACCTTTTATTACAAAAAGAATTAGAAGAACTGGGTTTGAGAGAACGTTAGTCATATCAACTTGGTCAGGAATGTGATTCACAAGCCCTACAAAACTTAGTTTCAGCTCTGTATCTTATTTCCAGGGACCTAAGACATCTTCCTATTCTCATCCAGTTATCATAGTGTGTTAGTTTTAGGGATGAAATTTGTTATTTTTAAATCACACTTTTATAAGTGTGGCGATCTCTAAGAGAAAGTAATTTGCCTTTGACTCTCAAGAATACTCAGCATGCCCTCCCAACCCCACTTGTCTGTAAACTAGTTGCTGTGGTAGTTGATTCTGATTCCTGATGACCCCATGTATGTCAGAGTAGAACTGCGTTCCATAAGGGTTTCAATGGCTGTTTTTTTTGGAAATAGGTAGGCAAGCCTTTCTTTTGAGGCACCTCTGGGTAGACTCAGGCCTTCAACCTTTCAGTTAGCTGCCAAGCGTGTTACCTGTTTACACCACCCAGGGACTCTTGTAAAACCCCATTTTATAAGGGCTCTGTAAAAATAACTTAAGCTGTTCCCTTAGCCTGAAGTAACTCTTCTCTTGCTTCCCTCATCTATATCTTTTTAGATTCTGTCGTGTAATTAATTGTCTTTTCTGTGGATTCCCAGAGCAGGTTAAGTTTTTTAAACTTTTATTGTTGTTGTTGTGTTGTTAGGTGCCGTCGAGTCGGTTCCGACTCATAGTGACCCTATGCACAACAGAACGAGACACTGCCCGGTCCTGCGCCATCCTTACAATCATTGTTATGCTTGAGCTCGTTGTTGCAGCCACTGTGTCAGTCTACCTCATTGAGGGTCTTCCACTTTTCCGCTGACCCTGTACTTTGCTAAGCATGATGTCCTTCTCCAGGGACTGATCCCTCCTGACGACACGTCCAGTATATAAGACGCAGTCTCGCCATCCTTGCTTCTAAAGAGCATTCTGGTTGTGCTTCTTCTAAGACAGATTTGTTCGTTCTTTTGGCAGTCCATGGTATATTCGATATTCTTCACCAACACCACAATTCAATGGCGTCAGTTCTTTGGTCTTCCTTATTCATTGTCCAGCTTTCACATGCATATGATGTGATTGAAAATACCATGGCTTGGGTCAGGCGCACCTTAGTCTTCAAGGTGACATCTTTGCTCTTCAACGCTTTAAAGAGGTCCTTTGCAGAGCTTTACCCAATGCAATGGGTCTCTTGATTTCTTGACTGTTGCTTCCATGGGTGTTGATTGTGGATCCAAGTAAAATGAAATCCTTGACAACTTCAATCTTTTCTCCGTTTATCATGATGTTGCTCACTGGTACAGTTGTGAGGATTTTTGTTTTCTTTATGTTGAGGTGCAGTCCATACCGAAGTCTTCGGTCTTTGATCTTCATTAGTAAGTGCTTCAGGTCCTCTTCACTTTCAGCAAGCAAGGCTGTGTCATCTGCATAACGCAGGTTGTTAATGAGTCTTCCTCCAATCCTGATGCCCCATTCTTCTTCATATAGTCCAGCTTCTCAGATTATTTGCTCAGCATACAGTTTGAATAGGTATGGTGAGAGGATACAACCCTGATGTACATGTTTCCTGACTTTAAAGCAATCAGTAGTTTCTTTTTAATTCTGTAGATGTTCTGCGGCAGAGTACCGGGCAGAGAGTAAAAGCTCATAGAAGCTGGTTGCCAACATTTTAATCCTTACAGACTGTGTCGGCCTTACTTAATTGAATGTAGACAGCAATATGGACTGCACACACCTTGTTTTCAGAGCCTGAAATAAAGCTTTCCAGGGACAAGCACATAATATGAACACTTCAAAACAGTAACATTTAACCCTGACTGTGCATTGGAATAATTTGTGGACAGTTTTAGCTGGTTTGAAGGCTGTTATATCCATGATTGAGTCTGGAATTCAAGTATTGCTCTAAGTTAATAATTTATAAATAAACATAATTTGTCAACTATAAAAAGTTATTCAGGATTGGGAATACAGAAAAGGATTCTGCAATTGAAATGATTTCATGAAATAATCACAGTCTACAGCTAGAAATAAAACCGTTTAAAGGGAAATGCAGTCTTGAAACTTTTATGTGTCAATTACATGAATATATTGCTGTTTTCCCTCCAAATGGAAATATGTTTCATAGGCTAAATAAAGCAAAAACCTGCGAAATTATTTTAAAATATTGAACAAGCGCAAGGCTTTTAAAACAAAAGGTGACCTTGACGATAAAGATGCCAGCAGAAATTGTAATGAATCAAACCTTGCGTTAGATTGGACTAGAAATTCTCTATAAAATGACAATTGCTATAACATTAAAAAAATGTCTTATGTAAATCTTCTTGCTTAGAAATTAATTTTCTGTAGGCTTCTTTCTGCCTTGGGGTTCGTATATAGTCTTTGAACCTCAGAGGCCCCTTCTGCATGATAACTATTTCACACAGCAGTACTGCTTCAGTACTGTAATATTTCTGTGTAAGGTGCAGATGTTCTCTAGCTGCTGTTTCTCTTGGTTACAAGAATGGGAGCTGGGTATTTTACCGTGGTATTTTCAAATTTGGGGGCTGGTTATTATAATTGAGAGTCATTTCTGCTGATTTAGGTGGTAATAGATACATCTATTCTGCATGTGGTGCAGATACTGGAAATGAAGATAAGAGGTCATGTCATCCTCACCCTATCACTTTATCTCCTTTTAGTGTGCTGAAAGATGTTATATCAGTGTTTCTCTTTATGTAGGGTTGTTTTGTGTGGCTGTTCTTAGTTTCTTATACTTAGCTATTATTTTATAAGTTCTTTTATTCTCATGTGCATGTTTCTGAATGTCTACACTTTTGCTGAGTAACTTTGTTATATCTATGCTGTTTGAAAATATTTGATAGTTCATAGTGTTACGGGTTTGAAATGGTGAATCAGTAACCTCATTGCTGCTTTTAAGATTATTATATAAAACTTGGTGGAGAACTGCAGCTGCCAAGTTTCATTGCAAAATCTTGTGTGCTGGTAGATTAAACGTAGGTTGGGCAATTCAAATTGTACATCCTTCTCGCAGGGTTTCACTATAATAAAGAAAAACCAAAATGCTGCCATCTTGAAGGCTGCTTCCTTTTAGGCCAGTTTGTATCCTTTGATACCTCAATTAAGAAAGGTCTGTTTTCTCATATCTAAATATTAATATATCCTTGGAGTGTAGATTAGATTTAGAAATGTGGTACAATCTGAAGTGTGTGGCTGCTGTGCTGTTCTTTTTTGTCTAGAGGAAAGTAATTATAAAGCGTACTTTGGTTTCATAGTACTCATTTTAAAATAGTCTATTTTCTATTACTATGGTAGCACACTGAAAGGATGCTTGAGGGCATACGATCTGCTTAGCGTAGGCCTAAGGAAAATAAAAGCAGTTCTTGAAGTGTTCAAATGTTGGAATTTTTAATTCCGTCAACCATGATAAGTAATTTTTTACTTTTGTTGGCCATGTATTCCTAGTGTCTGCATTGTCCTTAGGGCATTATAGGCTCTTGATAAATATTTGTTGAATGGGTTCAATATTTAATATTTAAGGGCCCTATCATTTTGTTAGTTTACTGATTCTATAGGGTCACTATGAGACGGAATTGACTCATCGGCAACGGGTTTTTTTTTTTTTTTTAATCCATTCAGAAGATATTACAAGTCTTAAGTTTTAAGAACACCACAAATATTTAAAAAAAAAAAAATTTTTTTTTTTTTTTTGTGGGGGCCTAGTCTTTTTTTAGTCTAATTATGCACATACTTAACAGAAATTTGTGCATGAACGACAGCACTGGGTTTTGGGTTATACGAGCTACTCTGTTCATATCAAATGATGGTCTTTCTAATCTTTCTTTAGTTATAACATCGGGTAGCCAATGTTTATTCTTGTTGAGGGTTCTAGTTGACCAAGTGCAGTTTTATTGATTCCGTAAAGATTTACAGCCTTGGAAACCCTGTAGGGCAGTTCTACTCTGTCCTGTAGGGTCACTACAAGTTGGAATCGACTTGATGGCAGTGGATTTTTTTTTTTTTTTTTATGTTGAAATATAATACTGAAAGCTTTCTGAAGATTATTTCTCTTGCTAAAGTATTATTTTGATTTATATCTAGAACTTGTCATTATAAACGTCAAGTATTAGTTTGTCTGTTGTCAGGTGCCGTCGAGTCGGTTCTGACTTACAGCAACACTGTGTACCACAGAACGAAACACTGCTGGGTCCTGTGCAATGCTCATAATCGTTATGTTTGAGCCCATTGTTGCAGCACTGTGTCAGTCCATCTCATTGAGGGTCTTCCTCTTTTCCGCTGACCCTGTACTTTACCAAGCATGATGTCCTTTACCAGGGACTGATCCCTCCTGACAACATGTCCAAAGTATGTAAGACGTAGTCTCATCCATGCTTCTAAAGAGCATTCTGGCTGTACTTCTTCTGAGACAGATTTGGCAGTCCATGGTGTATTCAGTATTCTTCGCCAGCACCACAGTTCAAAGGCATCACTTCTTTTCAGTCTTCTTATTCATTGTCCAGCTTTTGCATGTATGTGATCGATTAAAAATAGCATGGCTTGGGTCAGGCGCACCTTAAGTTTTCAAGGTGACATCTTTGCTTTTGAATACTTTAAAGAGGCCCTTTGCAGCAGATTTGTCCAGTGCAATGCATCTTTGGATTTCTTGACTGCTGCTTCCATGGGTGTTGATTGTGGATTCAAGTAAAATGAAAACCTTGACAACTTCAATCTTTTCTCCATTTATCATGATGTTGCTTATTGGTCCAGTTGTGAGGGTTTTTGTTTTCTTTATGTTGAGGTATAATCCATACTGAAGGCTGTGGTCTTTGATCTTTATCATAAGTGCTTCAAGTTTCCTTCACTTTCAGCAAGCAAGGTTGGGTCATTTGCATAACATAGGTTGTTAATGAGTCTTCCTCCAATCCTGATGCCCAGTTCTTCTTCATAAAGTCCAGCTTCTTGGATTATTTGCTCAGCATGCAGATTGAATAACCAAAAAACAAAACCCATTGCCGTTGAGTTTGTTCCGACTCATAGCAACTCTATAGATGTGAGAGGATATAACCCTGATACATACCTTTCCTGACTTTAAACCACACAGTATCCCCTTGTTCTTTCTGAACAACTGCCTCTTGATCTATGTACAGGTTCCTTGTGAGCATAATTAAGTGTTCTGGAATTCCCATTCTTCGTGGCGTTATCCGTAATTTGTTATGATCCACACAGTTGGATGCTTTTCCATAGTCAGTAAAACACAGGTAAACATCCTTCTGGTATTGTCTGTTTTCAGCCAGGATCTGTCTGACTTCTGGCCTGAATTTCTGTCAGTTCTAGTTGATAGACTGCTACAGCCGCTTTTGAATGACCTTCAGCAAAGTTTTGCTTGTATGTGATATTAATGATATTGTTCGATAATTTCTACATTTGATTGGATCACCTTTCTTGGGAGTAGGCATAAATATGGATCTCTTTCAGTTGGTTGACCAACTTTCGCATTCCATTCACCAGTAATTATCAGTGCATCCTGATTGCATGTTTGATCAATTTCAGACTGCAGAAGCTGGTAAAAGTCTTCGGTTTCTTCATCTATGGTTGGTGAATAAATTTCAATAATAGTCATATTAACTGGTCTTCCTTGTAGGCGTATGGATATTTTTCTATCACTGACAGCGTTGTACTTCAGGATAGATCTTGAAATGTTGTTTTTGATGGTGAACGCAACGCCATTTCTCTTCAAGTTGTCATTCCTGGCATATTAGACCATATGATTGTGTGATTCAGAGTGGCCAATACCAGTCCATTTCAGGTCACTAATGCCTAGGATTTTTTTAAAGCCTAGGATATCGATGTTTGTGTGTTCCATTTCATTTTTGACGATTTCCAGTTTTGCTAGATTCATACTTCGTACATTCCACGTTCCTATTATTAATGGATGTTTGCAGCTGTTTCTTCTCATTTTGAGTCATGCCATATCAGCAAATGAAGGTTCCCAAAGCTTGACTCCATCTACTTCATTAAGGTTCACTCTACTTTGAGGAGGCAGCTTTTCCCCAGTTGTCTTTTGAGTGCCTTCCAACCTGGGGGGCTCATTTTCCGGCACTGTATTAGACAGTTGTCCACTGCTATTCATAAGGTTTTCACTGGCTACTTCTTTTCAGACATCCACTGCCGGGTCCTTCTTCTTAGTCTGTCTTAGTCTAGAAGCCCAGCTGAAACCTGTCCTCTATGGGTGACCCTGCTTGTATCTGAATACCGGTGGCATAGCTTCTAGCGTCATAGCAACACAGAAGCCCCCAGAGTATGACAAACTGACAGACACGTGGGGGATTAGTTTGTGAAGTTATAAATGCCACAACTCTTTATATATTTGCATTGTGGATAGTAATGAACTTATTGTAGTTGATTTTTTTTTTTAAAACACTGGTCGTTGATTATGTTTAATGCTAAAAATTTGTGGTGGCTCCAAAAATTAAATACACAGTTGTGAGAATATTTTTAAAGGGTTCAAAGAGATTTACTTATCTTTTAATTTCAAGATTGTTGTTTGTCTTGTTTTGATTAGTTTATGTACCAAGTTTAATGTTGATAAACTAGATGTCACGTGTCACTCAGTGTCCTTGACGGTATTTTGAGTCCTTAAAAATTAGTGTTATGCATTGATGTTAACATTTATTTTCTGGGTGGGCTTATATGACATTATTATAAGTGAATGCTGCAGTATGTTTTAGTGGCTTAATATTGCATGAAGGATTCCATAAAGTCTACAGATATGATTTCATAGATATTCTAAACAGGTGTATTTAATAGATGAACTTGGATACAGGCTATTTGATGTATATTCTGTAGTATTTCAGTTTTTAAAGACAGTGATTATTAAAGAACTAATAAAAGCAGATAGATTTTTACCGTTTTGACAATTCTTAGAGTAATTTTTTGGTGTCTAAAATCCGTGCCTCATTTTGTGATAAGCAGTGGTTTTTTCACATTAATACCATTGAACTTTACAATTTTATAAATGATGAATTCAAATGTGTTTTATTTAAAGTTATTCTGTAACTTAATTTTTTTTTTTTTACTAAAGATCCAGAATTTTCAAGTTTGTTTATATAAATAAAAACATACATAGGATTACTTGGTAAAGTTAATTCTTCCCCAAGCTCCCAATTCTCAACTGTCTCAAGAAAATAACCGAACAGCATGTCAGTTGTCATCAATAAGTGTTGAAAGAAAGTAATTCTGCTTGGTTGGCCACTACATTTTATTTGCGTAGCATAGTTTCATTATTATATATTAGATATTAACTACCTGAAAAAATTTTAAGATGCATTGATGTGACTCTAAATTTAGTGCTTTAATTTTCTCACTCTCCTCTTGCAGCATTTTCAGTTAGCTTTGGTTGACTGTAATCTCTGCACTTTGTCCAATGCTGAAAGTAAGTATTACTAAGTACCATTGTTTTCTACATATATTCAGATCGCTTCATGACAAATGATGATGATGATGTTGTTAGTGATAAATCCTGTAGAATTGTTTCTTATAGAATTGTTGTATCGAACTTTGTATTGGTTGCCATGGATGCTTGTACAAATGGAACATGTGATACTGGCCTGTGTCTAAAATAGATATGCCAGTAAAGTGGATTGTTTAATTAAAATTATCCGCACTAATGAACAGACTTGACAGTTGTGGATTAATAATATTGTAGATGATTTGAGGGGCTTAAAAACAGTGTTTACCATTCTTTTAGGAAAAGTGAATATACAAAGATTATATGGTAGTTCAGATTCCTGCTGTGTGATATTAAAATGGTTTGTAATTACGAAGACATATTCTGGCTTCTTATTATAGTTTTACACATCATAAGCAAAGTTGGGAGCCCTGGTGGCACAGTGGTTAAGAGCTTGGCTGCTAACCAAAAAGGTCAGCAGTTCAAATCCACCAGCTGCTCCTTGGAAACCATATAGGGCAGTTCTACCCTGTCCTATAGGGTTGCTATGAGTCACGATCAACTGGACGGCAACGGGTTTGGTTTTTGGGTAAGCAAAGTTCGAAATCGCAGTTTTCAGTTGATTTAAAAAGAATGTCTTTGTGAAGCGTGTTTTGATGCAGTGGCTTTCTTCAAACAGTTATTTTCTTTCCAAAAGCAGATGGGTTGATTATAATGTGTTTATCAATAAATAGGTGGTGGTACCACTTTCTTACTTGAAAAATAAAAAGTTTTATTTAGAATATATGGTAATTCGAGCACTTCTTAATGAAAATGTTGGGTAATTTAAAGAATTCTGGGTTTTAGAAAGTCAGCATTTTGATATAAATCACTTTTTTTTTTTTTTAACAGTACTGAAAGGTGCTAAGTAAAGAGTAGTCTCAGTGTTTAGAAATAATACCTGCCTAAGAAAATGACTAAATCAGACAAAAAGCTGTAGAATTTTGGATATAAATTGATGAGTAAGTAATATGGATTAAGACAACATGGATTAAATCATCATCTAGACCAGACCAATGAGCTCATACTTCTGGTAAAGGCAATTTTTGGAGAAAACATTATATGTATGTATGTATATATGCATATTTTACACACTGTGTGTGTGTGTGTGTGTGTATATATATATGACTCGATGGCAGTGGGTGGTGTGTGTGTGTGTATATATATATATATATATAAACCCTGCTGCAGTTGACTCGATTCAGACTCATAGTGACCCTATAGGACAGAGTAGCGCTGCCCCATAGAGTTTCCAAGGAGCGCCTGGTAGATTCGAACTGCTGACTTTTTTTTAGCAGACGTAGCTCTTAAGCATTACGACACCAGCGTTTCTTTCTATCTACCTATCTATCTGAAATGAAATTGCTAGAATTTAGTACTGTTCAGTGTGTTTGCAGAGTAAATGGTGGGAGGGTAACAAATGCAGCAATATTTTACAGTTTCTAAGATGAGGTTAGATTTGAAAGGAATTTAATTTAACTCATTGATTTACTAGTTTATAAAGTATTTACACTTCCTTCATTTCATAATTATGTATATCCATGTTATATAAACCATTTAGAATATAGATCCTTAATTAAGATTAATTTATGGGAATAAGGAAACAGCTGATTTTCATTTAATTCAGTACCATCTAATACCTTAACTTTAATTTGATAACTATTTGTCAGTTTGAATGATTACTTCTAGGGCATGTTTTATAAGTGTCAAGGAAAATATTTTGGTAAATCCTTACTTTATCGAGGTTAGATCTCAGTTGTGGATCATGATTGTTGAGAGGAAAACACCTATGTATGTAGAAAGAGTGCCACAAAGCAGAAAACTTTCATGGCGAATTTGAAGAAGACAATTTGAACTATCATGCATACATTTTGAAATATACTGTGCCTCTCTTTCTCACAGTTATTGAAAAGGGAAATAGGAGATAGGGTGACCAACGTCCTGTATTGCCCAGGACTGAGGAATTTCCCAGGACACAGGACTTTCATTGCTAAAAGATTGGTCATTTTTAATGAGAGGACATGTGCTTTATTTATTTAGACTCTTTAGACTTTAGGCTACTATGGCTCAGTTGATTTGAGTCGTTGATTATAGACTATCTACATGATTACTTGATAGCCATGATAATGGCTGTTGTCTCACAGAGCACTAACAAATATAGAATACCTACTTTGATCCAGATTTTATTGTTCAAAATTCTAGGCTCTTTATTGTCTTTGTAAAATTTGTTTCTCCTTGGATTTTTTTTTTTTTTTTAATGTCATCACTGATTTGTATACACTACAGACCTTAACTATTCTTTGAAATCCTCCCCTGTTGCTTTGGTATACTTACTACAAAGATCAGAAGTGTCAATTACAGAATATAAAGTAAGAATTTTTTTTTGAAAGTCTATGAGTTATTTCTATTATATGGCACAATTCAAATATATAATTAAAAAATGAATTTACTGCTTCTTCAGCTATTTAAGAAGGATTAATTCCAGTTCTTGTTTTGAAGAAAAGACTCATCATGGTGGTGTGAGACTTTTCATTAAAAGATTGCCTCTTGGGATAAAATTGTTTCTTCTAATATTAAATCCAAAAATAATGTGTCAGTTTCTGAATAAGGTTTAATTTCAGGACCTTTAATGGCAATACTTGTTAAAATTTTTACCTCTAATTGAGACTTGCCAAGTTGAGCTTTTTCTTACTTTTAAGATTATTTTTATTTGAAGATTCTTAAGAATTGAAAGTATAGTAGTTTTCACATTACAAAAGATTGTGCTGGATTTAGTAACTTATGGACTACTGAGATCCTTGCTATAGGGCCTAGACCTAAGCCTGGAGGAAGTTTGGGGTGGTAGTAGAATGTCAGATAGCTGCTGATGTTTTTTTCTTTATTACCTTTATTACGTTGAGGGAAATGGGCATAGATTTTCCATCTTTTTCCTACTCTCTCAACCCAGTCTTCTCCAGCAGTGTAAAGTGGAGGAGTGGGAAAGAAGAAAAGCCTTCAACCAATGTAGATATAAAGGACATATTTATATATGTAGGATTCTTATTATTTTTGTGTGCTTTGATTTTCGTCTCTTAAAGATTATTACTTTTCCTACGTCAACCTGATTTGTCAACTTTTGATATTTAACTATTATGGAGAGATATAGTACTTTTGATCCAAAAAAGTTGTTGGATTTTAAAGTTCATTAGGTATTTTGTTTGTTCCATTTGCTTTTGTGTCAAGGAATTTGTGGTATTTAGTTCAACCGTTCCCAGTGCTGGTCTAGGTAACTGGCATCAGAATTCTTAGCAGAACTGAATAAAATAACTTTCCAGGCCTTGCCCCAGGCTCACTGACTCATAATCTCTAAGATCTGAATTCTGGAGTCTGTTCTTAACAAGCCTCCCAAATGAATCTTACATTTAGGGGAATCAGTGAATTAGTTCATGGTGCACACCCCAATGAGAATCGCTATGGACCATCTCCTAAAAAACTACAGAAACATTTTGCATATTATTTTGAAAGTCTCGTACACCTTGAAATCCAACTATGAAACCCAGTTAGATAGAATATTAAGAGATTTGTCATTGAGGAGTGAAAATCATAATATTTAAATACCTAGAATCTAGTTTGATTGCTGATTCATTGTTGCTTTTGTTGAATCATTCATACTCTGGTACAGTATTAGGAAGAGTTGGAAATAAAAGCTGAAATATTCTGTTTTTATTTGATTTTCAAGATATACTTGTTGATCTTGGTACTTTTTAATATTCTTGACTTCAAAGTGGCTTGACCTTTTGTTAAAAAAAAAAAAAAAGCAAAGTCATCCAGTTTTGAAGGCTAAAAGAAATGTAGCAAGTCAGCTCCTCTGTGTGTTATTACCTGGACTATAGCTTCTTTATAAATGTTGTTTGTATGAAATAATGGCATAAAAATTTTGAGATATTTTTGTTTTATTATATTTTTTAACATGGCATTCCTTTTAAATACAGTGTGTTGAAATATATGCATTTTAAAGGTTTTCTCTATTTGCTTAGTGTTGTCACTTTGAATTTTGTCAGAAGTATACTTATTTGCTATAGATTTTAATGTTAATTTTAATAATTGATAGGAATTTTATTTCATAATGACCTAACAAAATCATGCTCTTTAGTAAGTTGATTTGTATATTCTGTTTTATTAAAAACAAAAGTTGTATTTCTCTGTGACTTAAATATGTATAGTATAGACTGTGCTTATGTGCAGTACATTTTATATTATTCTTAATTTACCCCAAACTGTTACATTGTGATTGATTTTTATTTTCCATCATCCTTTGCAGTTCAGTTTCACATTGCCCACTTATATGAAACCCAGGTAAGTGTTTTACCCTATTTAAAATAAAAACAAATTATCATTCATACCATCCTTTAAGTGAAATCAAATATGTTCATATAATTTAATGGAGTTCTGGACATTACCTCTTACATGTACTGTTTTACGCTCATTAAATATGGTCAAGGTTTTGCTTAGTAAAACAGTTATTACTACAAGAGAAATCAAAGGATTTGAGAGTCATATTCATTACATGTAATGTTTTAAAATCTGGATATTTGTCTCTCTGCTTTAATTTAGCTCCCCAAACAGAGTATTTGCTTTGTACAAAGCCATTTAATATGATTTGCCTCTAAACTTGAGCCATCTGCATTATTTTTAAATAGCTTCTTTTTCTAAGATTAAAATATCTCTTCTACATGCCACCGTATGAAAGGCATATTAGAGTCACCTTTTGATGCCATTACAGCTATTTTCATGGCTTCTATATTTTAAAAACCTTTTCAGTTTAATTTTAGAACATTTTGTTTCTGTGTATGGCAGATTTTGCTTGGTTGTGTGATAAAAGGTATAGCTCACAGAAATTCACTTTAGGCAGTGGTACTGGAAAATTAAGTAGAAATTGGTATGAGACTAAAAAGTAGGTAATCCTAGTTTAACCGGTAATAAGTAGTTGAACGTTAAGGATTGCATTTTGATTTCTAAGACACAAAATAAATTTAATAACAGCTTTTCAGGAAAAAAAAAAAAAAAACTTATATGTGTACAAATTTTTAAAGTCTATTTTGATGTTTTGGACCAAGTATATAATAGGGCAAGTAGATGCCGCCACGTATGCTCATACCCAAGAGATACAAGATCCTAGTACGTATCATTATTTATACTGGGATGTAGTCAGATAGCATGAGATCATTTATGCTGGTGATTCCCAAACCCAGTTATGTAGCAAAATCAACTGGAAAGCTTTACAAATCAGCCACTATGGCGAGCTTTAAAATACCATCATTAAATTCCTATACACACACCCACTCACATACACACATTCCCTATATCCACTGAATCAGAATTGATGCACACTCGGGTTTGGATACCCTACTAATCTAGGGATTTTATCTGCGTTGAGAAGATGCATTTGAGAATAACACGTGTATCTTGTTTGAGTCTTTACTTGTCGATGTTAATTCTAGCTTCCTGCCCACACCAAAAATCAGTTTAGGTCCCAGGGTGAAAGCAGCTACAGAAATTAGCTTCTTCTCCAAAGTTATGTTCTCCCTGAAGTCTTAGCTCCTTCTGTTCTCATTGCCTCAGGAGCACTCTGATGCCTTCAAAAGGATGATTCCTGAATTTTTCCCAGCTTTTCTAGTTCTTACTGAGAACATTGGTCTGTCTCTAGCTGAAGTGAAAGTTTTCTCACCTTTATTTGTAATGAGTGTTTTTGCTGCATATGGAGATCTATTTGATAATTCTGGTTTTGCTTTTTTTTTAAGTTTTATTGTCTTCTGGCTTTCATTGTTTCAGATGAGGAGTTGTCTGTTGGTTGTATTATTTAATTATGTGAACATAATGTGGGGGCAGGAGCCCTCTTCCCATTAATTCTTTCATTTGAGAAATTTTAATACCTATTTAAATAAAACAAAATGAACAAAACTCTCACAAGCAGAGTATATAATTATTAGGTGACAGGAAAGTCACCTGTAAGGATATGACAGGATTGCAAATCTACTCCAATGCTTACAACAAGAATTTTCATTTTCAGCTCAAAAATTAAGAAAAGCAGAAGGGCCTGCTTACCTACCTATAGAAAGTTACTTTTTATATTTCAACTAATTTTTAGCAACAGAAACCTTATTTATGCATGAGGATTTAAAAATTTAAATAGTTATTTGTAGTTAGTGGCTACCGCTAGGTAACCAAATAGTTCAAAGGAAGTGTCTCAATATAGGAAGAAATGTTTCCACTAATATACAAAGAAAGTATTTAATATCATTTTGCAAGCCCTGATAAAATAATGGATCTAGGTAATGATCATCAGTGACTGCTTACATCACAGAAGAGAGGCAATCAGACATTATTAATTCCTAATGGAAAGACACAACACCACTTATGAAGTATTCTTGCCAAAAAATCAACCTGAATCAGATCAAACCTCTTTTTCTAAGTATCAATTAGAGGGGACCAGAGCAGTATGCAACATAACCACATATGGATACGATAAAATCTGGATTTGAGGGTACTCTATAGGACAAACAACTCATTTATTCAATAAGTAAATTTTAATAGAGGAAAAAAGTGGGTGGTGGTAGAGAGAATCCTATAGATTCAAAGAGACAAGTCATAACAAGCAAATTTTATTTTTGGACCTTATTTGGAGCCTGAGTCAAACCAGCTATAAAAATCCACGTAGGAGACAATTGTGATATTTCAGCACTGACTGGAGGTTTAATATCAAGTGATTATTGTCACATTTTTTACGTGTGCTAATGGTAATGCGATTATGTTTTTAGAAGCTCTGTGTTTTTGAGATACATACTTGAGAAACAGTTGCAGGTTAAATGATAAGGTGTCTGGAATTTGCTTCAAAATGGTTGAGGAAGGGGTGGTTGAAATAAGATTGGCCATGACTTGATAATTATTGAAACAGTGTGATGCGTGTATAAGAGTTCTGTAGTTTTCTGTCTTTGAAGTTTTCCATAATTAAATGTTAAAGCTGAAAAGTGACAGACTATCTTTTTAGCTAGAGTGGTTAAGAAAGTCCTCTCTGCATAGGAGCTCTTTGGGCTGAGGCCTGAGTGGAGAAAAGGAGCCAGTGATACAGTTGAGTGGGGCTGATGTTGTATGTGTGTTATAATACAGAGATATTAGCAAATATAATATTGTGAGATTGGGATTATAACGTTTTAAAGACAAAAAGGAGGCTTTTAATTTCTTGTGTTTCCATTTTTATATTTGTATATCTGTGCTTTCTCCCTTCCTCTTGATCAGGGTAGCTTAGTGGTTTATTTTGTTAATTTTTTGAGAATACCAAGATTTTGACAAGTCTGCTGTTTTTCTCTCTTTTCTACTTTATTAATTTCTTACTTAAATGCCTTCTAAATTGTTACCTATATTTTGGTATCTATTGGTACAATCCCGAGGTGTTTTTTCTTTTAGTGTGCTGATATTAATGAAATGAATACTTTTTGTTTTTAAATCCTTAATGATAAAAAAAGTTGATTCTTTTTAGAATAAAACAGTAAATAATTGCCAAAAAAAAAAAAAAAAACCCTCAATGTAGGGAAATACTTTTTAACAATGGCTTAAAATTCAAAGGCAATAAATAGAAACACTGATCAATTGGAATAACATAAAAAATTTTTGCATCACAGAAACACCATAAATTCTAAAGTATAACAAACTTAAAATTTGAGGGACAAAAGAACTATAAAACACACTAGAAAAATTGGAAAAAGGGTTCAAAAGAAAGATATATAAATGGCCCTTAACCATATGAAAAAGTGTTCAAACCCACTCAGAGTTAGAAAAATAACACTGAAATATAATTTCTCACCTGTCGGACTTGTGAAAATTAAAAGTGACTGTGGGGAAACCGGCAGTCTCATGCATTGTGGGAATGCAAACCAGTACGCCCGTCTAGAGGAGAATGTGGCAATAACCTAACAAAACTATGTATGCACTTAACTTTTGATCCAGCATTTTCACATCTAGGAATCAACCCTGAAAATGTACTTCCAAAAATATGAAAATATATATGCACAGGGATATCCAATGGAGCATTGTTTATAATGGCAAAATATTGGAAATAACCCAAATGCCCATATATAGGAGAATGACTGTATATACTGTGGTACATTCATGCCTGTAGAAAAGAATGGGGAAGATCTTTATGAACCGACTCACAGTGATTTTCAGGATATGCTGTTAAGTGGACAAAAACGAAGTACAAAAGAGTATAATAGTCTACCCTTTCTGAAGGAAAGAAAGAAGGGAATACTAGAAAACACACACATGAAAAACAAAATAAACATTTGCCATTTGTGCAAAAGAAATACAGGAAGGATAAACCAGAAAGAAATGAGATTGGTTATGTACTTACAGGGGATGGGTGTGAACAGAGCAGTAGGGATGGGGAGGGAACGAAACGTCTCTGAGTATATATTTTTTGTATAGTTCTGACTCTTAGAACCTGGGAGTGTTGCATATATCACACAATTGAATAAGGTCAACCAGGATGTAGGCCAACCCAAAACGGAATAAAAAGAGTAACCAGAGAACCTAACTGTATTACAAATGAATAACACCTACTCAGAAGGGGGTAAACCCACTGCCATCAAGTCGATTCTGACTCATAGCGGCCCTATAGGACAGAGTATAGGACAGAGTAGAACTGCCCCATAGAGTTTCCGAGGAGCGCCTGGCGGATTCGAACTGATGACCTTTTGGTTAGCAGCTGTAGCACTTAACCACTACACCGTCAGGGTTTCCGAAAGGGGGTAAGGATAAAAAAAAAAAAACTAAACCTAAGTAACTTGGGAAAACAATATTTTCACTCTGTGGTGTAGAACTAGAGACAAAAAGAACTGTAAACAAATAACTTTGGTTAGTTTTTCATAGGGATATGGATTAGGAATTCTGTAACTACTTCATGTGAACATTAGGAATAAATAAACAAGTAAATCTATTGTGGATAATGGGAGCCAGGTTTCTCATCGTAGGGAATAAGACGTTATATAAGAAAGCAAAAGGCTAGACTTAACCTTTTGGTATTGAATTGAAATTGGAGGTATCAGTATGAAATTTATCATTATTTATGGATCTAGATAAATAGTTTGATATGGATTGAAATATTCCTAGTATTCACTTAGAGTCCTGGTGACTCAGTGATTGAGAGCTTGGCTTCTGACTAAAAGCTTGGCAGTTCGAATCCACCAGCTGCTCCTTGGAAAACCTATGGGGCAGTTCTGCTCTGTCTTTTAGGGTCGCTGAGTTGGAACAGACTCAATGACAACGGGTTTAGTTTTTTGGTTTTTTAGTGTGTGTATGTGTGTGTGCACACATAAATATATTGCCTTTTTTCTGTGAGAGCCTAGAAGCAATGGCCCACCCCAGTAGCAATGAACACACCTAGCACACAGATCTTGGTTTCTAAATACCATTCTTCAATAAAAGGAACGAGGGATCCTTAGAAAGAAGTGTGTGATTCCAGAGCCAGGGCAGAGAAAGTACAAAATGAACCCTGGAACATCTTGTGGTGCCAGAAAGTAAGGAAGTGCTCTAAAAATGATGGTAGCATATCCAAAGGACACAGGAGCCAACTTGAAGGGTTTGTGTATGTTTGTGTGTGTGTGAGAGAGATATTCCTAATGACACAAGTTTAGTAACAAATAATAATAGTAATAGAACATAACCTACAGAGTAAAATATATCAGTCCATACTGATATAAATAAATAAATGGCAGTAGAGGGGGCACTTCTTTCTTACTGAAGAATTTCAGATACTGTATAAGGAACGATAGATGTAGAAAATCACCACTTGGCAAAAACCACAGCATTGTTGCAGGCAAGAACCATAGATGCATATTAAAATTAATGGGTGAAAGTATGATAAGAAATAGTGCACTTACATAGCCTCGTAATATCTCCCCACAAAGTACTTAGTAATTACAAGGAAAAAATAGTAGTTTTATAGTGAAGAATTGTGGCAGGTACCACGTTAACCAAGTGATCCAACTCAACATCACCAGTAATGGACATATTGGCATCATACATTTCCTGATACAGTGTTGCACTGAACATCACCAGTAATGGACATATTGGCATCATACATTTCCTGATACAGTGTTGCACTGAACATCACCAGTAATGGACATATTGGCATCATACATTTCCTGATACAGTGTTGCACTGAGAAGTGCAAAACATAAGTTTTGTTACATTTTTTGTCAAAAATACATCACCTCAATCTAATTCTGAGAAAACATCAGATCTAAATTGAGATTCATTCTTCACTATAACTGGCCAGTACAATGGAGACATGCTAACTGAACATGGATTGGATCCCAGACCAGACAAAGGACGTTAGTGGGATGGTGCATGAAATTAGAATAAATTCTATAGATTAATTAATAATATTTTTCCATCAATGTGCTCTTCATGTACTTTGAAGCTCTGTTAGTGTTATGACATCCTGATATGTTAGCACTTTTGACATTATGAAATATTCTTTATATCTGATAATACTCTTTGTTTTAAAGACTGCTTTAATTTGATATTAATCTAGTCACTTCACCTTTCTGATGCTTACTGTTTGTGTGGTATCTTTTTCTATCCTTTTATTTTCAACCAACTTTTGTTTTTATATTTAAAATGCATCTCTTATAAATATTATATTTTTGACCCTTATAAATATGTTCTGGCAATCTAGTTGTTTGAAGTATCTAGTCCATTTATATTTAATGTGATTATTGGTATGGTTAGATAAAGTTAGCTTTGTCCGTTGTGTCCTTTGTACCCTTTGTTGTGTATTTTTTGTATGTATTGTGTTTTCCTCTGGGTGCTTTTAGCATTCTCCTCCTTATATTTTGTTTTTTATAGTTTGACTATGATGTGCAAGGATTGGTTTTTCCTTTATATTTATACTACTTGTGTTTTTTTTTGAGTCTTTTGAATCTGGTGTTGATGTCTTTCATTAGTTTTGGAAAGTTCTCACTCATTGTTTTGTCAAGCATTTCTTCTGCCCAGTTCTTTCTCTCTTCTCGTTCTTGGACTCCAATTACATGTATATATGTTAAACTATCTGTTATTGTCTCACACATCTCAGATGACTTTTTTTTTTTTTTTAATAGCATTTGTCTTTTTGGGCTACTTTTCTATTGACCTACTTTCAAATTCAATGATGCTTTTTCTTTTATTTCCAATCTGCTGTTCAGTACATCCAGTAAATTTTCTTTAATTTCAGACATAGTATTTTTTTTTCCAGTTCTAGAACTTAGTTTTGTTTCTTTCAAAAGGTTTTTGTTTCTGTTCTATGATTTCCTGCCTTTTCATTCATTATGATTCTGATTTCCTTTATGTCCTTTGAACATTGTTAAAATAGCTGCTTTGAAATTGTCTGCAAATTTCAACATCAGAGTCTTTTCAGCGTTCGTTTTCATTAATTACCTTTTATTTTGAACAGGAGTCAAATTTTCCTGGTTCTTTGTAAGTCTGATAATTTTATCCTAGGTATCACGAATGTTACATTGTAGAGACTTTTTATTTTGTTGTGCTTTTCTCAGGGTTGATCAATTTTTATTTTATTAGACAGTTAACTTGGCTCAACTCACACTCCAGAATTTGACATCTCTGCAGTGGGCAGCAGCTGATAAAATCTCTCTTCAGTTCTTTTAGGCCGCTTGGCATCTGTTCGTCATGTGTAGTTCAGCAGTAAACCAGATACTTGGGCAGAGTTTATATGTAGAATTTGAGGTTCTCTCTTTATCTCTCCTTCCTGGGAGTTCTCCCTTTACTTTCATCTCTTGTGATAACTTCAAAGTCTGTCCTCTGATTCTTTAAGGCATTAAGATTGCAAATTTCTAGCCAGACCAGCACCAACTGGGGCCCACCTTAAGGGGAAATTTTAAAAAAGGGGGGAGGGGCCTGTACTCATCCAGTGCTGTTCTCTTCTTCTTAGTATTAACTTTTCCTCTGGCTTTAGCCTGATTTTGGTCTTCTGTGCCTTCACATAATTGATTTATATATTTTATCCAGAATTTAAACTTCTGTTTAGCACTTTTTAAGATAGTCACATTGCTTTTTATATAAAAAACATTATTTCTCATTGCCACTTAATGTTCTACTGTAAGCGTCCATGATGTTTTATGTATCCATTCACCCTAGTGACATATGTCTAGGTTGCCTCCAACTCCCTGATATTACAAACAGTGCCTGTGGGGAGATTTTCTCTGGCATATATCTCCCAAGATTGAGATTGCTAAGGATTGTAACATATTTGCATACCTAATTTTGTAAAGTAAATCCTCTTCCAGCAGGACATAAAATGTTTACCTTTTTCCCATCCCCACAGTACTCGAAATATCCAACTTTCTTATGTTTGCCAGTCTGATGAATACAAGGTGGTATCTCATTTAAACTGGCATTTTTCTGATTTCTAGAGATGTATACTTCACATCTTTTCACTTTTTATGTGTTGGTTTTTATATCCATTGCCTATTTTTCTGCCTATGTTTATTCAGTCATATCTTTACTCTTTATTGTGATTTGTGCTGTTTTGGCCATGTTGAATAAATTCTTTCCCATTTCAAGGAAATATTCTCTTATATTTTCTTCTTTTAGCTTTATAATTTTCATATTTAGATCTTTAGTAGTATTGTCACTTTTTTTGTATATGGTATGAGGTATGTATGCAACTTCATGTTTCTCAATATGATGCAGCCAGTTTCTAAAGCATGTCACTGTTTTTATTACTAGCATTTGGAGGTATGTTTTAACATTTGCTGTGGTCATTCCACAAGGTAGTCTTCCTAAAATACAAACCCGATCATGTCACTTGAAATCATTCGTTGGTTCTCCATTGTCTTGGGATACAGTCTATAACATGGTTTAGAAGGTCTTCCCAAATTAGTGTCTGCTTTGTCTCTGCATATTTTGCCTCTGCATATTTTGCCCAGCCAGCTAGTACCTTAAACTTAATATGTGCTCTTTCTTCCTCTGGGAAATATCATTGTACACAGCACAGTATGTTTTACATGTTTGTCTGTCTGTATTCTTCACTACACTATGGTTCCAACAGTTCTTGTTCGGGAAATACTTACCAGTTGAAGGAATTGAATTTAAAAACTTGGTCCTTATCCTTCAATAGCTTAAGTAACTACATTAACTTTTTCAGACCAGATTAATGCTTTGGCAAACTAATTTAGCTGGTAAATCAAAAAGTTTATTTAATAATTACTGATAATCTCAATGGACATTTCTCTAAAATCTTCCCTAGGATGATATACTATATTCATATGGCACCTTATTTTTTCCACAGCTCTTATCTCATTTGACCCTTAGAACGACTTTGTAGGTAGAAAGATTGGGCATTACCTCTGTTTTATTGATGTTGAATTATAGTTTAAGTGATTTGCTTGAGGTTCACATAGCTAATTTTGTCTTTCTACGTACTCTGAAAAAGATTTAAGTTTGCTTAGGCAGCCATGTACTAGTAATAATATCAATAGAATCTACTTCAATCCATTTGTTCTGCCAAGTGTGTTTTAAAGTTAATATTTATGAGGTTTTCCTTTGTTGGCTTTTTTCCTTTTTTGTTTTGGAGGCATTGTTAAGCTTTATGACTGTAGCAATAGCGAGTTTCCATCATATTAGTACTTTCGGGGGAGAACTGTGGCTAAATGGTTTCACTTAGAGATTTGCCTGTAGAACCTTAAATATTATGAACATTGTTAGACTGTAACAAGGGGAGGTTTGATGTCTTTAAAATCATATGTATTATAAATATTTCCACAGGATATTTTATATACTGGAACCTGTATCTTTTAAATTTATATTTTAACTGCTTCTTTACTTTCTTAAATTTTGTTTGGCATTTTTGGCATGTGCTCTAAATGTTTATTAAGTAGCTTGGGAATTTGGGAAGTGTTTCTAGGCAGATTATACAATTGGAGGTAGAATAATTCTCTAGCTTCATTAATGTTATTAAATAAAGTTGGGATTATCTATGTTACTAAATAGGTTGAGGTGGCTTTCTGTTTAATTACTGGGATTTGGAAAATTCTTAAAAGGTTTTATTTTAATGATACCTTTTTATATTGAATGTTAGTTTTTACTGGTGGTAGGTACTTGGGCTATTACCTAAAGTTGTTTAGTGTTAAAGAAGCATTCAGTAATGGAATTAGCACTTTTTGCTTTCAGGTTTTTTTTTTTTTTTAATATGCTAAAACATCAGTATTGTGTAAATTTAGTATGTGAGCTAGTTCTTTGAAATTATTTCCTTTTAGTTTCTAGTTGTCTTCACTATTTGAAAAATTAATTCAAATTAGTATCATCAATGCAATGTTAGAATTAAGTGTGTTTATAGTTAAGATTATATTCATTGTATTTTTCTCTAAATCTCTTTCTTCCTTTTGCTCTTCAGAGGAAGTATCATTCTGCAAAGGAAGCATATGAAAAACTTTTGCAAACAGAAAATCTTTCTGCACAAGTAAAAGCAACTGTCTTACAACAGTTAGGTATGTAATAAATGCATTTAGTGCATTATAAGTGCTTCTCTTTGTGTGTTTCAGAAGTGGCAAATATGTTGCTCATATATTCTACTCCTTTTCCTTCCATTGCCTAGAGTTGATAGAATTAATCTGAACCCGGCATATTTCCACCCTTTGCCAACCAAGCATGATCCATCTCACAGGCCATCTCAATACAATTCCTTAGTGCAACTAACTAACCAGTTGCCGTCGAATTGATTCCACCTTATGGCAACCACATACGTGTCAGACTAGACCTGTGTTCCATAGGGTTTTTAGGCTGGTTTTGGGGAAGTAGATTGCCAAGCCTATCTTCTGAGGCTTCTCTTGAACCTTCAACCTTTTGATTAGCTGTTGAGCACGTTAACCATTTGCTTCATTCAGGGAAACCTTATTGGAACTAGTCCTTTTAAATTCTCAAAAATATTCCCTAGTACTTGATCCATGGGTAAGAGGGATTGAATACTTCCTTTGTGCCATGTATATGCTGAGTACTCTATGGAGTTGGAATCGACTCGATGGCACTGGGGTCTGGGTTCTGTGAATTTAATTGATTTCCCTAAAGTCACTTACTGATTACTGAGCTTGCTTTCATCACTTTACCGATAATAACTATTAGCAACGTTTTACCTAAAATTATAGAACATCTAACATCATAGTTTCTGTAAACATGCAATTGTATTCTCATGTTATAGATAAGGAAAATCTAGCCATTTGGAGATAATTTTGTCACTATCACCAAGAAGACAGTGAAGGAGTTCCCCAACATTTTGTTGCTTAGTTAATGAGTCATATTTTTTGTTTGTATTTGGGGTTTTTTTTTTTTAGCTTTGTTTTTGTGTGGGCAAATAATTTATTTTTAATTTTATTTAACATTGTAGTAATAGGAATGTTTTCATAATGTAATTATTTTTGTCTAATTTAATATAATTTAAACTTAAATTTTATCATTTACCTTCATGATAATAATGGCATGATTATTAATAAAAATAAGCACACATTGTCTTATAAAGCCTTTGTTTTTAGTTTACTCTTTTGTTAGAATTTTACTTGAGTTATCCATACTTTAAAAAATTATGTGAGTATTTGTTTTAAATGAGCCTATATATATATAGGAATGTGAATTTGTATCTTTAAATTGAAACAAGTTTATTACCCAGTGCCATTGAGTCGACCCTGACTCATAGCGACCCTATAGGACAGAGTAGAACTGCCCCCGTAGAGTTTCCAAGGAGCGCCTGGAGGATTCGAACTGCTGACCCTTTGGTTAGCAGCTGTACCACTACGCCACCAGGGTTTCCACAAGTTTATTAGTACAGCTGAAAAAAGGGAGATTGTGTTAATTCTTAAGTAAAAAGAACAAAGTGGTGCCTTTGAAATAGATAGCTTAGCCATTCAGCTCATATTTGGATGTCAGCCTTTTTCTTCTCCACACTATTTCTGATTGTTACGTTTTTATGTATTTTGGCTTCACTGAAGAATGTATAAATAGCAAAAATGCATACATCTTTTAAGTTTAAGGAATGGTTGGAAATAATTTTGGTTTTAGCTGTGTCTCAATCACCTGTCCTATTTGGCAGTGGCTTACCATGTTTTAGTGTATACAAGTAAACTTTTAATGGTTTTCAAAAGAAAAAAATACTTCCCCTAATTGTGTCTAATTTATGCCTGCACTTTAAGTCTTCCTACTTGCTTGTCAGTGCTGCTTAAAGCAGCTGCTTTTAGAACCAGTTACTCTAGGTCCTGTTCTTACTAGGAGAGATAAGGGAGGAACAGGAAAGATGAATAAACATGTGGTTGACATATACTCCCATAAAACATCGTAACACTACAGCTAGTTTTGGAGCACAGCAAACTATGCTAAATGTCAGAAACTAAGAGTTTTTATTTGTTGTATATACTGTGGACTACACACGAGGAACAGAGCTAATTGTATACACTTGAATTGATCCACAGCTGAAATACGATTCACTGGCAAATTATCCCAAATTATTTCAGTATGGCTTTAAGGTTTGGAATATAGTAGTTGTGATCTAATCTTTTGATTGATTATATAACTGCCTAGCTCTAAATTTATTTATTAAGTGAACATTTGTGGTGCCACTCTGTACCATTCTTGTTTGTACCATTTGAATCTATTTTTCTTATTACCTTGAGTCTTTTTTTTGTTTTGTTTTTATTGTCATATGCTTTATAGTTTTCGTATTATACAGGGTGTGAATATATGGCCAATGCCAGTACATGAGGAATGTGTGCATGTGTGTGTGTATGTTTCTTTTAATCTGAATTATCATTGATTATACAGCCTCATATTTATTCTTTGAAAATAAACATTGGATTGATAGGCTGTCTTGGAAATTCTTACAATGCACATTAATTTTTACATGGAATAGTAAGTAAGATTTAACATATTTAGATTCGTTGTTTCATAACTTAGAGTTATTTCATATACCAAAATTAGAAAAGAAAAAAGAATATATGATTTTTAATCTACTAAGTGTGTCAAGTCAGTACTTAAAATCATTTTAGTTTCTCTTGAATAAGAGCTTTTGATAGCTTTGACTGTACCTTGTTGTGAGAAACAGACTTTCTTGTGGCCCGAATCAGCAGTTTTAAGTTTTGTGAGTGTGTACTCTAAACTAAATGAATAAGTTGACTGAAAGAGTATTTTAATTTTGTTTTATTGGTATTCTTAAATATAAAAAATAGTTAAATAGGTAAATATTTTTAATCTTTTGTTATAGGTTGGATGCATCATACTGTGGATCTCCTAGGAGATAAAGCCACCAAGGAAAGCTATGCTATTCAGTATCTCCAAAAGTCATTGGAAGCAGATCCTAATTCTGGCCAGTCCTGGTATTTCCTTGGAAGGTGATTCTCATCAGACACTTATGTTTTGCTTTTGTTGATTAATTATTTAAATTCCTTTCCTTCTTGTTTCTAGTATTTTCTCTATGTGTCTGTTTAACAGAGCAGAGAATTAATTTCTCATTCTGTCTGATGACTACCAGTAGCTAATGGTAGCAATTATCCTATTGATAATTTTGATTAATGATATATACCTTAGATGACCTTAGAATGGACATATTTGATTAATAAAACCCCAAAACCAAACCCATTGCCGTCGAGTCAGGTCTGACTCATAGCGACCCTATAGGACAGAGTAGAACTGCCCATAGAGTTTCCAAGGAGCGCCTGGTGGATTTGAACTGCCGGCCGTTTGGTTAGCAGCCGTAGCACTTAACCACTACACCAGCAGGGTTTCTAATCCCTTCCCAGGCTTGTAAAATAGTCTAGTTGGGTTGTTCATTAATAGAACTTGAGAGTCCAAACTTTGTCTTTCTCTTTCACTAAAGATTTTCAGGAGCAGGAACTAGATCTCATCATTGTTGTATCTTCTTGCCTAGAAAAGTAGCTATTCAATAATGGAATAAATGAACAAACCAAAAATGTTTGCATTGGGACTTAGCACTATCACTGTTAGTGTTGCACAGTGTGAGTCTTTATGCAGTGACTATAAAGAAGGCCTAAGTACTGAGAAGGAGGAGTGCCTATTCATTGCCTCTAGTTTTTAAGCTTATACATGAAATTTTATTTTAGTATAGATGAAAAGCAATTTATACCAGAAAGTATTTTCCTTTTGACCCCAGATAAAGATTGATAGTTTAATATGATACAGTAGTGCGAATGTCTTTAGTGTAACTTTTTTTTTTTATTCTAGGTATTTAAAATTGACATATAATGAAACATATAAAATTACTGTTTTGAGTAATGCTGTAATTTTCTGCTTGAGTGAGAGCAGCAGTACTTTACATCGATTTTTTTCTAGTTAACTGATTTTACTTTTTAAACCATTGAGATGCATTTTATTTTAACCTTTTCGGATAAATGTTTCCAAATATACAACATTCTTTCCTGACTTCTCAAATAAAGAACACTAATCACAGTTTAACTTGTTCTTTGGTTCAGGATTATCATTTTAGACATTCATTATTTTCATCTATAATAATTATGTCTCTGTTTTAGACTTTTTCCTTTGATTTTTACTTTTCTTACTCTCTTTCACTGCCTTCTAATGTGCTGCTTCTAATATGTTTTATTGTGAGAAAAATCAATTTTATAAATTATGTTTTAGAAGTTATTAAAGCTCTGAGTGAAGATCTTAAATGTCAGTAAGAAACTGGGATTTGATGATCCTAAGATTTCTAAGGCTTTTTATTACCTATCTCTGCACTCAGGTCTGTGTTGAAGTTGCTAATCATTTGGCATGTGTATATTAAAGTGAAATTGTAATGTGGTACTATTGTTCTACCGCCACCAGTCATCGATTGTGTTATCCCAGAATCATAGAATGTTAGAGCTGAGAGAGATCAGAGAGGTCATGTCATTCACCCTGTAAGTGCTTTCGTCTTAAAGATGTGGAAAACGGGTCCAGAGGAGTAAAGTATTGTGTCTAAAGTCAAATAGGTACATAATCAGTATCAGAGCAGGGACTAGATCACCGGCTCACCTAGTCCTTCTGTGATTACACAAGGCTGTCTCAGAGGAAGCTATGTAAGTTTAATTGGAGAAAAAGTAGTTAGTGGTTGGACTGGGACATCTGTATTTGGGTACATTGGCTTCCTACTTTTACTTCATAGGAATGGAATGTGCAAACATTGGTTTTGGGAAGTGCTGCTTATTTCTCCCAGTAGTTAGGTGAATTTCTTTATAAATTTGAGATCTGACTTTGGTTTAACAACAACAAAGCATGTTTTTTTACCATCTGTTAGCACTTTCTATCACTCTGGTGGATGTCACTCTTTGGCATTGTTGCTGACCTCTTCTCCTGAATCCTCCCTTCATAAAACAGGTTGCATGCGCCCTCTAAAACTGCCTTTTCTATCTCAATTACTGATATTTTTTATATTACTCAATCCACAAGAGTAGTGATTCCATGGACTTATTTCTACATCTCCCTTGTAGATCTCCTATATCCCATGACCTTATGGATAAGTTCTAGGTCTAGAATTCTGAACTTCAAGGTTTCGTAAACTCCAGGACCACCCCTCATCCTCTTTACCTAACATTTTTTTCAGTTGCCTTGGAGTCAACTCTGACTCATGGTGACCCTATGTGTGTCAGAGTAGAACTGTGCTCCATAGAGTTTTCAATAGCTGATGTTTTGGAAGTACATCACCAGGATTTCATTCAAGACATGTCTGGGTGGACTTGGACCTCCAACTTTTCGGTTAGCAGCTGAGTATCTTAACCATTTGCACCACCCAGGAACTACCTAATGTCCCCACCTCATCAAAATCATTATATTTCAAGCCACATTCGTCATGTTCTTCCACAAACTAGCTCCTTCTTTTATTTTTGTCCGTGACATCACCATTTTTTTCTATTTAATCAAGTTTAAAAATTAAAGGAGCCTCTTAATATCTAAATCAATTAATCACCAAGTCATTATCGTTCTTCTGGTTTATTCTTTCTCCCCTCTTTTTTTTTCTTTGTCATTTCTATTACTTTCACCCCAATTCTAGCCTGTTCCAGACCAGTGAGTGGAGCAGGCCTCTTTTATTACCTGTACGTAACTTATCTTCCTTTTAGTCTCCTCTACACATTGGTAGCAGACTGGTGTTCCTATAAAGTGCTTTCATCATTCCACTCCTCTTTGTTAAAACAACAAACTTCAGGTTAGTCTTGGGCTGAATTTAAAATTCTGTCTTTTATTCCATATTGTTGTGTATACACTAGTTTCTGCTCGTACTGTTGAAAGCTGTTTGAAATACGTTCTCTCATCTTCTCTGCCTTAATCAGTGGTCCCAGATTTTTGGATTACACAAACCAGTAAAATTTCAAAGAATAATTATGAAGATCAAAATATGGTGTTTGGACAAATGAAGACATTAAAAAAATTTTTGCTGCTTGCTATCCAGTCAACAGTATTCCAAAATAAGTGAATTGCAATACAAATATTAATTTAATTGAAAAACTTAATGTATGTGTTTTTTTAATTTTATTTTATTGTAAAAATATACATAACAAAACATGTACCATCTCAACAGTTTCTACATGTACAATTCAGTGACATTGATTACGTTCTTCAAGGTGTGCAACCATTCTTGCTATCCTTTTCCAAATCATTCCACCACCATTATGTGTTGTTGTTTTCTTATTTTGTTTGGGAAAATCGCCATATACTGCCTGGCAAGTGGGAATCACTAATCTAAATCATATACATCTCTGTATAATCAGTTCCTTTCCTTTTACTCTTCCCTTTTTTACCTTTCCTAAATCCTACCGTATTCAACAGTCTCTTTCTACCCTAAACTTAAACCACTTATTGTTTGTGCTAACCATTTGATACTTTATTATAGCATTTATAATAATGTCGTCAATCCTCAACTAAATTGTAAGCTTCTTGAAGACATGGACTGTGTTTGTTTTTGCTTTTTCCCTTAGTGCCAAGCACTAAGAAGTTAATTTCTGAATTTATCATTTCAGCTGCTATTTCTTGTATCTGTCAGGTACAACTGAATTAAGAAAATGGCAAATCCTTAAAACTTTAATCCTACCTTGCTACCTTTACTTGTCATGAAATATTGCATTTATCCTATTTTATATTATTTTTGGTAGTTAATTTGATATTTGACTAGGTCTTAGGCTTGTGTATTTTATGGATTAAAGAATTATTATTTCAGTGCTGTTATTTCGGAAAGGAGAATTGACACCTGTTTTAGCAAGTCTTTTAAAGTGATCCAGCGCTAACTGAAGGTTGGCAGTTTGAAGCCAGCAGCAGCTCCTTGGGAGAAAGATGTGGCCATTAAATGCTAGAATGGTGTGTATGTTCAACGCAATATAATATTGAAGTGATACAGACTCTATTTTAATAGGGTTCATTAGTGCAGCGTGCTTTAGCACCTATAAGACAGACTGTAATAATAGTTTAATGAAGGGCAAATTATAATGTAATAGTTATAATGAAAGATGAATTGCTAGAGAAAGACATCATGGTTGGTAAAGTAAAGGGTCAGCAAAAACTCGGAAAACTGATTGACGTGGATTGACACAGTAGCCTCAACAATGGGCTCAGGCATATTAAAGATCACGGAGATGGCTCAGGACTGGGCAGCATTTCATTCTGTTATACATAGGGTCGCCATGAGTCAGAGCCAACTGGAAGGCAACTAACAACAAAATTATAATGTAGATTGTAATTACTATGTGCATGTGCACACACACAGATGTATTAGCTTATTAATTTTGTGTGTGTGTGTGCGCTATGATATGTAACCTTTTCTTTCAGCAAATAAAGTTAATTTCAGTGCTAATGGAATTTTTTTTATCCCCCTGCCCTTCTCAGGTGCTATTCAAGTATTGGGAAAGTTCAGGATGCCTTTATATCCTACAGGCAGTCTATTGATAAATCAGAAGCAAGTGCAGATACATGGTGTTCGATAGGGTAAGACTTTATATAGTAATAATGGTATTATAACTGATATCCAGTGATGATTGCATCACATACAATGTACCTTGTTTATAACATGCTATAAAATTAAGCAGTTCTTCTTAGCTGACTTATTTTTTCTGAATTTCTCTTTCCAGTGTGCTCTATCAGCAGCAAAATCAGCCTATGGATGCTTTACAGGCCTATATTTGTGCTGTACAATTAGACCATGGCCATGCTGCAGCCTGGATGGACCTTGGCACTCTCTATGAATCCTGCAACCAGCCTCAGGATGCCATTAAATGCTACTTAAATGCAACTAGAAGCAAAAATTGTAGTAATACCTCTGCTCTTGCAGCACGGATTAAGTATTTACAGGTAAAGTTTTAAAACAGAAGTGTTTTAAAGACACGTTTCCCCATGACATTCAGGCAGGAGGAGGGTGGCTGGAAAGTTTGTCTAGTTGTGTTTTTTTTGATGTCTATAATTTGTTTCCATATTTTGTAAACATACCATAGCTTGTAATATTCTTTTACTTTTCATTTTAAGTAAGATATGCAGTATTTTATAAGATGCTCTTTTGCACATTTACTCTGTTGATACATATTAATTTACATATTTTTCTATGTACTGTCTACATTTTTAAGTTGTCATAGCATTTTAGAGAAAAGAACACAAACACTGTCTTTCACTCTTGCTTGAAGTTTCATGAGAAGACAGCTATGAGAACTCTGAAAACAGAGCTCAGCTTTGTTATGATTCTCACAAAGGTTTATATTCCGGTTACCCTTTTAATACTTAGTATTTCTAAAATCCCATATTTAGACTATTTTCTTTTAAAAGCAATTAGTAATAGCATTTAGGAAGATTTAGTGGACTTGCTCTTACTCAAATAGGCTTGTGTTAAATTTGCTTTTTACATAATTTTTCCTAGGCTCAGTTGTGTAACCTTCCACAAGGTAGTCTACAGAATAAAACTAAATTACTTCCTAGTATTGAGGAGGCATGGAGCCTACCAATCCCCGCAGAGCTTACCTCCAGGCAGGGTGCCATGAACACAGCACAGCAGGTGAGAAGTTGGGTTATGTTCTGCAGGTGCCCAGCTTTAAGGGTTCTTTTCAATCTGTAGTGGTCAAGCTTATTTAATAAGCACAGGAGGCTTTTATTAATGAAAAGCCTTTCGATGTGATTGCTAAGGGATTCTAGATCAAAATAAAACTCCCTCTGATATGGGAAGAAATTTTGGGGTACCAACTTAGAACCTTTGTGGATTTACATAATTTTAAAAGATTTCTTTAAAATAAAATGCTGGAGTGGTTTATTTAATTTTAAAAGCAAGATTTTCAAAGGAAGGTACACATTCCTCCATTGATGATTCATTTGATTTTGATTTTCAATAATTGCAATCAGTGATGTCCACATAGCTTTGAAAAGTATGCAGCTTTGTAAAGTTTTATAATTTGAAGGAATGAATTAAGAATATATAGAACCCTATTTTTGTCTTCCTTCTGTGATTCTTAGGCATGTAAACCTCATCATCCAAATACTGAACCTGTATTAGGCCTCAGTCAAACACCAATTTCACAGCAATCCTTGCCACTACACATGATTCCTTCTAGCCAAGTAGATGACCTGTCCAGTCCTGCCAAGAGGAAAAGAACATCTAGTCCAACAAAGGTATATATTTTAGAGAAATAGAACATCCCAATCAAAAACCAAGCTCCAACTGCCCTGAAATTGTGCAGTTTGAACATCTCCTGTCCTTTATTTTAAATCTGTGGACATCAAAAAGTAAAAGGTTTGAATTTTTCCATCCCAGACTCTTAGCATCATATTAAGTATAGAAGGTAGAGGTAAATTTGCATTCATCAACTCATTTTATTCATCTCCCTGCCGTTAAGAACTCAAGACACTTTTCATTATCACTTTCTCCTGACATTGAAATAAATGGAATGTTGAATCTAGTGGACAGTGTGGTATTTAGGTTAGCTATTTGGGAGGTAGCTTAGGGGTGGGCCTTTTTGGGTGGCTTATTAAAAAAATCAGTAATTTTTTTAATTTATAATTTTCCAAGTTTATTATGCATGTTAAATTATTTTTAAAACAATGTTATAACATCCTTTTTATATATAAATATTCCAATTCATAGTCATTTGGCCTCCATTAGTCATTATTATCTCTATGAACTTAGCCAAATATTCTTTAATTTTTTTAATCAATTTTCCTCAGAATACTTCTGATAATTGGAGTAGTGGCCATGCTGTGTCACATCCTCCACTACAGCAACAAGCTCATTCATGGTGTTTGACACCACAGAAATTACAGGTATGTAAGATAAGCTTTTGACAGGCTGTTTTTTTTTGTTTTTTTTTTTTTCCTATTAAAAAGAAGTAGAGGTAGTAAACTTTAAACTTCTTTAAGTATTCTTGAAGTTGAATGGCAGTAAACTCAATTAATATGCACATAAGTAAAATGAGCCCACATTTATCAGAGCAAGAGATAATTCATTTTTGTTTTCACTTTCTAAAAGAGAGAATACATTCACATGGTTCAAAATACAAAAAGTGTGAATTTTAGGTATGTAGTGTTTTTTTAGTGTAAAGTCTCCTTTCAACTCCTGACCCTACCCACTCCGTATTCTTCCTAACAGACAGTCAGTGGTATTAGTTTCTTATGTATCTTTCCACAGATGTGTTGTACATGTATAAGCAAATCTGCACCCTATTTCTTTCAATTATTTTCCTCTTTTTTACACAAATGGTAGGATGTTATTTGTGTTGTTAACAATTTATCTTATAGACCTTTCCATGTCAGTTTATGAAGAGCTTCCTTTTTCTTTTATAGCTCTTACCATATTTCTTTATATAGATGCCATGCCTTTATTTAACCAGATCCTTAAGTTTGGACATTCAGATTGTTTCAAACTTTTCCTAGTCTAAACAGTGCTACTTTGAGCTTACTTGTCTTAGTGCATTTTTAAGCTCTGTGGCTTTCTATGTGAAAATTTTTAATGAGGAAAATTTCATTCCCATTTATCTCAAAGATCACATTACAGTAAACTTCTTCAGATGAATGTTTAGCTCTTTCTTTTTTCAGAATTCTTAAAGGATTTCATCTTGGGGCTGATTTTTGGTCAAGAATTAGTATTTTTGACCAAAGGCTCTGAGTTTATCTAGTCATTTCAGGGAAAGGTTGCTTAGGGTAGATAGCTTGTTTCTTAGATATATATTTGACTATATTCTTCTTTTTTCTTCTTCTAGCACTTGGAACAGCTCCGTGCAAATAGAAATAATTTAAATCCAGCTCAGAAACTGATGCTGGAACAGCTGGAAAGTCAGTTTGTCTTAATGCAGCAACACCAAGTGTGTATAGCATTTTTTTTCCCTAAAATTTGTTAGCAGTTTGAATATTTTTATATTGACTGTCACATCATTATAGAATATGTTCATGCCCACTTCTGCTTTCTACCTGTATTTGGTGGAATTTAGTAATCCGTGCTTCTTAAAATACTAGTAATGGATAGAGATTTTTAGAAAAAATCTATAAATTTAATTTTGAATACAACACTTGGTATTTTATTATTTATTTACATGCTATTTCTCATGTGTTCCAAGGGTTTAGTTATTTTTAACACTTAACAGGCTATTCTAAACCAAGGCGAGGTTTTTTTGGTGATTGTTTTAGTTTGGAGGATCTGACATAAGTATAACAGAATGAAATTTTGAAATCCCCTGTTTTGTGATGGGAAAAAGACCTATAACTTCCTGATTTCTTTTCCATTATTTTCAGCTGCTTTCTTTGTCATTATTAAAGGGATGTTTCCTTAAGCTGAAACAGATTTTTGCTTTTCCTTGGAAGCTTATCTAAAAATGAACAGACACAGTTTCTTGTTTTTCATGTGTGTATTTTTCAACCTAGAAAAATTAAATGTTAGGCCAAAATCAGAGATTCCCTGACTATACATCTTCCTCTGATTCTTCTTCCCTGTGGATCACACATGCAGCATTTACTTTTCATTTGTTTTCAATAGATGAGACAAACAGGAGTTGCACAGGTACGATCTACTGGAATTCCAAATGGGCCAACAGCTGACTCATCACTGCCTACAAACTCTGTCTCTGGCCAGCAGCCACAGCTTGCTCTGACCAGAGTGCCTAGCGTCTCTCAACCTGGAGTCCGCCCTGCCTGCCCTGGGCAGCCTTTGGCCAATGGACCCTTTTCTACAGGCCATGTTCCCTGTAGCACATCAAGAACGCTGGGGAGTACAGACACTATTTTGATAGGCAATAATCACATAACAGGAAGTGGAAGTAATGGAAACGTGCCTTACCTGCAGCGAAACGCACTCACTCTACCTCATAACCGCACAAACCTGACCAGCAGCGCAGAGGAGCCGTGGAAAAACCAACTATCCAACTCCACTCAGGTAATAGCAAGACTAGATGCCATGTTGGCTTTTCCCATTATAGTTTGTCTTATTTGGTTTTGTGTGTTTTGAGAGAAGAAATAAAACTTTGAGGAATTGTTTTTTATAAGGATTTTATACATACTGCAATGATGTTTTTACATTGTGATTCCGTTTATACGTATATGGGTGTAGTTTCTTTTCCACTGTAAAATTATACACAGAGAAAGAATATCTGGCAAATCTACAAAGGAAGAAGAAGATAAATTGTAAAATTCCCCAAAACCTACTGTTAATTTACGGTGGCATCATAAGCACGTTTATGTAATGTTACTTAGTTCATTTCTGCACATAGTGCCTACTTAAGGTCAGGTACTATACTAAAAAACCAGTTGTTGTCAAGTCAATTCTGACTCATAATGACCCTATAGGACAGAGTAGAACTGCCCCGTAGGGTTTCCAAGGAGCGGCTGGTGAATTCAAAGTGCCGACTGTTTGGTTAGCAGCTGATTGCTTAACCACTGCGCCACCATGGCTGCGGGTATTATGCTAGGTGTTAGTTATTCACTCTAGTGGAAGAAGCAAAAAGAAAATATACTAAACCCGTTGCCAACGAGTCGAATTCCAACTCATAATAACCCTAGAGGACAAGAGTAGCCTGTAAATCTTTACAGAAGGAGACTGCCACATCTTTGTCCCACAGAGCAGCTGGTGGGTTTGAACCACCAGCCTTTCAGTTAGCAGCCAAGTGCGTAACCACTGCCGGCCAGGGCTGCTTGAGTGGAAGAAAAAGACCAGTAAAGAAACAGTTACCATAAATTACTATGAAGTATGACTTTGGTGGAAAAGTGCTACAAGGGCCTAGGAGGGCACGTAACTAAGACGTTAGAGATTCCAGAAATGAAAGAATTTGGGAGAGGAGAGAACCAGTAAAGTGTACCTTGCGTACAGATTTTATGAAGAGGAGAGGGTAAAATATGAAGCTGAAGGAAGTAGAAGTAAGGAAGAGCATAATTTGTCTTGAAGGCAAAGTGGATCCACTAAAAGTTTTAAAACAAAGGAATGGATTTAGTGAGCATTATTTTTATCAAAAATATATGCCTTACTTTATTCAAGTGTTACATTATCCTTAGGTATTTAACTTCTAAGTTTTTACTTCTGAGTATTTATGTGCATAGTTTTTGTTTTTTTTTTAGAAACGGCCTTTTTTTTTCCCCCCCTTCGGTGTGTTGTTTCCATGGGGTGGATGTTCAGAAGTGGAACTGAAGGGTGAGAAAGTAAACGTTAAAAAAATATTCTCAAAACATACTGCCAAATTACTTGTATTTTTATTAATACTCTAAGAAATATTTGGCTTATTGCTGGTTAGCCTTTAATTATGGATAAAACAGGTAACTTTTTTTTTAAGACGAATTTATTTTTGATATAGTACCATTGGTGGGATCATCTCTGTTCTAGGTAATAGTAGTTTTATTCATTTTTAAAGAAATACTGAGCACCTACTATGTACACATCCTGTTGTAGGCTCTGGGGACACATCAGCAGAGAAAACACACAAAAATTTCTTACTTGGTATAGGTAAACAGACAATAAACATATAAACAATACATATAGAATATTATATAATGATAAGAGTAGTGCTATGGAAAAAAAGGACATTAAAAAGAGAGCTAGAGACTATTGGACATGGGTGGTAGGGGGTTGCACTCATAAATATGAAGATCAGAGAAGGCTTTACTGGAAGGTGATATTAGAATAAAGACCTGAGGAGTTACAAGAGTAAGTTTTGAGGACATTTGTGGTAAGAGAGTTCTAGGTCTAGGGAGAAGCGGGAGCAGTGGGCCCTAAGGCAAGAATGTGCCTTGCATATTTGAAGGAAAATAAGGTGGCAAGCATGACTGAGCAGGATGAGCAAGAGATTTTTGTTCTTGTTAGGCGCTGTTGAGTTGGTTCTGACTCATGGCAACCCTATAGGACAGTAGAACTGTCCCATAGGGTTTCCAAGGAGCAGCTGGTGGATTTGAACTGCCAACCTTTTGCTTAGTAGCTGAGCTCTTAACCACTACATCACAAGGGTAGACATATCCAAGCGGAATCAGGGTGACTGAATCATGATCAGCTTTGTAGGTCATTGTAAGGACAGTGGATTTTACTCTGAGTTAAATGAGAAACTGTAGGTGTGTTTTGAATGGAGGAGTGACATGATCTGACTTAGTTTTTAGCCAAATCCCCTCTGGTACTCTCTGGATAGTCTGAAGGAGGGAAAGGTTGAAATGGCATGTGTGATGGTTAAGATTATGTGTCAACTTGCTAGGGCCATGATTCTCAGTGTTGATATGTGATCACCCCCCATGATGGGTTCTGCTGTGAGTAGCCAGTCGACTGAAGGAGTTTCCTTGAGCATGTGGCCTGCATCCGAATATAAGTGGAGGTTCTGGCTTTGCCTGCACCGGATCCTGCAGCTGCCTCCTGTTCAACTGACTACAGGTTCTTGGGACTTGAGTTAGCAGCTTACCTGTCAATCTCGGGGTTCGTCGATCCTCACAGTCTGTAAGCAAGGGTCCTGCTCTCCGACCTGCCGATGTTGGGTTTGCCAGCCCCTGCAGCTACATGACTCAGGAGAAGCCTTTCAGTATTGCCTGCCGATCTTGGAATTTGTCAGTCTTCACAGTGTATGAAGAAGAGTCCTTTTCTGCAACCTGCTGATCTTGGATTTGCCTGCGGCTACGCTGTGAGTCAGGATCGACTAGACAGGAGTGGGTTTTTTTACGTGAATCAGTAGAAGCATCTATGCTGATCCACAGACTTGGGACGTTCTAGCCTCTACAATCCTGTGAGCCGTTTCCTTGATGTAAATCTCTCTCTGTGTATATTTTTGGGCTATGTATATTTATACACTTCACTGGTTTTGCTTCTCTAGAGAACCCAGCCTAAGAAATTTGATACCGAGAGTGGTTCTAGAGCAACAAAATTCTAAGGATGCATTTTCTAAATTGATTCTCAGGTCTGGTTAGTCTTACAGATGTTAACGACTCTGCTTCCAGCAGTAAAGAGGGCACTGCTAATCCATGGCATGAGGTGGCAATACAAATATGCAAAATATCACCACCAATAGATCAGGTACTGATGAAAGGCAAGGCTGTGGGTGAACACATGTGTGATATCTTTCTAGAGTTTTGTCATAATGAGAAGGATAAGGAAGCTTGTTTGTTGATTCTACTTTCGCTGGACAAACTGGTGAAAGAAAGAGATGCACTCAGGCCTTCAGAGTAAAAGCTCAAGTGCTGCATAATGACCTCAATGAAAACCAAACCCAGAGTCTTATTGTAAGAGTGGCTGAATTACAACACCGGCTCAATTGCCAACCTGTAGAGGTGTCTGAAGTTAAAGTGAGGGCATTGATTAGGAAGAAATGGGATCCTGAAACTTGTGATGGGGACGTATGGGCAGTTAGTTAATCAGGAAGCTGGAGACACCGAGCCCCTAAATTCTGTTGAATCACTCCTACCAACAGAACCCCTCTCATCTGAAGTGATTACTTCATGTTTGTCTGCTACACCACCCTGCCCAGAAAAACCATTAGCCCCTCCACTCCCATCTAATGAGATCAGCCCTAGTCCAGCTGCCTCTGAAGAGCTCTTCTTGCCTGAGTCATGGCCTGGGACATCACCTGAGGTAGATGGTTGACAAGACAGTGCTGAATGTTTTCAAAACAATTCCACACTATGGATTCTGGCTTCTAGACCTATAACTAGGCTTAAATTCCAGTGAGCCCCAAAAGGTGAAGTACAAAGGGTGAACCAGGAGGAGGTACCCTACATTCCAAAAGAACTGCTTGACTTTTCTAATATGTACAAACAGAAACCTGGGGAATATGTGTGGGAACGACTGTTAAGGGTGTGGGATAATGGTGCAAGGAACATAAAGATGGATCAATCTGAGTTTATTGATATGGCTCCACTAAGGACAGATTCTTCATTTAGTGTTTCAGCTCGAGAAGTTAGGAAAGGATCTAATAGTTTATTTGATTGGGTTGCTGAAGCATGGATTACGCAGTGGCCTACACTAAATCAAGCTGAAGTACCAGGCCTGCCTTGGTATACTATACAAGAAAGTATCCAAAGTCTTAGGGAAATGGTCATGCCGGAGTGGATTTATCAGGTTAGACCCACAGACCCACACATGGAATGCCCAGAGGACATACCTTTTACCACAACTGTGAGGAACAAATTTGTGAAGGGAGCTCCAGCATCCTTGAAGACTGCTCTGATGGCTATTTTATGTAAATAAGATTTGACAGTGGGAACTGCCGTAGTGGAATTAAGACACCTAACTACAGTGGGGCTGATTGGACCCATGGCATAGGCACTGAATCGACAAAGACAAGGTAGGCATGGTTACAGTAATGGACAGTGGAGTCAAAGCAGTAATCAAAATAGTGTTACTGGTATGGACTTACGGCATTGTCTACTTAGTCGTGGTGTCCCTAGTAGTGAAATAAATAGGAAATCTACTAAATATTTACTATCTGAACAAAGCAATGAATTCTAGGTCAAGCGAACAGCAGTCTAACTTGAATCACCAGAATAGAGTCACGGTCCCTCAATCAATTCCCAGAGTTAGCCGAGTTTAAAGACCCACAACCCCTTGAATGAAGGGGAGGCCGAATCCCCTTGAGGAAAGACTCCAATACACTGCATAAAATTTATACTGTTAATCTCTCTGGCACCCTTCCACAAAGGGATCTACAGCCTTTTATGAGAGTGACTGTTCATTGGGGAAAAGGAAATAATGAGACTTTTGGTGGATTATTGGATACTGGCAATGTACTGGCACTAATTCCAGGAGACCCAAAATGTCACTGTGGCCCGCCCATAAGAGTGGGGGCATATGGAGGTCAGGTTATTAATGGAGTCTTGGCTCTTGTCCATCTCACAGTAGGTCCAGTGGGTCCCTGCATCGATCCTGTAGTGATTTCCCCAGTTCCAGAATGTGTAATTGGAATAGGTATGCTCAGCAACTGGCAGAACCCCCACGTTGGATTCCTGACAAATAGAGTAAGGGCTATTATGCTTGGAAAAGTCAAGTGGAAGCCATGAGAACAGCCTCTACCTAGGAAAATAGTAAACCAAAAGCAATATCACATTCCTGGAGGGATTGCAGAGATTACTGCCACCGTCAAGGACTTGAAGGATGCAGGGGTGGTGATTCCCACCACATCCCCATTCAACTCGCCTATTGGGCCTGTGCAAAAAATGGGTGGATCTTGGACAATGACAGTAGATTATCGAAAACTTAACTATGTGGTGACTCCAATTGCAGCCTTTGTTCCAGATGTAGTTTCATTGCTTGAGCAAATTAATACATCTCTTGGTACCTGGTATGCAGCTATTGATCTGGCTAATGCCTTTTTCTCTGTACCTGTTTTGAGGGACTGTCGGAAGCTGTTTGCCTTCAGCTGGCAAGGCCAGCAATACACCTTCAGCTGCATACTTCAGATCTACATCAGCTCTCCAGTCCTGTGTCATAATGTAGTTTGCAGGGACTTTGATCACCTTTACCTTCCACAAGATGTCATATTGGTCCAATTATATTGATGACATGCTGATTGGACCTAGTAAGGAAGAAGTGTCAGTGACTCTGGACTTACTCGTAAAACGTTTGCATGCTAGAGGATGAGAAATTAATCCCACAGAAATTCAGGCACCTTCCACCTCAGTGAAATTTCTAGGGGTCCAGTGGTGTGGGACATGCCGAGATATGCCTTCTAAAGTGAAGGATGAACTATTGCACCTGGCTGCTCCCACAACTAAAAAGGAGGCACAACACCTAGTGGGCCTCTTTGAATTTTGGTGGCAACATATTCCTCATTTGGGCATGCTACTTATGAAGCGACTCAGAAAGCTGCTAGATTTGAGTGGGGCCCCCCAGAACAAGAGAAGGCTCTGCAGTAGTTTCAGGCTGCCATGCAAGCTGCTCTACCACTTAGGCCATATGATCCAGCTGATGTGGTGGTGCTGCAAGTGTCAGTGGCAGAAAGAGATGCTGTTTGGAGTCTTTGGCAGGCCCCTATTGGTAAATCACAGCACAGACCCTTAGGATTTTGGAGCAAAGCCCTGCCATCTTCTGCAGGTAACTACTGTCCTTTTGAGAAACAGCTTTTGGCTTGTTACTGGGCCTTAGTAGAGACAGAACGCTTAACCATGGGCCACTTAGTCACCATGTGGCCTGAACTGCCCATCATGAACTGGGTGTTGTCTGACCCACACGATCATAAAGTTGGACGTGCACAGCAGCATGCCATCATTAAATGGAAGTGGTATATATGAGATTGGGCCTGAGCAGCACCTGAAGACACAAGTAAGTTGCATGAGGGAGTGGCCCAAATGCCCGTGATCTCCACTCCTGTTGCATTACCTTCCATTTCCTAGTCTGTTCCTATGGCCTCATGGGAAGTTCTTACGAGCATGTGGCTGCAGCCGAATATAAGTGGACGTTCTGGGTTTTGCCTGCACTGGATCCTACAGCTGCCTGTTGTTCATCTGACCTCTGGTTCTTGAGACTTGAGCTAGCAGCTCACCTGCTGATCTTGGGATTCGTCAATCGTCACAGTCTGTGAGCAAAAGCCCTGCTCTCCAACTTGCCAATCTTGGGTTCACCAGCACCTGCAGCTACATGACTCAGGAGAATCCTCGTGGTCTTGCCTGCCAATTTTGGAATTCGTCGATATCCACAGCCTGGGAAGAAGAGTCCTGCTTTCTGACCTGCCAGTCTTGGGTTCCGCAGCCCCTTTAGCTACATGAATCAGGAGAAATCTCTATCTTGATCCATGGACACAGAACATTCTGGCCTCTACAATCGCGTGAGCGGTTTCCTTTATACAAATCTCTCTCTATATATATTTATAAACTTTACTGGTTTTGCTTCTCGAGAGAACCCAGCCTAAGACAGCATGACCAGTTTGGAGATTACTTCTGTAATCCAGGTTCAGAGATGGTGGCTTGACCCAGAGTGGCAGCAGGGATATATTGAGGGTAGAACTAACAAGATTAGCTGATGGATTTGGGGTATAAGATAGAGGAGTCAAAGGCAGCCAGACCAACTGGATGGACTAAGGAGACTAGACGATATCACAGAGGGGCGAAGATAGAGAAAAGAACTCAAGTTTGAGCTTTGGGGCATTCCCGTGTAAGAGTTTGGGACATTGAAGAATTTAGCAAAAAATACTAGAAGAGGATCTACCCGTGAGGTGAGAGGAGATCCAGGAGAATGTGAATGATGTCCTGGAAGCCAAGTGAAGACAGTCTGTCAAGGAGGAGTGTGTGATGAAAGTGTGTATTAAATAATGCTGATAGATGAGGTAAGGCGAGGAGTGGGAATTGACCATCTGAGGTATTTGGTGACGTTGCAGGTGAGCTAAGAGTGGTTTCTGCATTTTGAAAAGGGTCGTTAAAAATAAAAGGAGAATGCATTACAGACTTTGTGGCCCTCAGTGTCTGAAATTTCTACTGTCTAACCCTTTACAGAAGAAATTTGCTGGCCTTTGGAGCTATTTCAATGGATGGGTGGGAGCAAAAGCCTAATTGCAGTTTGCGTAAGGATAAAATGGGAGGAGAGAAATTGGAAGCAGCAAGTATAGACAATTCCAGCGTACTACCCACTGCACAATTCCAAGGGGGTGCCATTCCCATAGACCATGACAAAAAAGGGAAGAACAGAAACAGGGTTGTAGCTTAAGGGGAAATGAGATTAATAGTTGTTTTCAGTTTAAGAGGGTAGAAGTAACAGTGGAAGATACTGGAAAAGATTCAGTAAAGAAGGAGAAATTTACACAAAAGGAGAGAAATGCTAGGGTAGGAGAAAGAGGGTGGAATTTCTGTGTTTCAGTGTCTTTAAACATTAAAGGATTTTAAAAGGTTAACGTAAGGCTTTTGTCGAAATGTCAATTTTAGTGCTAAGGTACAATGGTAGTAAGTGAGAGCTTTTGTTAGGATTGTAAAGTATGGTCCTTTCTATTATTTTCTTCTTTTTTTTTCTTTATCACATGTTAATTCCCTGGCTCCATTAGTTTTTGAAATTTTCAATAAATACTCTTTTAACTCCGTTTCAGAAATGTGCTGTCCATTTAAAACATAAGTCTAGCAAAAGAACCCTCAGTTTTTAGGTCACTAGGTCTCTGTATGTGACTGAATGCTTAATGGCAGGCAGCCCCAGCATTTCTTTCACAGGCCTGTCAAAACCAGTGCTCGTAGGAACTTTCATAATTAGGTAATGCAATTGAGAAATGAAAAAACCAAACCCGTTGCCATAGAGTCGATTCCAACTCGTAGCGACCCTATAGGACAGAGTAGAACTGCCCCATAGAGTTTCCAAGGAGCGCCTGGCGGATTTGAACTGTCATCCTTTAGGTTAGCAGACGTAGCACTTAACCACTACGCCATCAGGGCTTTCGCAATTGAGAAAGTTCTCTAAAAAATGCTGTTGAATTGACTCCAGGTCAGACGTTTTCCAAATTAGTTTGCTACATGAACACTATAACTGGGGAACTTCTACTTCTGGTATTAAAGTTATGTTGTTGCTGTTGTTCCCCCAAGTCGATTCCACCTCATGGTGACCCCATGTGTGTCAGAGTAGAAGTGCATTCCTAGGGTTTTCAAGGGCTACTTTTTTAGAAGTAGACCGCCAGGCCTTTCTTTCGAGGTGCCTCTGGGTAGACTCAAGCCTCCAGCCTTCAGTTAGCATTGCAGCCCAGAGCGTTAACTGTTACACTACCCAGGGACTCTAATTAAAAGAGGCT